>NC_141699.1:470844439-471519689 GCF_964263255.1 Lissotriton vulgaris | reverse complement strand
ATGAACAGGAAGTGTCTGGTGGTGGATACAAGAGGCATACGGTATAATTAAAGAGTTTGGAGCCCTTGTATTCAGCACCCCAGACATTTGATTTGTAGCTACGGGCTGAGCAAAACTTTGGGCTATGAATCATAATCCTTTACAAATTAATCACTGTTGTTACAATTTGAATCTGAGCTAGTGCCTTCCTCTATGTGGGGTGGGGAAGCTCCCATGCTTTATGAATTCATAATAATGGAGCAGGTCAGGGTGTTTGAGAGAGATAATTTTTCTTTAAAGTATTTTTTGGGGAGATTGGTTAGCCAGGAGTTGAAATGGGTTTAACACTTGTACTGGGATTTATTCTACGTCATATGCTATTTCTATTGTATTTTGATGCAGTTTCTTGTTAAGTGTTAGCTTGGAATATTAGTGAATGTGCTATATTCAAATTAATTTGTGGGTAGAGAAATATCAGTTGTAGGGCTAGATTGTCCTGATCTACGACATAGCTTTCCATGCGTATTAGAGCATTTGAGATCTTTAAGGTTGGATGTTGTATCTATCCACGAATCAAAATTATACAAAGATGCAGGTCTCCACTATTGCTGGAAATGTAAACCAGTTACTTGCTACAGGGTGATTACTCTTTGGCAGTCACAGAAATGACATCAACGTTACTTTGCACTTGACAAAATGATATGGGGAGATGGATAAAACTTTAGTTTAGTGAAAAGTGGCCAAGTTCACTTTTTGGTCTCACAATGGTTCAATAAAGGCAACAGTCTTTTCAAAGGAATTTTTTGTGTCTTTGTATATGTAGTATCCTGTATATTGGGTGTATGCATATTTCCCACTACTCCATCTGTAGAACACTCTGGTCTGATGTCATTTGGAATGTTGTTCTATGAAGCAGTCAGTTGGAGTAGGGCTGAGTGCCTAGCTGGGTGCTCCTGGTGGGGCTATATACTGATGTACTACTGATCTCCCATCTATCTTCAATAAATCTATCTGAACATCACCAACCTGCATGGAGTCAGTTACTACATATTATGAGGCCATTATTATGGGGCAGACTTCCATATTTTCATTGATGGCCAGATATATAAATACAATGCATGAGATGTGTCAGGTAAATTCAGGGACATTATGGAAACACAATTGTACCAATGTTCAAGATATGTTGCGAGACAGCTGGCAAGAAATTGATGTGTGTACATGTTATGTTTTGCATTTCTTTTGCACACAAACATCACACGCATTCTCACTTGGCCTATGGTTAGAGTATACTTTTTGATCTGTGAAAGATGTATTACTTTGTGGAACAAGGTGACATATATTTGAGTACACTGTCATAGCGTTTTTTTCTAATTGCAGTAGAACGATTATCTTTTGTATAAATTGCATTTTTTTTGTTAAAGAATTGCAATTATACTTCTTAACAATCAATTATGTCTAATTAATAATCATTTCAAAATCTTCTTTTGTAAGGTATACGAAAGCTTTAAATCCTCTAGCCATGAATCAGCAAGTATTTGTTCCTTCAAGGGATCGGTCTACTCACATCCACTACCTAATCTTAGTTACTAATATTAAAGTGCACAGATCTCTTCCTATAATAGTATTCAATACCAAAGCTGAAAAGTCATTCGACCAGGTATTGTGGAGATTCTTGCGGGAAACGTTAAGGATGATTCCGTTTGAAGAGGAATTTCTGGCTACCCTAAAGGCACTGTAGAGGAATCTGCAAAGAAGCGAATATGTTATCAAGAGGGCTTCTAGGATTTCAGCTTGTTTTAATTTGATAGTAAGCGTTGAATCTAAGCTGATGAAATTGTCTTCTTAACTCATTATTTAAGTCTGATAGGGCTCTGGTTTGGCAGATTGGTTGATAAAGTGTTCCACCGCACAATGTTAGCCCATTATAGCCTGGGATAATTGTAATCCCTTCTGGGGGTTCTTTCTTCAGATGCTCACTGTTTGGATGCTGGCTGGAGACAGGGTATTGATTGTTTTCGGAGGTACCATAGTGCTTGACCCCAGGGGAAAGATCATACAAGGACCTCATGTAGAATTAAACAACACCCTACAATAGAGAGCCCTTTCTTCATTGTGCTGACTGAGGTGGCAACATGAATGTGGTCCTGATTTGCCTGTGGAATAGGTAATCTGTATGCAAAGGTGGTGACTTTGTACAAGATGCAGGGCAATTTCCCCAACCTGCATTGCACCCTCTGTCTCTCAGATTATTTAAAGGAAAAGGTTGCCAAGACTCCTTATGGGCTGAAGTAAAGCCATATATACACCTCTGGCGTGGGCCCAAGAACACTTCTGCACATGATTGTTACTGGGAGGCTGTTTTGACTTTATTCCAAAGACTACAGTTGAAACAATATCGAAGCAGGGATGTAAAATCAAGCCTTTATGTTGTTACCTCAATTGATTTTCTCTTCAGTCATGGTACGCTGGTGGAATCACTCCTTTCGAAAATTGATGAAGTATAACCAGATCCATATTTGCTAAGGAGGAAGTCATTTGCACAGCTTCGAAATACATGAAGTGATATGAAAACATATGAACTGCTTGAAATTTGAATAGAGTTATTGTCATTTCTTCCGGTTCTTGTATCATTTGGTGTTAGTTTGTTATGCTGTGAACATTTATCAACAAATTTATTTTATATTTGTCATTTTACCAATAGGAGCTATTGTCGCAAACAAAATGTAAAACCCTGGAAGCTCTTGAAGGGTCTTGATAGAACACTCAAATAAAATATCTTCTGTAGGACTTGTCCCTTTTTGGATAAAGTTCCCTAAACATGTTGCTTTCCCCCTAGACCTTTTTTAGGTCTCATATACGCAGCACATGCGTCATGTCTCTGAGACTTTCAGTAATTAGTCTATGTGGTGAAACTCCACCTATTGGCTTTGATTGGTTTGTTCGGCTGTCAGCTAAAATCTTCTTGTTGTGACAGGTTAATCTGTGTTTTTGTTCTCCTTTCTATGTTTGGGAATGCCTATGCAGCACGAACTAACTACAGAAACATGCTCTTCGAACTCTTTTTTTCTGAAGCAAACCATGCGGCAGGCATGAATACTGCCTCTGCTGTGGAAGAGCTCTCACTTTATTGCGCACTTATTATTCACATTGAACACTTCTTACAAGTGCCTGCACCGTTAAATCCTGGCTGGATGCTTTGGTTGTGTGCACGCGCACACGTCTGCTAGAGGTTCACGGTGGTATGGACAACGTATTATCACATTTTTCCCAGGCAGGCCAAACCACCACACTTCGCTGGTTGTTTACTTCAGTCACCAGTCTCTCCGCCTCCCACATCTGTGCTTTTAACTCCCGCCCTGTCTCCTTTGTGCTGCTGTTCACTAACGCCGCCTCCAATACCCCGCCAATGTTGTTTGATGCCCTCTGTTTATTCTCAAACAACAATACTGAATTGCCAAACACCTAACTTCCTCCATTTCCGGCCTCTCTTCTACATTGCATCTGCATTGATTGAAATTAACTTTCAGATCTCGTTTCATTTCCAGTATTCAAAAAAGTAGAAAGGAGAGTGAGGAAACGGTTGTGTGGATTTGCGTACAGGTTTGCATCAATGCCTGCCCCAGTGATAAAATTTAATCTGGTATTGCTACTTTGCACTGCAGTCTGTGCCCGCTTAGCAACTGATTGTTTATCCCTCGCCTGTTTTCATTCCCTGCCTGTAACTTCCTGTTTGCCATCAGGATATCTACCGTCATACCTGCATAGGGTCAGTTTTACAGCCTACCTTTTTATCTGGTTTGTGGTCACAGTTTCTGCTTGTGCAGAGCTGTTCCCACAAAGGTCCCTTCCTCAATGAGCATGTATAGAGAGAGCATCCAATCATCTTTCCAATACAGTGCTGTGATGGCCTTTATATGTTTTATTTTTCTGTGTCTGATGTGTTTTAGGATTGTCGGCATCTTTGATGCTTCTCGTCCTCGCATGTTCCCTTCTCCTCCCTCCCTACAGAGCTATCTATCACTATCAGCTGCTTTCCGCCAGTGTCTTTGTTTTGCCTGTACTCCGCAAGTTTGTTTGTTGTTGACTGAAGCAATACTTTGTTTTCATTCCACTCCAGGTTATGTTTAAATCAACTGGTGAGTGCACTTTAGTTTCGTTTTGTTTTGTTCAGCTTTGTCTCTTTTATTATATGCAACTTGCAGTGTGTGTTAGCTGCGCCATGGAGGCCCGCTGCCCCACTCAGAGGCATTGGCACCAGGTGGCCCCCTTTGTTTATCTAACTGCAAAATTTCAAGCTGATCGCCCCCTGAGCCGGGTCTCTAATCTACAGTGCAAAAATAAACAGCTCGTCTCTAAATAATGCCCCTCTTATCACAGCTTCCTATTGTGCTCCCTCAAACATCAGCCTCAACCCCACCTCCTCTTAATCGCTTGTTTAATGGTTGTACTTTTTATATATAGCTAGATCTCTCTAGCTGAAGAGTCCACCACTGCCTGTTCCTGAAACCTGCCACACCCTTCCATTCCCCTGCCATGGCAGCTGATGATAATCACCCTTAATGATGTGGAAGCCGAGCCAAGGTGGGACAAATGGGGGGAACGGAGGGCGGACAGAAGAAGAACTCTTTAAGCATATAACATGCAGTTACACACAGTGCTCCACAACAGGCACATTAACCAGAAGTATTATCTTATCGCTTTAGACCCTCTGCATACACACAGATTTCAGCACTCAGCGCCTTACCCCATTAAGCTACATTACCACCCGATATCCTTGCCCACCAGATATTGCCATTAAAATAACTCACACAATAATGCTGTTACTGAGGAAATCGATGGGTAATTTCAAGGTTCCAGTTTGAGCTCTCTAGTGGCCACGTCAGCTTAATAACAAATATGACTAAAAAACGAACACAAGTGTGTATATGTGTTATTTGTGTATACATTTGTAGGTGCAGGTACTATGTGTGGATTGCAGGTACTGGAAAGAAATATTGATTTTTTTTTTAGTGGACGCAGTTTAAAATCCTCTTGAACGACTCATATGTACTTCTGTGATCTGTGAGGATTACCTGCCTGTGATGGCTGAAAGCAGGCCGCCCCTCCATCAGTGGACGCAGCAGAGGGCGCTTGATCTCACAAGAAGACAGACAGAGGCAAAGATTTAATAGTGGCCTGCACCAGCCTGATACTGAATTTTCCAGGAGACTAGCTTAATTTGCAAAATAGGAAGTGCCATGTAAGTACGTTCTCAGGGTGCCACTGTAGCTTGAGGCCCCAATACCTCTGCCAGTGCTGCCAATGACAATACCAACACAGTTACTAACCATCACACTCATACAATTTAGCCTATTCTTGGCCACCCACAACTATTAGAGTGGCATGGCGGCGGATATTATTTATTTACAATGTATTGGGAGTTGGTAAATACTTGTTTTCCTCATTTCAAAATCAAACAAACAGCGCCACCAAGGTCTGTGGCGTGGGAAATAGACATTGTATACTGTCGGTTGCCATGTGATGGACTCTTACATGTATTCTTGCTTGGGAATTTTTTATCGCCTTTGTGGTGCACCTAAATTACAGAACTTTATCTGAGAGGTAAAGGGGTTTCTGCCTTCTCAACACTAGAGTATGGTACAGGTGGGCGGGCACTCAGCGCTATAAAGGGTAGGTAGCTGTTCGAAAACTATTGCACTGCCTGAAAATGCTGTAAGCCTCGAATCTTGCTTAGTACAACTTAACAATGCTTTAATACACTCAAAAACTATACTCCACTCTATTTACTGCAATCAACACTACACCCTTCAACAACCCTATACTCCATATATTACAAAACACAACATGCAAACCCATAACATACCATACCACTCATCCTAAATCAACACCACTATACTACACACCACTCCAGAACACTACACTCTACTCGCATTTACTAAACTACACTCAACACCCCCTGTACAACAAATAGATATACACTCAATACCACATAATTACTATCTACATAATTCCACAGCACACCATGCCACATTATTCCACTCCACACTCCACAAGTAAACGCCACACAATCCCACAGCTAACAATTCCAATACAACCCGCATAGTTCCACTACATACATACATACACTCCATAACACATAGGCAAAAGACATTGCCATTTACAGAGTCAATATCTGTAACTCAAACAAATGCAAGACCTATTGCATTTCCAATGCTTGTTCTGACATGGTGTTGCTAACCTAGATGCTTTGGGTATTTTGCCACTGCTGATTCGTGTCAAAGTGCAAGTGCTCCCTGTATCCAGTATAATGGTAATTGGTTGTCCATGACTGGTATGTTTGCCTAACTAGTAAAGTCCCAAGTTAAGTGCACTAGGTGTGCCAGGGCTGGTAATGCAAATTCTACTAGTGGTCTTACTAGTGAAATTAAGGAGGTAGGTGGACCATATAACACTTTTTGAGAAACAAGATGCCAGCCTTGCACTTCGTTTGTTTCGAGCTCGTTAATTCAAGCAACAAATCAGTCCTATTTCTGGATTTGTTCGGTACAATTTATTTATACCCTTTACTTTTTCGTTTGTTCATTAGAAATTATTTTGCATGAGAAAAACACAAATATTCAATCTTTGCGTGGTATTGTACATATATCATTTAAAGGATAAAGTCCCGTTCAAGAGGAGATGAAAAGGATTTAACTAAACGTATTAATCATTGTTGCAATTAGTCCAACAGTTAATTTCTCCTTTTTGCCAACTCGTTTCAAACTCGTTATCTCAATCTACGAGTTCTCATCAGGGCTTTATCATTTTTATCTGAAAATTGTGTGCAAAAGAAAAAATTAGCACTAAGTCAGTTTGTGTCATTATCATCCCTGTCATATTACATTGTGCTATTTTGTTATAAGTAGTGTACCTTCAACCTATTTTGTAGCAGGTTGCCAGGGTTCACTCTGTGTCTCTGTCTTGATTATGCTTTCTGAAAGATAGCAATATTCTGTATTTAGTGATTGTTCAACTACATAGCCGGTTGCCTGACTCTCTGCACACTCGATCACGTGATTCCCGGAATGCTGGGACATGTAGTCCCTCAAGGTAAAACTTTGCTGATTTAGATTTGGGGACGGCTTGATCTCTTTGTGGAGCATTATGTACCCTTGGCGATCTCTTATGCTTTTACAATCTGGAGATTTCAGACATGGTATTTAAGCAGGTCTGAATGCTGTTAAATCGCAATATTAGGTATGCCTCTTTTCTCAATAAAACATCATCCACATCTCTGATATTTTTTGTTTGAGTCAATGTATACATGACCGTCCATTTGAAATCTGTTTCTGCATGGCCCCTTTCTATAAAATGTTGGACCATAGGGGCATTCATCACTTTATTTTTTAATCGTGACCTGTGTTGCATGATTCCGTTATTCACCTGCTGATTGGTTTTTACGATATAGATTTTGTTGCAACCACAGATGATTGCATATACAACATTCCGGGTTCTGCAATTGGAGAAACCTTCATTTTTCCATTTTACGTTCTTGTGAGTGAATTCACTACCCTCGATCGTGGTACCACAAGATACGCAGTTGCCACATCTGTGATGTCCCTCAATCGGCTTAAGGCCCCATTTTGAAAGTAAGTCATGTTTGGGTTTTTCAACCTTTACATCAGCACGCACAATTTGTTGGCCAATGCTGCGGTTTTTCTTATATGCGAAAATCGGGCGGGGGAAGGGGCAGTCTAGTTCTTCTAGCAGGTTCTAATTTTTCGGTATGATTTGTCGAATTTTGTGAGTGTGGGGGCCGAACGTTGTTACACATACCATTTTGTCCAGTTCCTGTTTTTCTTTACTTTGGAGGAGGCACTCACGAGGGGTGTATCGCGCTCTTTTATAAGAGTGTAGTTTTTTGGGATAACCTCTGGTGGTCATTTCTTCGCAAAACATCTGTGCATGTAGTTCGTAATCTTCTACTTCTGAGCAGTTCCTTCGGATTCGAAGTAGCTGCCAATACCGTAAGCTAGTTTTGAGATTTCCTGGGTGCGCACTTCGGTGGTGGAGAATTGTGTTTTTGTCTTTCTTCTTTTTAAAGAGAGATGATTTCAAATGACCATCGACGCAACTAATCTCTACATCCAAAAAGGCCATTTTGGAGCTATTATGCTCCATGGAGAATTTAATGTCCTGGAGTTTGCTGTTAAACCATTGATGGAATTCAATCAATTTGGTGTGGCTCCCCTGCCACAGGAGCCACACGTCATCGATGTACCGTAGCCATTGTTTTATATGCTTCCGGTAAGAGTTGTTGTTTTCGACAAATTTGTTTTCATATTCATCCATGAACTATACAGCCATCTCCGGGGCATAAGGACAGCCTATTGCTGTCCCCTTGATTTGCATAAAGAACTCTTCATTGAAGCAAAAATAATTTTTCTTCAATGTTAGTTCTGCAAGTTTCAGATTGAATGTCGTGGGCACCCTGTGTGGTCTATCTCTGGTTTCTAGGTACAGCTCCATCACCTCTAACGCCACATCCTGAGGGATTTGTGTGTAGAAGGACGTTACGTCCATAGTGACAATGATTTCAGATAATGGGCAGAACTCCATGCCCTCTATTTTGACTAAAGTCGGTCGTGTCTTTTAGATAAGATTTTACATTACTCACAAAAGGCTTGAGGAAGTAATCAACATACTTCGAAATCGGCTCAAGGCCCGAATCGCAAACTGAGATGATTGGTCGTCCAGGAGGCTCATTTAGATTTTTATGAATTTTAGGCAGGAAGTTGCTGTACGTTGACCCTTGCTTTTGCTTTTTTCAAGCTTGTTTATGGATGACAACAAAGCTTGCTTGAACGCATAGACCTGTTTAGGGATATTCTGGCTAGGAATGAAGGTGGATTTGTTTCTTAACCCCGTTGTTTCATTATCAATGGCTGGCGGTAGGCATGGGCGGAAAATCCGTTACGCTCGCGGATTTTGCGGATTTTCGGTAAATTCGCAATCCGCGAGATCCGCGAATTTCCCGCAAAATCCGCAAATTCGCACGCAGCGGATTTTTTGCTGCGTGCGGTGTAAGTTCGCAATTGCGAACTTACACAAAACCCTCGCGAACTGGCAGAAATCCTTGCGAACTGGCAGAAATGCTTGCGAACACAAAAAAAGCATTCAGCAGGTTCAAAAGTTCAAACTCATCATTAGTAACCATTCCCTGTAGTGCTTCCTGACAAGGGCCCCTCCAGAGTTCAGTTGCTAGTTGCAACAATTATATGACCCTGCTCTGACCCTCACAGCAGGCTCATAGAATAGCTACAAGTAGGCCACAAACGTCCTGGAAAAAAAAATTGCACTGAAACAGAAAGCAAATTACAGATAAGGAAGCAGGTGCCAGACTGGAATTTTAAAACAGTGACACATTAATAAATCAACCCCAAATTAATTCATGTCAGTTGAAGCAGGCAGGTGTGCTTGCTTTTCCCCCCCATAATCTACAGTGATGATGAACCAGAGGGTGGCATTGATGCACCAGAGGATGGCATGGGTAAAACAGAGGGTGGCAGGGGTGAAACAGAGGGTTCTGGGAACCTGTGATGATGAACCAGACGTAGAAACAACATAATCGTGACCGTTGCGAGCCGACATGTAAGTTCGCAATTGCGAACTTACACAAAACCCTCGCGAACTGGCAGAAATCCTTGCGAACTGGCAGAAATCCTTGCGAACACAAAACAAAAAAAATCCACAAATTCGCGAGAATTCGCGGATTTTGCGGATTGCGAGTTCGCAAATTCTCAAAATTCGCGAACGCCAGATTCGCAAAATTCGCCCATGCTTAGCTGGCGGTTGGTTAGCAAAAAACGCTTTTAGTCGTATCTTGCAACAAAAAGCGATTGTTTCCATCTTGATGTTTGATGGTTTGGGACAAATTTTAATCCTAGATTTAGCACAGACTCTTTGTGTCTTGTTAATACTTTGGTTGACAGGTTGACTGTAGTTGAAGGAGCCCCTACGACTTGTAGTAGTTTTTGCGAGTGTGCATCTCCCATGGTGCCTTGTACTTTACCTTTGCCTGTTGTCATTTCTCTAAAAAAGAGACTTGTTTCTTATTAGTGTTACCTCTTGTCTCCGATCCAGAGGAATCAGATGAGGATAATGTTTCTGAGAAAGTTTTGAACCTATTTCGTGATCGCCCTTGGTAGTTGTATAATGCTCCACGCGAATCAGCCTGTGAGTAATAGTCGTCCTTTAGAAAAGGATATGCCTTTTCTAATGTAAAGGATTTTGAGTCCCTCGCGTATTGTGCAAGAGACAAAGAGTCTGTGCTAAATCTAGGATTAAAATTTGGCCCAAACCTTCAAACAGATTTCACTAAAATCAAGATGGAAACAATGGCTTTTTGTCGCAAGATACGACTAAAAGCGTTTTTTGCTAACCAAGCCTAGCCATTGATAATGAAACAACGGAGTTAAGAAACAAATCCACCTTCATTCCTAGCCAGAATATCCCTAAACAGGTCTATGCGTTCGAGCAAGCTTTGTTGTCATCCATAAACAAGCTTGAAAAAAGCAAAAAGTTTGTCAAGCAGAACATAAGCAAGGGCCAACGTACAGCACTGATGGGACTCAAAAGTGACACCGCGGTTATAATCAAACCAGCCGACAAAGGCGGAGCTGTCGTGTTATGGCCGAGAGATGAATATCTAATGGAGGGCCAGTTACAGGTTAATAACCAAGTCTGGTATAGGAAACTACAAGAAGATCCCATTAAAGAAATCCAAGGGACAATATCTGAATTGGTACAAGCAGGCAGAGACAGCGGTTTCGTAGGACCCAAAGAAAGTGATTTCCTGGTTAAGAAGTTTCCACGAACACCAATATTGTACTTTCTGCCTAAAATTCATAAAAATCTAAATGAGCCTCCTGGACGACCAATAGTCTCAGGTTGCGATTCGTGCCTTGAGCCGATTTCGAAGTATGTTGATTACTTCCTCAAGCCTTTTGTGAGTAATGTAAAATCTTATCTGAAAGACACAACCGACTTTTTAGTCAAAATAGAGGGCATGGAGTTCTGCCCATTAACTGAAATCATGGTCACTATGGACGTAACGTCCCTCTACACGCAAATCCCTCAGGATGAGGCGTTTAAGGTGATGGAGCTGTACCTAGAAACCAGAGATGGAACACACAGGGTGCCCACGACATTCATTCTGAAACTTGAAGGACTAACATTGAAGAAAAATTATTTTTGCTTCAATGAAGAGTTCTTTATGCAAATCAAGGGGACAGCAATAGACTGTCCTTATGCCCCAGAGATGGCTGTATTGTTCATGGATGAATATGAAAACAAATTTGTCGAAAACAACAACTTTTACCATAAGCATATAAAACAATGGCTACGGTACATCAATGATGTGTGGCTCCTGTGGCAGGGGAGCCACACCAAATTGATTGAATTCCATCAATGGCTTAACAGCAAACACCAGGACATTAAATTCTCCATGGAGCATAGTAGCTCCAAAATGACCTTTTTGGATGTAGAGATTATTTGCGTCGATGGTCATTTGAAATAATCTCTCTTTAAAAAGAAGACAGACAAAAACACAATTCTCCACTACCCAAGAAATCTCAAAACTAACCTACCGTATGGGCAGCTACTTCGAATCCGAAGGAACTTCTCAGAAGTAGAGGATTACGAACTACATGCACAGACGTTTTGCGAAGAAATGACCACCAGAGGTTATCCCAAAAAACTACTCAAACACTCTTATAAAAGAGCGCGATACACCCCTCGTGAGTGCCTCCTCCAAAGTAAAGAAAAACAGGAACTGGACAAAATGGTATGTGTAACAACGTTCGGCCCTCACACTCACAAAATTCGACAAATATTACTGAAAAATTGGCACCAGCTAGAAGAACTAGAATGCCCCTTCCCGCCCGCTTTTCGCATATAAGAAAAACCGCAGCATTGACCAACAAATTGTGCGTGCTGATGTAAAGGTGGAAAAACCCAAACATGACTTACTTTCAAAATGGGGCCTTAAGCCGATTGAGGGACATCACAGATGTGGCAACTGCGTATCTTGTGGTACCACGATCGAGGGTATTGAATTCACTCACAAGAACGTAAAATGGAAAAATGAAGGTTTCTCCAATTGCAGAACCCGGAATGTTGTATATGCAATCATCTGTGGTTGCAACAAAATCTATATCGGAAAAACCAATCAGCAGGTGAATACCCGAATCACGCAACACAGGTCACGATTAAAAAACAAAGTGATGAATGCCTCTATAGTCCAACATTTTATAGAAAGGGGCCATGCAGAAACAGATTTCAAATGGACGGTCCTGTATACATTGACTCAAACAAAAAATATCAGAGATGTGGATGATGTTTTATTGAGAAAAGAGGCATACCTAATATTGCAATTTAACAGCATTCAGACCGGCTTAAATACCTTGTCTGAAATCTCCAGATTGTAAAAGCATAAGAGATCGCCAAGGGTACATAATGCTCCACAAAGAGATCAAGCCGTCACCAAATCTAAATCAGCAAGTTTTACCTTGAGGGTCTACATGTCCCAGCATTCCGGGTATCACGTGATCTATGTAAATATCACGATTCTCCAACATGGCGCACTAAAGAAGAGCCAATTAAACCAAACGTAGCTGCGCTGAATGAGACGAGACAGGGTAGGTTTAAAGAAATTGACAATCGCTAAGGCGCAGAGAGGGACCAGCAACCGGCCGCTAATCGCATTTTTTCTGATAGGACCGCGAGTAGACATCGAGTGGTGAGACCACGAACGTAAGGGATCAAGTGCAGAGCACGCCGCGCTGGAAATAGAGAACACAGGTATGTGTTGACTCCGGCAGGCGAGTTGTTCCATTTATTCAAAGTATGACCAGTGGCACAGACAGTTCATGTCTTATAAGGAATCCGGCACCACATTGAAGAGTTTCTGAGAGAGCACGCCGCGCCCCAAACAAAAAACACAGGTACATGTTCACCTTTAAGGGCAGGGCGCCTCAGTTTTCAATAGACACGCTTAGTGACATACGCATTTTTTCTGCAGAATAACAGGCATTGTACGGGCATTTACGAAACTGATACAGATGCCGGAAAGTGCACCCTCGTTTTTTTTGTTCAAAGCACAGAAGTAAACCAAGAAATGTGGCGTTAAGGCAACGATAAGCTCTATTTATCCTCAAAAAAGGTAGGGTAAACGAGTGTGCAGAGAGTCAAGCCACCGGCTATGTAGTTGAACAATCACTAAATACAGAATATTGCTATCTTTCAGAAAGCATAATCAAGACAGAGACACAGAGTGAACCCTGGCAACCTGCTACAAAATAGGTCAACGGTACACTACTTATAACAAAATAGCACAATGTAATATGACTGGAATGATAATGACACATAAACTGATTTAGTGCTAATTTTTTCTTTTGCACACAATTTTCAGATAAAAGTGATAAAGCCCCGATGAGAACTCGTAGATTGAGATAACGAGTTCGAAACGCGTCGGCAAAAAGGAGAAATTAACTGTTGGACTAATTGCAACAATGATTAATACGTTTAGTCAAATCTTTTTCATCTCTTGAACGGGACTTTATCCTTTAAATGCTATATGTACAATACCACGCAAAGATTGAATATTTGCTGTACAATAGATGTGCAATGTATATGTAATGTTCGCAAAGATTGAATATTTGCTGTACAATAGATGTGCAATGTATATGTAATGTTTATTGAATGAAATGTTGTTTCTATGTGTAATGTTATAATATATGTACATGTATAATGTGTTATGTGATGTGTTTTTCTCATGCAAAATAATTTCTAATGAACAAACGAAAAAGTAAAGGGTATAAATAAATTGTACCGAACAAATCCAGAAATAGGACTGATTTGTTGCTTGAATTCACGAGCTCGAAACAAACGAAGTGTAGGGCTGGCATCTTGTTTCTCAAAAAAAAACTAGTGGTCTTACAGCACTACTTGTGCCACCCACACCTGTAGCCTTAAAGAGGGAACTCAGGCCTGCCATTGCAGTGCCTGCGCACAGTTTGTTAAACTGCTATGCTGTTCTGACAAGTGAACCCACTTGCCAGACCTCACCCTTCCCTTTCTATGTACATCGGACACCCCTATGGTACGTTCTGGGTACCCCCTGGGCAGGGTGCAGTGCACATGAAAGGCAGGACATGTACTAAGGTGTGTACCATGTCCTGACAGTGAAATAATTTCCATTTCGTTTTTCACTGTGGAAAGGCCATCTTGCCCATAGGCCGGAATGGGGAGGCTGTGTAACATGTTTTCCAGCCTATCTTCCCAAAGGCTTAAGATGGAGAGGCGAAGTTTAGTATGCCTTAACTCACCATGTAATAACACATCTTTCTATGAAGGTGGTTTTTGCATTGTGTGTTTATAAGCCACTTTTTTTAGAAGTGGATGGGTTTTTGTGCTCTAACATTTCTGTGTCTCTCTGCCTGATTGTGGATTAACTGTCTGGATTTGAAAGTGATAGGATCTGGGGAATGTCTTGACCCAGGGGAGGGGGTGAGACAGCAACAGGCTGACCTGCATCTGGAGTGTAGGGGGAGGAGTAGCCCTTAGAGGTGAAGAGGTCTGGGTTGCTGTCATAAACCAATGGTCCCATCTCCTGCTGAGTGATAGAGTATCCAGACCCCCACTAATTACAGGAAGAAGGTGTCACTGGCAGGGAGGCACCCAGAACTGGTTTGAACACAAAAACTTCAAAGCCATTGAGGAGTATAACTATGAGAGCTGAAGCCCCTGAACGTTGGAGAATGGCTTGATCAAGTGTGAACAAGACTGGAGCTACTTCACGGTCAAGAGGACCTTTGCCAAGGAAGAAACAACTGAAGAGACTAAAGGATAGGACTGATCCTTGCTGTGTGTTCTGGGGCTGGCCTGCAGTTTGCTGTTTTAACCAAGGAAAGACTAAAGGGACTTTGCTGTGTGCTGTGTCCCCCTGCTTAAAGGACTTTACTGAGTGCTGTGTCCTGAAGTAACTTCTCCCCAAGGGCCCGAGGTGAGCTGGCTCCCTGTTCGTAAACACAGGAACATAAAAGTTTCCATGAGAGTCTCAGCGATGGTGTGTGTGCCTGTTGCAGCTAAGACCCTCTTAAGGCGTGCCCTGTGAGTCCAAGCAAGGATAAACGACGCGGTGTACCTGTGCTTTGTGCAGCCTGAACCCCTTTGTGAGGATTGTCCAGTGATTGTGTGCACCAGAATCCAAGTGAGTCTCATCGCCGCTGAGTGCGTTGTGCACCAGGGGACCTTTGTGAGGATCTGCCTTGTTATCGTGTGCACCGGAGTTAAAGTGAGTCTCAGGGACACTGTGCGTGTGATCTTTGTGCAGCCTGAGACCTGTGTGTGGAGTGCCCAGTGATCGTGCACCCGAAGCTTAAGGAAGACTCAGTGACGCTGTGTGCTTGTGCTTTGTGGCAGCCTGAGATGTTTGTAACTGAAGCGGCCCGGACCGGCAGTCCCGGAGGAGCTGAGTTGCCGTTGCCAATTCACAAAGCTGGCAGTACAGGGGGCCAGAGTGTGGAGGTGCACTTTGGATTCCATCATACCCGTGTTGGGGGCAACCCTGGAGAGGCTGACTGTATGTCAGAAGGAGAGGCGGAGAGACCCCCTAAGGCCCAGTGACCGGGCCTGAGTGTATTATGCATTGTTCCATTTCTGCAGAATGGAGTACCTGACTGTCGTATTACACATTGCATAATTTCTGCATAACGGAGTACCTGATTAGAGTATTACGAATTGCATTATTCCTGCATAAAGAACTACCTGATTAGTGTATGACGCATGACATTTGATCTGCATAACAAACTACCTGATTGTCGTATGACACATTGCATTGTTCCTGCATAACGAATTACCTGATTAGTGTATTACGCAATGCCTTATTTCTGCCTAATGACATACCGGGTGGTTGTATTACACATTGCATTATTTTACCATGGAAAGTGCCTGATTGTTGCGTTGCGCATTGCATTCTTTTCATTGTAGAGTGTCTGATTGCTGCGTTACGCCTTACAGTACTTTTACATTGCAAAAGTGCCTGATTCTAGCATTATGAACTGTATGACATGATATTAGGAGTACAGGGGAATGTTTAGAAGTGCTCATTATTACTACCAGAACTTACAAGGGCTGGCTGGCCTAACAACCGACCAGGAGAAATAGTACACAACCTCATATGTTGGATTTAAATCGTGTGGTCTTATCGTATATCTTTTAAATAAAGTTTATACTCATTTTCATAAAACTCGTTTGGAGTCTATTTGTGGTGTCATCATTGGGTTATTGTGAGAGCGGTTGCAAATAATTTACACATTTGCCTTGAAGATAAACCTATCTGCTTGTTCCAAGCTACCGGGGGGGGTGAGCGGGGCTATCTAAGAAGGTGACCTTTCTTTCCCTGACATTGGAAAGCTGGTCCCTACTTGACCTAAGGTACCTACCTTAGCCAACCAGGGATCCCGGGTCTAACATCTTCAAACAAGGATTTAGATATATTCATGCCAGGACTGAAGAAGACTGTCAAACCCATCTAGTGTGTCCATTGTTCTACCTACTGTAATAAAAAAAAACTCCAAAATGTTTCAATTCACTAAATATCAGATTTTTTTGTGTGCCTTAGGATGAGGTCCTCGCCCGAAGCCCGAATCGAAAAAGTGAAATCAATGCAGACTGCAATGCATGGTTCTGGCTCATCATCACAATATTGGCGAATCTTACAGACTAATGTTATTTCTACCTATCAGTAGGCACATATTGTCCTTGTCTTCCTAGAGGGCAAACAGGGCATGTGGTCCAGAGATCTCCTACCGTCAATATGTGCCAGTGGAGGTAGATTCTTACTGCTGTCTGTATTATGGAGAGCGGCCCTTCTCATACTGAAGATTGCATTATGAACAAGCCGCATTCTGCTGCGCCCCTGCAATGTCATCTAATGAGGTCTGGCCCAGGCCATTACTGTTCTTTTGCAGAGTGAACAAAAGAGCACTGAAACACTATTTCTGGAATTAAATGGATAGGTCACCTAAGTGCTTTAATGGCTTCCTGCCAATGCCCTTGCTTTCTTCTTAAATTAAGCCAGCTGCAGAACGATTATTAAGGATTAAGTTGAAGATCTGTCGCTCTGAAAAATGAGACCGGTCCCCCTTCCTACATCAGGGCCTTGTTTTCTATTGAGAAGTCTGCAGCTCAGCATTTATCCCACTGACAGAGTTGGATTGTTCTGTTGTATGGAATTCCATATTTTTCAACATACTGTCTCATTTAGTAAGTCAGTTGGGCTGGGGCAGAGTCAGTCTCATACTAGGCACATGTAACTGGTGAATGACTGTGCTCACCTGTGGGCTTGCCTCAGGGCTGGAATGGCCGTACCGGGCATTGGGCGTTTCCCCGGGAGGCTGGAAGGGTGGGGGCCGGTTTTGCAGTGGTGGGGACTGGTTGTGCTACTGTGGGCCAGTTTTGCAACGGTGCTGCAATATCGGCCTCCAGTATCAAAAGCTGTAGTGCTTCACACCTGCACCCCCTCCCTGGGGCTGATCCAACAAAATTGCCAGGGCTGCTTTGAGTTCCGAGTCCTGCCAAGGCTTGACTGATGTATGGCCGGCATGACATCAGGATATTGACCTCTCACAGACCTCACCCTGCAATCAACAAAATCAAAGTAACAAATTCGCATCCGCTTGTTAACAATCTAGATTGTGCATCTACAAGCATGCGTGGGTGAGGGAGTGAGTTGGTTGATTTAAATAGCAAAGCTTGCAAATCACAAAAGACACCTTTTTTTGTCTGGGAGGCCTAGGGTAATTGGTTGTCCAGTGTAATCCCTAGGCTTTTTACTTCTGGCTGAGGGGGTGGGTGTTTGCCTGGGGGGTGTCAAAATGATCTCTTCCCAAAGAGATGGATTGTTTCCCAAAACCAGAATCTCGGTTTTCCCACCATTCAATTTCAGAGAACTAGGTGAAATCCACTCCGACACTTTTACTAAGCAGCTGTTAAGTCTGGTGACAATGTGACAAGCAGCTGGGTATTGTCTGCATAAGACACCATCTTGAAACTGAAGGAACATTTGATATCTCATAAAGGACAGACATCAATATTAAAATGTGTAGGGCTCAAATATGAGCCCTGTGGGACACCAAAAAGCAGCTGATGGCTGGAAGAGAGGAATGCCCTCTTTCTTGCAGGCGCTCATTGCAGCTGTAATTGCAGGTTTGTGACAACAGATAGAGGGGCTTCCAAATAAGGTGTCCCTAGTTGAAAATGCTATAGAGATCTGTTCCACGGTTGAGATACCAGAAGAGCTGGACTAGGATGAGACTTTATTTAGAAGTGTTGAAAGGATGGGTGCCGCAAAGGGAAGTCAAGCATTTATACCAACTCACCTGCTACAGTTCACCGTCCCCAGGGCCCTGATGGGCATTGGCTGTACCAGGAAAATGGTGCTGACCAGCTGCTGCACCCTGAATTTCATTTAGGTTCTGCTTGGTCTGGTGGCTAAGTGGACTAATGCCTCCACTGTAAGGGCCTGTGTTTGACATTGTGGTCAAAGGTTAAAATCTCAGCGGGCCCACTCAGCCTGTCATCCCTCTAAGGTTGATAACAATGAGTTCCATTGAGTTGGGTGACAAACATTTGTTATTCAGCACCAAGATACCTTTCTGGGTGACTGCGTTTTACAAATACACGCTATGTTCTGATGATCCCACACCTGACATAACTATGCAACACATGTGGACGGAGGAGTGGTTTAGGAGGGGTGACGAATGTCTAACAGAAGCCAGTGCTAATGCATTCACTAAAGGCACAAGCAGAATGTAAAGCAATATGGGTGTGAGGGCAGTTATTAAAGGTCACACCCCGGAGCGAACTTTATGGGTTATCAAATCAGTGATCTCCAAACACCTATATCATGAGATATGGTGATGTGGAGAGCAAGAGCAACTGTGAGGCTTGGAGGGAAACCATAACAAATCTAAAATGTGGTCATCTTTACATAACTCTAGGAAGCCCTAATCTAGTGCTTAGTTGTGAGAGACACATCTTGAGAACAATACGGGCAGATTGGAGAAAGGTCTGGGATGTGCTATCAAGATAGAACACTGATAAAAAGGCAATCCTCATAGGAGAGGCCCCCAGAACTTAAGCACTGCTATTTTTAGGAAATTCAGGGGATGGGCATAGGCCGGATCACACTACAAATAATGAAATGGAAATATCACTGTACCATTACCATACAGTTCAATTTAAAGGGCAGAGCACTACTAAAACTTTTAATCACAATGAGAGTGTAAAACTCTTTTGACCTCCAAAAGAAGCAGTGCGGCCCTTGTGTGTTTGTTATACCACATCCAGGCATGAAGGCCCAGTATCTGCCACTCTGGCAGGCCGGTGGGCTGTCCACCTGTACTTAAATTAACCCCTAAGTCTGTTGTGCTCTTAATTATGGAGAAGTGCCATGCACTAAAAATTGACCTTTGAGCTGCATCTTGAATATATGATTGGGGAAAACAAATAGTAAGTAGATTTAACAAATACTGGGCCACAATGAAAATAAAGTTTTGGGAGCACGTTCGGGTGCATACTTTCTGTCCTTGGACGATTATAAAAGCAGTTAAATGGGAAAGTGAGTGATTGAGATATACATTGAGGGCAGTGGATCAATAAATAGCCTACATGCACTTAACTGTGGCTTACAGAGGCAATTTAAACTGGGTTTTAGACAAAATAGATCTCACATTAATATCTTGGGAAAATGATGCCTTGAAAGAGTGCAACCATTGCTTGTGGTTTTTTAGCGTGTTCCCACCTTGAATCCAGTGAGAGTAAAGTGCATTTTTCGGGGTGGCTGGCTAGTCAATGCCTTATAATTCTATACCAATACTAAGACAAGGCTTCAGTAAAGAAATTGAGTGAAACTGTCTAAACCCACTGCAGTGAAGGTTCGAACCTAAACACACAAAGGCTGATAGTGTGGTAGTTTTAGGTGATGGTCTGGCCAGCAGTATTAAAGGCTTCCAATCCGTGCTCATCCAGCTACAGTGTTATGGTTAAGATTAGTTTACTTGTAAAGAACAACGTTCACCAGAGGTTTCTTGGTTCTCACTGAAAAGTCAGTATGGTGATTGCAATGCAAACCACTGATTGAATAAGTGTATTTTAACATTTTGAATAAAAAGGAGCAAGCATGGTTGTCTTCGAGGAGAAAAGGGTATTCCAGACTTTAGGGGCCGGGGTGGAGAAAGCTCTGTCCCCAAATGTTGTTCTGTGAGAGCTGAAGAGTTGTAGATTGTACTGGTGATCCTGACCACATTAAGTTGTGAGGTTAGGCCTAGTGATTTGTTTTTTTGCTATAATTTCCTGTCTTAAGTATGACCTTTAAAAAAAAATTGAGGGGCATATTACCAACAACTAGCGATAATTATTGCTATGTTGGTTTAGCGGCGATATTTTTATCGCCGAGCTGCAGCAATTTTTGTCGTTTAGGAACCTTGCTATTATCAAGTTTTATCTCCTAAGCGATAAAAATCGGCCGAAATGCATGAATATCGCTGAAAAGTCAGCTATATTCATGCACTACCGAGCTAATGCTCTTAGCCATGTTATCCACCTACCATTGGATAACATGGCTAAGAACTGCTCAGGGCCAGGTGTTAGCTTTTGGAGATATTCGCACTTAGCGCGAATATCTCAAAAAGTTGGTAATAGGAGATAGCGATGTTAGCGACTGTTTACAGACGGTAACATCTTGGCACGCCCACTTTGCATGTCATTAGTGATAAATATCACTGACATGCAAAGCGGGGCCCAAGATGGTCACTATCTCCTACTAGCTGTCGCTAACTGGTGTTAGCGACAGCTAGGTAATAGGGAGATCATTTTATCCCCGCTTTCTTGGCTTTTAAAGCCAAAAAAGCGGAGATAACCCCCCCTTGATAATATGCCCCAAAGTGATTTAAAGGCAATCCTATGATGAATCAGTAGTCAATGAAGGTTATTCCGAATTTGAGTAAGAGATTCAAATGTCAGCCACTTTTTAGATTAGTTGAAGACGATCAATTCTTTACTTTAGTGCAGCCAGGAGGGTAGCATTGCCATTGTCGATTGTGGATTGAACCAAGGCTCTCACTCCAGGGATTCTGAGATGTGACAAAGCAATTTTGGTTGAAAGAAGATGACCTCGAACATGGTATTTTACTTTGACAATTTTGAAGAGTTCAACTTTTATTCGCTGTCTATTATCAGCGGCCCTTATTCATGGCAGGGGCCTGCAATAGTGCTAGATGCTGCCACAGAGGTGGACAGTAATGCAACTTCTTCCAAAACTTGGGGACTGTCCTCTCTGCCAACTTCTTACATCCCTCTCACCATTTACAGTGCAGAATATACCGTTTTTTTCCAATAGTGATGACCGCTCCAACTATTGGGAAAACCTTCTCAGCAGATCCAACGTCATTGAGAATGCTATCGTAGGGGACGCCATATATAAGGTGGCCCCTATGACAGCATTACCACAGTCCTTTTTCCTGTAAACTATGGCGGTCTCAGATAGAAAGTCTAAAAATTTTCCCCACTCACCAGGAGAAACCTCACTGCACATGGCGGCCATCCGTTGTGTTTTTTTCAAAGACAGAACCTCATTTATGGGGTCTAAAAGAAAGTATGGCACGGTGACTGACCTACCATTGCTATTTTTTTTAATGTATCTTTTTGGCGAAACACCTCCTGGCATGGACGCAGAAGCCTATTTGAGGAAAAAATGTCAGTGGACAAGGAGAACAACTCTGAAAGCAGCATGCCATCCTAGTTTGGAGTGGTGGAAGTGGTGAGACCCCACTCTAACATTAAGGTTGCCAGCCTCAGAATTCCTATGGGGTGCACGCACTCTGCTTTTTTAGGTCGAACCTGTGCAGCGCATGCACTGCTCTGCAAGGCATGCTGTATTTCAGTATGGACTTGAAGCTCTGCTCACTCTCCGTCCATATTTTTCATTTTCTTGTGTCATTGTCCTTTGAAAATGTTGGCTTATGATTCGTTAATAGGCATGTTAGTCCCTCCTTAGCACCGCCTTGTCTTCATTTGTAACCTCCAATGAGGACTGGCCCTTTTACTTTAGTTGTTACACAGTATGTATTCTTTAGTCCCTGTTGGACCTGGCCCTTTTTGGCAGGTTCACCCCGAAACTTTTTGCTTTTGCCTAGCCTGTTTCTGTAACCTGGTGTTGGTGAATTTTAGGTCTCTGCGCACTTTTTCACTGTGGTCCAGTGTAAAGTGCGTGCGCTCTGTGTGTGTGTGGTGAGAGTGACCTGCCCTCCCATAGGAATGCATGGGAAATATGTGTGACCATGGTAGTTCCTGATGTGTGGGGAGTGCAGGGTCGAGTTTGGTATGTGCGAACTCATGAGATTGAATGCTGCGCAATGATGTATGCGGCATGATTGTGTCTAGTGTGGACGTGCCACTTCTAGAAGTTGGCATGTTTGTGTAATTTGTGTCTGGCGTGTGGTTGGCTGGAGCTGGCTGGTGAGCCTGGCTCCAGGAGTCAGGATGGGTCTGCCCCTGTGGTGAATGAGAAGATTTTCGTGTTGATGGCAGGGAGGGGTGCACCTGGGACCTGAATAGGGCTGGTCCTTCCCTCCACAATGCTGGCTCCGTCCCCTGTGGTGCGACTGATGACCCTAGCCTGACTAGTGAATAGGAAGGGTGGCTGTTAATTTTGGAAAATGTGATGGACAGCGTTTCTGAATGATGCAGAATACTCCTACCCAGTCAAGAGATCAGGACTTGATCCATCACCGTTTTTTAGCTCACTGCACCATCCCAGCTCAGAACCTGGCTACATGCAAATTAGTCTGTTCCTGTCCCAGTGCATGATGGGAACAGGGCAAACCAAACTACCAAGCCAATTCTTATACTGGGAAAGAGACAAGCTTCCGGGGACTGGTTTCTGGCATTTCAGCCGTCGTCGGCCCGGCTTGCTTGAATCCTGATGGTGCAATGAGCTAGGGACTCACGTCTGACTATACCCTCCCACACTTAGTGTCGATAAAATCAATTTTGGAAAAGGTGATGGACAGAGTTTCTGAATGATGCAGAATACTCCTACCCAGTCAAGAGATCAGGGCTTGATCCATCACCGTTTTTTAGCTCACTGCACCATCCCAGCTCAGAACCTGGCTACATGCAAATTAGTCTGTTCCTGTCCCAGTGCATGATGGGAACAGGGCAAACCAAACTACCAAGCCAATTCTTATACTGGGAAAGAGACAAGCTTCCGGGGACCGGTTGCAGGCATTTCAGCCGTCGTCTGCCCGGCTTGCTTGAATCCTGATGGTGCAATGAGCTAGGGACTCACGTCTGAGTATACCCTCCCACACTTAGTGTGGATAAAATCAATTTTGGAAAAGGTGATGGACAGAGTTTCTGAATGATGCAGAATACTCCTACCCAGTCAAGAGATCAGGGCTTGATCCATCACCGTAGGAAGGGTGGCTGAGCACATCCCAGTGCTCCAAAACCAGCTGCGACTGGTTTTCCCCCCACCCTGCAGACACAGACAAAGGATATGTGGGTATAAAATGGGGTTGTGACCTAATGTAAAGTGTCTTGCTTTTTGGATCCTGATTACTGCAGGGGGTGCTGCTGCTAGGGCACAGGAGGACTTGCCAGGAGGGCTGCCTCCTTGGGCCCAGCTATGCCATGGAACCTTTGGAGCTTTATGTCCTTATTTAAGGACCTTGGGGACCTTTTTGCGCTATTTCTTGCCCCAGGACTTTGGATTGACTCAGCGCTGCAGAAAGCGCTATCTCTTAATAAGCCCAGCTGATGAGCACAAGGGCTCCGCAGCACAGCGTGGCTGCAACCCTTCCCCTCTTGCTGGAGGGGAGAGAGGCGGGAGCCTACCCCGCATGTTGCCACTCATTTTTTTAATATTAATTTGAGGGTGCCCACCTCGCGCTTTTTCTGACAAAGGAGCCTGCTCCTGGCCGCTACTGCACGACCTGGAAGTCAGGCGTATCGGAGCGGTACATGGGCGGGGCACCGGAGGCGTCACTTCCGCCTTCCCCGGCCGGGGGAAGACGACCTGGAAGGCTGGCGATGGATCCTGTGGGGCTCCCGTTGCGAGGAGGGAGTCCTGTGTGCCGCCCGAAGTCCTGCCGAGGCCCAGGTGAAGTAGGAAGGCGGCAGAGTTTGCCGATGGCAGCGCAGGGTTCCCAGAAGTGACAGGGAAGCCCCGCGCAGCAAGAGAAGTGCCACCAGCACCGCAGCACATTAGGAGGAGGAGACCGGCCCCAGAATGAGTCCCGGTGAGTGGGGGCTCGAGGGGGGCTCAGTGCAGTGCCAGCACGAGGCACAGTCTAGAGGTGACATCCAGAGCGGCCCCGGATGGCAGCGGGCCACTCCAACATGCAGATGATCGCCTGGTTAAGGCCCCGTAGGTTGGGGCATTTAGAGTGTCCCCGGATGGCAGAGGGTCGCTCCCACTGTTAGCACATTGAGAGGGGACATTTAGGGCGGCCCCGGATGGCAGGGGGCCGCCACCACGTTCTAGTAGTGACATCCCGAGCCCGGGGGCTCCAACGATGGACACATTTCATTAAAAGGCCCCAGTGGGGGTCCCAAGGCCCCATGGGTCCGAGCTGTCCCTGTTGTCACCCACCTTATTTCTAGGGGCCCGTGTACCCCACCGAGGGGCGTAGGTTCCTCATTATTTGGGGGCATTATTATTGGCAAAGTGCTAGGGCGCTCCCTGAGGGCAGTAGTTGTGTCAGAGCCCGTCTGTTTCCCCTATGTACTGGCCCCCATGTTGTGCCACATTATATTTAGAGCCTGAGGGGCTCCCACATTCTGGCGCAGATGTGATGTTGAGGGCCTGTGTCCTGTCCCCAGGGGTTAGGGGACCTGTCTATTTTGAGAGCCAGATGGCTCCAACAGTTGGCGCAGTCTTGTCATGAGGGGCTAGTGAGAGCCCCTGTCGCAGTTTTGCTGATTTCTCTGCTGCCCAGCAAGTAGTGGGCAGCTGCACCGTTTAGGCTTTTTGTTTCTTTTAGGGGGAACTGTTCTTTGTGAACCCCGGAGTGAGTCGCACTCCCTTCACCCCTACCTTGGCCTGTCACAGCAGCGCAGCACTTAGTGCCAGCTGCAGCGTTTAGGCCCTTGTGATTGTTCTCAGCTGCCTAGCAAGTAGTGGGCAGCTGCAACTTTTAGGTTTGCACCAGTGGCGCACCCCTGACGGGCGCTGCAGTGGCAGCGCGCCCTGACATTCTGGACACAGGGCTTTGGAGTCCCCTTGTTGGATGGCCATTTGGCCAGGGGGCTGGTCTATGGGTAGGCCGCAAGGCCCTAATGTGATTTTTGCGCAAGGCCCTAATGTGATTTCTGCCCAATGTGATTTTACTATGTTTATGATGATAATTGCCTGAATGTGATTTATGCCCTAATCTGATTTAAATGTGATATGTGCTTTAAATGTGGTGCTAGGAAATGTAATGCATTTAGTATGTTTTACGCACCCTGTATTAATACCTCTAGAGATGGTTTTACCTATGGAGGTTTATGTTAGTCAGATTATAGTTCACTGTGAGTTACGCCCCTAAATATGATTTATTCTTAGGAGGCAGAGTCTAATGTGTTTAGACTAATGAGAGATTGCCTACTGTAGTTATACTGTTTAGGCCAAAATGTGATTGCTGCATAATGTGCTTCGCCTTTATGTTTGTGTTATACTTCTAAAGGTGCTCATGCTTAGAAGTTTGCTTTGCCTAGTATGTTATACTAGAGAGGTTATGTGCCCATACATTATCTATGCCTATGGTTATTAGTATTGCGTAGTGTGTACCTAGCTGTTACCAGTGGTTACTGGTTGTGATCTATAATTGTTATTTGGTGTGACAGTTATTCTAAGTGCTAGTTCTACTAAGTGCTGATTCTGACAGTGGCCCACATGGCCCCGTCCTGGTGTAAATAATCCCTTGTGAATATTGCCTGTGCCAGTTGGCACAAGGTATATTGTGTGATTACTATCTGATGTGTTTGGGCAATACAAAAGTTATTTTTATATAACCTTGTGTGGAGTTCCTTTTGTGGTGTGCCTAGGATGTTGTTGCTGTTGTGTGCATGCGCAAATGCTTTACACATTGCCTCCGGGATAAGCCTGTCTGCTCGTGCCAAGCTACCAAGGGGGTGAGCAGGGGTTATCTTGGCGTGTGACTCCCTTGCCCTGACTAGAATGGTGGTTTCTGCCTGGCTTTGGCGAAGCTTTAGCCAACCAGAAATCCCAGTTTTAACATTGGTGATCAGCGGTGAGGATTAGGACTTGTGTTTGCGCAGTACCACAGTGACAACTGGATACATTACAAAACTCTGCATTTTGGATAGTCACATGTTTGGGATTATTGTTTTTGTTTTTCCTCAAGAGTGTCATTTTCAGATGGTGTTCCTGCACTTTTATGTTTAGTGGCAGAAGAGAGAAAATGACAGGCTGGACGCCAGCAAAGGGGGAGGTTCCCATAGATAAGGAATCCCCTGCAGGGCCCTGTGCTCAATCCCCGTTCCTATCCTCAGAGGTGTGGGTAGATGGAAGAGAGGGAGTGTGGAGGAGAAATGGCTTGCTCGGAAGGGTGGTTATCCCCTGAGTGTAGTGTGTGTGTCTGGATTCCCCAGTATGGTAGGATCCAGTGGTGGCAGCTAAAATGTGTCCAGTGCTTGAAGTCCCATTCCCAGTTCCCAGAGTATGGCGCCTGGTGCTCAGTAAGAGGGGTACAGGTTGAGAGTCAGGGGCAGTGAGGAACTGTCTCAGCAGTCTGGAGAGGGTGTGTGTGGATGAGTGGTGTGTTGAACTGGAGGAGTTGGTGTGAGGTTTTTTTGGTGATAAAAGGAGCTTGCACGAGAGGTGTACCTCTGGTGGTGTGCAGGAGGTCCTGCAGAGGCACTGGATGAGAAGGTGGACGTCTGGTGGTGTGCTAGATGTCTTGCAGAGGCATTGGGGAGTGATTCTAAAAGTAGTGGCTTGTGTATCTGATGATCCTGTGTAGGGGAAGAGGTTCATGTGAAGCCCAGCTAGGTCCCAGTAGAATGGTAGGGGTGTAGAGGCTCACGTCCTGTCTCAGTGGAGACGTAGTGAGTGTGGGGCGCTCTGTCCCACGTTGGCCTGAAACCCTGTCTCAGGGCCTGGAGGTTTCCATAAGGGAGGGCCAGGTTAGGGGCCTAGGCTGTGCTTACAGGTCATTTGAGAAGGATCTTCCTGTGTCTAGAGGACGGGGAGTGTCTGTAACCAGAACTCCGGCGGTCCTGGTGTTGGGCAGTACCACTCCTAGTGGAGGGTGCAGAAGTCCTGGTTCGCTGGGCATTTGACCGCCTAGAGTGCTTGACCATTTGTGGGGCCTCTGGAGGTCGTTCCCCGAGGAGGGGGGAGGCCAGGTTCAGGTTCAACCTGACCTGGAGGGAAGGGCATCTGTAATCCGAGTCCTCACCAGTTTGGCTTCCAGGGGTACCGCTCCAAGGTGGGAGGGTGCAGAACTCTGGAAGGGGGTGCAGAGGGAGGGCGTCCTTACCCCTGACCCCAGTGCAGCCTGAGGGTTTAGATCCTAGGTTGGGAGATTAGGAAACTTCCAGGTCAAGAATGAATCTCTGCTAAAGTAGATCAGCTGAAGAGACTGAGGTGGCTGCCCTTGCTGTGTGTTCTGGGGCTCACCTGCAGTTTGTTGTTTCCACTAAGGACATGATTCAGGAGCTAATAATTTATTCTGCCTTTGCTGACAACTTCTAAATGTGTGCGATTTAAGTGTGAAAATTAGGGATTAATGTACATGGTTTTATATTTTGTTCGCAACCCCTCATTAATGTACAGCCATCCACTGGTCTCCCACCACGTTCCCAATATATAAACACCATCATGTGCATACATTCACGGTGTCTGATCTTTACTCTGCCCGATATTTAATTACCTGTCATTGCTTCGACAGCACCTTTACTTCACATGAATGGTTTACACAATCACTCTGCCCAAATCACAGGAAAGCAGTGCTTAATTTGTAAAAAAAAAAAAAAGGATAAGTGCTAAGGTCCTTATCAGGAGGCCGCTGAAGCTCGCACCGCCCATAGCACCTCCCAACGCTGCAAATTACGGTACCTACACAAATACTAACCATCACACTGCAACAACTGAGACAATTCAGACTGGTAGAGGCCCCACAAGCTCAAAGAATGGTATGGGTGACATGCATTAGTTCTTTTCAATTATTAAACAACTGATGCCCTACTAATCTCCAAATTACACAAACAGCTAGCAGCTGTCACAAGTGCCGGTGTCGATAATTAAGTGCCGGTGCTGAGCACCAGAAACCACTGGTTCAAATTAAGCACTGCAAGAAACCGGCTTTTAAGGTCGGTATAATATATTATTAGGGTTAAGGAAATAATTTAAGATAATGTACCCCTGTTTACCTTTGGGATTCTGTTTGGGTTAGATCAACGTTATTTCTTAGTGTATTTAGATTTCATTTAAAACGGATCATGATCATTTAGATTTTGGGTTAGGTGTGGATGGAAATACATTGAATACATTTATGAACTTCTAGTTAGTATTAGAGATAGCACATAGTGTATATTTATTTTCACTTACCTTCATTTAATTTAGGGACGGGCAAGAATTTAGTACAAAATAAATTAATTCAAGGTGATGTAAAGTAAATTAATTGGAGGATTGGCGTGGAAAGTATTTTGGAATTGTAATGTGTTTTAAATTGTTTAATACATATATGGCCCCCCTCAATTCATTGATCTCTTTTGGAATCAAAACTACTTCTCATGCTAATGACACACAGCTTATCCTGGCCTTGGATAAGACGTCCATTGGCTCTGAGATGAATTTTAAACTCTGTTTAACAGAAGTTATTCAGTGGATGCAATCTAACCACTTAAAATGCAACACCGATAAGACGGAGGTCATGGTTTTAGGTAAGGATTACACTTTTGATCCCATGTTATGGTGGCCTATTTCTGCATCCCCTCAGCCTAATACCATTGAGGTATTAAAAAAACCTGTCCATGAAATTTGATTCCACCCACAGGCTTTGGCAGTGGCATGGATGTGCTTTAATTTAATAAAATCACCGAAAAAACTATTTGACTATCTTCCTCTTTCAGCAAGAAAGACACCGGCTTTTGCATTGATTACGTTTACATTGGACTATTGCAATAGTCTATGTGTAGGTACCACCAAACAAATTCTTGAGAAGTTACAGGTAGTACAACACACAGCTGCCAGGCTGGTGCTGCAAATGCCACATTGTTCATCTGCCCCAGCAGCTCTCAAAACCCTCCATCGGCTGCCAATACACAAGAGGGTCCTGTTTAAAGTCTATATGTTCACCTTTAGAGCCTACAGAGCAGTAGGACCAAAGTATCTTATCACCAGATTTACTCATGATACCATCTTTCGGTCTCTGATGTCGTCATCTGGTAAGCTTCTTAAACCTCTGGCTTTTAGGCTCAAGACTAAAGGGGGCAGATCATTAGCTATCTTGGGGACTAAGGCTTGGAGCCATCTTCCCAATCAGTTGAGACACACCGATCCTGAATCTTTTTTCAGGAAAGCACTAAAGACCTGATCTTCATAGCCTCTGATTCTTTGTTTCATGCACTAATTTGATGATTCCTCTTAAGGCCTTGCCATGCTGTTAGGATTTCTGTTTTTATTCTTTTTACCGCTCAGTGCCAGGATGCTCCCCTGGGAGTGACAACCGCCCCTTATAAATACTATATTTATTCATTCATTCATTCATTCATTACAAATCTAATTTCTCTAAACAGATTGATAGTAGAGGAAGAATTAAAATTACGATGTATTTGTTATAATTAAGAAAATGTAGATTCATTTAATGTATTTAGCTCTGGTAAGTTAGTTTTAGAATTAAAGCTACCTGTTATTTAATGAATTTAAAAAGTAATTTAATTCAATTTAGAGTTAGTATTAACGGCATTAGTGTAATTAAATTAAATTAATTTAAATTAAAAATTATTAAGAAATGGACAACGATATTCGAAAATTCTATCATAAGGAATAGCAGATGAAAAGAAGTTAAGGCAAAATAATGGAGACAAAATAAAGATAATTTCAAGGGTAGGTGGACAAAGTACAAGTGGAACTAAGTAGAGGTGGACAAGTAACGGTTTGCAAAAGTAAAGGCAGTAGAAGTTATGACGCACACTCACCAGCCTATGTCTGGTTGCACTAAGCAGTTAATAAAAATGGTATTTGTTTACAGTATGTGTCTGTGTAGCTGTCTCTTGAGATAAAACGGACTAAATCTAATGCCAAACATAACAAAGACTTGTCAAAGCTTGCCCAATGTATTTCTTGCCCCCCCCCCCACCTTTTCTTTCTTTACAGTTGGATTGGAACATACAATGCCGATGACACACAGACAGATCTGAATGCAGTTTGTGATCTTTATTTTGTGGTTTATTGCACATACTGTACCCATCAAAGCCAAACATCCTGTAACCTTTATAGTCTTCTTTGAACTCCCTCTGTGCATGAGCAGGTTCACCAGCAGTATCATTTTGTCTTCCTTCAGTGAGGTTTAGATCATTCAGCATGGCACACTTTCTCAACTCACAAGTATTACACCATGCGTGTTTTGGTAGCAAGCCAGTGGAGCGTGGGGAAGGGCACACATCAAGCATAGGTGGGACTTTGCATAGAGAAGGACTCTCAGGGAAACTCTCTCTTCAAAAACCTAAGGACTCTGTGATTTCAAGGCTTGGTAAAAGGTGGACTGGCCTTTCGGGAAACCAGGAAATTCCCAGTATGATAAGTGCCTCCAGAATGGCAAATGATGAGTTAGGCTCTATATGATGCATGATTGACCCTACCATGGCTCTAACAGCCTTTCAGAGGCACCAGCACACCTGGAAGACCCTGGGTCTCCTGACAAACCAGTGATTCTTTAATTGTGATGTCTTATCTGGATATCAACATTCTGTGACACAGTCACTGGTTTATCAGGCAGAATGAAGAATTTAAATTAGTCCTCTTAAGCTTTTTTTGCTCCACCTTTTCCTGGCTTTTTGCCTTCGTCAGCCTCCTTCTCTGCTTCTTTTACTTCTTCCTCTGCCTCTTCTGTCTCTTCCCCTTCACCTTCTCCTTCTTCACCTTCGCCTTCACCTTCATCTTCTCCTCCTTCACCTTCTGCTTCTTCCTCACCTTCTCCCTCTCCTTCACCTTCCTCTTCTCCCTCTCCTTCTTGTTCTTCTTTATCCTCTCCTTCTTCATCATCTTCTTTTTCACCTTTGAAAATACACAAATATTGGATGATCACTAATAAGCACCATTTGTCAAAATGCCGATAAGCCACCATGCGGCTGCTGACGCTGCAGTGCGCATCGATCCGCATGCCATTTTAAGCACATGTTTGCATTTGACCAACACAGGGGAATATTACCAACAACTAGCGATAATTATCGCTATGTTGCTTTAGCGGCGATATTTTTATCGCCGAGCTGCGGCAATTTTTATCGCTTAGGAACCTTGCTATTATCAAGGTTTATCTCCTAAGCGATAAAAATCGGCTGAAATGCATGAATATCGCTGAAAAGTCAGCGATATTCATGCATTACCGAGCTAATGCTCTTGGCCATGTTATCCACCTACCATTGGATAACATGGCTAAGAACTGCTCAGGGGCAGGTGTTAGCTTTTGGAGATATTCGCGCTTAGCGCGAATATCTCCAAAAGTTGGTAATAGAAGATAGCGATGTTAGCGACTGTTTCCAGTCGCTAACATCTTGGCACGCCCACTTTGCATGTCATTAGCGATAAATATCACTGACATGCAAAGCGGGGCCCAAGATGGTCGCTATCTCCTACTAGCTGTCGCTAACTGGTGTTAGCAACAGCTAGGTAATAGGGAGATAATTTTATCTCCGCTTTCTTGGCTTTTAAAGCCAAAAAAGCGGAGATAAACCTCCTTGATAATATGCCCCACAATGCTTTGTCGGGAACTCCTTGTGCTAACTCTCGGCTCAAACATTTACAGGAACAAATAGCAATTAAGAAATATATTTACCCTTATCGTTTTGGTTAAATGGGACTGCGAATCAGATATGTGAGGATAACCGTGGTAATCTCTTTCCTGGGTCTCTGTGCCTCTCTACAGTAATGAAGATGTGGCTAAGTGTCTCAGATATCGCTATCGAAACCCAAGTCCTATATTCAGATGCCCAGATGGAGAGATTGTGTGCACATTACTGTGCATCCCTTCGCCTCGACTCCTTTTCTCAGGTTTTTCAGGATTCAGGTTTTAAAGTCTTTATTGCGATTTTTACATCATAAAAGACATCTTATGAATAAAATAAAGAGCACCTACAAACTGACAATAGCAAGCTGATATGTAAGACTGGGTGACTTAACCTTTGCGAATTTAAAGAAAATCTATGGAAATCTTTGCAAATATCATTACATTTCATGAAATATGTGACATAACTGTTTAACCTGTTTGAGGACAAGTTCACAATCGGTAAACATCATGCAAAGTGTCTTTTTGCAAATTTTCCAAAACAAAATGTTAAGGTAGAAAAAAAAAATCAAACTGTCATTTTTTGCAGGAGGTTTCCCTGGAAACAAATGAGAAATCATTCAGATGCAAAATGCAGATAAGAAGTAAAACTGAATGTAATTGAAAAATGATAAATTATTGTATACACTTCTGGCATTAACCAGCACTCCGGTTTTTGAGCCTAGGGTGCAGCTCGCGTGTAGAAGGTTTGAAACCAATGGGGTGAGAGGCAAACTCTCACAAGGAACATCACCCTGGAGAGAGTGCATAAAACAGCCTTTGCTATTTATCCATACACACATCACCTAGAGTGGGTAGGCAAACCTTTCCCAAAGGAGATGCAAACACACTTTTAGGAAAGTATAATTTTGACCTATAAAAAATTGGGATTACGGTGTTTCCATTTTTGTGATTTATTAATCTGTCTTCAGGAAGGTACCTTTCTGGAGCAAAGTAAACCACATCTGCTGAAATCGAATCATGCGTATGCTTAGGTGATTGGAGATTGGTGAATCTATTTGAGATTCATGGTCAAGTTCGCATGTCCTACTACTTTCAAGCCTGTGCATTTCTTTTATTTCCTCTTCTTGGGGATGCAGAGACTTCCTGGGTTAAACCTGCATGCTAAGGGATAACGACCTGTGAGGAAACCCTGGTGACTGACTGATCACGCAGGATGTGCTGACGACAAGACATTTTGGAGAGTTGTGGAGGCTGTTTCAGTGGGGAGGAAAGGTAGAATTTGTTTTGAATCTAAGTGGGACATAGGCATATTTGCTCTCAGTGGCGGCTCCTTGAGGGAGTGCTGTGAGGCGGGGCGGGGTAGGGGCAGGGTGGGGGGTGGTAAACTCCAACATACGGCCGAACCGAGTTAAGTACATAAATAAATCAATAAAACGAATTAAATTGCACATGCTGCGTCGCCGATTGGGTTGCAGCGTGCGCAATGCAATTTGTTTTAATTATTTATTTATGTATGTACTTAACTCAGTTCAGCCTTATGCCGGAGTTTACTACACCCCACCCTACCCCTCCTCCGCCCACCCCTGCACTCCCTCGAGGAGCCGCCACTGTTTGATGTACACAAGACCCTGCTCTTTGAATAGTGAGTTTCTTTTTATTGAGATAGAGTACAACATATACTTATTCACCTTGTGTTTAATGCCTAACACGTTCGGTATTACCAGCAGGCCTGGGACCTTGTAAAATGAACTTCTTTCTATTCTTTTTGAACAAATCCCAAGTTGGGCTTTTTAATTTGTAGCATTATCCTTCAATTTTTGACACCAGTAAAAGTGTCCATTGTAAATACGATTTTAAACTGTTTGCCTTCATTTCTGATCTCTCTGTAAAGTCAAAACGTTAATCGAATTCCAAGGGCTCTAGCCAAACATTTAAATGCTTGTAATTTACCACACTGATGGATGCTTTCTCAAACAGTTTTGCATGAGTTATTTCTGATGTGCACAGGGGTGGCTCCTCCGCTATGGCGAAGGAATGTCGCCGCACTGCTTTTTCACAGTGCGAGAAACCAAAACATAAAATGATAATCAATTTTTGTTATTACCATTTTATGTTTGCTTTGCAGGCGGGCGGGTGGGCGGAGATGCTCTGCTCACCGAGCGGGCCAGGGGAGGATTGGTTTGCCCACTCCTCTCGGGCTGCCCAAACCTGTCATGCCCACATTTTCCTTCTCCATGCAGGCTGCATTGCGTCCTGCATGGAGAACATGTCCACCCCTCTAGCCCCTGGCTGAGCGCGGTCTCACGGCACTTCAAACCAATCACAATGCTGCATGAAGTGTTGTGATTGGCTTAGGGGGGGCTTGCTGCCTGCTTCCTGTTCCTTTCAGAGGCAGGAGAGCAGGAGTAGAGAAGACGCAGGACCCGGCGGAAAGGTAGGTTTTCATTTTTTTTTTATTATGACCCCCCCCACGAAACCCCCCTCCTTGTCGACCCCCTTCCCCATGCGAGCTTCGTCCCCACGTGACCCACAAGCCACTGGCTTTGCACTTATAAGGAAAGCTAAGCAATGTATGTACTTGCTTACAAAATGCTTACAAGTGAAACAGTTTCCGAATACTAGTGACAATCTGCCAAGACTGGTCAGCACTTGCATGTAAAATGCTTGTGATTTACCAGCACAACACAGTTTTGAAGTAATAGAAAAATACAGAGAAAGTGATGCACTTGTATTCAAAATGTTATGTTATGTTATGTTATGTTATGCTATGCTGTATTAAGTTATATAGTATAACACACAACTCCCTCAGAGGGTATTCTGGTGATGAAGGAGGAGATGTTTGTGCCAAGCTAGGGTCAGGGCTAGGCAAAGAGCCAAATGTTCAGTTTCTTGCAGAATTCAAGAACTGAGGAGAAGATTCTGATGTCCATGTCCCTGTGTAAATTGTGTTTTTATTTTTCACTTTCACATCCTACTACGATAGAAATCACTCACTTGATGGTTGCATCCCACAGTATTGCGGGTAAAATATTATTGACCTGCAAAACTATCAACTCCACTATATAAACAGCAACAATATTGTCAGGGAAATCAGCACATGATAGATTGCCACAACTTTACACTCTCTGGTCGATATAAAAGTCCCACCAAATTGCTTGAATTTTACCCAGAGATTTCTTGGGGTCCGCAAACCCCCAAAAAAGATTAATTTAAGCCCTAGGACAAAACGTTGCTTCATAAAAATTACATTTGCAGTATTTTAACCAAAATATCAATCACCTTCCTCTTCTTCTTGGCCTTCTTCTTCAGCTTCTTCTGCCTCTTCCTCTACTTCTTCAGCGTCCTCTTCTCCTGGTGCTTCTGCTTTGGCCTCTTCCGCTCTGCTGGACTGTATGGTCTCTTCGATGTCCTCCTGCTCTTCTTGGACATGGCTAGAGTAGTAAGCCGGGTAGGAGCGGGTGGACATCAGGTACGCACTGCTCTGCAGACCATAGGCAGTCCGACTGCCATAGACAGGGGCGCTCTGAACATAGCCACTGGAGATGTTCCCAATGCTGGTAAAGCTGAGCCGAGTCTCTTCCCCTTCCAATAGTTTCCTGGGGAGGAAGAGAAAAATGAACAAGAAAGAAAGAAGCACTGAGATCACAGGGAACAGTTAGTTAAATAATAAAAGGAAGGGTTTCCTGTCTAAGACATACAAAATCTGAACATGATATGAGGAATGATGAAGGTTATTTTATCAAAAACATGTTTGTGTTTTCTAAAATAACATGTGGTTGCATGCTTTCAGTGCACACTGTTTTGTTTCTTCACAGGTACAACTTACAAATCAAATCAACAAACACTCCTACAGTGGGAAAACCCCATAAGACAAAATGGTCTGAATGAAAGTAACCAAAGAGAGAAATTAACAAAATCATAACTTGTGCTCCCATGTGCTCACTAGGGTTAAGTGATAATCTGATTTCACTCAAAGTATCAATGTAAATGGGAGCTTCTCGATAAAAAGGCACAAGTTTTGACCATCAACATATTGTTTGGAGTCTTCCTCAGGAGTGTTTTTATTTTAAAATAATGTTTCAGCAGATACAAACAGGAGGATCGAATGTAAGAAGGATAAGGCAAGAGAGAGAATTGGAGTACAATTGAGCGAAAGAGGAAGTGGAAAGAGAGAAGAGGACAGTGAGAACATATGAAGACTGGGATAAACCGAAAGAGGGAGCCAGAAAGAATGAGAGACCGAGATAAAGTTAGAAAAAGGGAGAAAGAGAAGAAGGAGAGACAGATTTACTTATTTTGGCTTTATTACATAGTAAAACAATAATTCACCACTATATAGTCTATATTATATCATGCTGTATTATTTATTACTATTTACATTTACTTTAATGGAGTACAAATGATTTGAATACTAATGTTAGTTACTGTTGTGTATTTTTATTGTAATGTATTCATTTCAGTTTGTTATCACAATCACCCTTAGAGCTCTGTCACTGCAGATACAAACGCTTGTGTAGCTTTGTGCATAGCCTAACCAGGCATTTTTGTTTACCCCTTGCTATCCTGTGCTTCTGAAATTCACACTTCCGGTACAATATCATTGAGTAGGCGTGTCCTCTTAAACGTCACACCTGCTCATCTCTAAACTTGCCAGAATGAACATAAAAAGAGAAAGGCAAACCCCTTATAGGACTAGAGAAAAACAAGTAGGGGCATAAACACGAATCTGTGTTTTTTCCTGTGGTATGAAAGTATCACTGCACTGGACGGTAATGTGCTTGAATGTTTTGCACTGTAACGCCATTTTGTCATACAGCCACTTCACTGCATCTGACTGTGACTTGCATAAAATCGTTGGGCGTGACCATGCTGGTGCGCCCCTACAGAATGTCTTGTGATTTGACCACAACAAGGGCATGCCTGGCACAGTCCATTACATGTACCAAAGTGTATTATCATTCACAAAATGCAGCAACTAGAGCCTCCGGTGTGCTGTGGAAAGGTATTTGAAAGTGAGGCAGTCATGATCAATCTATTGGTGTGCCTCAATGCGCTATATTAGTTTTATTTTCTGTACTGCAATTTGGAGATCTCAGCTAAACTAAGTTGGTTAGAGTCAAAAGTTCGAATGCCATAGTACTGTGTTTTCTTTGCATATGAATTTCCTTTTTCGAGCTCCTTCTTTGCCAAAGAAGCCTCTATCATATAAGGGCCACATCGCCCTGTAGACATCCTGCTTGAATACACATATCCTTCGATAACCATGTCAGGAGCTAATCAATGGCCTCATCTGCATCTCATTTTTTAGGATCAATCACGTCAAATTATTTGCAATTCTAGGTGCCCACTGCAACGAAAGTGCAGATGAAAAAAAAGTAACAAATACAGATTCCCCGCTCTTTTGAGACCCGTAATTGTAAATAGAGGGGCAGATTTACCAGGAAGTGCCGCAGTGTGGCAACGCAAGCCCTTTGGCAGCGCCACGCTGCAGCACTTCCAAAGCACAGGAATGCAACATATTTACAATGATATGTTGCATTCCTGTACCCTGCCCTGCGCCGGCGCAAGTACCCTTTCACCATGGTGCAAGATTGCCTGCGTAATGGGGATGTTGTTTTTGTGCAGGAAGGAACACCTTCCTGCACAAAAACAATCACTACTGGAATTTTCCTCTTTCAGTGTATGCTGTAGAATGCAGCATGCATTGAAAGAGAGAAAAAATGCGAAAAAATGAAAGCATTTCTCCTCGTTGCGCCTCGCTACTCGCCCTTAGGGTGGCGTAGCATTCTGACGCATTTCCAGGTTTACGATTCCTCGTAAGTCTGGAGATGTGTCTTGTTCCATGGGTGTTGCGTGGGAACACCCACAGCAACACCCATGGAACGGCCCTTTCACCCAAAGAGCTGCGTGTAAAGGGGCCATATTTACAAGGACAGGAAAAGCCACGCAGGGTGGCTTTTCCTGCCCTTGTAAATATGGAGCAGTAACATGCGCCACCAGTACGTCACAAAAAGTGACGTACTGGTGGCGCAGAGGGCTTGTAAATTTGCCCCAGAGTCTTTAAAGTATTTCCTAAGCTTTTATAAGATCTTTTAAAGGTTGCTTTTTTCTGTATAATTAATGAATAAAATATTTAGGCTATTCTGGGTATTAGTGATAAAACTTTCAAAGTTTTCTTCATATTAATTGTTGTTTTTTCTTTTAATATCCTGAAAGATTCTAATGTAGCACAATATCACGTAAAAGTGAAAATATATAAAAATCGCCACCCCCGCAAGCATCAAGCATATATATAAACGATTTTAAAATGTAGAGACTTTCTGAAAGTACTGTAGTCTCGGAGGAAATGTTTTTCTGCGCCTAAAGTCGAGCTCTCTTGCAAGCGGCGCAGTGGCCCGTGCACATTAGTACCTGTACGCCGCGATCTCAATGTCTAACGCCATCTTGACATTAAGAAGGTCCTGATACTCCTTCAGGTAACGGGCCATCTCGCCCTTGGTGTTCCGCAGCTCATTTTCTAATTTATTGATGGCTTCCTGTTGGGACCAAAGATGACAGTAAAATTAGTAAAATGTCCAGATTTACGGTATGTTAAAAAGAAACTAAACCCAATCCCATCCTCTTTGCCACTGTGAATTGTAGGCATCCTCCAGGGCTTTAAGTGGGCCGGGTCTCAAGGGGTCTGAGCACCGGCAGTTTTTTTCAGGGGGCCTCGAAACGGGTCTCTATCGGGCTCTGTTTTGAGCCCTGACACAGGCAGTCCGTTTTTTCCCCAGACTGCAGTGGCTGTTTGCTGTCACTGCAGTCCGGAAAAAAAGTGCCAGGGCGCAAAACAAAGCCTGATAGAGACCCGTTTCGAGACAGCACCAGGCACATGGATGTGCGCTGCTCACACTGCTCACTTCTCAGTAGTAGAGAAGTTACAGCATGACGTTATGCCAGGAGACCGTTGTGTGGGAAGGGAAATCCTTTAAGAGTCATTTTCTTTCTGGATTTCCCTTCTCTTTCTGAAACTCAGGAGCAGCAACATTGTGGGAGGGTCACCAGGGATTTAATTGGAAGCTTTGTCAATATTATATACAAGTCATAGTTGCAGCTTATTTATCTTCTGCAAGTTATAACCATTGACAAAGCCAATATCCCTTACTTAATGTAGGTATGATGTTACTTGTATCAAATATCTGGATGCAATGACAAAGCAGCAAAATACAAGTCGGACAGCGTAAGTGATTTAAAGCCACGCCCCTGATTACACTGACCACGCCCCTTTGAGAGACCCGCCAGTTTTTTCATCCCACTTAAAGCCCTGGCATCCTGTAATGTCAAACACACTCTTTTTGTCCGGCAGCTCATTGACTACTGGCAGGTTATGGGTTAACTGTGAGTTCATGGTTTCATTGTGAAATGTAATCATGTTGCCAAGTTATTGAAGTGTAAGCACTTTGCCAAGTTAATTAAATAGCATCCGCACGGCGGACATGAAGCATTTTGCGAATTGAAAACGGCAGTCCCTGACTGTAGCACTTCAAATGTATCTTTTAAATTCATATGTATGAGATGTAGAAAAAAGTAGTCATGACATAAGAGTGCATGTGAGAATGTGAGTGTGATTTTGTGCACGTGTGTTAATGTAATATACGTGTTGTGTATGTCTTTTTGTGTGTCGTCCGTAAACGCAGAACACATATATAGTATTTGCATATTTAGATGTGTCATGCGCGCGCGTGGTTGTGTGTATTTAACGTTACAATACAGAATTGGGCTCATGCTTTTTAGAGTATTCAAACCATCTCACAACCCTCCTGCCCCGCCTAAAGTGAGCCGCTAACTGCACGCTTTTCCAAGATGCATTGGCGTTCGCTGCGACTTTCTTGCCACTCTCTCGAGGCGGGGTAGAGAGAGTTTATTTCTGTTCTGTGCTTCCTTTGGAGCATTTGTGAAGCAGGTCCCAGCCCCATGTAAGGAGCAGCGCTAGATCCAGGCCGCAGCGCTAGCTCCGCCTTCGGATTAGCAGAGTTTGCTTACAGATCTGCAGCTGTCCCGCGCCCGCTGAGAGCAGCTCGTGCAGACCCGCGACACCGTATGAATAATGTACCATGAGGCGAAGGCACCGCACGGCAGCTCGCCCAGCCTGCTGCAGTGATGTGTGCACCTGTGTAGAGGGCTGCATACCTCTGCAGTGGTAGGAGCGCCACTGCAGTGGTAGGAGCGCCACTGCAGTGGTAGGAGCGCCACTGCAGTGGTAGGAGCGCCACTACTTTCGAATGAGCGTTTTTGCAGTGGTATGAGCGCACTGCAGTGGTATAAGCGCCACTGTAGTGGTAGCAGGCCCGGTTCTAGAGGGTGGGCCGGGTGGGCCGGGCCCACCCAAACTTTGGCCTGGCCCACCCAAACATAACCCTTGGCCCTGGCAGTGACGTCAGCAAGGCCAGCAGAATATGGCCACTGCAAGTTAAAACGTTCTTCGAACGTTATCTTTCTTTAGGAGTTGCGTGATTGGGCCTGGGCTCGCACCCCCAATCACGCACCTCCTATTAGGGGGGTGGGCTGTGTCCCCGCCGACTCGTGCAGGTACATTAGGGGCACTGCGAAGGGGACAAAGCCTTTCGTTGGAACTGGATTTGTGGATAATTAATTCTTTTCTGCTGGTAAAGAGGAGTTTGTTTTGCCGTTTCGTTTTCCTGACCTTCCTGACCCCTTGAGCTGTTTGTTTACCCGATCCGGCTGTGACAGAGTTCATAAGGAGCAGGTAAGAGAATGTGTGGCTATTGTGTTTTTTAAATCTGTGAGAAAGACATACTTAGAACGCCGTGTTTATTTCAGTTTCATTTACATCGTGTGTTTAAATCGTTGGTATCATTCATGAGTGTTTCTGCAAGGATGCACGACAACTAAATGTCCAAATAACCTTGGGGATTGTTGATCTTGCTGGAGAGCGTTCTTTTTTTTGGTTTGTAGTATTTAAATGCAATAGAACTGTAGTTAACGTGATAGCTCAGTGGGTTACTGCCTTTGTCACAGAGATCCTTTGATACATAGGACAGTGTGAGCAAAGACGTGTATACAAACCAGGATGGTATAATTCGATTTTTTTTGTATTGCTAGTTAGTTCGAATTTTCCCAGTATTTCATTATTCTAATGTTGCAATACAGAGTTTGGGCAGATATAATTTCTAATCAGTACAGCCAACCACTGGGGTATGCTTTAAATCCTGTGTTTGTGGTACTCCAGACCCAACCCTCTTAATACATATTGCCACCAGCAGCATGGATGAGATGTGATTCCTACACCTGGTAATCTTCATTAGCTTATGTGACATTCCCTATAGGCTGATTTGGATACTTTTATGAATCATTGTGTCTGCATAATGTGTGTGTGATGTACAGTACTGTGATACCCTACACTACGAGTAGCGCTATACAAGAAATAAAATGCATATGAGAGAGGGGCTATGGAGTGATGATGGGCTCTGTTGGAGGGTGGCAATGAGGGAATACGAGGGGGGCATCATGAGGGGTGGAGATACGGAGAGATGGAAGGCACTGGCGGAGGTTGTTTGTGAGGGAGTCTGAAGAGGAGGTCATGGGGGAGTTGCTTTGGAGTGATGAGGGGCACTGGTGGAGGGGTAGGAAGGGAGTCTGAGGAGGAGATCATGAGGGGTGTTGCTTGGAGTGATGATGGGCACTGGTGGAGGGTGGTAGGGAGGGACTCTGAGGAGGCGGTCATGAGGGGGGGTTGCTTTTGAGGGATGGGCACTGGTGGAGGGTGGTAGGGAGGGAGTCTGAGGAGGAGGGCATGAGGGGCACTGGTGGAGGGTGGTAGGGAGGGAGTCTGAGAAGGCGGTCATGAGGGGATTGCTTTGGAGTGATGGGCACTGGTGGAGGGTGGTAGGTAGGGAGTCTGAGGAGGAGGTCATGAGGTAGAGGGGCTTTGGAGTGATGAGGGGCACTGGTGAAGGGTGGTAGGGAGGGAGTCTGAGGAGGAGGTAATGGAGAGGGGCTATGGAGCGCTGAGGGGCACTGGTGGAGGGTAGTAGGGAGGGAGTCTGAGGAGGAGGTCATGAGGGGAAGAGGCTACGGAGAGATGAAGGCCAGTGTTGGAGGATGGCAATGAGGGAATCCGAGGAGGGGGAGGTCATGGGGAGGAGCTACGGAGTGATGAGGGGCACTGGTGGAGGGTGGTAGTGGGGGAGTCTGGGTGGAGGGTGGCAATGAGGGAGTCCGATGAGGTCATGGGGGAGGTGCTTTGGAGCGATGAGGGACACTGGTGGAGTGTGGCAGTGAGGGACTCAGGAGGAGGTCAATTGGGGGAGGGGTTATGGAGCGATGAGGGGCACTGGTGGAGGGTGGTAGGGAGGGACTCTGAGGAGGCGGTCATGAGGGGGTTGCTTTTGAGGGATGGGCACTGGTGGAGGGTGGTAGGGAGGGAGTCTGAGGAGGAGGGCATGAGGGGCACTGGTGGAGGGTGGTAGGGAGGGAGTCTGAGAAGGCGGTCATGAGGGGGTTGCTTTGGAGTGATGGGCACTGGTGGAGGGTGGTAGGTAGGGAGTCTGAGGAGGAGGTCATGAGGCAGAGGGGCTTTGGAGTGATGAGGGGCACTGGTGAAGGGTGGTAGGGAGGGAGTCTGAGGAGGAGGTAATGGAGAGGGGCTATGGAGCGCTGAGGGGCACTGGTGGAGGGTAGTAGGGATGGAGTCTGAGGAGGAGGTCATGAGGGGAAGAGGCTACGGAGAGATGAAGGCCAGTGTTGGAGGATGGCAATGAGGGAATCCGAGGAGGGGGGGTCATGGGGAGGAGCTACGGAGAGATGAGGGGCACTGGTGGAGGGTGGTAGTGGGGGAGTCTGGGAGGAGGTCATGAGGGGCACTGGTGGAGGGTGGTAGGGAGGGAGTCTGAGGAGGCGGTCATGAGGGGGGTTGCTTTGGAGTGATGGGCACTGGTGGAGGGTGATAGGGAGGGAGTCTTAGGAGGAGGTCATGAGGCAGAGGAGCTTTGGAGTGATGAGGGTTACTGGTGGAGGGTGGTAGTGGGGGAGTCGGGGAGGAGGGTGGCAATGAGGGAATCCGATGAGGTCATGGGGGAGGTGCTTTGGAGCGATGAGGGACACTGGTGGAGGGTGGCAGTGAGGGACTCAGGAAGAGGTCAATGGGGGAGGGGTTATGGAGCGATGAGGGGCACTGGTGGAGGGTATTTGTGTGGGAGTCTGAGGAGGTGGTCATGGGGAGGGGCTTTGGAGTGATGAGGGACACTGGTGGGGGGCAGGTAGGGAGGGAGTCTGATGAGGAGGTCATGACTGAAAGGGGCTAAGGAGAGATGAAGTGCACTGTTGGAGGGTGGTATTAAAGTTGTCTATCGAGTAAGAGGTCAGTGGTGGGACACCAATAAATACTTTTGCACCGGCGCTATAATAGACCCTGTAATGTTTTTGCTTATTTAATTAGCAGTTGGGTCATTAGGGCCACTGTGTAACATAGTTTAAAGTGTGTGCTAATTATATTTACTCTTATATTCAGGGTTTTCAGTTCGAAGGTGATTTTCTAAATTTTTTTAGTGGGATTATGGAGAATGAAACCATGTGGTGCCTGATATGGGGCTGGGGACCAAGGTTAGCTGTGAGTTAAGGTGCACGGTAGAGAGATTGTAGAAAATTGATGATCAGGCCTGGAAGGGAGTGTACTGCAGAGTCTGGGGTCAGATGGAGGTAATAATGAAGAGAGATTCTCTCTGAAGGCTGGCAACGAGGCAGGCTGAGTAGTATTACTTGCCTGATACTCCCACCTCAGAAACCTCCTCTGCCCATCAAAAGGACCTTACATGGGATCAAAACACTTTTTGAGAGTGTTAACGATTAGAAAGAGATTTGGAAAATAATGGAGGGCCCTGAATCTCCTGTTATCCCATTCTATCACTCGCAGGAGTACAGTTTTTTTTATTTGTAGGCTACCTCCAGAAGCGACACATTGAGCCCGCAGTGGCCCACCCAAATGCGCCCTTGGCCCACCCAAACAAAAATTCCTGGAGCCGGGCCTGAGTGGTAGGAGCGCCACTACATTGGAATGAGCGATTTTGCAGTGGTATGAGCGCCACTGCAGTGGTATGAGCGCTACTGCAGTGGTATGAGCGACACTAGTGGTATGAGCTATTTTGCAGTGGTATGAGCGCCTCTGCAATGATATGAGCGCCACTGCAGTGATTTGAGTGTTGCTGCAGTGGTATGAGTGTCACTGCAGTGATGGCTTGAACCCCTAAGTAGCGACATTAGACCCTCTTCGGGGGTATGACCACCTCTGCGGTGTAGTGAATATCTCTGCAGTGAAAGGAGCAGCCATGCAGTGGAGTTAACATCTCTACAATGTTTTGGGCACCTCTGCAGTGAAAGGCGCACTTCTGCAGTGGTAGTGGCATCCATGCAATGCAATGGGCAACTCTGCAGTGGACTGAACACATATGCAGTGGTAGGAGCGCATCTGTAGTGAAATTAGCACCTCTGCAGCGGTACGAGCACCTTTGCAGTGGCGTGTGCACTTCCGTGGCGGTTAGCGCACCTATGCAGTGACATTAGCACCGCTGCAGTGCTCTGAGCACCTCTGCAGTGGTTGAGTCTGGGGCAGTCGCACATCTCCACAGCATCGGCGCTCATACCTGGCCCAGATCACACGTGCATACATCAAAGGTCCGTAGTTATAACCGGAAAAGCAACATCGCAACTGCAGGAAGGTAAAGAAAAACAAGCAGCTCAGCCGCTCACACTCGGCAAGGGAACACCTTGTTATGTCGCTAGGAAGGTTCTCGAAAGATGAACGCCTGGGGCAGCCCTGCTATGATTCGAATGGCAGCACTTTCAGTATGTGCTGTGCGCGCGCGCGTGAGTGTAAGGAGAGGTTTGTTTCGAGGTCCATCTACGCTGACGAGTAAGCGAAGGGGGTGGGGGTGTTGGAGGGGGGAACCAACACCCTCCCCCCCTCACCCCCAGGCAATACCGTCCATAAGAGACATGCCCGGTTGCCGCAGGTAAGGTATAATCACCCATCAGAGACATGAATGAGAGGAGCCCCGTGACAACAGGTCGCGTCCTCCAGCCCCGTGCCCCTCAGGCCCCTCCCACATGTTAAGCCAGAGCTGGTACCTGACGGACGCGGACCCTCTGCCTGGAGGCGAGGGAGAGAGCGGGGGTCTTCCAAGAAAGCGCTGCTCATTAAACCGTACGGAAGCCTCGGATGGTGCCGATCCCTCCTTCTGGGATCCACGCCGGTATTTGCACAGGGGGTTTCCCTAAGTTTACGCACCTCAGGCCCTTGCAGCAGCAGAGAGGGAACCGCGAAGAGCCCACGGACTCAGCGCAGGCAGCGCGACCGTCCTGTGAGAAGCTCTCGCTCCCAGCCCACCCCCCTCCTTTGGCTCACACTGCGTCCCTGCAGAGAGGGGGCTCTCTGACAAGATCTCAGTTAATCCCGGCTAATTACCTCCATCGAGAGGACACTCAAAGCCATGGCCGAACACCCCCTCCCCCCCAGACCCTAGGGCTAAGTGCGTCAAAGAACACCCCATAGGAATACAGGGAGACATTCTCCAAGCCCACCTCCCATCAACCTCCAAAGACATGCCTGAATCAGGGGCAACACCTATAATCAAAGCCCCATCTCCGATCGTCCCCACCCAGACATTCCCTGACCTCCTATGTATGTAGGTCCTCGCCCCTTACATTCAGGACCACCAGAGACTGTTTCCTCTACGTGCAATGCGCCATTCCCTAACCCCCTGCTGCCTATACCAGTAGGGCAAGGTCATCTTTGTCTAACTCGTCATACTCCAGCCTCACATTAAAAGTAGGGATAGCATCTTCAGTGGATGCCTCTAACTTACTCCCTCCATGGCTACCTGGTCAGAAACCTATTTTTATAGCTTGTCCCACCCCCAGCGATCAGTGTCTTCAAGGAGAGGGTCATCTTTGTATAGATGCCCATCCCCTTCATCTCTGACCTCCTCAGGGAATGGACAGCATCCTCTCTCATCTCCTCAGGGAATGGTCAGGATCTTTTATCTCCCCCGTCCCATTATCCCTTATCTCCTTAGGGAATGGACAGGATCTTCTCTTTAACCCCTAATCCCCATAGCTTTCATAGTTTTTGCAAGGATAGAATCCTCCTTCACCCTAATGTATTGGTTGGGAGAGAATCCGCCGTTTCTCCCTCCTTTACCATTCTAGGTGTGATCACCAACATATATCTTGCTGAGCACCTCAATTGGCATTCTCCATACACTACCCTGTACTTCCTACTCGTGTGCCACTGAATATAGCCTCTCTAAATACCGGATTGGCAGTGGACCTCTGTGTATTCTCGTGTGGCCATAATCTTCTGTGTTTGCCGCCAGGCACCTGTCCTGGCACCCACAGGATCAGCTCTGCAGGCTCTCTAACTCTCCCAATGTGCCCGTAGACCCAGGAAAGTCTGTGCATGCCCTGCAGCACCCTCTCCATCAACCTGCAGGCTAGGGAATCTTATGTGAGTGTTCACAAACACACTAGGCATGTGCCCCACATCCACCCACGCAATGTACCTGCAATCAGGATCCTCTATGTGTACTACCTTGACTTGTTACCCATACCTGAAGTATCAGTTTCCTCTTTCTGTCTTGTCAATACCTCCCGCCACCCCACCATACCTGCATTGCTTGGATCTCAGAATTCTGCTTGTCCTCCAGCTCCTGCAGCTGCCTCTCCATGGCTTCGTTCATGCCCCGACAGGCCTCAATCTCTAAGGTCTTGGACTTCAGCAGCCTCCGGCTCTCAGAAACCTCATCTTTGGCAGCACGAGCTACGTCTGTATTTTTGGCGGCACTTTCAGTAAGGACGGTGAAGCGACTGCGGAACCACTCCTCGGCTGACTGCATGTTCTTGGCTGCCAGCTTCTCATACTGTGAGCGAATGTCCTTCAGGGCAGAGGACAGGTCGGGTCGAGAGACGTCCATCTCCACTGATATCTGTGCATACTGGATTTGGGCTTGCAACTCGGCCATCTCCTCCTCATGAATTTTCTTCAGGAACTGAATCTCATCTATTAGACTATCAATTCGCTTCTCCAGTTCAGCACGGGCTAGGGCTGCTTCATCAGCACCCTTACGGACCTCCATCAGACGTGTCTCAGCCTCCTCACGATTGAGCACCTCTTCCTCGTAGCGGGCCTGAAGGCCACGCAGGGTCTCCTCCATGGCCTCGCGTTCACTCTGAAGGCCTTGTTTCTCTTGGGTGGCCTCCTCAGAGGCCAACCTGAGCTCACGAATCTCCTGCTCATAGAGGGCCCGCAGGCGGGAGGGCTCATTATGCTTCTGCCGCAAGACCAGCAGCTCAGCTTCCAACACCTTGTTCTGCTGCTCAAGCTCATGCACCCGCTCAATAAAGCTGGCAAATCGGTCATTGAGGTCCTGCAGCTGGGCCTTCTCGTGTGTCCGGATGCTCTTCAGGTCACTGCTGATGGCGGCCACCTGGGTTAGGTCTAAGTTGTCCAGTGATGGGATAAGTGAGGAAGATGAAGAGGAGGAGGCATAGCTTCTCCTGGCTGAGACCGAGGACATTGGAGCTGCGAAGGTGGAGTAGGTGGACCTGGGAGCCCCATAGCCACTTCTAACTGTGGAAATGTGCACCCGGGGGCTGCTTTCCACATACCGACGCTTGTAGGAGGAGGAGGAGTAGTAAGGATCAAAGCTGTAGGAGCTCATGGCTGCTGGGAGGATGGCTGTTGCGTGCGACTGGGGTGGCGTCTGCCCTGCTCTCTTTATAGCCCACAAGGAACCTGACGCAGCAGCACTTCTACCACCACTTGGTTTCAGCGATGAACACAGAAAGTGTTTAGCCCAGCCCCTTTAAAGAAAAGGCAGCTCAACTCTGCCCAGTGGGAGGGAACAGCCACAGCAAAGCCCTTCTCCAGAGGAGTGGCCAGATGAGAGAGTGCTGAGAACACCTCCAACCACAGCTCAGCCCCTACCAAGGACAGCCCACTCCAGCGTGATCTAAGAACAGCTTCAACCTAAACCAAACCCCTTCAGAGGAGAAGCCATCCCACTCAAAGCCAAAAGTACCTCCAAATGCAGACCAGCCTCCTACAGATAACCGCCCATCCCACCCACAATGAACAGCACCACCAATCCTGGTCCAATTCCATCCAGAGAAAAGACTTTTCCACCCAGTAGAAGAACAGCTCCAAACCTGTCCCCGCCCTTAAGGAGGTCGACCCATGTGAACCAACATAAAAGTAGCTCCAGCAGTGGATCAGCCCACTAGAGAGGAGAGCCCGCCCCACAAATCACCAGCAGAAGCTCCAGTTCTGGTGCAACCCTCAATAAGACACCACATACCAGCTAGCATAAGAGAACGCTTCAAAAACGAGCCCACGCCCTGCAGCAGAGAGCACACACAAGCCAACATCAACAGCCCTTCAATCTTGACCCAGACCCAATTAGAGGACAGCTCATAATAGCTAACCTGAAGAGCTACTGTAAACATAGCCCAACCCACTGCTGTGAGAAGCCTGCACTGGCCAGCCCTGGGGAAACTCGAGCGAAGTCTCTCGTAAAGAGGAGCGCCAAAACGGCAGCAGGTAGGACAGCCCCATCTGCAGAGAGCCTGGGGCTGCTACATTCCCAAGCAGTAGCCAGACGGCTTGTTGCCGTGACCAGGCACAGACAGCTGGATAGATTACTGGCGCACAGATTATTCTGAAACAGAGACAGCAAGAACGTACATTTATAAATAAGAACCAAATATCGCGGCAGCCCCAAACTAGCGAACAGTTCTTTACATTTAGCACCAGGGACCCCATTAGTCCTCAGCAGTTAGAAGCCCAGTAGAGCCAGAACTAGAAACATCAGCCCCGCACTCTGTCACGTCCTTTCAGTCAGGACCAGGCGGAGACTCAGCCTAATGCAGCAGGGGCAGGACAGCCTGGATCCAGCGCCCCCTACTTCAAAGAGCAGAGCTTACAGCAGCCCAGCCAGAACCAGGGAAAGTTCCATCCCACGCGAGCAGGACCCGGACCGCTGTACATTAGGCACAGTGCCATTACAGCAGCCCGCGAGCGCTCTAGCCCCGCAGAGAGCAGAGCCCGCTTCTCTGGGCTGCACCGGCCTCGGACTCCGCCTGCTCCCGCCCTGGAGCAGCTCATCTCCACCGGAACCTTGGACAATTCCGTTCCCATGTCCGGTTTGTAGCCCGGCCGCGTCAGCACCATGGACAGCTACGGTACCCGCTACCCGAGAGCCCCAGTCCCGTCAGCACCACGGAGAGCCCCGCCCCTGGTGTTGTGCATTCCTCGAGCACAGCTTGTCGCAGCCGCTGCTGACTGCACAGATCTCCCAGCCCTGCCCACCGCAGTCACGCTGCAGTGGAAGAAATGCTGTCTCACTCTCATTCACAGCGGCTCGCTAATGCTGCATGCAAGCAAACGGCGGAGGTGCATTGCGCTGCCTACTGCTTCCGTGAGACCCAGACCACAGCATGGCTTGCAACCTGCGCACGCAGCTCTAAAACGGGCTACACGACCAAAACCACTGTACACTGTCCACCGTCATCCTCCACCGTAAAGAACAGCAAACAATCATTCAAAGTGTATTTACATGAGCTTAAAGTTGCAGACTTCATGTTCTGTTAATGCACACATTGGAAATGCGGTGTTTATTGCTTTTGATATGCAGAATTGATAACATGGACAGGACTGTCGGTACTGGACCGGGAACGACCATCGTGGTCTGTGCTAATATCAATCAGTGGAAGAAGTGCGCAGTCACTGGTCCAGACAGTAGTCTAAGGGTCCCGCTTCCCCTGTAATGGGGAGCAGCGGCCCTAGTGCATTTTACATTGGCGATCGTCCTTTCTTCCCACGGTCCCCATAACATCACTGGAGTCATCAAACACCAACATTTGTAGAAAAGTTAACAAGTTCACAAAATAAACTGCACTTTCGTATTCCCGAAGACTCTCCAGCTGCTATTTTTTTTATATTAATTCATTTTATAATTTTCAACAATGTATGACACCAAAGGTTACAGTAACAACCAAAACCAAAGAACACAATTACATCTTGTCTTTATACACTAGCTGCTGTTATTGGTCCACTGAAGGTGTGTGGTTTTCTCCCACTGCCTCACAGATTCATGCACCACCGATTCAATTCAAAATTATTTATCGAGTGCATGGCTACCCTGACGGGCTCCCGGGACCGAGGTCTACTAGGCTCAAGCCCAATGACCCAATGCAAACAGATATGTTTTGAGTTGTTTCCTAAAGCTAAGTAAATTATCTTTCTGCCTAAAGGTTAAAGGTAAGGTGTTCCACAGTTTGGGGGCAAGGGAGACGAAAGAGCGCCCACCGCATCTGGCTTTTTCACCCTGTTAATGGAGAAAAGACTTAGGTTACTAAATATTAGCTCTCTTTTGGTTCAATAAGGGCTGATCAGGTGCCTCCCATGGTGAATAATCCAGAATACTTTATATTGAATTCTCCTGAGTATGGGCAGCCAATGTAGAGATACTGAGTGCAGGTGAAGCCTTTTGAATTTTGGGAATCCGGGAAAGGATTTGTGCTTCGGCATTCTGTATGACCTGAAGTTTTTTCGTAACAGAGAGTGGACTGCCCACACTGAGAGAGTTCCCGTATTCAAGGCAGGATAGTATTAGACCTTGAACCACCATTCTCCTGCCATCAAATGATAACCAACTAAGAATCTTCCGGAGGGCTCGTAGGAGCCTAAAGCAGCTGGATGCCTGCCTCTTCACTCGAGCTACCATTGTGAGTTTGCTGTGTTGTATAGCATTTTAGGACCCTAGTGTAATTTTCCCAATTCATGCCCTTATATAGGTACAAATCACCTTGCCCTTATATAGGCAAAGAAATCATAACCATATTTAGACATAACCCATGCAGTCCAAATACAGGCATGGATACTTCCACTAGTTCCGAAAAGCCACAACGATTTCTTGGAAAACTCAGCTTCAGCAGTCAGGAACTTCCCCTTGCTTGAATATTGATTTGTCCAAAAACTCATGGAGTTTTCAAAGAACTGCCATTCCCTTGGAGTTCTTTGGTGACGATATTATGTCAAACCAAGCACCTTCAAGATATAAATATGCCTTCACTTGCTCTGTCAAACACACAGTGTTTTGGAGCAGTTCAACTATCTACTTGGCCAACGCAGTTTGCTACAGCAAGTGCCGAAGGAAGCCGACCCTCCAGCTGAGGCACTGACAAAGAGGCTGCCTTTCTCTCGCTGAGAATCCAGCTCCAGTGTTTTCCAAGCTCCCCTCATGAGGTGTTTGGTAATCAAGTCAGAGACAGAGATACCTAACCTCCTTCATTCTAAAACCAAGGTACGGAGCTGATTAGACCCTAAGAGAAATCTTGGATAGATTCTTGGCAAAGAAACTAAAAACATTTGCTACACCATGCTTACTTCTTCCCTCGTACTAGACTTGGGTTAGGTACATTGGGGTAGGCACATTTTAGAAGCACCAGTTGATGTACTTTTAGTCTCTGTTATTTATGTATGTATTTTATGGCTTGGAAACCATACCATGCTTTTACAGTATTATTTTAAAATACTCTTCTTGCTGTACGCATTATTCTTTACAGCCAGTACTACAATTGTAGCAGTTAATTTCTTCTGCATGAGAAAGAAGACTGTTTAATAAATACTTTTATTGAAAACGCCGGTCTCTCTATTTTTCTGCAACTCTGGTGAAACAAAGCATGCATGATTGACTGAGAAAAATATCTATCTATTGTTTCCACAACTCTGAAGATAAGTTTTATTCTTGGGAAACAAAGTTGTCATGTTTATGCGGTTGTCAGAAACTAATCCCTTCTTGTTTATTCGAGAAAGTTTCTAGTGACCTCTGAGCTAGCTGGCACTCACAATTAAAGTTTAATATATTCAATAGAGACCTAGTCGACCTAAGTACTACGTCAATTCTATACGATATAATATTCCAATGCGCAGAGCCTATTGGAATATAGGAACTACACTACATGGCGCCCAACGTTTGGTAAGGCACTCATTTAACGCTAGATACCAGAGTAACTCAGTCCTGCTTTTCACAGAGACCCATTTTTTCCCGTAAAATACTCCAATAGGCGTCTGGAGTGGGTGAAAGGATAATATCCGCCATAACTGAGTAGGACGAAAATCCTATGTATTAGTTTTTGATTAGTTAAACGTTGAAGGATACAGTGTTCCAAAATATAGTGCACCTTATCTTTGTTTCCTTGAAGCTTGCTCTGCAAACTTTAAGTCAAAAAAATTACTGAAAACGGTGGAACTGCAGAAACTGCAGCTCAACTAGGTTTTGATGTTACAGGTTTTAATAAAGACGACGCGGATGCTATAATCATCCTGGAAAATTTAAGGAAACCCATCACTGTAAAGCTTATAACAAATGGCCTACCATTGAGAGGTGGTAGGGTGATATTTTTCATAGAGGCACATGAATATCGGCAGACAGAGGTATTCTATTCATGGATTATCTTCCCAGAAGCAAATCCATTAACACACGTGTTCCACTTCTACAAGATAGAGGAACTTCCAGCGGAATACACTCCTTTCGAGGACATTGAAAATCCATTAACATACCAAGAGCATGCGCTCTGGTATAAAGGCGCCCTACAACATCAAAATCATGTAACCAGGCTCGGTCTACTAGGTACACCACATCTTGCCATTGAAGGAAGGCCAGGTCTATAACTATTAGTTCAACTAAAACAACTAATCAAAATACATAGACAATTGGTTCAGTATGTCATGCAGACTTTAACAGTCCAACCTCATATAAGGATTCCACAACACACCCCTCACCAGGGGAACACAAACAAAATTACACCACAGACTATACAATCAGTCATTGGTAAATTGCCAGAAAAACGGGAACAAATTCCATTCTGGTTAGCTCAAAAGATTACTCAAATAGAGGCAGTATTTCCTGATAGTAAACCTCATGAGAAACACAGGATTCTAACAATCTGTTTACCAATGGGAATCGCACCACACTTGGAGGACTGCGACACTTGGGGTACAGTCTTTGCTTCAATATACACAAAAACACATGGTGTTCCGTCTATGACTGTAATACCAGACGTCCTGAAACAGATTCAAAATGAATACGGGGCAGAGCCTGCTTTGAATCTAGGTATGAAATTACTGAAGGATTTCAGACAGGTCTCAGCTATAATATTAGCTAATATTAAAGGTGAAGCAGCATCCGTGGCAATCCGCCAAAAACTAAAAGAACTTGATGTAACTGAGCAACCGTATGAACTGGCCAGAATAATTGAAAAATCCTATGAAGAACTAGATAGAGATAGTGTGGGTGGGAAACCAGTAAAGCCCCAACTAACAGAAAGTCCTGAAAAAGTCTTTATTAAAAACTCTCTCACAACTCCTAAAAAGAAGTGGGAAAACACTAAACAGACACTTCCTAAAGAGAAGGGTTCTCAGTCCTGAGGTAGGTCTCCTCAAAAGGAGCCCTCTGAAAAGAGATATAACCTCAGGAACAGGGGATAATTTGAGAAAACCTGATAGATATCAAGATACTGATACACGTTCCTCTCGTACCTTTCAGACTTCCTCACAGAAATCGGAAAGAAGAGAACGGTCAGAACACAAGGAAGAACGTGTGAAGTCCAAAGACGATCAACACGTTCCAAAAAATAAGAAACCCCAATTCATCAAGAAGAAGGTAGCAGGTCTAAAAATTAGACATGCCGAGGATCTTGAGGACACAACTCAAGAACGGGGAGTGGGCTCAGACAAAGCTGGACAGTGCAGAAGAAGTTACCATAGCTCGCAAGATCCCTCAGGATCATCTGGAGACAGTGGACTTGAATGAGTACATTTAAGTTGAAACTGTCGATACCAGGGTTAGTGTACCCCATAAGTTATATGAAGCAACGCTCCGGATGGAGGGGGACATAACTAGGAAAATAAGAGCACTCTTCTGGGAGAAGCTCTCTAAGGGTTATGACATTCTTTTAGCTGAAAAAGACTGCCCACCTGAATTTGTCAGGGAGTGCCCACATGGCAAAGACATCATTATGCCAGCCTTTTCAAATCATATTCCAATTCACTTAAAATACACATATGCCAGAAAATGGTCTGTAGCCCAACTCCAGCATTATATAAAAATCATGTGGGATGGGATGAGGATTCTCCTCACCATAAGATCCAGTTAAAAAATCAACCAACTGCTCAGAGACAGTATCCAGTTGAGCAAGAAGCTATAAAACATGTCAGGGAGATATTAGATCAACTTGAATACCAAGGGGTGATTGAAACATGCACGCCGTCCATGAACAATCCGTTGTTTACTGTTTCCAAACCAGACAAATACATATCGTCTAGTTTTGGACTACAGACATTTAAACTCTTGTTGCAAAACCTCTACAGTACAAAATGCACACAGTGCAGCACTAATGAATAACATTGTGTGTAAAAAAAATAAAACCACATTAGATATTTCTAACAGGTGCAAGATGGCCGCCGAAGCGCTGTAGGAGTAAGTCGCATTCCGACCCCTCTCCGACCCATGTTTTAGTCCCAGGCATCAGATGGACTTGTGAAAGCAGTATGCAACTTATCTTTTGGAGCCAGCAAAGGAGTGATAACAGATCGAGATCGAAGAAGTACAACAGTGTATTTTGCAGTCTCACACGCATTTTGGAAAAAGTGAAGATATTGTCTGTTTCACTTTTCAAAGCATTTCAGGCTGAGATGGCGTTCCGAGGAAAAGACAAACAGCAACAGCAACAGCCCATGCCTAGCGGCTTAAATAAAGAAACATGCCAGAAAGAAGCCGGGAGATCGGGCACCATCCCGAAAACTAAAATGCCACCTCCTGCCAAACGATCGACCCCCACAGTATCTACAGCAACTAAAGCCCAACAGCGCAAGTTGGAGAGAGCCAGAGAGAAGGAAAAAGAGCTCAAGCAGGGCAAAGATACACGAAGCAGTAGCAGCAACCAAGCGGCGCGGGACCTTCCAGAAAAGAAGAAGAGTGAGAAGGACTCCACTTACCGGCAGCCTTCCGTATCAGAAGTCTTCAGTGTCAAAGCACCTCCGGGGGCGTCAGGATCTGTCACGGTAACCCCGCCGAGCACGGCAAGCCTGCCGCCCGATGGATCAGGCAGCAAAGTCCTTGAGGATGCAAGCAGAAGCGTCGCTAGGCAACCGGGATACACAGAACTCACGCTTCCCGCGGAGCTCCCATTAGCGAGTTCGACGGACGACGCTGGGCGAGAGCTGGAGCAGGGGATCCAAGACGAGTGGAGTGATGCTGAGAGAAATGTGAGAGAGGCTGCTGGTGGGGTAGAGGTTTTGAACACTGGTCTAATGCTAGACGCCCTCAAAGAGGTGGAGGCAGAGATGCTCGAGGAGCAAGCCCAACTACAAAGAGATAGTGCCACAAAGAGGGCGGGTGTAGCGAGCCCCAGACCACAGAAAGATCAGGCAGAGGCGGATTTCACGGAGGGAGCTGAGGGGGACAGGTTCTTCTCGGTCTCTGAAGAATCTGAATCAACGATGGCTAGTAGCGACGAGGAAAGAGACACTTCAGACTTGTGCTCGAGTTCTGGAGACAGCGGCGGCTCCAGGGGAAGAGGTACTCAAAAAAGGCACAAGATGGCATCTAGAAAAGCAGGCTCCCCCCTAAGTTCATATAAGAGTACACATAAGAAACTGTTATGGGACTATTCTGCTACCTCTAATATGTATAAAGACGATGGTCAAGAAGTTCAAAATGAAGGAGGAAAATTGGATATAATGTTTACCACATTAAAACAGATGCAAACAGAAGCTAGAACTGAAAGTAGGAGAGCTAGGCATGATACCAAAAAAATCCAAGCGTCAATCAGGAAAATAAATAAAAAATTTGAGGAAGTGGAGGAGAGAGTCATAGGAGTCGAAGAGAGAACTGGTAGACTAGAAGATGAAGTTACAGACTGGCAGACATCTAGAGAGGAGCAGACAAAGATTGTGGAGGATCTACAATGGAAGGTGGAGGATTTGGAAAACCGCCAGAGGCGCAATAACGCCAGACTCCTTGGAATTGAGGAAGGGGTGGAGGGGCAAGACCCCAGAGGCTTCGTCATCAAGCTGCTAAAAGGGGCCTTCCCGGAGGTGCCATGGCATTGGGAGCAAGAAGTACAGAGAGCCCATAGGTTCCCGCTCACAGTAAAGAAAAGGCGAGAAGAGGGTACGGGTGCACTTCCAAGGGCCATGTTAGTATTTTTTGGAAACTTTTTAGCAAGACAAGAACTGATGGAGAAAGCTAGACCTGATTCTAGGAAGACTGTCGAAGGACTAACATTTTTTGCTAGACCAGACTTCTGCCATGTAACAGTTGAGAGGCGATGGAGACTCAGACAATTGATTGCAGCATTTCAGAGCCAAGGGGCAGAGGCTTAATAATGTTTCCGGCAAAGTTAAAAGTTATTTCCGCAGGTCGAACAAGAATGTTCTTCTCAGAGATTAAAGCAGGAGAATTTTTGGCAGAACTAACAGATCAAGGGGGAGCTAGGAGGAAGTAAAAAAGAAATTACAAAGAGAGAAAAAAAGAGAAGGGTAATGGGAGAAGATAATCAGCTTATTGAGCCTGGTAGTTAGGAATAACAATGGGTGAAGGAGTGCTGAGGGGAGGAGAGGGGGGCGACACTACAACGCTCAGTGGTCACGCATAGGTCAGGAGTGACCTATTTGCCTGTCGCAGGGGGGGTGGGTCAGCAGATTGGGAGGGGGAATGAAAGGGGGGGTGGGGGGGCAATGGCACTGGTGATGGTTGGTGTAGTAATACAGTACAGATTTGTAAAATACATAAGGGAGAGAGAAAATGTGTGGATAACTTCAAGAGAGCAGTTGAAGGGATGGTAAAAGTAAAACATGAGTTATGGCAGTCAGGATAATCACGATTAATATTTGTGGTCTAAACAACGGGGAGAAAACACAAAAGCTTTCTGCATTGTTACGATTTTGGAGAATTGATATAACTTGTTTACAGGAAACGCATGCAGCCGTCAAAGACAAGTTTATGCTCGAACAAATGGGATTTGAGGTTCTTGCTTATACTGGACAGGAAGGGAGAAGTAAGGGAGTGGCAGTTTTAGCTAGGAAAGACACTGTAAAAATTAAAAAGAAAAAGGAGGACCGAGATGGGAGATGGGTAATGCTGGATATGGAAACTATTGCAGGAAGATTTACACTTACTTCAGTGTATGGGCCAACTGAGGACGAATCTGAATTAATTGAATTTATGGATGGGGAATTAGCATTGTGGCCAGAACCTGTGATATGCTGTGGGGATTTTAACATTAATGGTTTGGATGGCCTAACTGATAAGGGTGGGGGTGGATACCGAGGGAGGAAAAAAAAGATATACAAAGCTGTACAAAATCTTGTCCAACATAATGCGCTGGTGGATATATGGGCAGAAATGAACCCAATAGGTACAGGAAGTACTTTCTATTCAGCCCCACATAAAACAATAGCCAGACTGGATTACTTCTTTATATCTAGTTCACTTGTAGGTGGAGTCAGAATAGAACGACTTCCCAGAATAGTGTCAGACCAATATCCGCTGGTCCTAAGTATGTCAGTGCCTAAAAATAAGGAAAGATCAATAACCACATGGACATTTGAACGTGGGTTGCTGAAGGAGAAGGAGTACATTACAAGAATGCAGGATTGGATAACACAATTCTGGGACATGAATAGGTATTCGGCTTCAGCGGATATGGTATGGGATAGCTTTAAAGCAGGAGTGAGGGGGGAAACACTAAGTTACACACTATTAAGAAGTAAGAGGGAAAAGGAGAAGATGGAAGAGGAGATCAGAGTTCTGGGGGAACTAGAAGAGGCTCTAGTGGATGCAATAGGTAGACAAGAACCTATTGAGCAGATCCTGTTGGCTTTGGAAGTACAGAAGGCAGAAGCAGGCACTACATTGGCGCAGAAAACAGCAGGGAACTATCTAGCAAAAAAAGAAAAATGCTACGAATTTAATGAGAGGGTGGGACACCTTCTGGCAATTAGGACCAGACAAACTCTAGCAGCAGGAGAGATAAAAGAAATTAAGGATAGCACTGGGACAATTGTCAACAAGGTAGAGGAGGTACAGGAGGTGTTTAGAAGGTTTTACGAGGTCTTATACGAACAAGACACAAACAATGGAAATCTAGAGACAGAAAGTATGGAATATTTGTTACAAGTACCACAGGTAGGATTAAGCACAGAGGAGAGGGATAAGTTAGATGGGCAGCTTACAGTCCAGGAGGTAAGGGATGCGGCATTTAGTCTCCCCTCTGGCAAAGCAACAGGGCAAGACAAGATACCTGCAGAGTTCTACAAAACCTTTTGGGATGTGTTAGCTAAGGACATGTGGGCAATCTGTTGTATGGCACAGGGGGGTAGAATAGTCCCACAATCTTGGGCCGGCGCGGATATCATAGTGATACTAAAAAAAGACAAACCTCCAATGGAACCGGGCTCATATAGGCCAATCACGTTGTTAAATGCGGATGCAAAGATATTCTCCAAATCATTAGCTAATAGGCTGAGCAAGGTTATAGAGGGGGTTGTATCCCCAGCGCAGCATGGCTTTATACCTGGTAAAGGGACTATCCAACATACTAGGCAGATGATTACCATCTTAGATGCAGCGGAGGCTGCAGGAGACCCTGTCGCGGCTATTTTTTTGGATGCCGAGAAGGCTTTTGACAGGGTCTCCTGGGCTTATCTATGGAAAGCCATGGAATGGGCAGGTATAGGCAAGGGATACATAACAGCAATCCAGGCACTCTATAAACAACCCTTAGCCAGGATGAGAATGAATAAATCCTACTCAAAGGCGGTACAGATTAGACGAGGGACTAGGCAGGGATTTCCAGCCTCGCCTTTACTATTTGCCATATATCTGGACCCGTTTTTAAGAAGGCTCACACATAATATCAGGATCCCCCCAGTTATACTGCACGAGAAGGATTACAAACTATTTGCTTATGCGGATGACGTGGCTATTACAACACCAGCACCGGAGGGGGCACTGATTGAAATAGAACAGGAGGCAAGGAACTTCGGAGCGGTCTCAGGGTATCTAATAAACAGAGGAAAGACACAAGTAGTACAGAATAGATATACAACATTTGAAGACACAAGAGTAGTTTCAGAAGCAATGTACTTGGGAGTCAGGGTGACTGCGGACTTAGAGAAACTAGTAGAGATTAACATGGAACCACTGTTAGGGAAGGTTAAAAGAAACATGGAGAGAGTCAAGTCAAGTCATAAGCTTTTATTCGATTTGAGAATACAAATCACACAAGCATAAACATAAAAACAATTCATTACATACATGATTAATCTAAAAAAACACAGAGACTCAAACGATCTCAGAGATAATTCATAAAGGAAGGAAGCATATACTAGTCAAACACTGGGCAGCGATACATGATTAAGGATATAAAAAGTTAAAAATTAGAAAAAGTCATGCATGTACAGACAGGAATAGTGATGATTATCACGCCAAATACTATTCCTGGCAGCTGTACATGGAGAGAGTCAATAATCTACATTTGACACTAATGGGCCGTATTAATTTTATTAAAATGGTCACTTTTCCAAAATGTTTATATCTTTTTAGAGCAATTCCCTTATATTTTGATGGCATATGGTTTAATAGAATAGAATCAACAGTGAACAGATTAATTTGGGCACAGGGGAAGGCACGTAGAGCATATCGATTTTTGACACTATCAAGAGAGAAGGGAGGTTGGGGGGCACCGGATTTTAGATTTTATTATTGGGCGGCAGCTCTCCAATATTCTAAGGGATTATTAGGAGGAAGTGACCAACAGGATGAGAGAGCGTGCCCAGCGAACGTCTACGAAGCACTTTTGGGAAAGGCGGCAGAGAATGCCTTAGTCACGACTGTGGATTTTGCCTATTTTAAGCACACGAGGTTCAAGACTCTGAGCGCGGTATATAAAATCTGGAGGACAATTAAGAAAAAGTTGGGATTGGGAAGGTATAATAGATACCTGAGGCTGTACACGAATAACGAGCTCCCGGCAGAGATTTTTAGGGATGCAGTCATGAAAGAGTGGGATGGCAGGGGGATCAAGAAATTAGGAGACTTATTGGATGTAAAAGGAGGGTTCTTACTGTTCCAAGATATCCAACACAAATTTAAAATATCTGGGAATAATTTCTTTAAATATTTACAAGTGAGGAGCTATTTTCATACAAAACGGGGGGGACAGCAAGATTGACAAGCTGTAGGATAATGGACTACTTGGGGAAAATTTCACCTGAAAGGCAGGTGTAGAATCTCCGCCACAGTCCAAGAAGAGCCCAGAGGGACGTTTGGAGACACTGACGGAGAGAGCAGTGCTCCTATTTTACCTGAGCTCCTGCCAGGTGAGGTGAGGCGCCTTCCCCACAAGCATTGGACTGTGGCGGAGATTCTACACCTGCCTTTCAGGTGAAATTTTCCATTTTAAATTTTATTTCTCACTTATGAAAGCAAGCAGTAGCAATATCATGGTCCTGAAGAATGCATAAGGAACACTCCTGGTAAATGCAGAAACATGTTGACCACTTGCATGTAGATATATTGTCAAATCTACCTTTTGCACCTGTTTTTAGTCTTAGGGGTCCGAGAGAAACCAATAAATCATTTTTCTACTCGGGTCCACCTAATTTTACTCACTTTCACTCATTCCTCACTGCACTGCTTCCCTCAAGTGTAAACCTTGTCGACATCATTCTTGAGACACCACCCAACAAACACATACGACATCGGTCCTCTTACTCACACAGTCCTCACACCACTCACAGTGTGACCAGTTCTGTGTACAAACTCCAGGGTATGGAGGACCCAAATGATGAAATAATGGTGGTACAGAGCGGCAACTGATGGGAATATTTCCTGCCCAAAGTTGCATACTGAATGTTGGTTAACACTTGAATTCACACAGTCTAAGTCACATAGTGGTAAACTTCGAGTTAAACACTGAGTCGGGACTCCTGGATACCTTTTGTTGTTATAGTTGTACGATTGGGGCATGTATCCAGTGTAGAGTCATAAAACAGCCCTCAGACCCTCCCCTAAGTAGTGTGTTTTTTTGATAATAATGTACACCCAGAATTTTTGTTTATGGCTACAGCAGTTTTTAGGATCATTATCGCAAAAGCCTGGATTGATAAATCGGCACCGACGTTTCAGACATGGATAGCAAGGCTACTTTCCACATATAATCTGGAGAAAGCTATCTATGATAGGAAAGGCAGAAGGGCAAGGGCGTTGGGGGATAGGATTTGGCTACCCATCGAGCAATGGAAGAACAGGAAGAATTAAAAGTACATGAGGTGTTTTTTTTGCTTTTGACTCTCTGTGGACTATCTTGGTCTTTGTTTTCGTCCTTCTTTTTCCCTTTCTCTTCTTTGTTAGGTATGAAGACTGTCGAATTTCATTTGTATAACTTTGTAAAATCAAATCTGTACTGAAAAAATTGTATTGGACTTATCAGAAAAATTGTGGGGGGGGGAAATTGAATAAAAATATTTTTTTAAAAAATAGATATTTCTAACGGTTTCTTCTGTCAAAATATTGCACCTGAAAGCAGGTACTTGACCTCTTTCTCAATTATGGGGACACAGCATCACTTCTGTCGTCTACCCCAGGGATCCAAGAATAGTCCGGGGTTATTTTCAGCCAGAGTAACAGAGCTACTACAAAGGTATGATGATGAGGCATTATCTTATGTCGATGACATCTATCTCACAGACGATGACTTGGACAGTCACTTGTACAGAGTGAACACCATAATACTTGGCTTTGCTTCTGAAGGGTAAAAACTTACATTTTAAGAAATCACAAATTACCCACCTTAACGTCCTTTTTCTGGGATATGAATTGTCCAGTGAAGGCAAAAGACTGGCAGCAAACTTTTTAGAGAAATGTGCGCTGCTCCAACCTCAAAAACGCAGAAATACTCAGTCAATTCTAGGTTTCCTGAAGTTTGGAAGAACTTACATTTTAAAATATGCAGAAAGGGTTAAACCTCTCTACGAATTAATCAAACCTGATTTCAAAACAACTAATTGGACTCAAAAACACACAGAATGTTTGTGTTCAGTGCAAATAGACATGTTAGCAACATCACATTTACAGACACGCGTAAACGTATGCAACCTTGTAATCAGAATAATCCCAGGAAGATGCAGATTCACGTGCTTAACTTTTAATGAAGGTGAAAACGTACCAATAGCTTATAAATCACACTTGTACACACAAGCTGAAATGAAATGCACTTCAACAGAAAAAATTCTGACAGCAGTTCAAACTGCAGTAGCAAAAGAGAAAGCCCTCGCACAAGGAAAACGCATAATGGTCGTTACTCCTGTACCTGCCTTAGAGGCAGTGACAAAAGCAAGCATTCTGAATGCAAAGGCTTTACATCCAAGGTGGATACAATGGGTTAATTCTCTTGCTGCAACAGACGTTGAATACGTTTTTGGCCCCTACTTGAAACCCCAAGAATTTTTACGATACGAACGAGAATGTCATCTGCCCAATGAGATTCTGCCTCTAGAACAGTACGAATGTATAATTTATACAGACAGATCAGCACAGCCCGCAATTGGGGGTAAAGCTTATAGTGCTGCGTGCGCAATTGTTAAAGGTCGCTGGCGCAATGTTAAATTCCAACCTATGGTCACAAAAACTCAATCTCTAGGATATTGTACAGCCCAGCGAGCTGAACTACAGGCATTCAAGATGGCGCTTGAAAATACCGATTGCAAATTCCCCACTCTCATAGTGTGCGATTCGTATTACTGCGTGCAATATTACAATGAATACTTGCAGAACTGGGTTCAAAACGGTTTCAAAGATGCAAAAGGTGGCACAATCAAGCATAAGTTGCTTTGGGAACAAGTACTTCTATTGCAGAAAGAACTCCAGAAGACTTACTTGATCCATGCACTGAGTCATCAGCGTGATGACGTTCACATTGCAGGGAATTCGTTGGCCGATGAAGTCGCAAAGGCAGCTGTGCAAACGGCTACCGTAGCTACAATCACTCATTCAAAAACGAAAATAGACAGAGAAATAATCCAGGTTGTTGCCGCTTCCAATAAACACAGCGGTAAAACGTAACCAAAAGGCTTTCCACTCAAGTACTCATATATAACTGATGCAAATAATGTTTCTTTTGCTCGAATCCCTGGAGTGGGGGATAGAATAATTCCAAACATGGAACATAGATTAGGACTAATCTTAGCAGCACATGAAGGACTCGCCTCTGCACACGCAGGTGTTTCCGCCACGGTGTCATTATTAAAACAAAGATACTGGTGGCCACGCATGAGGAAACAGACCAGAAACTATGTTTTAGAATGTGAAATCTGCCAAAAAATGAAGGTTTCAACAGTGAAACGCCTGGCACAGACGCCCCTTTTAATTTCAGATAAGCCATTAGCATGCGTTTACCTGGATCACTGTGGTCCCTTACAAAGGAATGGTAACTATAAATATATCATGGTCACAGTGGATTCATGCTCAAGATTAATTTGGATGTGGCCTCAGTGCTCGGCTGATACCCAAATTGTTATAAAAGATTTGTGAGTCTTTATCGGCACATAAGCAATTGGCACGCAAATGGAAACTGCAGAACGATTACAAGAAATTGATCAAATTAATTTAGAGAAAGCTCTCTCGGTAGTTGACAATGGGTTAACGACTCTGTCATCCAGAATTTATTCTTTGGACAGCATTGTATCCTCTGCCATAGACATAATGGAACAGGACTTGATCATGTTACAACATTGACAGTCTCAATTGTGTTCTATAATGCTGCTAGGCTGGATGTTACAAAATCTTCGTTCAGGCTGTGTGCCTTGGCGTCTAATCAACACCACGTCATTGTTTACTGGATTTAACCTTACAGATAAACTAATCTCTTTGGCACAGAGGGGAGCAGACTATACAGTGCTGAGCATAGAAAAACAGGAAAGATTACCATTGACCGTTTCTGAGAAACCAACCATAGAGTGGATAATACATGGCACCATTAGCTTGCCTGTGTCGACTTTCCAGTTTCAGTATTGCTTGAAACACATAGCAGCGGGCCTGTATGAAAGGTTGGGTTAAGAATACGTAAAGTCGACCTGGGATTTACCATACACAAACAAAAGTTGGAGTGGGGGAAAAGAAGTATTTCTTAGTGGTACAAATTGCAAAAGCACACTAAGTGGTACACTTTTATGTCAGGGTGTTAATTTTCACTGAACCTGCGATGGTTCTTCGACCAACTTATCCTGCCACCTGCAAGGTTCTCTGGCAGCAGTGATAGATCCAATTTTAGGCAGCTTTCCAATGGGAGCTACATAATGGTGAATTATCACAGCTGTTGTGGAATGATGCCAGGAATAGCCGATCTCGTAACTGTGTCAGCCAGGGTCACTTGTTGTATGCAAGTATTGTTTCCTAAAACTAAGACAGACGGGGATTCGGCGTTATGGCCTTTATTGAACATCTCTTCTATACGAATTGATACTTTAAGCAGAATGAAAGCCATTCGGTTACAAAAAACTGTGCCACTGACCTCGTCCAAAGAGACGTATGATCTGCAAGTTGCAAGGTCCTCTGCGGAGATACATGCCCTATTATCAACAAACTGCCCCATACATTTCGTAGAAATGTTAGGTTGTATCTTAAACATGTCTGATACCAGTAGTATTGTACATGTATTTAAGGCGGTTTTTTCGGGACTGTTAGCACCCTTTGAAGCAGTCCTGGAAATTTTTCCTAACTTTGTGCACTCTGTGTTCAGCGGCCTGCCTCTCATTTTGGGACTCGTAGCAGGAATACTATTCTTGTTTCTTCTGCTCCGATATGGCAAGTCCAGTGACCAGCGACACCCAGATTACCATGGAGAACACTCTTCTGGCAATGCAATGTCGTGAGCGCATGATACAGATCTTGGGCCTGGCTCGTTTAAGAGATCTGAATACCACGTGGTGCCTATCATTCAGACCAATCTGGCAAGATTGCATCATACCTGTTCTACGATGCCTGCTATGTGGAGAAGAATGCATGTTGGATATCTGTCTATACTTCCATCAGCACTGCCAATGAATGTTGATACTTTGCTTGGTTCGGTAACGGCTCATGCATTGTGTTGTCCGAAGCGGCTACCAATCCTGATGATGGCATTCATTGAGGTCTCACAGACCCATTCTATTGACTGTGAGATACGTGGATCGACAGGCACACAGGTACCATCACCATCTACTGAGATCATTGCTAACGCGGCTGAAGCTGATGGCGATGCTTCACATTTTTGTGCAATCGGTCTACTTAATGAAGTAGTCCAACTTTCACCTACTGTGGTAGATGATTTCTTTGCCAGCTTAGAAGATTTGATGTTTTCTCCTAACAACGAGAATGACTTTTGAAATTAGCACACAGCATTCTATGAACTCTGGATTCGACCTTCACTTTAACAAACAACACTTCTAACTGTGGAACTCTATTTTTCTACGATTTGATTTGACTTTTTCTAAAATTGAGATTTCTTTTTTTTGGCACAAAGTAATCTGCTTGAAGTAGAACTATTCTTAGAGAACAAGAATTCTTTGAATACTTTTTAGAGACAATATTTGACCTTGTCCACAAACCAAAACAGTTTATATATTCTGCTATGGTATGGTCTCAACCTTTTTTTCTGTATTTAAGAGCCATTTCATGAATGTCATTTCATAAATCATTCGGATAGCATTTCCAATGTCATACTGTATGCTTTGAATGAAACCATTGCCTTTACAAATGTGTAAATGTCAATGTATTACGATTTATATAGCGCACGTATCACCCGAAGGCATCAAGGCGCTTGCTTAGGGAACCCATCCTGGTATTCCCTTATGAGATACCCCGGCAGGGTATCCGCAAGGTGAAAGCCAGGCATCCCGCCGTGAGGGGCCGTTGTGAAGATTAAGCAAGCTATTGCCCAGAGTCCCAGAGTGTGAACCTGTGAATCGAGTAGGCACCAGAGCGAGAATTGTCGAGTCCATGGACATTTTAGGTCTCAAGACCCCCTCGAGCCGGGAATTGAACCCTGGTCCCAGGCTGACCTCTGCTTCCAGGTCTGCCTCCACTAACCAGTGAGCCACACTTCTCCACAGGACAAATGCTCATTTTTGTGTGCAACCATTTCAAATGCATTTTGTTCTTTTTGGGTTGGATTGTAAACACATGCTTTAGATATGATTTAAATGCTTAGGATTTAGTAATGTCGGACATAATAAAGTGGAGTGGGTGTTGTATAGCATTTTAGGACCCTAGTGTAATTTTCCCAGTTCGTGCCCTTATATAGGTACAAATCACCTTGCTCTTATATAGGCATAGAAATCATAACCATTTTTAGACCTAACCCATGCAGTCCAAATACAGGCATGGATACTTCCACTAGCTCCGAAAAGCCACAACGATTTCTTGGAAACCTCGGCTTCAGCAGTCAGGGACTTCCCCTTGCTTGAATATTGATTTGTCCAAGAACTCATGGAGTTTTCAAAGAGCAGTCATTCCCTTGGAGTTCTTTGGTGACGTTATAATGTGCAACTTTACGTCAAACCAGGCACCTTCAAGGTATAAATATGCCTTCACTTGCTCTGGCAAACACACAGTTGTTTGGAGCACTTCGACTATCTACTTGCCCGACGCAGCTCGCTACAGCAAGTGCCGAAGGAAGCTGACCCACCAGCTGATGCACTGACAGAGAGGCTGCCTTTCTCTTGCTGAGAATCCAGCTTCAGTGTTTCCAAGCTCCCGTCGCGGGGTGTTGGGAAATCGAGTCTGAGACAGAGATACCAGACCTCCTTCATTCTAAAACCAAGGTACAGAGCTGATTAGACCCTAAGAGAAATCTTGGATAGATTCTTGGCAAAGAAACTAAAAACCTATGCTACACCATACTTACTTCTTCCCTCGTACTAGACATAGGTTAAGTACATTGGGGTAGGCGTATTTTAGAAGCACCAGTTGAAGTACTTTTAGTTTTAGTTATTTATGTATGTATTTTATGGCTTAGAAACCATACCATGCTTTTACAGTATTATTTTATAATACTCTTCTTGCTGTACGCATTATACTTTACAGCCAGTATTACGATTGTAGCAGTTCATTTCTTCTGCACGAGAAAGAAGACTGTTCAATGAATACTTTTATTGAAAACGCCCATCTCTCTATTTCTCTGCACCTCTGATGAAATGAAGCATGCTCGATTGAGTGAGTAAAATATCTATCTATTGTTTCCACGACTCTGAAGATACGTTTTATTCTTGGGAAACAAAGTTGTCATGTTTATGGGGTTGTCAGAAACGAATCCCTTCTTGTTTATTCGAGAAAGTTTCTAGTGACCTCCGAGCTAGCTAACACTCACAATTAAGTTTAATATATTCAATAGAGACCTAGTCGACCTAAGTCCTACGTCAATTCTATACGATATATGATTCCAATGCACAGAGCTTATTGGGAATATAGGAACTACACTACAGCTGTACAGTGTAAAACCCAGGCTTTTCAATTCGGGCTTGGGGGACTGACGGTCTACCAAGGGGGAGGGTCAGCTTTACAGGTTCCAAAGAAACAGATTGTTGCCAACTACCAAAACCTCAGTTTTATCACCATGCAACTTGAGACAGCTGGTGGTCATCCAATCGATGACTTGCTTTCATCAGGAGTTAAGTTGGTGGGAAATGAGACCTGTGTTGGGTGTGAGTGAGACAATGATCTGTTTATCGTTCACAAAACACCAGAGCAAAACCTAAAGAGCAAATGATGTCTGATCATGGACAAACATAAAGATTGAAAATTGTAGGGCTCAGGGAAGAGCTCTGGGGAACACCAAACTTCAAGTGGTGGGTGGCAGAAAGGAATGGCCCCTCACTGACTTAAAAGCTTCTGTTAGTTAGAAAATATGGGAAGCTATTTTAATGCACTTGCTATGATCCCTGCCTCTTCCAATCTACACAGTAGGGTAGGGTAGGAGACTGTGTCAAATGCTGCACTCAGTTCAAGCAGAATGAAAGCAGCTTAACTACTTTGGTCAAAGACCTTTTTAAGTTCCTCCATGGCCACCAGGAGTGCTCTTTCTACACTACACCCTGGCCAGAAGCCAGTTTGAGTAGGGTGCAGGACAGAAGCAGCTGGTGACCTTTCAAAGTGGTGTGGTGAGTGAAGTGCCCCACCACCTCCTAAAAATCGCTAAAACACATTTTCCCTACCTTCAAAAGCTCATAGTAAACAAAACCCACCCTCAAAAGCCAAAATAAAAACAAACGTTCCTCCAAAATAAAACAAACAGTAAAGCATTACATATTACATTAATTAAGTCACAATAAATTGTAGTTACCACTGGCTCTGAGTATGTTTGTGTTCTTCTGAATGCTTGTGGAAAGAAGAACCCCCCTAACCAATTAAGACGCTGCTCTTATACTGCATGGGGTAGAGAATAGAAAAAGTGGTTACCTTTGGGAATAAATTGTAAAACAACTGAACCAGTAAGGGTAATAATAATCCACTATTTGGTATACAATTCCCAACATGTTATTTATTAGCCTTATCTTGAAGCAAAAACCTGAAGCTAGTGGGCTGGGGTGAAGGAAGAAGTGTATCTACATGCAACAGTGACAAAACAGATAACTTTTGGCATAACAACATAGGACATTTCTTTTTTTTGAATAACATCTACTATAAAAATAAAGAAATCAAAAATAGTTAAGTATTACAGTACAAATACACATATTTGGAAAGTCACTTAAACAATGGGAACCGGCAATTTTCCACAACTTTTTTATACATATATATGGCTGCCAATTCTAAATATCATATGCACTCCATATTAGAGGTTGTCCATTATAGAGACACCCATGAGGGAACGTCCTGCCCTCAAAAGTTTTTTGTAAGTCTTATGTATTATGAATAAGATTTATATTGGTATTGGACACCTACAATCAAAGGTGTTGACGCGCTTCGACTCTTATAGTTGGGCCTCTTCAGGACATAGGAAGATGAGAAACATAAAGCCTAAAGTGGGGGCAGGATCTGTAACGTTGTTCCCGAGCAGCTTCCACTCTTATGGCATCATTCTGATGCTGTTAGGAAAGCATTCCCACCTAAGGCCTGATTCTGATGCGGTTAGGAAGGCCTCCTAATGGCATTTGCTCCTTCCAAATCGGATCGAGAATGTGTCTTCCCGACCAAGGGCCCAATTATGATGCGGTTAGGAACATAGGCTCCCATTGAAGTCAATGGGAGTCCAACCAAATTGTATCTGGAAGCATCCGGATGCATCGTACTCCGTCGGTTGGACTCTCCCGATCCAAGTAGGTCGGACAACATTTCCAAACCGGTTTGATCGGGAAGCTTTCCAACCCGCATCAGAATCAGGCCCTTAGTGTTTAGCCGCTTCCAATCGCAGGGCTGTTTGCTGTTCCCTGTCTGGCCCTGGGTGCAGTGGCATGGGTGCCAAGAGGTCTGAAGGGCCCACTGAACCCTAATTACTGTTATATTTCATCATTTTAACTGCAGGAAAGGGGCCCAGTTCCTTCCTTGCATTAGGGCTCATGACACTGACTACACAGCTGGTCCTGACACTCATACTGTACTCACACCAAGTACACAGCTCGTTGAGGCTTGAACATGACCCTGGTAGAAAGGGAAATGGGAAAGAGTTAATACAGCTTTCCTTCCACAGGCATCAGTGCCAGGGTTCTTCAAGTAGCTCTGCTTCTCGGAGACTGAATAGCTGTAAGCATGCAGAGACAAATACAATTAATAATGTATTTCCCCTTTCAGATTATATGATCTATGTAGTTTATAACAATTGCCGGCGCAATAGGCGCTCCACTACTGTATTCCCCTGCTTTTTGTAAATGATCCCCTGTTTTTCAAACGATTTGTTAATTTTACTGCAGAATAAACATTTCTTCATGATTTGTGAGAGCAAACACTAACACGTGCACATAACTCCATATTTTTAACTCCCTTTTGCCAGTTTCATACCTTGATTGTATATCAAGTTTGTCCCTAACATCTTTCTTCCGATTGACCTTTTTAAGTAAATTCCTTTCCTCACCCTGTTACTGCAGAGACTGACTGGAGAGCAAGTCTACCTCTACACTAAAACCTGGGTGATATGTCCATTATGCCAGTGTAGTCTCACATCATTTCGGTAATTTGGTGTTATGTTTGTTAAGTGAAATATCTGAGTTAACACTATTAAGCCATATTGGATAATTATGTGACATTTGCAGAAAACTTTCAGCATAAGTGAAGGCACAGAAGGCAGAGGCTGCTGTTCACATTACTTGTATTTTCTGCTCTTTTTAGTGGCAAATTTGTCTTTGCATGCGAAATAGACATGAGGACACATTTTGCACTGAAATAGAGAAACAAATACCAGCTTTACATTTTGCATAATTACGTGCTATTTAGCAATATTTCTCCAAAAAGATTAGGACTCGGCGGTAAATTCCGTTCTGCTCACGGAATTTGAGTAATTTTGCGATTTGCAGAGAACGCGGATTTGCCATAAATTCCTTGATCCGCGGCTTCGCTGAATTCTTTGCTTGTTCGTGCTTTCAAAATGCATGTTCTCAAGATATATTTTCTCCCCAGTACGCAAACAGCGTTCGTAAACAGGAAAAAGCATCGCAAACAGGCGGAACAAGCAATTTTGCGTGTTTGTGGAGATTTTGCGTGCTCGCAGAGATTTTTTAGTTTCACAGAGTTTGCATAGCGCGAAGACGCAAATTCCTCCTACCCCTAAAAAAGATGCTTTATTTTGCTAATGAAAATAAATTATGCACCCCTATTGATTTTACACATTTTCAGGTAAGTATGTTTTTTTAACCTTTTCTCTCTCTCATAAAATATAAGCACTCAATACTTGTGCAGATTTTGGTAATTTCAAATATTTTTAGTTCTGAATATATGCGCAAATTATAGTGTTGATTTAATGTTAATCATACTTGAAAGCCTTACTTACCAACTCTATAGGTCCATTGATATCAGCTCAAATGGGTCAATTTATGTGAATACAGACTACAAATCCTACAGTGAATTTCTTTTTTAAATGAAAGACAAGAGTTAAGAACAATGTGCTTATTTTTTTCTTTTTTTTAAAGAAACAATGGGGCTTATTTATGAGAGGCTTGTGCTGCCAGAGAATCACTTTTTTTGACGCTCCAGCAGCATAATCCTCTCAATCATATCTATGAGACAATGCAAATACACTCTGCGTACCTTTGCATGGCCTCAAAGATATTGAGTAAGACAAAGCAGCGCAAGTCGCTGCCCTGCCTTACTCTGCATCAAGGCGGCATTCCATGGGTGTTGCAGTGGGTTTTTCCTAGCAGTGCCCATGGATTTTGACACAGCTCTAGATTTACTTAATCACTTAAATCAGAGGCAGGGCAAAACCTTACGCCTCCCCAGAGCAGGCGTAACAAGGAGAACTATTTGTATTTCTCCTAGTTTTTTCCTCTTTCCATGCAGCACACATGGAAAGAGGAAAATGCCTCTAGATTGTTTAAGTGAAGGAATGTGCCCCTTAGCAAAAACAAATCCTGCCTGCAATGGAGTCACCCTTGTACCATAGTGCTAGGGTGCTCACATTGGTGCTAGCCAGCAAATTATGCACCAGGGCAGGTGAAAAGGGCAGGTGAAAAGGGCAGGAATGATCTGCATTTCATAAATATGGTGCATTCCTGCTCTTTCACATTGGCATAGCACAGCACAACAAGAAGGCTTGCTGCATTGCCCCAAGCCAATTCCTCATAAATGAGGCCTTGTGTGTCCAGGTTACCAGGAGACACATGGCAAGCCTATCAAAGCCTCACTGCTAATAATTGTTTTTTAAATATCTTGCCTTTGGTTTTTAGAGTTGTAGATTCTGGAAGGTGAATACCTGGAGAAGTTGCGACAGAAAAGAGCAGGGTGGATGAAAGACGTCATTACATGTAGAAGGAAGTGCTAAACAAGGCAATGCTTCAGTTGGTAAAGAGATAGTTCATTGAGAAATGCTAGCGCTGGATTGATCCCTTGAGTTATATGCATCTAAGAAATCCCCCCTCTGTTGAAAAATGCAACCACATGACATGCCTACCGTTGGAAATGGGGTCTCTAGCTGACAGTGGTTTGCACCCTGTCCAAGCAGAGACCCTCACTCTAGTCAGGGTAAGGGACTCACACAGCTAAGATAACCCCTGCTCACCCCCTTGGTAGTTTGGCACAAGCAGTCAGGGTTATCTCAGAGGCAATGTGTAAACTATGTGTACACACACACACAAAGTAACACAGTGAAAACACTACAAAAGGAGTACACACCAGATTTAGAGAAATAGCCAATGTTTATCTCAATAAAACAAGGCCAAAATAACAAATATCCAGCATACACAAGTCAAAATATCACGTTTAAAAGATTAAGAATGTGTAGTCCATAGAAATCAGTGGAACTATTCATTTTAGCTCAAAGAACCTTAGAGGCATCAAAAATCAAAGACAGTGCAATGCATCGGGGAGGTGATGCATCGGTTCCTTATTGGCAGGGGAGGTGATGCTTTGGTTCCTTACTGCTAGGCAGGGGAGGTGATGTGTTAGTTCCTTACTGGTAGGGAAGGTAGAGGCAGGCAATTGGTCTGATACTGGTGAGATTATTAATCAATTCACCTGCGTGTGTTTTTTCACGTGTGTAGTGGTTTGGCACTGCTTCTCACTTACACTTGGTTACTAGCCAATGGGCATGGACTGTGTATATACTTATAACACAGGAATGTATTTGTGTGTTACAGCAAACAGACCAGACTGTAGTTGGGCCTGCGAACACCCATATAAATAAGTATGTTTTTTTCTTTTATCACATTGTTAGCAGAGTGACAAGTCATTGGTCCTGAAGAATGCACAAACCTCTCGCCATTTGTCAGAAACATGTTGACCTAGTCAGATAGGGAACATCCTTACCCCTATCGTCTACACTGTTTTTTAACTCAATCCATAGGGGATACTCATTAAAATATTTTTTTGCCTATATGAGATGGTTTTAATGCACTTTTGATATTATTTTTGCACTCTGCCCCTCACTCACATAAAGCATTGGAGTGAAAAACACCTCACGCTCCTCTCCTGAGGGAGAGTTGTAGCCCACAAAGTGCACCTTGCGGGCACTGTGTGCAAGAGGGAACCCAATGATGAAGCATGTCACCCAAAGGGTGAGTGAGGGTTCTTGTCTTTAAAAAGCAAATGCCCTTCATTTTTAGTTCTGTTTGTGCACATCTACATTCACATCCTAGTTAGGATACCATCTGGTTACCTTTTGTGTGTATTATAGAGTGGAGTGGTACCGTGGATGGTGGTAATTCCTCCAATAGAGACCTTGTTGTGAGATAGGGGAGGTAATGCATCTATTTCTGGGCACGTGGCCTTGGTTTCTTACTGCAGTGTGGTGTTGATGAAGAATCGTTGTTGAGGTATGATTTGTTGAAAATCCAGAAGTGCTGCATCGATGTGATAGTGGCGAGGCAGGCACTGCATCGATTTTACAGCCACAAAGGAGGCACTGCATCAATTTCTCAGCTGTGAAGTAGGTCCTGCGTTGGAGTCGGAAAGGGGTGCCCTGGGCTTTAACAACACAGTGCTCAGGACTCACGCTGTGGTGATTTTTCTGACACACTGCGATGGCACACTGAGACCTGCTGTGAAAGCCATGGCCAGTGCATTGAGGGGAAACCATGTCAGGGAGGGATGCCACGGGCTTCAACAACACAGTGCTCAGGACTAATGCTGTGGTGATTTTTCTGGCACACTGCGATGGCACACTGAGACCTACTATGAAAGCCATGGCCAGTGCATTGAGTGGAAACCATGCTTTGGTGAAGGCAGCAGAGCTGCGTCGATCTTTTGAAGCGGTGTATCGAGAAAATATGCACTGGGAGTCGATGCATGGATTTTTTCCTTAAGATCACCAGGTTACACTCCCAAGGGCTCAGGAACTGGATTTGGCACAACTTGGCAAGTCAGGACACTCAGCAGAAGAGCCCAGACACCGGCAGGTGAAGTCTTTGATGGCCTTGAGACTTCTTAACAGGAGGCAAGAACACAGAAGCCCTTGGAGAACCTTGGCAGCAGGATACAGAAAGCAAAGTCTAGTCCTATCACTCCCAGGACAAAAGCAGCAACCAGCAGGCCAGCACAACAAAGCAACAAACAGAGTGGCAGTCCCTCCTACAGCATCAAGCAGAATGTCCTCAGTCTAGAAGTGTTCTGATTTTGGGGTGTCACAGACCCAATACTTATACCCTTTCTGCCTATGAAGTATGCAAACTTCAAAGGTAAGCCTTTGCAGTGCACAAAACACTTCCTTTCCTTGACATGGCACCAGGCACACAGCCAGGGGTGGTGACAGCTTTGTGTGAGGATAGGCACAGCCCTATTCAGGTGTCAGGGACAACTCGTCCCACCACTCCAGCTCAGGAAGGCCCATTAGCTTGCTAATGTGCCATCAGGACATACAATAAACAACAAAAGGGAGTGCCAGTGCTGATACCAATGAATGAAAACTGAGGTGAATCCTCCACTAACTGAAAATCAAATTCAGAAAAGGGAATGCTTCTTAGTCGCAGTTTTATTATATATTCACAAATATTTTATAAAATCCATTTGTACATTTGGAAACAATACATTGAAGGAAAACAAGAATGCATAGAGGACACATAAACCACCAATCAGTCTGGAGCGAACCACCATTCACTACTACAATCATATCACTTTCACCATACATTCAAAACCATGCAAACTACTCTCATACATACCATATGTACATTATATACAACAAGAGAAAACTGGAACTGCCTTAATATGAACACAATATTTACAGGGTGTGTGGAAAGCTACCAAAGGTTTTACAATTTCAAACAATTTTATCAAATTCGACCAAAGATAAACGATATTCAACACATGATAGAGTGGTCTATATGAAATTGTAACTCTTAGATCAGTTGGCAGACCAGTAAGGGAAGGGGCCTACGCGTTTCGAATCTCCTTTATTTCTGTGGAGATTCTCATCAGGGCCTCAGGCAACTAAACAAAAAGGAAAAGGAAAGAAAATCGAAATTATGTTTTAGACACAAGAATAATCACATCAATAAAACAAAGCGTAGCAGGTAGACACATATATGACTCTCATAGACTAGTCACACACTTCAGAATCTCTTAAACTCAGTGGAGACCCCTCAGTACAGTATATCCATAACGAGGAACACAAACACATTAGTCATGGTATGAAGCGACTGGCCACTAGTGAATACCAGCATGAGCTGCCGCAGAGCGACATATCAGGGGGGACAGTATAACTACTCATAGGTTTGTCGCCAAGGGGAACGGTTAAGGCTGTGAAAAACTTACCACCTGAAGTTGCTATCAGTGGTCCGGGACGAGTATGAAGGGGAATGACCAGTTGCTCTGTGAATGAGAGACCAAAAATTAGTCTCCTCGGGGGGTGGGGGGGGGGTCGTTTGTGTAATGAAGACAAGGAAACACGAAGCGCACACATCTAAGGTGGCCCTTACCAAACAGGGGAGCGTAGTGTCCTAATGTTGGTAAAGAATGCAAGCTGGGGGTGGCAATTTCACTCCACACGGTTACGGAGTCCTGTGTGACCAAAAAACAGGAAATAATGGAATATTAGCGCCTGCCCCAGGAGTAAACGCTGAAAAACTAGGCATAGACGTGGTGTAATACATCACCTTCACATCGTGAAAGAACGGGCGAATGCCTGTCTTCAATCAGGTATACGCGGCAATGGAGGCAGCGTCAGCACAAGCGGGCGGAGATCCGGTGTGCTGTTAAGAAAATACAACACAGAGCGACGAGAGTTAAACTCAGCAGCGTGGGGTTATAGCTGCATACACTAGCGGAGCCGCAGGCTATGGGACATGGGAAACAGGCGGATGGTACTTACCAAATTCGAAGGCGGAGGTCTCGAATACCAGCAGCCAGACGGCGTCTCGTCATGCACTAATCACTCGCGCATGCGCATTACCATAGCGCGAGTGGCTGGTCGTTTTATAGCGAGGATCGCCACGTAAAGGGGCGGTTCAAACGCCGGCTGAACACTCCCAGCGCAGCAGTGAAACAAGGAACGCTGCGGGGGTTTAAAATACAGAGACACTATGTTTGTACCCCTGGGGAAGGGGGGGAAAGGGGTGGTAAAAGGCAGACCAAACCATAGGTATAGGGTATACACTAGATATGCACAAGACTATAGTTTGAAGATCTCTGAAAGCTCATTTAAACCTGACACCGCAGTGTCAAATTTAACAATAAGCATTGCCTCTCTTCTGGACAGGAGGAGGCTCATATCGCCCCCTCGAGGGTTCTTTTCTATCCTTGATATTACTGTCCACTTAAAGTCATTTAGTCCATGTTGCTTCTTGTTCCAATGGTTTACTAGCGGGGCGTTTTCGACATTTCTCTTCAGTCTCGATTTGTGTTGTGTTATGCGTTGTCGCACTTCTTGCTCTGTCTTTCCGATATACAGACAGTTGCATGGGCATATGACCCCATACACTACAAATTTAGATTTGCAGTTGCTAAATACCTCGTGTTTCCACGATATGCCCCTATGTTGAAAAACGGAGCCCTGTATGGTTGTTTCGCAACAAAGACAGGTGCCGCATTTGTGATGACCTAGTACGGGTGTCATACCCATCATTTCACGAAGAGATGGTTGGTTCTGGGTATGCATTGCGGCTCTTACCACATGGTTTGCCACACTATTTTCTCGTTTAAAAGCAAACAGAGGGGGATCTTTCAGGCTGTCGTCTAAGTTCTGCACCAGGTGCCAGTTTTGACCAATAATGCGTTTGAGCTGGTTCGCATTCGGGCAGAAGGTTGTCACACAGACTTGTCGTTTCTGTTCAGATTTCTTTTTGCGTTCCAACAAGGTTTCGCGTGGGGTCCACCTCGCTCGTTTCATGCAATCCCTCACCAATCTTTTGGGGTACCCCCTGTCGCAAAGTTTGGACACAAGTTTCTCTGCATGGTGTGAGAAATCATTATCGTACGTGCAGTTTCTGCGTACATGCAAAAACTGCCCATACGGCAAGTTATCCCTCAAGCTTCTAGGGTGATTACTCTGATACAGTAACGCTTTGTTGCGGTCTGTGGATTTGGTGAATAAGGTAGTTGCCAACCCTCCTGCTTTAGGGAAAACCTCCACGTCTAAGAAAGCAATCTTGGCGTCAGAGTGGGAAAGGCTAAATTGAATATCTGGTGTCCTGTTGTTGAGCCATTGATGGAACTGGGTCAAGTTGTCGACTCCACCTGTCTATATCATAAAGACATCGTCAATAAAACGATACCATTTATGAATGTATGATCCATACGGGTTGTTGTTATGTATGTGGGTGTCTTCGTACATTGACATAAACAATACGGCCAGCTCCGGTGCAAAAGGGCACCCCATTGCCACCCCCTTTGTTTGGTAGAAAAATTCTTTGTTAAAACAAAAGTAATTTTTCTTCAGGGCAAAAGAGGCCAAGTCCACCAAAAATTGAAAGTGACAGTTTCCATCTTGTTTATGAAGTCAGTTGTGTCAAGATGGAAACTGTCACTTTCAACGAAGGGACGGACTTGCTTGTCACCCTAGATGTGACCTCATTATATACACAAATCCCTCAAGATGAGGCTGTGGCAGTCCTCTCTTTCTTTCTAGACTCACGTCCCAGACCCATGCAAGTCCCCACTAAATTTTTGGTGGACTTGGCCTCTTTTGCCCTGAAGAAAAATTACTTTTGTTTTAACAAAGAATTTTTCTACCAAACAAAGGGGGTGGCAATGGGGTGCCCTTTTGCACCGGAGCTGGCCGTATTGTTTATGTCAATGTATGAAGACACCCACATACATAACAACAACCCGTATGGATCATACATTCATAAATGGTATCGTTTTATTGACGATGTCTTTATGATATGGACAGGTGGAGTCGACAACTTGACCCAGTTCCATCAATGGCTCAACAACAGGACACCAGATATTCAATTTAGCCTTTCCCACTCTGACGCCAAGATTGCTTTCTTAGACGTGGAGGTTTTCCCTAAAGCAGGAGGGTTGGCAACTACCTTATTCACCAAATCCACAGACCGCAACAAAGCGTTACTGTATCAGAGTAATCACCCTAGAAGCTTGAGGGATAACTTGCCGTATGGGCAGTTTTTGCGTGTACGCAGAAACTGCACGTACGATAATGATTTCTCACACCATGCAGAGAAACTTGTGTCCAAACTTTGCGACAGGGGGTACCCCAAAAGATTGGTGAGGGATTGCATGAAACGAGCGAGGTGGACCCCACGCGAAACCTTGTTGGAACGCAAAAAGAAATCTGAACAGAAACGACAAGTCTGTGTGACAACCTTCTGCCCGAATGCGAACCAGCTCAAACGCATTATTGGTCAAAACTGGCACCTGGTGCAGAACTTAGACGACAGCCTGAAAGATCCCCCTCTGTTTGCTTTTAAACGAGAAAATAGTGTGGCAAACCATGTGGTAAGAGCCGCAATGCATACCCAGAACCAACCATCTCTTCGTGAAATGATGGGTATGACACCCGTACTAGGTCATCACAAATGCGGCACCTGTCTTTGTTGCGAAACAACCATACAGGGCTCCGTTTTTCAACATAGGGGCATATCGTGGAAACACGAGGTATTTAGCAACTGCAAATCTAAATTTGTAGTGTATGGGGTCATATGCCCGTGCAACTGTCTGTATATCGGAAAGACAGAGCAAGAAGTACGACAACGCATAACACAACACAAATCGAGACTGAAGAGAAATGTCGAAAACGCCCCGCTAGTAAACCATTGGAACAAGAAGCAACATGGACTAAATGACTTTAAGTGGACAGTAATATCAAGGATAGAAAAGAACCCTCGAGGGGGCGATATGAGCCTCCTCCTGTCCAGAAGAGAGGCAATGCTTATTGTTAAATTTGACACTGCGGTGTCAGGTTTAAATGAGCTTTCAGAGATCTTCAAACTATAGTCTTGTGCATATCTAGTGTATACCCTATACCTATGGTTTGGTCTGCCTTTTACCACCCCTTTCCCCCCCCTTCCCCAGGGGTACAAACATAGTGTCTCTGTATTTTAAACCCCCGCAGCGTTCCTTGTTTCACTGCTGCGCTGGGAGTGTTCAGCCGGCGTTTGAACCGCCCCTATACGTGGCGATCCTCGCTATAAAACGACCAGCCACTCGGGCTATGGTAATGCGCATGCGCGAGTGATTAGTGCATGACGAGACCCCGTCTGGCTACTGGTATTCGAGACCTCCGCCTTCGAATTTGGTAAGTACCATCCGCCTGTTTCCCTTGTCCCATAGCCTGCGGCTCTGCTAGTGTATGCAGCTATAACCCCACGCTGCTGAGTTTAACTCTCGTCGCTCTGTGTTGTATTTTCTTAACAGCACACCGGATCTCCGCCCGGTTGTGCTGACGCTGCCTCCATTGCCGCGTATACCTGATTGAAGACAGGCATTCGCCCGTTCTTTCACGATGTGAAGGTGATGTATTACACCACGTCTATGCCTAGTTTTTCAGCGTTTACTCCTGGGGCAGGCGCTAATATTCCATTATTTCCTGTTTTTTGGTCACACAGGACTCCGTAACCGTGTGGAGTGAAATTGCCACCCCCAGCTTGCATTCTTTACCAACATTAGGACACTACGCTCCCCTGTTTGGTAAGGGCCACCTTAGATGTGTGCGCTTCGTGTTTCCTTGTCTTCATTACACAAACGACCCCCCCCCCCCCGAGGAGACTAATTTTTGGTCTCTCATTCACAGAGCAACTGGTCATTCCCCTTCATACTCGTCCCGGACCACTGATAGCAACTTCAGGTGGTAAGTTTTTCACAGCCTTAACCGTTCCCCTTGGCGACAAACCTATGAGTAGTTATACTGTCCCCCCTGATATGTCGCTCTGCGGCAGCTCATGCTGGTATTCACTAGTGGCCAGTCGCTTCATACCATGACTAATGTGTTTGTGTTCCTCGTTATGAATATACTGTACTGAGGGGTCTCCACTGAGTTTAAGTGATTCTGAAGTGTGTGACTAGTCTATGAGAGTCATATATGTATCTACCTGCTACGCTTTGTTTTATTGATGTGATTATTCTTGTGTCTAAAGCATAATTTCGATTTTCTTTCCTTTTCCTTTTTGTTTAGTTGCCTGAGGCCCTGATGAGAATCTCCACAGAAATAAAGGAGATTCGAAACGCGTAGGCCCCTTCCCTTACTGGTCTGCCAACTGATCTAAGAGTTACAATTTCATATAGACCACTCTATCATGTGTTGAATATCGTTTATCTTTGGTCGAATTTGATAAAATTGTTTGAAATTGTAAAACCTTTGGTAGCTTTCCACACACCCTGTAAATATTGTGTTCATATTAAGGCAGTTCCAGTTTTCTCTTGTTGTATATAATGTACATATGGTATGTATGAGAGTAGTTTGCATGGTTTTGAATGTATGGTGAAAGTGATATGATTGTAGTAGTGAATGGTGGTTCGCTCCAGACTGATTGGTGGTTTATGTGTCCTCTATGCATTCTTGTTTTCCTTCAATGTATTGTTTCCAAATGTACAAATGGATTTTATAAAATATTTGTGAATATATAATAAAACTGCGACTAAGAAGCATTCCCTTTTCTGAATTTGATTTTCAGTTAGTGGAGGATTCACCTCAGTTTTCATTCATTAGTATCAGCACTGGCACTCCCTTTTGTTGTTTATGATATAGGCTCAGCCTTGCTGATTAGAGCCAGCCCTATTTTGTTTTTTTGTTATCAGGACATACAAGGCACACCTCAGCTCCCTTTGTGTGACTGTCTAGAATGAATGCACAAGAGCACTACTTTCAGCCAATCCAGACGTGTTTTCTACAGACAGGAAGAGGCACAGAATGTTAAGCAAGAAAAGATTCACTTTCTAAAAGTGGCATTTTTAAACATGGAGTTTAAAAACAACTTCACCAATAGATATGTTTTTAAACTATGAGTTCAGAGACCCCAAACTCTAAATGTCTATCTGCTCCCAATGTGAAATTAGAATTAAAAGATATTTCAAGGTAATCCTCATGTTACCCTATTGGAGGGATATTCCTTGCAATAGTGGAAAACAAAATTAGCAGTATTTCACTGTTAGGAAATGTAAAACCCTCCAGTACATGTCCTACCTTTTAAATACACTGCACCATGCCCGTGAGGCTGCCGTGGTCCTACCGTAGGGGTGACTCACACGTAATAAAAGGAAAGGTTGGGCCTGGGATGTGGGTGCACTGCCTGGTTGAAATGGCAGTTTAAAACTGCACTCACAGACACTGCAAGGGGAGGCCTGAGAAAAGTTTGCAGGGCTACTCATGTGGGTGGCACAATCTGTGCTTAAGGCACACTAGTAGCATTTGATTTACAGGCCCTGGGCACACCTGGTGCACTTTACTAGAGACTAACTAGTAAATCATATATGCCAATCATGGATGACCTAATCACCAATACATTTTAGACAGAAAGTATGTGCACATTAGCACTGGTTAACAGTGGTAAGGTGCTTAGAGTCATAAAGCCAACAAAACCAGGTCAGAAAAAATAGGAGGAAGAAGGCAAAATGTTTGGTGATTATCCTGGGAAAAGGGCCAGGTCCAACACCTATAATTCAGAAAGCGCTTCTATTTCATAATACAGACACTGGAGCAATCCATTAAAATGAATACAGTATATTCCTCCCTTCTTTTAGAAACTCAATCCTTCGAGCAAACCCCTTGGGTGCTAACATCTCAGAATACTCTCTCTTTGAGAATGAAAGTGAGTGAGGAGACATACACACAGAGTGAGGCTTCCTAAATCCCCACTCTGCACTTCAAAACTGGGGCAGTTTTCAAACAGTGCCTGATGCTAGTGGTCAAGCATTTTCCAAGCACTACTTGTAAGTAGTAAAATTTGGTTATCAATGCACAAAGGGATGATGCGATGTGCTCAGCATCACACAGTTTTGATTAAGTGAAGGTGCCTGGATTTGAACTGCCAGTGATCAAGCTTACTTTTTCAAACAAAATAATTATATCAAGCATTAGGAAAGCCAAAAGTTTTCACCGATTCAAGATACTTTGGCTTTGTTGGTGTTTTTATGTACATGTTTCGCACCAGTGCGAGCTGCGGTACAGCACGGCTTAACCGCATCGCTGCGGCGGCTTTTCCCGCTGTGTGTGGCATTTTTGAAATTACTGCGTTACATGACGAGCTCAGCTTGTCATCTGCACACGGCAGGTAAGCCTGATGACGAGCTGAGCTCGTCATCAGCATCGAAGTGGTTAAAGTAAAAAAAAATAAAGTGCTATGGCTTGGCGTGCATCGACTGAATCATAGCCTTTTTCCGCTTTAAGACATGTTGCATAGCAGCCCACACTTCTGTGCAATATGTCTTAAAAAAGAGTGAGGGGATTGGGTGTGGCAAGCAACATGGAAGTGGAGGGTGGGGAACAAAGGATGTGCCCTGGGTGGAGTGAGTGAAAGAGAACAATGGCGGGAGCAGGGCTGGGGGTGTATCAAACAGAATAAAAGTCATGAGCAAGGGGCTGGTTTAAAAGAATGCTTAGTGGGGGGCTGGTGGTTTAAAAATAATGGATGTATATATTAACAGCTTGATTACGAATTGCTAGTTAAATTCCGTCCCATTCGTAAACCCCTGGTTATGCATGGGTTGAAATTAAGAGTTGTTACATACTTAACACAGCCCATAACTATCAGCTGTGTTAAATAACTCAACCTTCATTAGATTGCAGCAGGTCAAACCTGCAGAAATGTAATGGAGGGAAAACTATATGGTATTTACCATATCTACAGATTTTGGTGCATCAAACACCAAAATCCGAATGTTATTCCCAACAACTTGAAATAGGTAGTGGAGGTGTGTGGCTCAATGATTAGAGCGGCAGACCCTGATGCAGAGTTCTAGCCTGAGACCAGGTTTCAATTCCCCGCCTCGGCAGGTCTTGGGATCACAATTCCACGGACCTGTTAATTCTCGCCTCGGTGCCTATTCCAATCATGGAGTCCCACTCAGCGACTCTGGGCAATAGCTTGCTTAATCTCCACAACGGCCCCCACAACGCTAAGGATGCCTGGCCTCCACCTTGGGGGTGCCCAGGAGTGGACGCCTCTCAGGGAAAGCCAGGATGGGTTCCACAGCGGTATTTGTACAAGCGCCTTGAGACCCTTGCGGGTGAGTAGTGAGCTATACAAGTATCAATTTACATTTACGTGCAATAAAAACCACCTATACTCTTAATCAGGGCCTATGTTTTGGTAGAAAGCGTGCCTCACACATTATGGGATGGTAGGTTTCATGGTGCATACTTTTTGCTTCAGTAGGATTCGTGGCTCACACAAAATGGTGGGGAGGGATGCATCAGGCATGCTGTTTTTTGGTAAAGAAGAATGCCTCACACATTACGTGAGGGGTGCCTTCATAGTGCATGTATTATTTTAGTATGAAGCATAGATTACTCTCACTGTGTTGGATTCCTATATGGTTCACATAATTTGTGGGCATAGGCTTCATGGTTCACCAACTATCATAAGGATGTACGGGTAGGATCAGGGCCAGCTGTAGGGTGATGTAACCGGTACAACCACACCGGGTGGCTGACTTTGGGTGGGGGCGTCGTGTTTTCAAGTAGATTAGGGTTTGAGCAGCACCTGCTGCGGTGTTCCTGGCTAATTTTCAGATACAGTAAAAAGGGCAAGATGGCTCTGGTGATTAATGTTCTTCCTAGAGGGAGATAGGAGCTTTGTCTAGTGGAAGTTTTGACTCATGGTAAGGTAGTGCAGTGGGTTAATATGCCTGCTGCAAAGAATGTGTGTCATGCAGATCGCAAAGTGCATATAATGTAAATAGATCAGTGGGTTACTGCTTTTGTTACTTGCAGTTAAAATCCTAACATAGAAGAGTGAGCTATTAACTATCATCAAGAGATGAATGCAAACTGCAAGGTATAGATTAAAGCATTATGATTTTTTTCCTAGTTTTTCATTATCCTAATGTTGAAAAAAGTTACATTGGATGGAAATACATTTTGATTGTTAAAGAGCACCCCCAACCATGGTGTTATGTTTTAAATTTGGAGTTTGTGCATCTCCAGACCAAGCATTATTAAACTATTTTGTCCACCAGTATTGATGACATGTGACTCCCACACCTTGTAGTCCTCTGTCTAAAGTAACATTTCCGATAAAAATGATTTTCATACCTATGATTGTATCTGTGTAGTATGTTTGATGTAAAGTGCTCTGACACCCTACACTGATATCAGTGGCGATATCAAACGAATTACATTTATGTGAGAGAGAGTGGTCGTGGAGACTTGAGGGGCACTGCTAAAGGGTGGTTGTGTGGGAATTCATGGTGAAGGTGGTCATTGGGGGGATTGTCCTACTAGGCGCCACCAGTGCTCAAGCCGGCCCTGGTTAAGATACTAACTGGTGGAAGGCTGCACAATGAACACAGTAGGCGGAGGGCAGATGCATGCTGCAGTATGTAAAAAAAGCTGCACACTACACACACTTTGTAGTGAATTAATGCATGCCTCGGTATCTGGTGAAGGCTTGCAGTGCGCCTTTTCATTGGTGCATGATTTTATTTATTTGTGATTGGATTCTGAGCTGCTCACAAAGTTTCACAAAATGGATCATATTTGTTAGACAGGTGTGCTGTTGAGGCCTGGCAGTGACCACAATGTTTGCTCTCCCTGCTGTGGATGTTGGCACTATTGGGTGGGAGGTGCTTTGATTCACAAACTATCTGTAGTGAGACCAGGCTATGACTATACACACCTCTTGGACATATTGTAGGCATTCAAACACTACACGCATTCCATGCGAGAAAGGTGGGATGTTCACAAATCATAAATAAGTGTACATGATTCACACGCCAGCACACTAGACATGCTTTCTTAAGTCCGTGTTTATATGGTAATAGCGTACTTTATAAGGAAGATTGCTAAATTAAGAAAGCAAGTTATGAACGCCACACAAGGTAGTACCGAGTAATCCGAAGGTCCTGTAAGAACCAGAAACATTTTGCTGTCCTAGGTTTGAGCGCTGAAACGGCCACGTGTAGGGTGGGGGTGGGTTAAAAATAATGGATGGTTGGAGGAGGGGGTGTTTTTGAAAAGAACGGATGGCAGGAGAAGGAGGAGTGCGGCGGGGTGGGTTAAAAAGAATGGACGGTGGGAAGAGGGGTGGGGCAAGGGTGGTTTCAATAGAATGGATGGGGTGTGGTGGAGAAACAGAACAACGTTGGGAGAAGTGGACTTGTATGGTTGGTAGGATCCTTCCCCTTCTCTGCAGTCAGGCTGGTTTCTAGGCACTTCAGGAGAAGCATGCAGCTCCTCCAGCAATAGGTCCAGACTTCAGGTTTACCCCCTCACCTCTAGGAGACTGGCTGTAAGCGAGACCACAGTCCTGGTTCCAGAGCTGTCCTCTGTGTTACTTTGGAACACTCACTTCCTTGGCCATAGAGGACTTGGAACCAGAGCAACAAGTGGGGCAGTGGTGTCTCACTTCTATACACAACTGGCAGACAAGAGATGGGAACCACTGTTAGAGAGGCTAGTACCAGCTTAGAGTGGCACTCCATTCAAGTGCCCTTTGAAGGCTATTTCCAGGCTGTTTCCGGTCACAGCCATTGTGCTGACTGATGCTTCTCACAGCAGGCTGATCTCCATCCTGGAGCAACCACAAAGAGGTGTGAGCTCTGCACCTGGCAATCTTCAACCTACTGAAGGAGTAATCAGGGAAAGAAAAAGGGGCAGGGATCACCTAATTGTTTCCATCACCTTGCTCAGCAGAGTCTGCAGTCACATCCCTCACCCATAAAATCCACCAAATAGCTGTCTTCAGCAGCTTCTTGCCAAACAAAAGGGCTAATGGAATTTCCTGTGGCTGTGTTCATTTCATTTCAGTGTCTAGGTCCCCTTACTCCAGCTTAAGGAATGTGAGCACTTCACTTCCACTGTCTGAAAACACAAACTTTGCCTCCATCTTGTGCGAAGCCAGGTCACACATATTAAAAACAAATCCCCCATCCTCCACTCTAGTTCACTCACATACTATGCATGCACAATACAGGCTACACACATCAACATGCTTAGCGTGTATTTCGGATGTCAGCGCCAGCAACTAGTAAGGAGCATAGAAGCTTGCCAGTAAGCCTCTACTCCAGAGACTCAGTAAAAAGGTCCGATCACAATATAGAATTATAAACATGGTCTGCCCCTCCATGCTCTATGTGCTAAACCCATTACAAGGATGGTTGTACATAGCCAGTAAAGGAGGGCACGCTTGGCTTTGGATTAGCATGACACCAGGGCCAGAAATCAGAAGTCCAGATAGTAGGTGCATGCAGTCTGACACTCAGGACAAGGAAGCACACCTTTCACCATGCAGGCAACATTTCTGTCCCAACACCAAAACCAGGGACACAGGAATTATGTGATTGTGGGGCTTTAGTGATTTCCGCATAGTTGTAAATTTGCTACATTTGCCACACAATCCATCATCTGATGCATAATCTGCAGATTTTAACAAAACATATTTTGCTTTACCTCTGTTGAAAGGTTAGTTAAAAGCAGTGACAAGTGTTATTGCGCTGTGGAAGGACCCTTTGCAAAGGTTGACGGGTCTCCTTTCTGTAGCCTATTGCTATATTTGTGTGTTAAACTGGTACTAATGAGGTACAACTAATGCCCAGACAGTGTTAACAAATTATATATGAATAAAAAATGAAGTAATGCAATCACAAAATGTTCTACTTAACCGCATCGCTGCGGCGGCTTTTCCCGCTGTGTGCGGCATTTTTAAAAATACCGCGTTACCTGACGAGCTCAGCTCATCATCAGCGTACGAGCGCCGTAGCTGATGACCAGCTGAGCTCGTCATCAGCATCGAAGGGGTTAATGGGAACCGCAACTCTGCAACCACAATTGCTCAGGTCGTCTTGGGGCTGTGATTGCACTCTGTGATTGTCCTTAGTATAGCAACGCTGTCAAGTGAAAGACCAGTCAGTGCATGTCCATGCCTGGTCAAGGTCTGGTCAGCCTGTGCATGGCCACAACTGCCAAGTCAAAGACTGGTATGTGCATGACCACAACTACCCCAGAGGTGATCAGCTTGTGTGAGGGCTGAGACTGCTGCAGATGTACCCACCACAATAGGGGCTGTAGCAATCAAAGTTGTGACTAATCCAAGGCGTGAGTGGCCTCTGCCTAGAATGACACCAGTCCCTATTAGAGCTCCATTGAGGACCTGTTAGCCCCTGTGTGGGCCTATAGTGAAGCCCCAACAGCCAGAGACACCTACCATCAGTCCAGTTGGGACCGTGCCCAAATAGGACTGGAATCTCCTGTCTCTGAAATACCCACAGCGGGTGCTCACCTGTGTGCTGTCCCAGCACCGAAGGCAGGAGAGAGAAAAAGCTTCCGGCAGGCGCACTACCAAAGGGAGTGTGTGGGCATGCTCGAAGCCCCAGGCAGGCATGGCAAACCTGTGAAGACTGAGTCCACTCTAGAGTGGTAAGATACTGAACTGGGACTGGTCACACATATATTTGGGGTAACTAATCTGCACCTGAGCTAGATTCCCACTGCTACTACGTTATTCATAGAGTGGAGGACCACTCAGAACTGGGAGGATGCAAGGGAAGGGATGAGAGCTGGGATGGAGAAGGAGAAGGAGCAGCACCAAGCCGAATAATGCCCAGAAACACTTCTGGTATTCTGTTGATAGTAGTATGTAGTATTTGGATTTAGTGTGTAATAAAGTACTTTCTTTCATATAAAGGGTAACACTGAGCTGGACATTCACTTATTGAATTGTTTATTGATTCTTGAGCTGTTAGTCAAGTGCAGAAAGGTTTGTATTTGTCAAAGTTTGCAGAGCCATAGTAGAAACTCACACAGACACACCCCACCGAGGCAGGTAGCAGCACATTGTGTATCTGATGCTGCTTCCTAATGGTTCAGAGTTAAATTTTATTGACAACATTTCTGTAAGTTGTGGGAGGGCGTGAATAAACGCAGTAATACTGATGGGAGAGGTTGGCGATACAGTGACAACTGACGGCTAGGGAAGTAACTACAGAGGTAACATCTCGAGTTATAATACTTTAGATGGGAATCCTCAGTAAAGGCCAGATATATTGGAAGTTTCAAAAGTAAAGGCATGTTGTGAGACAAAGTAACGGTGTTAAAGGAATGAATATTATGAAAGCATAGAAAACATGTAGGAGTAACTCTATTATTGAGGAAAATAACTCCAAAGCAATCAAAATGATTCAAGCGAACTTAATAAACATCATCATATATAAGGAGCACCCAAAGGAAAGAAGAATATGCATGAAATATATTTTCACTTTAATAATCATTTGTTTAAAAACCTCATATATATAAAATTATATACATTACACAATATGTCAATATTTGTTATGAAACCATATTCAAAAACAAATTAAAAAGTGGCAATATCTTAAACTATCGACACGCGTTTCAACGTAATCAACACCTTCCTCAGGAGTAGCCACACATTTATTTTAAAATCTGAAGAGGGGACAGTTCTTTATGATGAGAAACTGAACCTACTTTCTGATATTTGGGATATTAAATCTGATACTCGTGTATTCGTAGAGTACTTTAATAAAATGACAATTTAAACAGGAAAACATATATTCTTACTTCCTTTATTTTCACATGTAAAAACGTTGATATTCTGATAACAACTCACTCATCCGAGCGCACATATAAAAATCGGCGTGGATAGCAGTTAAGTGTATTTGGTAAAGCGGCTTCTATAAAGAAAGTGAAATGTAAGAAAGAGAATAACCCTGTAGAAAGAAACAGACCTGCTCAAAAAGACGCCGGGCTGAAAATGGCAACCTGCGTTGTCCTCTGTCCTTATTCCACGCCGATTTTTATATGTGTGCAGCCTCGGATGAGTGAGTTGTTATCAGAATATTGATGTTTTAAATGAGAAAATAAAGGAAGGAAGAATATATGTTTTCCCGTTTAAATTGTCATCTTATTAAAGTTCTCTACGAATACACGAGTATCAGATTTAATATCCCAAATATCAGTAAGTAGGTTCAGTTTCTCATCATAAAGAACTGTTCCCGGAGGAGGAGCTACGACACCAACCAAGATGGCCGCATAGTCTCCCGGCTCCGCCGACCTCCGTCTTTCAGCCTATTATCCTGTCGACTATCCTGGTTACCCGCACCGGATCCGTGTGTGTGATTTGACCTGCTTTCCAGTGGTGCAATCCCGGAGTTTCTCCGCCGTTGTGGAGCGGAGATACATCGATGGTCGTCCGAGGCCTAACCCAGCGGGGAAGCCGGGGTCTCGAGTGCGGGCTCTGCCGGGTCCGGGTTGAACAACAGCGGACTGCTGAACGTGGTCGGGTCCGCTCTCTGGAGCATTCGGACTTTTGATTGGTCTGCTACCACCAATTGCCTGGTGCTCTACAATAGGTGAGGCAAAGAGTGACGCACGGCGATGTGTCGCGGGGGTCCCTGACCGGGGGTACGACATTCGCATCGTCGATCCCCCCGGGTCGGTACCTCGCTGCGTATTATTGCTTGTTACACATCAGTCCCTCATGGCTTACTCCTGCTCCGTCTAATTTTGCCCCGGAGAAGGCGCCACTCTGTGGGTCCTACCATGTTGGAGGAAGAAAAGCAGCTAGCGGAGCAGGCTCGAACTGGCCAGTCACTGCGAACGGTGCTGGAGGCACTTATGGCACTCAAGGGAACCATTGCAGCCCGGACTTGCAGCTTGCTGTCTGAGACGGATGGACTCATAGACCTGAGAGCGGATCCTGACTCGACAACCGCGTCCCGGCAACCAGCTTGCATTTCAATTTATGCCTCGGAGACTTATATTGGCCCGGCGCTGGAAGCAGGGTTTGCTCCTACTATATTTGACCTATCCGACTGTACTGTGCCCGATTACCCTGTGGAGCCGTTGGAACCCCCGATTGTGTATCCTGTGGGACACTTGCAAGATATCCCCATTCTGGAACTTTCCATTCCTTATCCTTCGTTGTTTTGGATTTTGTCGACTCCCCTCCCCTGTCGGGCTTACAAGATGGCGGATGGGGTAATGCTTGGCTTCGGAGGCGGGGAGGGGCATCTTTGGCACCGACTTTCCACATCGAGAACTGCCACACTTTTCTTCTCTGTTTGCCCCTGTTCTTTGGACTCTTGCAGTGCTTTGTGGAAAAGACTTTCTTTAATTAATGATTTCTGTGCATTTGATAGGCAGGGCCAGGGTTGATACTGTTATCTGGGTCTCTCATTGTCGTATAGGTTTACCGGGATTGTTTATCTGATCTAACGGAGTCCGGGGCGGGGTTGGTCTTGACGGAGGAAGGAGACCGGGAGTCCGTACAACATGCCCTCCTCCGATTTCCCTCACTGGGTGGGGTTCTTTGTCTTTTCTTTCTTTCTCATCTTCTATATTTCGGGTTCTCTTACTGGGCGACAGGCATGCTGCGAGGGGGGTGGCCGTAGTCATCAGCAGGGGTGCAGGGTGAGGGAGTGTGGGGATGGGTGTTCGTTTTTATTTTTGTTCTATGGCCTCTTTCTTCCTTCTCTTCCCCTTGTTTTCCTCTCTTTTCTTCTCCCGGGTTAGTATAGTGGGTTCAGTTTCACACATCCTGATCTCTATATTTGTACCTTGATTGTTCGAGGTTTTGGCGTTCTGGGGCGGACATTACTGATGGAGTCGACGATCACAATGTACTAGTTTATCCTGATGACTTACGTCTTACCTCCGTTGACTTAGTTGATAGCGAGTTTCTCTTGGATATGTTGTTTTTTTGCTCGCCCCCCCTTTGTGATCCGAGACGCTGTGCCATACCTGACTCTCTCTACTTATTATTTTAAAATGAAAACCTCTTATCCTGTGTCTAACTTGAATTACCTTTGCAACCGATGCGCATTGTGAATTAAGATCCTATGATTAGCGGCCAGCCCTGGGGGTTGTAGGCCCTTGTTTGTATTTGATTGCAAATGTTAAATAAAGGTTTTCAAATAAAAAAATTTTAAAAAAAGAACTGTTCCCTCTTCAGATTTTAAATTACATGTTTGGCTACTCCTGAAGAAGGCGTTGATTACGCCGAAACGCGCTTCAAAAGTTTAAGATATCACCACTTTTTAATTTGTTTTTGTATATGGTTTCATAACAAATATTGACATATTGCGTAATGTATATAATTTTATATACATGAGGTTTTTACATGAATGATTATTAAAGTAAAAATATATTTCATACATATTCTTCTTTCCTTTGGGTGCTCCTTATATATGATAATGTTTTTCAAGTTTGCTTGAATAATTTTGATTGCCTAGCAGTTATTTTCTTCAAACATATTTACCCAGTCCTAGGAATTGTGCTATCTACTGTTCAGGGGGTCCTTGTTTTCCTCACTTGGAGTAACACTATGAAACATAATTATTTTGTGAGTGAAATAGGCTGAAAAAAAAGTAAAACAAGCAAGATAATAATTTTCAAAAGGAGAAAAACCAGTAACCAGGCAAAATCGGCGAGAGTTAAACTGGAGACCCTTAGAACACCCTTAGAATCAAGTGACAGCGGCGAATGGGATCTTGGAGTGTTTGGGACATTTTTTAGAGTCATTCTCACAAAGATGTCGCTTTAGTCAAACTACCTCAGAGAAACATTTTATTCTACCTGCAGAAGTAGCTTGTAGTAGTTGGACTTGGCCCTTCTGGCAGGTCCGCCCCTGAAGTTTTTATGGTATATGTAACCTGGGAATGGTGATTCCCCCCTCTGAGTGCATGTGAAGAGAGAGCGACCTACCCTTCCATAGGAATACATGGGGAATGGATGTGTCCTCGGTAGTTCCCGATACGTAGGGTGTGCAGGGTCAAGTCTGGTATGTATGAACTCGTGAGATTAAAAGCTGCGCAACGGTATATGTGGCATGAGTGTGTCTAGTGTAGAAGTCCCCCTTTTAGAAGTTGGCATATTTGTGGAATGTGTGCCTGGCGTATGATTGGCTGAGGCTGGCTGGTGAGCCAGGCTCCCAGGATCTGGGGGGGTTTTCCCGGTGGTGAATGGAGTGTTTAGCAAGCTGGTGTGAGGGGAGGAGTGAGCCTGGGTCTGCTTGTGGATTGACTATCTGGTTTGAGTGTCATGAATGAGGCTGGGTTTTCCCCACACAATGCTGGCTCCACCCCCTGGGGTGCGGCTGATGTTCCTAGCCTGGCCAGTGTAAAGAATCCCCCCATAACCAGTACCAGCTGGTTCTCTCCCTGCCTGCCCCTTCAGACCAAGAATGTGTGTATAAAAAGGGTGCTGTGACACTCTGGACTTGTTCTTGTTCTCAACTTGAATCTACCAGGAACTGCTGCTGCTTGGGCTCAGGGTTGGCTTGCCTCCCTGGGCCCTGCCCTACTCCTGGACATCGGATGGCCTTTCCCTGCTAGGAGCTGCTATGCTCCACCTAAAATCCTGGACTCTTTCTGGACTTTGCTGTTTCCTTTGGCCTGCTAGCGCTGGGGAGCGCTTCATCTCTGACCTAGCGCTTGGGTAGCGCTTTATTTTCCCTCTCGCTGCTGCCTACGCCGCTGCCTGCCGATCGTAACTCCCCTGATAGGTGCCTACCCTGCAGGGGGACTCTGCTCTGTTCCCATCGAGTGCCCACCTCAACTTATGGACCCCTTCTTGTAAACAAACCGGTGCCACCCGGTATTCCCGAGAGTATTCCCCGTCACCGCCGCCAGCCCGAGCTCCCCCGATCCCCGAGCAGCCTCTCCGCCACGTCACGAGCCGCGCCGCGCTGGGATTGGTCCGTGCACCAGCGCCGCGCTCGGATTGGCTGGGACCAGTGAGGAGGGGGAGGAAGCAGGTCGTGTGCCGGCCGGAGGTCCCCAAGCAAAGGGGTGCCCCGGTGAGGAGAGAAAGGACCGCCCGCAAGCATGGAGGGTCCCGAGGAGCAGGAGCTCCCCTCCGACGGCCGCCGACAGAGCCGGTGAGTGGTTAAGAGCGAGGGCCTCCCACTAGAGAGCCAAGTGGCCGCGAGTGCTAGCGGGCCAATCCCCCCGCCGGGTCCTTGATTCGGCAGAGCCCACGTGGAGGCTCCGGGGCCCTTTCAGTGAAAGGGGGCGTCGGGACACATTGCCGGTGTCCGCCCCCTCCTGCTATACCTCGTTGTTCCTCAAGCCCTGAGAGGCTCCGCCTGCACCTCATGCCCCCGAGCCCCGAGGAGGCTCCACCGTGTCCTTTCCCCATGAGCCCTGAGAGGCTCCATCTATATTTTAGCCCCCGAGCCCCGAGGAGGCTCCACCGTGTCCTTGCCCCATGAGCCCCGAGAGGCTCCACCACGTGTCCCTGGCCCTTGCGAGCCTGCGAGGCTCAGCCCCCTGTTCTCGAGCCCGAGTGGCTCCACCAGTTGGCGCCTTTTTCCCCAGAGCCTGCGAGGCTCCCACGATGCCCCTCAGCTGCCCAGCACTTCGTGGGCAGCTGCCACGTTTAAGTTTGCCCCTGGCTACTTGCAGCCTGCCCTGAACATCGAGACTCTTGGGCGCCCTTGCCCCAGGAGGCCAGCTGGCCTGTGGAATGCTACTGACTAATATCAATGTGATGCTGAGAGTTATTATGTGTTGCCCTGCTGATGGGGGCCTCTGTTGTGTTATGTACCTTGTCCCTTCCCTCCTGAATACCCGATGTCCCATGTATGTGATTCCTGATCAGAGTGGGTTCTACTGCTAGTGCTAGGAAGTTCCCAGTTGATATGTGTTCTAATGCCAGATCCATCATGTGCATACCCCTGGCAGGGGCCCCTTGGCCCTGCCCTGTACCTTTTCCCTTGTAACCCCTGCTGTGCCGCTGGCACATCGTAAAGTGTGTGTTCCTATGTGTCCTTCTTAATACAAAGACTATTTTCATACATACTTGGTGTGGAGTTCCTTTTGTGGGAGGCCCTGGACGTTGTTGTTGGTGGGTGCGTGCGCAAATGCTTCACACATGTCCTCCGAGATAGGCCTAACTGCTCGCACCGCGTTACCTAGAGGGTGAGCAGGGGTTGACTTTACATAGGAGTGGCGGTCTCTGACTGGCTGTGGCGCAAGCCCTGGCCAGCCGGGGGTCCCATTTCCTACAACTATTAATCCACTACATTGTAAAACAACATACTAAGCCAACTAAATGGTGAACAACGCTATCATTTAGATTCATTTATTATAGGCATGACAAGGGCTATTTATTTTATGCAAGGCAAGGGCTTTAAAGAATGTTCTCTGAATGGCAACGAAATTTACGAAAATCAAAATGGAAGTAAAGATGTAGCGATTCACACAGCACATTGCTTCATAGTGTGGGGACAAAATGACCTTACAAGACGCGAACAAGCATTTGCAAAGCAATTGGTGTTGCCTTTGGGACCTTATATGTATTTAGCTATGCAGCACATTATCCTGGGTGCTGAAACATCCACTGTTCTTTAACATGGAGGAAAAGTAAGCACCAAAGTGCATGACTCACCAGATATGGGAACACATAGAGAGCAATATTGCCTTTCAGCAGGAAATGGTATAGTCCAAAGCTCTGTTTTTAATATAGAATCAGGGCTTCGGTGGTCATATCACTGAAAATACAAGATGTGAAAAAAATATTACCATCTATGGGTGCTTGTTTAAGACAATTTCTATGGACTGGAATCTAGAGAATGCTAAAGTGATTCTGGTATTTTACTGACCTCTGCTGGTCGTTTTCTTTCAAGAAAGTTAAATAGAGGCAGTTCCAAGACAAATAACAAAAATAAAGTCCCTAAGCAGAAACCAATTCTGGTATTTTACTGACCACTACTGTTTTTTTTTCTATCAAGACAGTTAAATAGGGGATGTTGAACAAGCAGAAAGCAATTCTGGTATTTTACTGACCTCTTCTGGTCGTTTTCTATCAAGACTGTTGAATAGAGGCAGTTTAACTGAAAAAAAGTCCCTAAGCGGAAGCAGACAAGTCCTATGGCATATCTCCAGAGCCCACAAAGTACAAACACATATAAGTATATACTAAAGTATATACAAGAGGTCCCGAATGCTCGACCTAAAAAAGGAGGAATGTCCCATTTACTTCTTCAGGAAAAGCTGGTTCTTAATATTGGTCGCTTAAAGAAACAGAAAGAAGTTATAGCAGAATTTCAGGTTTTAACTGATTTTCAAATGCAGCTTTTGTACAAAAAGGTAAACGAAGTAGAAGCCATCATAAAACACGGAAAAGTTTAAAACAAAGAGGATTTTTTGTGCAAACCTGGATAATAGGAGAGGTGCAATGGATGTGTTCACAAGCAGGCACCTTCTGCTGCAATGGGAGACCACACTTGGAGAGAAAGGAAGAATATTCTTTAAAAAGGGAATTGACATTATTAATAGCCTAGTATTTGCTATGAAGTGAAACCGACACTGATGATAAAAGGGAAGCGACCACAGCATAATTTAGGCACATGAGCGGAAACGACTCCATGGATACCCACATAAAAATATTTGATTACGAGTTTTAAAAAAGCATAAAACACAAAACCATTTACAAAAACATAATCCCACAGACCAGAGGTAAGACCACATCATTGACAGTCAATCAAATACTATTCTCGCGTGCACAAGCAACAAGTAGTCACACAATTAAACTGATACTAGATTTACCAATTGACTTCTCTGTTATTGCAAAGGAAATGAACTGTCACTGCCAAGAAAAACAAAGGATAACAAGAGTGGCATTCCAACATTATGTATTTGGTGTTTCCTGTAGGCGGATGCATCTTTTAAATGACTGTCAAAATAATCTTTGGCAGAAGAAGGCCGAACATTTCATGTATGACCAGCCATTAGGAAGTTTTTTTTTGTTTTGTTTTGTACAAAACATTAGGATGGCTGACAGCTAAAGCTATCTCTAAGTCATATCTAAATATATTCAGGCATGGTAGGACAGTGGCATCACTAGTCCAAATTTTTTGTGATGCGAGACATTTTTTACTTAACTCAAGTAAGCGCAGCGAGATTAATGCACATCAGGGCAAGAGGGTTCTGTGTCTTTAAATCCATTGGTCTGGATTTAATGATGTTGGAGCTGTCCTTTACGTTCACTTTGTTGACTGGTCATCTATTGGGCTGCAATGCTGCATTAAGTTGGATTTGCATAGTTGGTGCTAACATAGCCCCAAGTTGCAGGCCTTTGGAGCCTATGAACAATCGAACAAAAACATTGTGTTGTTCAGTGGAGGCTAAACACTTTTTTCCCTGCAGTTCGAGTGGCTTAGCTAAGATTTGGCAAAACAGATGTTTTCCACTCACTTTCTTTTCACATGATATCACTACTAAGGAAACCGGGAGTGGCGTTAATTCAGTGTTCATTTTTCATGGAAAAGAATTTATGATGCACCATCTGGAACACCCTTCTGCTTGTCTGAGACTGAAAAAGACTTCCTGCGATCCAAAATGGACCTGAAAACGTGTCTCTTCTTGCCATGTCCTCTTTCCAATATACTCAGAATATCCAATTTGGAAGGCCTGTGGTAAATAAAACATTACCCGGACATAATTTCTATACATTAATAAGGAATAAGGATAACTCATAAAATGAGAGGCAGAGTCCGTGGTGTCCGAGTCAAATGGGCTTTAATACAATGACTCGAGTCAGTGGAGAATCGGGTTCCATCACCACTAAGGTTCAGGAAGGGATATCTAACGTTTTATTCACATAACACATTATATATAGTAAAACCATACAATTGCAATGAATAGAGAAGGCAGGACGCTCCAGGCGGAGCAAGTGAAAAAGAGAGATAAGAACACATGGGCGTGAAAGAAGGCGTGTAAAGAGGCGTACACGTGGGCGTTCACTTGAAGAGTCATAGGTGTGTCATAGGTGGGTGGATGCATAGAGGGGGTCAGCAGGGGCAGCAGGAACCTTTACCCTACATGTGCGCGTAAAACTGGTCATGACGTTAATTTGACGTGTAACTGGGGAGAGCTGGGGGGGACTGACTTTAGCACTAGTAGAGGAGTCTGGAGTCTGGGATGTCAGAACGACCTGCACCTTTGGCATATCTGATATCTTGTGTTTGGAGGATGTATTGTCTGAAGTAAAGGTCTCTCGAGCAAAAGCCATTCATCACTGAATGCTAGTGTGTGCATATATTTCTTCGTGCATTGCGTGAGGGCCATGGGCCTTCTATGGCAACGGGTTCAGTAAATCATGTACATGGAGACAGGAAGGCTAGGCCCTGTGCTCTGCAGGCGGAATATGTTTACCCCTTTCACTAGACTGGAATGTGTTATTCTTTGCAGAGCTGAACAGATAACGTGCAGGAAAAAATACCGTCTTGGCAGGCAGGCCAGGCCGGGCACCTCTCGGCTGAGCAACGAGTAAGGGAGAGGTCAGGGATGCATACCTAAACTGCAGCTTTCAGAGTCAGAAGAGGCTCGGAGCCTGAATTCAGGACCTGGCTCGGCCGGGCCACAAAAACGTGTGCTTCTCGACTTATAAACGTGTACCATGTAAATGCATTGGCAACGTAGGCCTCAGTGCAGAATTAACGTCTCATTCATGGAAGGCCTAATAACTGGCATGTTAACATTAGACGGAAATGCAGGGACATTATTATTACAGGCACGGGAAGGGGAATTACATGATAACATGGACATACATGGAGCATAGGTACACGGATAGGGTGCGAGTGGGGGACACACTGGCCACATAAAATTTCTATTTCCTCATTCCCTCCTTGTCCCCTACTGCGCCCTTTAGGACACATCTATATTCATGAGACCATCTATTTGTTCATACAGCATCATTTGCTCATCCTTTTTCTTTTGTGCGCTGGAACGTGAACATGGACGGGGAATACAGGCAGTGGCACACAAGCCGCAAATCGCTGGGCCACATTGCAGACAGAGACAGCAACTGAATACTACGAGCAGTATTATTCCTAGGAATGACAATACTTTCCATCCCCAGGCCGATATCACACTCCAGAGCCAACCGGACCAAGTCCAGGTGCCTGGATTCTGGTGTATCTCGTGAGCTATCTTATGGAGCCTTGTTATTGCTGAATACACTGATGGTGCGTTATTTGGAATAAACACACAACAACTGGAGCCGATCACTCTACAAGCCCCGCCCCTATCGGCCAGGATGACATCAAGAACAAGGCGGTTCTGAAGAACAACAAGTCTCATATCAGACTGTTCCTCGGTCAAGCTAGTCAGGGCAGATGCAGTCTCATTCACTACTGCTTCGAGGGTTCTCGTTAACCTGCATATTAATTTACTGTTTTGGATGGGACCTATGAAGAAAAAGAATCCTCTATTGAAATCTGTATATTGCTCCCACGCTGTCTCAGTCTGATCGACAACCGGGGACTCAGTCTCCCTCTTGTGTCTTACATGTACGAGTTGGGAGTCTCGATGATAATGGGATGGGGCTAGAAAAACAGGTGGCAGTAGAAACGCAATATAACACGTTCCACCCCAGTCCAAGGGCAGATGTACATAGGCTGTCTGACCACAAATTAAATAGGAATGGCGGGAAGCTTTGAAAGTAGACTTTCCTTTATCATTGAATTCGACCACAGTATTACAATCACTGTGTCCTAGGTGCACTGAACCATTCTTTCTAACACATAATTCACCTTTTACTGGTAAGACTGTTATAAACAGTGAGCCTGTATTGGTCTCGGACTGGACGTTCAGAATCATGAGACTAAGGGAAACATTCCCAAATTCATACACTTCATTTTCTAAATCTGTTCCTTTCCTTTGGGGAAAACCATCCTTGTCGGGAAAACATGCCTTATTCATTACTATATTCAGGTCCCCCCAAATCCATTCACTCTGGGAACTTGTGAACTGTCTGACTTGTGTTGATGACATTAAAGCAAACCAGGCTCCGCACGAACCATTGTGCGAAAACGGATAAGGAAAGAGGGGCAGAACTCCCTTCATTTTCTGATAAGGTGGGAGTCGGCCACATACCCAACAATTCGTCATATTGCTGGTCTGGTGAGAATGGTGTAACATACGAATAAAGGTATTGTTGCGCAGTGCTAGTCGATAGGACAATTCATGGGGTGGCAGGTCACTGAATGTGTGCTCTACGGTGTCATTGAAGATAGAATGTATATGTGAACCAAGAGGAGGAAAGAAAACATGTAGCGTCAAGCTTATACATATAATCGATATACTTAGAAAAAACATAATGATCAGAGTTCCTATGCATCTACTGCGTAGGTTTTTACAGTACTTTTCTTTCATCTCTTTCTGCCTATCTCTCTGGCTATTTGGGTCTACGATCTTATTATACATGTCAGGAACCTGTCTAACCGCTTCACCCGAGGGGGACTTAAACAATTAAATGCTGTCTGACTTACTAGACCGTAGTCTTTCTTTATACTCCTGTTGCGGAGTCTTTTCTAGCAAAGGGAGTTTAGAGTCAATGTTTTCTGAACAGTCCTTAGAGTCTTTTACTGAACCAAGTCCATGGAAGCGTTTCACGTGGTGGGCGTGGAGCCAGCCTTTTCTTCCCTCGACCTTGACGGCTGTTCTCGTTACCAACAGGACCAACTTGGGTGCACGCCAGCGGGGCTCCAGACGGCTTGAACGGTCGAAATTACGGACAAACACCAGGTCTCCCGGAACAATTGAATGAGTCTTCACCTGGGTGTTGTCCGGGAAGGCAGCTGCAACCTGTGAACGACAAGAAAGGAGTGCAGACATCAAGGAAGCCAGGTAATCTGTCAGCATAGTACTGTCGACATCGGTTATTTTTCTTGGCATAGGTGTACCCCACATATTCGGCGGTCTACCAAAAACCACCTCGTACGGGGATAGTCCGGTTCTGGAATGAGCTACCATACGCATGTAAAAGAGGGCAACCGGCAAGGCTACCATCCAATCCACGCCTTTTTCTGCACAAACCTTCGCTAACCTTGTTTTTAGTGTCTGATTGTGTCTCTCTACAAGACCTGCTGCCTCTGGGTGTCGTACACAATGGAATTTCCACTGGTACCCTAACAGAAGAGATACTTGTTTCATCAGTTCAGAAGAGAATGGCTGCCCATTATCTGAGTACACGACACGGGGCAAGCCGTATCGCGGAAAGAATTCTCGGACCAACTGCTTGGCAGTGGTCACAGCAGTGTAATCTGGGACTGGGTACGCTTCTGTCCATCTAGATAGGGCACATACAACTACGAGGACATACTTGAATCCTCGACATCTGTCCATCTGAATATAATCCATCTGGAGGACTTCAAAAGGGTGGTCAGGAGGATGAAATCCACCTTGTTCCACGGGAATGCCTTTGCCTGGATTGAACTGACAACAGATCATGTAGGTACGCACTTTCTGTTTTGCTGCTGCACGTAAATGCTTGTTGAACCAGATGTTCTGTATAGTGTCTAACATGGCTTTTTCTCCTAAGTGTGCTGGACTATGTGCTGTGTTAATAATAGCTTGAACCATGGAGTCAGGGAGAAACCACGTGGCTTTGCCCTTTGTCATCCATCCCTGATTTGTCTGGACCCCTCCTTGTTCAGTCCATTTCTTGATTTCGTCTGGAGTGGCATGTGTCTGTATGTCGAGTACATCTTGTGAGGGATCCCTGACTGTCATGCAATTCGTCAGTGATGGTACTTCAGTCTTTGTCGTGTCAGTTGGAATGTCTGCTTGAGTCTGGGCTGTAAGTTTAGCTGTTCGATCTGCCAGGTCGTTACCCTGGGAAATGGTGTCTGTGACTTTAGTATGTGCTTTGCACTTCATGATGGCTATGGCTGTAGGCAAGTGTATTGCATCTAACAGAGCCTGAATGAGGGGACCATGCTGTATTTTGGCCCCATGGGAGGTCAGAAAACCTCTCTCTTGCCAAAGGACTCCGAAGTCGTGTACGACTCCGAATGCATACTGTGAATCTGTGTATATGTTTACTTTCAAGTTCTTGGCTCGTATGCAGGCTTGGGTCAGAGCGATGAGCTCTGCTGCTTGGGCAGACAGGGTGTCAATTTGATGTGTCTCTATGACTTCGGTATCAGTGGCCACTAACTCTCCTGTGCTTGTTCTCATGCATGAACCATCCACATAAAGTGTCAGGTCTGGGTCGGGTAATGCGATGTCTGTCAAGTCTTGTCTTGGCTTCGTTACTGTGTTAATTACTTCCACACAGTCATGTGGTGTAGGGTCTGTTGTGCTCGAGGGTAAAAGTGTAGCAGGGTTCAGAGTATTGCATCGTCTGATCTCTATGTGTGGTTGGAACAATGTCAGTTCATATCCTGTCAGTCTTGCTATAGTCAGGTGCTGTGTCTGGGTCCTGTTCAAGAGAACTTCCACTGAGTGTGGAGCCTGTACCGTCAGGGAATGTCCTAACACGATGGAATCGCTTTGTCTGATTGCTAGAGCTGTTGCTGCAACTGATTTTAGACACGCAGGTAGAGCCTGGGCCACCGGATCCAATGTACTAGAAAAGTAAGCACAAGGCTTATGTTTTCCTGCTTGATCTTGTGTAAGGACAGATAATGCTGTGCCATCGCGTTCTGTGACAAAAAGTGTAAAAGGTTTGCTGTAACATGGTGTCGCTAAAACTGGTGCTTGACATAGAGCTTTCTTCAATTCATCAAATGCAAGTGTATGTTCCTGAGTCCAAGGGAGGACAGTCGAAGTCGCTGCCTCCTGTGTTGTCAACTGTATGAGTGGCTTGGCTAGGTATGCGTACTGGGGAATCCATTGTCTGCAGTAAGAAGTGAGGCCAATGAAGGCCCGTACTTCCTTTTGTGTCTTGGGCTGTGAAAGATGTGCAATTAACTGAATGCGGTCTGGTGTCAACTGTCTACCCCTCTTGGACAGCAAGTGTCCAAGGTATACCACTTGCTGGGCACAAAATTGTAACTTTGAAGGGGACACCTTGTGCCCCTTTTCTGCCAGGAAGTATAAGACTGTCAGTGATGCACGTTCGCAGTCTCGTTCTGTTCGTGCTGTGATCAAAAGATCATCAACATATTGGAGTAATGCAGTGTCAGTAGGCATGTGAATACTGTCTAGTTGTCTTTTCAATGCTTGACTGTAATACTAGGACTTTCTGTGAACCCTTGAGGAGCCCTCGTAAATTTGAAGCTTCGTCCATTTAAACAGAATCCGAAGAGGTATTGGCTCTCCGGATGGATCGGGACACCAAAGAAGGCGTTCTTGAGATCAATTACATTAAAGAACGTCGCTTCGGAATCAATTGCAGTCAGTAGTGAAGAAATGTCTGGGACCACTGGGTACTGTGGTATTATGCATTTGTTCAATTCTCGGAGATCAATCACTAGTCTGTAGACCGGTGGTGCATTCGGGTCAGTTCGTTTAAGAATCGGAATGATAGGAGAATTACATACATTGGAGTCAGTTTCTACAACCACTCCCTGTGCAATGAGTTCATCAACAATTTTCAGTAATGCTACAACAGCATCAGGTGGTAACTTGTATTGTCGGATTCGTGGCAGTACAACTCCTTGCTTGAGTTTGACACGGTATGGTGTAATGTGCATGTAACCTACATCAGTCGGACCTTGCGCCCATAAATGCTGTGGTACATTCTGGAGTCTGGGGTCAAAATCTCTCAACACATAATGTCCTTTGAAATCACGTAAAAACAATCTCACTCCTTCCGGAGAACAACAAATCACTGCTCCTAGTTCTTTCAATGTTTTTATACCAAGCAAGTTTTCTGGACATGATTTAGTAAGCAACAAGTCTGTAGTACGGGACAATGGACCAACTTCTAGGGAAACTGGCTTTGATACTTCGTTAACAATAGGCTTTCCTGAAAATCCCAGGGAAATATTCTGTGAGCCTGAGAGGGGTGCCCCTGGAACCTCGTCATGACTGATGGTAGTTCTGCTCGCCCCTGTGTCAATCAGAAATTTTCTGTCTTTCCCCAATACATGACTATGTACATAGGGACCCTCTTGATCTACAGGAACCTCAATAAGGGGCAAGCCAACCTCCCGTTCTAGGCTGTTTCATGAGTACTGCTGGTAATCTGGGTAGTCTGACTGTGCATACTGGTACATTTGTTGCGTGACATGTTGTGTGGCAGCGATAGGTTGGGGTACAGCTACTGTTTGTTGCGTGTTTTGTGGCGTTTGCGTGTTATCCTGTCTAGGAGGACGCGGTCTTTCTTTCGTTTTGCCTGTAGCTATATTGTGTTTCAGGACAGCACATTCATTTATATAGTGACCTGGCTGTTTACAGTAGTTACAGTTCCCTTTGACAGGTGCCGCGCCCTTTTTCTGGCCGTCGGCTGGAACTGATTGAGCAACTAGTACTTTCATTTTCGTATCTTTCATGCGTCTCTTTTCGTGTTCCTGTTCTTCTCTAATTCGGTTCTGGTGATACTGTAACATTTGTAACATTTGGGAAGGGCTATTTGCTTGCCAGGTACTTTCAACCTTCAGTACTCTATTTTTTATCTGGGGTAAGGAATTCTCTACTAATTTGCTCACAAAAAGATGTGGGTACGATTCACTACTTGTCTTCAGACCACTGTTAATAATAAAACATTTTTCGAATCTAGAATAAAAATCACTAGTGTCTTCATCTTGTTTCTGTTTGCAGGTTGAAATAGCATCCCAATCTTCCTTTTTAGTAGTCAATAATCTAGGCAAAACCTGTATTAATAGCTCGGGTAGTTCTTTAGCTTTTTCCCCAAGACCTACACCTGGGCCTCGAAGTTTATCCTCGTCTTCTAATTCTGTCCAGCTGATCTTTTTCTCTCCCACCTCCCAATCTTTTTCTTTAAGCTTTTCATAAATGCCTGCTGGTAACAGTACTTTCAATAATGTAATCGTATCAGCGTATGTGTACTCCCCCATCCGGAGCATGTCTTTTAATTCACGGTGGAACCCCCCTGGATATTTATCATGACAGGGCAGTAATTTTTTCATTTCCAATAATTCCATTTTCGTCAAGGGTGTGTAAACGTATACTCGTTGTAGCTCACCCCCTGTAGTTTTAACGGGATGAACCTCTCGTAGGGGATTCTATCTGTCTATGTGAAAGGTCTTTCTGTCTCGATGTGGGGCAGGAATCAAGTGCGGGGTCAGAAAAGTCAAGTACTTATGTCGTTGATCTAAAGTGACATTAATTAATTCGGTACCTAGGCCTCTCCATCTTGCTAGGAGTAAATCGTCCAATAATTTATACAAGGGACCTGGATCAGAATGCTGACTCTCATACAATGTGATGAGATGTTGAATCATGTAAATACCAGCTAAACGCTGTTCTTCCGGAGGAAGGCTCAAAAATGTTTGCGCTACTATGTCATCCTTATATATGTTAGAATTACAAGCCCATTGTACTGCTGACCGGGCTAGTTCCTGTTCATGCATAGTGCAAAGTTCACTACTCCCTACTCGTTTTTTCAGTGCATGTTCAGTAACTTGGAATAAGTGTTCGAGGGAATATCTTTCTGGTATTGGGGAGAGAGAACGTTTATTGTAGTCTAGGCCTATGGGTCTGTCAAACGGTCTTGCCCTACCTACATAATTCATTTTATTCATTTCCCCTGTTACTGTATCATCCTCATCTGAGATTTTGTCGTCCTCTTTCTCGGCTTGTTTCTCGGCTTGTTCTTTCTTGTGTATATCAAGAATTTCTTTACGAATTTTCCTGTACATGCTTTCTATTCTATTCTGTGTATCATGTTTACATATAGATATGTTGTCACTCCAAGTCATCATACTTTTAGTCACTTCCTTATCTGGCTGGTCTCGTTCCCTGATCAAACAATTAATCAAAAATCGTAAAAGCATTGCTTGAATCTCCACCTTTCTATTTGTCATGGCCTTGTGTATACTTTCCGGTCCCTCCCCCGTTCTAATGAAGTGGTATATTCTGTCTAAATGTTCTTTCATGCCTGGTAAAGTGATCAAATAGTCTGCAACACGTCTTAAACGTATTGAGAATATGAGCATTACACCCTCACCTGGTACTGGATCATATATGCAATCGGAAAGTGATTGCCTAAGAGATGCTGGTGTCATTGGTTTTGGCGTGCGTTGCAGTGCTAATTCTCGTAGTGTTCGTTTTAGTGGTGGTGGGGTGTGCGGTAGGTCTCTAGTGGGCCCCCCTCCCGATGCCCCTAGACTTGAGTCGCCTTGGCTTGATTCATCTTTCTCTGTCAGGGCTGCTGCTAATGCGAGTTGATCTTGTGCTACGGGTTGTTGGCGAAAAGGATTTGCAGGGATATTGACAGGAGGATTGGTAGGGTTGGGAGGAGGAAGAGGAAAATCTTCATTTACATACTCCGGAGCAGCGTCGTCTAAATAGGAGGAGAGAAAAATGTCCGCTGCTGTCTGTTTATGACTACGGAGTTTAGTGGGGATCAGTGGTGGCGGAAAGTTACTAGGTACTTCCGGGGTCACTTTAGGTAGGACCTCGGCGAGGATGGGATACATGCCTTTAATAAGGGCATTTCTTTGTCTATCAATTTGTTCTGCTTTAACCCGTTCACCTTCTTCTTTTAGCTCTTTTTCTTTGGCTTTTTCTGATGCTTCTCTACTTCTCTCTGCTTTGTTTATTTCTTTCTCTGTCCTTTTATGCGCTTCTTTACGCCACAACTCTATGGCATCTTTCTGGGAATGTCTAGCTTTCCTTTTCCACAGTGCTTCCTCTACTCTCATGATGCAATCAGCATCCCATGTCCCTGAGACAGGCCATCTATATTTCTCTTTCAGATCCTTCGTGTAATCTACCCATAAATCTAAATACAGTATGGCATCTAGGCCATGCTTCTGGTACATAAAATGCCCAGGAGTGTCCCTAGGCGGGACGGGAACTGCCTCTTCGAGTATCCCTTTCCTGGTCCCTATCTGACGTAATTTCGGAAACAGCAGCATGTTTGAACTACCTTGAACAAAAACACAATAAGCACAATAATAGACTGAGAACAATCATTCATACCACAACATTAAAGCAATAGAAACAGATACTAATTCGTACATAGAAAAACACAGTCCTACAATAACCTCGTTTACTGTATGCACTGCTAGAACAGTACAGTCATACCGGTCTCATAAAGAGACACGTCTTTACCGCATCCACCTAAATGGACACGTCTTTACCTGATCTGTGTACCCAGACCCGTCTTGACCGGGCTCAAATAAATGGACCCGTCTATATACGTTCCCAACAACGGTACTCACCGGGAAGCAAAACTGAAGGCCTCGGAAACTCGATACTGGACTGGACTGCTACGGATTCTTGCTGCGCATGCGCCTCGGAACAGGTGGGCCTCGGGATACCTCGGACCTTGCTCTCACTCGGCTTGGGCTCTGGTCGGGATGGTCCGCAATCCTCACCGCCTCGTGTGGATGCCTGGTCGCAGTCTCCGACTCCTCCGTGGGCCTGAGGGAGTTGGCAGGAAATCCCGCTGACGTGTACACTGAAAGTCTGTCACGACTATAGAAGGGGTCAGGGGCTGCGCCTACATCGCCGGCGCGTGGGGTAAAGGGACCATCCCTGTTCGGGCGCCAAATTAATGTGGTAAATAAAACATTACCCGGACATAATTTCTATACATTAATAAGGAATAAGGATAACTCATAAAATGAGAGGCAGAGTCCGTGGTGTCCGAGTCAAAAGGGCTTTAATACAATGACTCGAGTCAGTGGAGAATCGGGTTCCATCACCACTAAGGTTCAGGAAGGGATATCTAACGTTTTATTCACATAACACATTATATATATAGTAAAACCATACAATTGCAATGAATAGAGAAGGCGGGACGCTCCAGGCGGAGCAAGTGAAAAAGAGAGATAAGAACACATGGGCGTGAAAGAAGGCGTGTAAAGAGGCGTACACGTGGGCGTTCACTTGAAGAGTCATAGGTGTGTCATAAGTGGGTGGATGCATAGAGGGGGTCTGCAGGGGCAGCAGGAACCTTTACCCTACATGTGCGCGTAAAACTGGTCATGACATGAATTTGACGTGTAACTGGGGAGAGCTGGGGGGGACTGACTTTAGCACTAGTAGAGGAGTCTGGAGTCTGGGATGTCAGAACGACCTGCACCGTTGGCATATCTGATATCTTGTGTTTGGAGGATGTATTGTCTGAAGTAAAGGTCTCTCGAGCAAACGCCATTCATCACTGAATGCTAGTGTGTGCATATATTTCTTCGTGCATTGCGTGAGGGCAATGGGCCTTCTATGGCAACGGGTTCAGTAAATCATGTACATAGAGACAGGAAGGCTAGGCCCTGTGCTCTGCAGGCGGAATATGTTTACCCCTTTCACTAGACTGGAATGTGTTATTCTTTGCGGAGCTGAACAGATAATGTGCAGGAAAAAATACCGTCTTGGCAGGCAGGCCAGGCCGGGCACCTCTCGGCTGAGCAACGAGTAAGGGAGAGGTCAGGGATGCATACCTAAACTGCAGCTTTCAGAGTCGGAAGAGGCTCGGAGCCTGAATTCAGGGCCTGGCTCGGCTGGGCCACAAAAACGTGTGCTTCTCGACTTATAAACGTGTACCATGTAAATGCATTGGCAACATAGGCCTCAGTGCAGAATTAACGTCTCATTCATGGAAGGCCTAATAACTGGCATGTTAACATTAGACGGAAATGCAGAGACATTATTATTACAGGCACGGGAAGGGGAATTACATGATAACATGGACATACATGGAGCATAGGTACACGGATAGGGTGCGAGTGGGGGACACACTGGCCACATAAAATTTCTATTTCCTCATTAATGCTATCATTTTGCATGTACGAATGCAGAACTAACTCAGGTACATATGGTTTCCATCACTAGAGTAAACCTGGTGGAGTATGTCATCAGAAAACGCTCTGGAGTTCATAAATTATTGAATTATCACTGAAATGTGTGTGATAACATGGATACCCACGGTTATCCCTTTTTCATGGAACCAACTTCTTACCCCTTCACAAACACACTTAATTTAGTAAACTACAATTACCAAACTCCAGAATATTTGTAATTTGGGATACAGATGTACTGCATTAGAATTATTGATGCACTCACAATTAGAACCTCTGTGTACAGGTGTCAATCTGAGTTGATCCATGCAGCACACACCTAACTACGTTCCATTCACCTCTCAGACGAAGACTGGAATGCTTATGGCCATCCAAACTCCTCCTTAATATTCTCACTTAACTCTTTGATTTGACATAATGTATTTTGGTTCATTTACATTGGTCTGTTATTTTATGTACAGCTGATAATGTTGCCACATAGAGTGCATTTTAGGGTTCGGTGGACATAAATCTTTTCAACAAACTTAAAACTACTGCCACCTTCTGTCTCACTGTGTCTCACTGTTGCTCTTCACTCAATCCCAGGAGCTCTGAGACAGCAACATGTGGCATGCAGTATTTTATAGAAACTATAAATAAATAAGTTAAGGCCTTCACTTAGATATTAGGAAAGCAATTGTGGGTGTCATGAATGAGGCTGGGTTTTCCCCACACAATGCTGGCTCCACCCCCTGGGGTGCGGCTGATGTTCCTAGCCTGGCCAGTGTAAAGAATCCCCCCATAACCAGTACCAGCTGGTTCTCTCCCTGCCTGCCCCCTCAGACCAAGAATGTGTGTATAAAAAGGGTGCTGTGACACTCTGGACTTGTTCTTGTTCATAACTTGAATCAACCAGGAACTGCTGCTGCTTGGGCTCAGGGTTGGCTTGCCTCCCTGGGCCCTGCCCTACTCCTGGACATCGGATTGCCTTTCCCTGCTAGGAGCTGCTATGCTCCACCCAAAATCCTGGACTCTTTCTGGACTTTGCTGTTTCCTTTGGCCTGCTAGCGCTGGGGAGCGCTTCATCTCTGACCTAGCGCTTGGGTAGCGCTTTATTTTCCCTCTCGCGGCTGCCTATGCCGCTGCCTGCCGATCGTAACTCCCCTGATAGGTGCCTACCCTGCAGGGGGACTCTGCTCTGTTCCCATCGAGTGCCCACCTCGACTTATGGACCCCTTCTTGTAAACAAACCGGTGCCACCTGGTATTCCCGAGAGTATTCCCCGTCACCGCCGCCAGCCCGAGCTCCCCCGATCCCCGAGCAGCCTCTCCGCCACGTCACGAGCCGTGCCGTGCCGCGCTGGGATTGGTCCGTGCACCAGCGCCGCGCTCGGATTGGCTGGGACCAGCGAGGAGGGGGAGGAAGCAGCTCGTGTGCCGGCCGGAGGTCCCCGAGCGAAGGGGTGCCCCGGTGAGGAGAGAAAAGACCGCCCGCAAGCATGGAGAGTCCCGAGGAGCAGGAGCTCCCCTCCGACGGCCGCCGACAGAGCCGGTGAGTGGTTAAGAGCGAGGGCCTCCCAGTAGAGAGCCGAGCGGCCGCGAGTGCCAGCCGGCCGCTCCACCCGCCGGGTCCTTGATTCGGCAGAGCCCACGTGGAGGCTCCGGGGCCCTTTCAGTGAAAGGGGGCGTCGGGACACATTGCCGGTGTCTGCCCCCTCCTGCCATACCTCGCTGTTCCTCGAGCCCTGAGAGGCTCCGCCTGCACCTCATGCCCCCGAGCCCCGAGGAGGCTCCACCGTGTCCTTGCCTCATGAGCCCTGAGAGGCTCCATCTATATTTCAGCCCCCGAGCCCCGAGGAGGCTCCACCGTGTCCTTGCCCCATGAGCCCCGAGAGGCTCCACCACGTGTCCCTGGCCCTTCCGAGCCTGCGAGTTTCCGTCCCCCTGTTCTCGAGCCCGAGTGGCTCCACCAGTTGGCGCCTTTTTCCCCAGAGCCTGCGAGGCTCCCACGATGCCCCTCAGCTGCCCAGCACTTCGTGGGCAGCTGCCACGTTTAGGTTTGCCCCTGGCTACTTGCAGCCTGCCCTGAACATCGAGACTCTTGGGCGCCCTTGCCCCAGGAAGGCCAGCTGGCCTGTGGAATGCTACTGACTAATATCAATGTGATGCTGAGAGTTATTATGTGTTGCCCTGCTGATGGGGGCCTCTGTTGTGTTATGTACCTTGTCCCTTCCCTCCTGAATACCCGATTTCCCATGTATGTGATTCCTGATCAGAGTGGGTTCTACTGCTAGTGCTAGGAAGTTCCCAGTTGATATGTGTTCTAATGCCAGATCCATCATGTGCATACCCCTGGCAGGGGCCCCTTGGCCCTGCCCCGTACCTTTTCCCTTGTAACCCCTGCCGTGACGCTGGCACATTGTAAAGTGTGTGTTCCTATGTATCCTTCTTAATACAAAGACTATTTTCATACATACTTGGTGTGGAGTTCCTTTTGTGGGAGGCCCTGGACGTTGTTGTTGGTGGGTGCGTGCGAAAATGCTTCACACATGTCCTCCGAGATAGGCCTGACTGCTCGCGCCGCGTTACCTAGAGGGTGAGCAAGGGTTGACTTTACATAGGAGTGGCGGTCTCTCACTGGCTGTGGCGCAAGCCCTGGCCAGCCGGGGGTCCCATTTCCTACAACTATTAATTCACTACATTGTAAAACAACATACTAAGCCAACTAAATGGTGAACAACGCTATCATTTAGATTAATTTATTATAGGCATGACAAGGGCTATTTATTTTATGCAAGGCAAGGGCTTTAAAGAATGTTCTCTGAATGGCAACGAAATTTACGAAAATCAAAATGGAAGTAAAGATGTAGCGATTCACACAGCACATTGCTTCATGGTGTGGGGACAAAATGACCTTACAAGACGCGAACAAGCATTTGCAAAGCAATTGGTGTTGCCTTTGGGACCTTATATGTATTTAGCTATGCAGCACATTATCCTGGGTGCTGAAACATCCACGGTTCTTTAACATGGAGGAAAAGTAAGCACCAAAGTGCATGACTCACCAGATATGGGAACACATAGAGAGCAATATTGCCTTTCAGCAGGAAATGGTATAGTTCAAAGCTCTGTTTTTAATATAGAATCAGGGCTTCGGTGGTCATATCACTGAAAATACAAGATGTGAAAAAAATATTACCATCTATGGGTGCTTGTTTAAGACAATTTCTATGGACTGGAATCTAGAGAATGCTAAAGTGATTCTGGTATTTTACTGACCTCTGCTGGTCGTTTTCTATCAAGAAAGTTAAATAGAGGCAGTTCCAAGACAAATAACAAAAGTAAAGTCCCTAAGCAGAAACCAATTCTGGTATTTTACTGACCACTTCTGGTTATTTTCTATCAAGACAGTTAAATAGGGGCAGTTGAACAAGCAGAAAGCAATTCTGGTATTTTACTGACCTCTTCTGGTCGTTTTCTATCAAGACTGTTGAATAGAGGCAGTTTAACTGAAAAAAAAGTCCCTAAGCGGAAGCAGACAAGTCCTATGGCATATCTCCAGAGCCCACAAAGTACAAACACATATAAGTATATACTAAAGTATATACAAGAGGTCCCGAATGCTTGACCTAAAAAAGGAGGAACGTCCCATTTACTTCTTCAGGAAAAGCTGGTTCTTAATATTGGTCGCTTAAAGAAACAGAAAGAAGTTATAGCAGAATTTCAGGTTTTAACTGATTTTCAAATGCAGCTTTTGTACAAAAAGGTAAAGGAAGTAGAAGCCATCATAAAACACGGAAAAGTTTAAAACAAAGAGGATTTTTTGTGCAAACCTGGGTAATAGGAGAGGTGCAATGGATGTGTTCACAAGCAGGCACCTTCTGCTGCAATGGGAGACCACACTTGGAGAGAAAGGAAGAATATTCTTTTAAAATGGAATTGACATTATTAATAGCCTAGTATTTGCTATGAAGTGAAACCGACACTGATGATAAAAGGGAAGCGACCACAGCATAATGTAGGCATATGAACGGAAACGACTCCATGGATACCCACATAAAAATATTTGATAACGAGTTTTAAAAAAGCATAAAACACAAAACCATTTACAAAAACATAATCCACAGACCAGAGGTAAGACCACATCATTGACAGTCAATCAAATACTATTCTCGCGTGCACAAGCAACAAGTAGTCACACAATTAAACTGATACTAGATTTACCAATTGACTTCTCTGTTATTGCAAAGGAAATGAACTGTCACTGCCAAGAAAAACAAAGGGTAACAAGAGTGGCATTCCAACATTATGTATTTGGTGTTTCCTGTAGGCGGATGCATCTTTTAAATGACTGTCAAAATAATCTTTGGCCGAAGAAGGCCGAACATTTCATGTATGACCAGCCATTGGGAAGTTTTTTTTTGTTTTGTTTTGTACAAAACATTAGGATGGCTGACAGCTAAAGCTATCTCTAAGTCATATCTAAATATATTCAGGCATGGTAGGACAGTGGCATCACTAGTCCAAATTTGTGATGCGAGTCATTGTAATGGCAGAGTTTTTGGCTTTGTTTAGCAGTGATATAGATCATTAATCTTGCTCGCATCTAGTATAGGTATTCATAGCCTGTGTTGGCCCTTTTAAGCCCTTTTTTCCAGATCTAGAAGAGGATAGCTGCTTAATATGCCTTTATTCTTGACTTTCACCTGCCTATTGCCTATTGGCTTTGACATATTAGACACATTGGTATGGTTTATGTAGGTATTCTGACAGAGCTAAGGAGCATTTCACCCCTTTTCAGGCCTACAGGCCTAGAGCTAGAGGGACTCCATCTTGATGAAGCTGAGAGGCTTTTCAGGGCAAAGGCAAAGTTTATAGTTAAGGCTGTTTTTCACTTGGAGAGAACCGGTCTGGGCCAGCCCTTATCGGTAGGCTGTATTATTCTCTGTGTAGAAGACACAACAAAAGGCCGGCCGGCTGGGTGTGTGTCCTTGATGCGAGGTGATGCAGAGACCTGGTGGGCGGCAGGCTGATGGCTGGAACTTTCCATGAGGAAACAGCATTCTATATCAGTGAAGTGCAGAGGCGGAGTCAGGCAGTCAAGGAGAGAGTCAGTCAGCCAGAGAGTCGAGCAGAGGGAGTCAAGCAGAGAGGGTTCAAGCTGGAGAAGAGCTGAGTTGAATAGTGAGCTGGAACTGAAGGAAGCAGTCAGAAGCAGTTGCTTATCAGGAGGAGGTGTGAATTGCTGGAGTCTGAAGTAATGCCTTTTAGAAGAGACAGAGGAGAGATCGTGGACTAACCTATGGGAGCAGATGGAGTTAATTGGACATTGGCGCAGAGACAGAGTGAATAAGCTAGTGGAATGAACGGTGATCAGAGCGGCAGGAACCATTAAGATTGAAGATGGAAGGTGGAGACAGTTCGTGTGGGGGAGAGGAGTCCAGAGACAGAGTGATCAGCGCAGAGGTGTACCCAAGAGTGCAGGAGAGAGAGAGAGTCTGAGATGAGCCAAGGCACAGACGAGAGAGGAACCCAGATGACAGCTAGAACAAGACTTCACACTAATCAGGTGATATTGTTTTCATCACATTAGCTACACTTACACTTTATGTCTAATCTTTTCCCTTTCAGCGGAGTGTTCCTGTTATGTTTAATCCTTCTCTTTCAAGCGGTGTGTTCTACCTATAGTCTTTGTCAGATCTGTGTAAAGGTTTATATTGTACTAATAATAAATGACCCCATTAATTAGTGAATTAGTGTGCATGAGTTCTTTTATGATAAAGTTATCCTGGCTTCAAGCCAGTTGCTGTTGAGCCACTGATGGATCAAAAAGGGGGGTAGGAGCGCTTAAATCAAGAAATAACTCAGTCACATAGTGTGTATATCTTTATCCCCATACAGTGAAGTTAATCACTCCTGGTAGGTATTACTGTTTGAACAGATGCTACCCCTGATCAGGTAAGTAATAGTGAGGGAGAGAGGAGACTTGCAACCAAGGGACTAAGTTAGTACACCATCCCATAATATTATTGTAGTAGCAGACCCTTAGTGAAGAGACTTCCCCATATATATATATATATGTATAGGTGTTCATAGGAATGTGGTCGTCGTTGATATGCGGCGTTAGTGAGAGCACTGAATATGAGATCAGTGTGGATACCCACTGGATTGTGGCTTGAATAAGTGAGAGCGTTAGGAGGTTGAACTAACGTGTAGTTTCGCAGGATTGCGAACAGTTTGGAAAAGGGAGCATTGGGTTCTGCAGGCCCGTGTGTAGACGCACCGGATTGTGTGTCATATCTGCCCTAGGGTAGAACGGTCTGGGTCAGGGTGGCCGCGAGACCAACTGATGTGAATAAGTGTGGTGTAGGGTATGGATATCCCTAGTAATCAGTGAGTATTCTTAGTATCCCTATAGATTTAGTGGTGTTCTTAATAATATGAGCTTGTATATTGCGAGTTCCCCATCCTCAGGTAGGTACCAGGTGCCTGGATAGGTGGTCCTGAGGAGGGAAGGTGAGTATGTTCTGGCTGGGTTGGAGGGGCCCCTGGGGGCTGATCCCACCTACTCAGAAAATCCAGCCATTACAGTCATTTTTGACTTAACTCAAGTAAGCGCAGTGAGAATAATGCACATCAGGGCAAGAGGGTTCTGTGTCTTTAAATCCATTGGTCTGGATTTAATGATGTTGGAGCTGTCCTTTACGTTCACTTTGTTGACTGGTTATCTATTGGGCTGCAATGTTGCATTAAGTTGGATTTGCATAGTTGGTGCTAACATAGCCCCAAGTTGCAGGCCTTTGGAGCCTATGAACAATCGAACAAAAACATTGTGTTGCTCAGTGGAGGCTAAACACTTTTTTCCCTGCAGTTCGAGTGGCTTAGCTAAGATTTGGCAAAACAGATGTTTTCCACTCACTTTCTTATCACGTGATATCACTACTAAGGAAACCGGGAGTGGCGTTAATTCAGTGTTCATTTTTCATGGAAAAGAATTTATGATGCACCATCTGGAACACCCTTCTGCTTGTCTGAGACTGGAAAAGACTTCCTGCGATCCAAAATGGACCTGAAAACGTGTCTCTTCTTGCCATGTCCTCTTTCCAATATACTCAGACTATCCAATTTGGAAGGCCGAATCCGAAATTCTAAGTAATGCTATCATTTTGCATGTACGAATGCAGAACTAACTCAGGTACATATGGTTTCCATCACTAGATTAAACCTGGTGGAGTATGTCATCAGAAAACGCTCTGGAGTTCATAAATTATTGAATTATCACTGAAATGTGTGTGATAACATGGATACCCACGGTTATCCCTTTTTCATGGAACCAACTTCTTACCCCTTCACAAACACACTTAATTTAGTAAACTACAATTACCAAACTCCAGAATATTTGTAATTTGGGATACAGATGTACTGCATTAGAATTATTGATGCACTCACAATTAGAACCTCTGTGTACAGGTGTCAATCTGAGTTGATCCATGCAGCACACACCTAACTACGTTCCATTCACCTCTCAGACGAAGACTGGAATGCTTATGGCCATCCAAACTCCTCCTTAATATTCTCACTTAACTCTTTGATTTGACATAATGTATTTTGGTTCATTTACATTGGTCTGTTATTTTATGTACAGCTGATAATGTTGCCACATAGAGTGCATTTTAGGGTTCGGTGGACACAAATCTTTTCAACAAGATTGAAACTACTGCCACCTTCTGCTCACTGTGTCTCACTGTTGCTCTTCACTCAATCCCAGGAGCTCTGAGACAGCAACATGTGGCATGCAGTATTTTATAGAAACTATAAATAAATAAGTTAAGACCTTCACTTAGATATTAGGAAAGCAATTGCGGGTGAACACGAGTCATTGATATTTCCCTCTAGATGTTCACAGTTGGAAGCAGCTACATATTACGTACAGGAGATTGCATGTATGAATTCTCATGGGGCAACAATCAAAAATTGATTTTGCAGTTTGCAAGCTTCACATTGCCAATAGGCATCAATCACTTCCTCTGCGTCACTTTTCTAGCCTTATGAACTGGAAGCAATAAAGCCACTTATTGTTTCCTGCTATTGCCGCTTATTTTTATCAGCGTGTTTTTTGCTGTCACGGCTGGTTCAGAGCAAGACAAGTCTTTTGAAAAGTCAGGGTTAGATTCGTATTTTTGTTTGCATAATTGTGTATTGTCTATTTGTACATTGTGTTTCTTTCTTTCTTTTTAATTGTCTTTAATGTTTTGTTTCTATTTGAATACATTGAGTATTTTCATGTAGCACCAAACTTCCTCCTGACAGAGGCTAAAGAGAGCTAGATTTAAGATTTGTGCAGAGAAGTAAAAAAAAATAAGGATGGAATTCATAAAATGTAGGCAACCATAGTAAACCTTGTCCTATTACCTTCCGCTAATCTTCATTACTCGGAGTCCTGTTGACCTCGTCCCCTTCAAACTAAACAAGTGAGATAATCTATCTCACCGAGAGATAATCTATCTCACTGACAGAAAAAAGAAAAGAAGGCATGCTGGTATACCCCTCCCCCTCCCTACTGGGAGTACATTACCGTACTCTACCCAGCATGCGTCTTGCACCACCAAGCCCTAGATGAGGGCCGGGAAGTCCAGGAGGGAGGGAGGGATGCTATAAAGGGAACAAGGACAACGGGACCCGGAGTGTTGAAGATTAGCAGTAAGTAATAGGACATAACCCCCAGGTCCCTCCAGTCCTCACCCCCTTCATACTAAACAAGTGAGAATACCCAGGCAGCAACCGGCCATCATCCCACAACAAATCACCAGGACACAGAGCCATAGCAAATGTAGTGATTTATTGAAATAAAGCAGAAAAGGAAATAAAGGGGAATCAGGAGCACACAGCTCAAAGTACCCCCAAACCAAAGGTAGCATGATCCCCCAGAATATTTGCCTAACAAAGCCTAACGAAGGTATTAGCAGAAGCCCAAGTGGCCGCCTTACAAATCTCAGAAAGGGACACCCCACGAACCTCCGCCCAAGAAGCTGCCATGCCCAAGTCGAACGCCCCTGTACCTCAGCCGCAGGAGGGGAGCCCAAAAGGGAGTAGGCCAACATGATGACTTGCTTTAGCCAGCAACCAATGGAGGAAGTGGAAGCCCTGCACCCCCTGGAGGCCACCCCAAAGGAAACAAACAGGGAGTCAGACTGTCGAAAAGGACGAGTATGGTTCACATAGATCCGCAATGCACGGCAAACATCCAGCAAAGACCAGGGAAGATCACCCCAATCCACCTGCTCCGCACACAGAGCAGGCAAGACCAGTTTCTTGGAGCGATGGAACTGGGATGGGGCTTAGGGAACAAAAGATGAATCCAAACAAAGAACCACACCATAGTCATAAAAGGAAAGAAAAGGCTCCCGAGCCTTCAATGCCCCCAACTCCCCAAGGTGCCTAGCCGAAGTAATAGCCACCAAAAACACAACTTTGAAAGTGACAAACTTCAGATAAAGGTTCTCCAAAGGCTCAAAAAGCACAGCCACCAAAGCCTTCAACACCAAAGGGAGGTCCCAAAGAGGAAAAGAAGTCCGAACCACAGGACGCGAAATGAAAAAAACTGTGCAACAATCGAGAAACCAGCTCATCCACATCAGGCAGATTCGGCCAAGGGGAACAGAAAGTCCAAATAGCCGCCCACGGGGCCTGCAAAATGGAGACAGACAGACCCTTCTCAAATCCCTCCCAGAGAAACTGAAGAACATCAGGCAAAGGCCAAACCAAAGGAAACCATGCTAGACCCAGACACCAATGCTTGAAGTTCCCCCAGTGATGACCGGAGGACTTAAGAGTAGACGGTTTCCGGGACTGCTGAATTGCCAAAGCTAAATGCTCGGGGATACCCCTGTTCCAACACCCCTGCCTTTCAACCTCCAGACAAAGTCACCGGAGGGACAACACTGGATCTGAGCGCAAGGGAGGTGGAGGGAATGGAAAGAACCATGGACCCTGAACAGCCAACAACTTTAGAGAGAGAAACCACGACTGGAGGGGCCAGAAGGGCACTACCACCACCACCTCCCTATCCTCCATGACCAGTCGAGACAAAAACCGAGACATCAGAATAATGGGAGGAAAGGCATACATCAGCCGAGACGGCCAAGGGAGGGTCAAAGCATTCACCCCCCAAAATCCTGCCTGAGGGACTCTGGAGCAAAAGCTGGGAAGCTGAGCAATGAGTCTGGAAGCAAAAAGGTCGAGATAAGTATGACCAAACCTCACGCACACCAGACAAAAGACCACCAGAGTCAATGCCAACTCCTGGGAGGCGGGGAAGTGCTGACTGAGGACATCCGCCACCCCATTTGTTTACCCCCCCCGGATATGAACAGCCGTCAGAGACAAGATGTGCCTCTCCACCCTGCAAAACAACGTGGTCACCACAGCATTCGGGGACTTGGACCGGATACCCCCCTGGTGATTCAAGTAGGCCACCATCACCCTGTTGTCCGAACGAACCAGCTCATGGCAGTTCAACAGCTGACTTCGGAACCCTATGACTGCCCAAGACACAGCAGACAACTCCCGCCAATTCGAAGACCGCCGACTCTCCAGAAGTGACCAACGAGCCTGAAGGAAGTCCGACCCCAAAGTCACCCCCCACCCCACCGGCATCTGTTGTGAGAACAACCGGAGGGGGGACTACAGAGGCAGACCTCTGGCAAGATTGTCCGACACCGTCTACCAGCGCAGAGTAGGGAGGATGAAGAGACACAGGAACCAAGAGGGACAAATCGTGAAACAATGGATCCCACCAAACCAACAGGAAGGACCAAAGAGGACGGATGTACGTTGTTACAACGCATGCTTTTACCACGCATGCCTTTACAACGCAGGTTTTTCAACGCAAGTTGTTACAACGACTTGCATTGGGGGGTGCTGGATAGTGAATAGTTTAATTTACTATTTCAACTCCAGTCCCAGTGGATAGTAGGGAAGGTGTTGGATAGTAAATTAAACTATTACCTATCCTACAGTGCCCCCAGCGCAATTCGTTATAATGACTTGCGTTGAAAAACCTACGTTGTAAAGGCACTGCGTGGTAAAAGTTGCATCGTAAAGGATGTTTCCCAAAGAGGACGCAGATGTAAATGTGCCCAAGGCACCGTTAACACCATAGCCACCATCAGACCCAGAAGGTGCAACCAGAGACGGACCAGAAAGGAACGACCCTCTAGAAAACTACAAGCAAGGGAGCACAAGGTCACTACCAGAGCCACCGGCAGAAAGACCCGATTCAGATCGGTGCGGAGAACGTTAAGTCATGGGAAGGCACCAGCTGAAACTTGGGGAGATTCTTGGGGAGATTCATTAGTGACCCATGAGCCCTCAATGCCGCACACACCAACTCCTGATCCTTCAATAATGGATCCCTGGAATGAGCATGAAGGAGCCAATCGTCCAGGTGAAGGTAAATCAGAACACACTGAAGATGAAACTAAGCCACCAATGGCACCACCACCTTGGTGAAAACCCTGGGGGTCGACCGCAGGCCGAAGGCCAGTACATTAAACTGATAATACCTCCCCCAAAGACAAAACCTCAGGAATGGATGAGACAGGGGGTGAATCAGGACATGCTAATAGGCATCCTGGGGGTCCAGGGGGCACATGAAATGACCTGGGAGAACCAGGGGAATCATCCGCTGAGTTTCCATCCGGAATGTTATATGCAATAGAAATTGGTCAAGGCCTTCAGATCCAGGACAAGATGGAACCCCCTGTCACTTTGGGGACCATGAAAATTGTGGAATAAAACCCCAAACCCCTCTCCACAGGAGGGACCTCCTGCACTGCCCCCTTGTCTAGCAGAGCCTTGACCCCAGACACAGGTCTGACCTCTTAGACGGACAAAACAGCCAGGGAGTCGGACGGACCCTAGAGTCTGGAGGATGATCCAAACATTTGATGAGTTACGCCATCCTCACAATGTCCAGCACCCACACATCTGAACAGGAGTTCATCCAGGCTGGAAGAAAAAAGCGAAGACGACCTCCAACCAAGGATCCGGCGTCGACCACCAGATAGTCAGGAACGAGGCTTCGCAGGAGGAGACTTTACTTTCTTGTCCCGACCTTTACCATACTGGAACCGGCCCCTGCCACGAGAAAACTGCCTGCGAGAGGGAGGATGGAAGAAGGACTTGGGCTTTGAAGAAACTGCCATAGATGCAGGCTGCTTGAACGAAGAAGAATGTTTCTTTTCCTTAAAAATATGATGCAGTTTGCCCTTCAATTCTTCCCCAAACATCATGGTACCCTGAAAGGGCAACCGCAGGGTAGAAGACTTCTGGGCCGAATCTGTTTTCCAGTCCTTCAGAACCAAATTGCGGCGAGCCGCCACCAAGCCCCACCAGAAAGGGCTGAGGCTCTCACCACATCGAAGGAAACATCAGACAGGAACTCCACCCACCACTCAATATGTTCCAGAAACCCTGAACAGTCAGTAGAATCATCCATAGATCCATACAGGGACTTGATATCCTAAATAAATAGCTGAGCCACGTAAGTCCCACAAATGCCAGCCCGGAGTGCCAGATGGGAACCAGATTAAACCTTCCGTAGGGAAGCGTCCACCATATAGTTCACGCCAAGTCCTCAGCCAAGGAAGTACAACCCACCAGACTGGCCACAAAAGAATCTATGGGAATTGAGTCAGGCAAGTCTTTGGCCATATCCTGAAGAGGATAGAGTTTTGCCATGAATAGGGAACGCATAATGTGATCAGGGTTTTTCCATTCTCTGTTAAGCACCTCCCGGATATATGGATGGACTGGAACATCAACCGCCGTAGTGCTTTGGAACTGGCGAAGTAAGGAACACCCAGAAGTGCATGGTGAATCATCGCAAGCAAACCCCATATTCGATTTCACATGCTTCAACAAGTCCGGCAACATCTCTGTCAATATATTTGCCCTTCAGATCATCACCCCCCAACCACTCCTCCTCAGAAGCAGAAGGAGGAGACAGCAGAGCCTGACCAGAGCTCTTGGGCCTAGGTGCGCCACCCATTTCCAGCAAAGTTTCCTTAATGAGACGTTTAATCTGGGCCTCACTTTCCACATTACACTGCCTTGAGCAGGCAGGAGACGGATGTCAGGTTTATCTCCACAGGATCCAGTTGATGCACCAATGGTTCCACCTCCAAATGTCACCAACACCCTGATGTGAATATACAGGGTGTTCGAGCCATTAGGCGAGGGAAAAAATAAATAACAAACTAAAATAAAAAACAAAGGAAGGGAAAAAGGTAGGGGCCAGCAGGGAAGGGATAGTCAAGTCAAGTAAAAAATTTATATAGCGCACTACTCACCCAGAGGGTCTCAAGGCGCTTGAGGGAGGAGGTTTTGCTACTTACCAAATTGCCAAGTTTTGAGTTGTTTTCCGAAGGAGAGGTGGTTCTGTGTGGGGCGGAAGTGGGTGGGGAGTGAATTCCAGGTCTTGGCCGCTAAGTAGGAGAATGATCTTCCTCCCATGGTGGCTTTTCGGATGCGTGGAACCGCGGCGAGGGCTTGATTGGACGATCGTAGATGGCGGGTGGGGGTGTAAAAGGTCAGGCGCGTGTTGATGTATCTGGGTCCTAGGTCATAGAGGGCCTTGTGTGCATGGGTGAGGAGAGGGAACGTCATTCTCTTGGTGACGGGGAGCCAGTGAAGGTCTCTCAGGTGACTGGATATGTGATTGTGGCGGAGGCGTTTTGAATGCGTTGGAGTTTTTTCTGTAATTTGGCTGTGGTTCCGGTATAGAGGGTGTTTCCGTAGTCCAGTCGGCTTGTGACGAGTGCTTGGGTGACCGTCTTTCTTGTTTCGGTGGGGATCCATCGGAAGATCTTTCGGAGCATGCGTAAGATATTAAAGCATGATGATAAGATGGCGTTGACTTGTCTGGTCATCGAAAGGGAGGAGTCTAGGATGAATCCCAGGTTGCGAGCATGGTCCGTTGGTTTGGGTGCGCTGCCCAGAGCCGTCGGCCACCATGAGTCGTCTCATGCAGAGAGGGATGATCCTAGGATGAGGACTTCCGTCTTGTCTGAATTCAGTTTTAAACGGCTGTTCTTCATCCACTCGGCTACGTCTTTTATCCCTTCGTGTAAGTTGGTTTTGGCGGTGTTTGGGTCTTTGGTGAGGGAGAGGATCAGCTGTGTGTCGTCAGCGTATGAGATGATGGCGAGGTTGTGTTGGCGTGCGATGGCCGTGAGGGGGCTCATGTAGACGTTGAAGAGGGTGGGGCTGAGTGATGATCCTTGTGGTGCGCCGCAGATGACTTCGGTGGCCTCTGATCTGAAAGGGGGTAGGCGGACTCTCTGGGTTCTTCCGGCGAGGAACGAGATGATCCAATCCAATGCGCCGCAGATGACTTCGGTGGCCTCTGATCTGAAAGGGGGTAGGCGGACTCTCTGGGTTCTTCCGGCGAGGAACGAGATGATCCAATCCAATGCTTTTCCTTGTATCCCGACATTGCTGAGGCGTTGTACAAGGGTGCTATGACAGACCGTGTCAAACGCTGCGGAGAGGTCCAGGAGGATGAGGGCAACTGTTTCCCTGTTGTCGAGTAGTGTTCTGATGTCTGTTGCTGCGATGAGGGCGGTCTCGGTGCTGTGTTTGGCTCGGAAGCCAGACTGTGAGGGGTCGAGGGAGCCATTAGATTCGAGGAAGGCGGTGAGCTGACTGTTGACGGTTTTCTCTATGACTTTGGCAGGGAATGGGAGGAGCGAGATGGGGCGGTAGTTCTTAAGTTCAGTGGGGTATGCGGTAGGTTTTTTCAGGAGGGCGCTGAGTTCGGCATGTTTCCAGCTTTCCGGGAAGATAGTGGTGTTTAGGGAGCATTTGATGATATCTCGGAGTTGGGGTGCGATGATGGAGTCGTCCTTGTGGAAGATGTGGTGGGGGCATGGGTCGGTTGGCGATCCGGAGTGAATGGAGTTCATCAAGCGGATGGTGTCTTCGGTGTTGATCGGGTTCCAGGCGCTGAGGGTGGTGGTGAGGGTGGTGGTGGGGGGCTTCAGTTCGGAGGTAAGGGGAGTGGGCTGGTCGCCGAAGCTGTTATGTATGTCAGTGATTTTGCTGTGGAAGAACGATGCTAGAGAGTCGCAGAGGTCTTGAGAGGGAGTGATGTCGTTGGTGCCGGCGCTGGGATTGGTAAGCTCTATGACGATGTTGAAGAGTTCCTTGCTGTTGTGGGCATTGTTGTCGAGTCGATCCTTGAATGCTGATTTCTTGGTGGATCGGATCAGCTGGTGGTGTTTGCAGGTGGCGTCCTTGAGGGTGGTCATGTTGTCTGTGGTTGGGTTTCTTCGCCAGCCTTTCTCGAGGGATCTGCAGTTATTTTTGGAGTTCTTGAGGTCGTCGTTGAACCAGGGGGCTTTTTTGCTTCCTGGCTTGTTGTGATGGTTTTTCAAGGGTGCTTATTCGTCAGCGCAGTGGGTGATCCATTGTGCGAGATTGATGGCTGCTTGATTTGGGTCTGATGATCTGGCGGGAGGATTTTGGTTTAGCAATGTGGTGAGCTGGTCGGTGGTGATTTTGTTCCAGTTTCTGCGGGAGACTTGTTGTGGGTGGTGGTGGGTCGTGGTCTTTCTGAAGTTGAAGTGGACGCAGCTGTGGTCCGTCCAGTGGAGTTCTGTGGTGTGATTGAAGGAGACTTGCTTGCTGGAGGAGAAGATTGCGTCAAGCGTGTGTCCGGCATAGTGGGTGGGGGTGTTTACCAGTTGTTTGAGTCCGAGATTGGCGAGGTTGTCCAGAAGGGTGGTGGTGTTGCTATCGTTGTCCATTTCCAGGTGGAAGTTGAGGTCTCCTAGGAGAATGTAGTCCTCGGAGGGGAGGGCGTGTGGGCTGATAAAGTCAGCGATGTCTTCGCTGAATTGTGTGCGGGGTCCTGGGGGTCTGTAAATGAGGGTGCCTCTAAGTGTGGTCTTGTGGTCGGTGTGTATCTGGAAGTGAAGGTGTTCGGCTGCTTTGAGGGTGTCATCGGAGCTGGTCGAGATGCGGATGGTGTTCTTGTGGACGATGTCTATGCCTCCTCCTGTTTGGTTGATGCGGTCTTTTCGGACGATCTTGTAACCGTCCGGGAGGGCTATGGCAATGTCGGGCGCTGATGAGGCGTTCATCCAGGTTTCTGTAAGAAAGGCGACGTCCGGTGTTATGGTGTCGAGTAGGTTCCATAGTTTAATGACGTGTCTGTGGACCGACCGGGTGTTGAGCAGGATGCACTTCAGGTGGTTGTTGTTTGAGCTCAGTTTGATGTTTGTGGTTGTAGTGTTGGTCCTGATGCAGCAGAACTTGCAGGATTGGCAGGTGAAGGGTCCATGGGTACGTCCTGGGGCGGCTTGGTGGCAGTCGGGGAGTCGGCCGGTGTTGAGTGCAGAGAGGGTTGCGGCATCGTACGTTAGGCGGGTGGAGAGGTTTTTGCGGGGGCCGGGGGTCTGGCGCTGGGCGCAGTCCAGGCGCAGACGGGCGTAGACTGGCTTACCTTTGGCACGCCTTCGGCGCGCATAGGGCGCGTCCGCTGCGCGTGAACGCTGCACGCGAATGCATCTGTCATAAGTGGAGAGCGGAGGGGGCGGAGCGAGGGAGGAGCAGCTGGGAGGCGGGAGCGGGGAGGCGATGTCCAGGGAAAGCTTGAGGGAACGGGGGTGGGGCCGCGGGGGAGCAGCGGCAGGGTGCTAGGACCAAATGTCACGGTCCAAAATGTCCAAAATGTAGTGGGGGATTGGGGGCACAACCAGGCACAATGCAAGGCAGAACAAATAAATAGCTACAAAATACGATACCAATATCTATACAAATACGATACCAGGCACAGCAATATGACCACAGGGGATCTCGGGGGCACAATCAGCAAGCAAGCAGCAGAGCTGAGGGCAATATCCGTCTCCAGGTGAGATCGGGGGCACAATCAGGTGCAAAAGGGTCCAGGGAGCGAGTGGAGCGACCGTGGCTGACTGGGTCAGGACGGTCACAGCGCTTCCGCTCGCGGGACTATCTATTTGTTGGTAGTGGGAGGGAGGAGCAGCTGGCAGGCGGGAGCGGGGAGGCGATGTCCAGGGAAAGCTTGAGGGAACGGGGGTGGAGCCGCGGGGGAGCAGCAGCAGGGTGCTAGGACCAAATAGCACGGTCCAAAATGTCCAAAATGTAGTGAGGGGATCGGGGGCACAAACAGGCACAATGCAAGGCAGAACAAATAAATAGCTACAAAATTTGATACCAATATCTATACAAATACGATACCAGGCACAGCAATATGACCACAGGCGATCTTGGGGGCACAATCAGCAAGCAAGCAGCAGGGCTGAGGGCAATATCCGTCTCCAGGCGAGATCGGGGGCACAATCAGGCGCAAAAGGGTCCAGGGAGCGAGTGGAGCGACCGTGGCTGACTCGGTCAGGACGGTCACAGCGCTTCCGCTCGCGGGACTATCTATTTGTTGGTAGTGGGAGGGAGGAGCAGCTGGGAGGCGGGAGCGGGGAGGTGATGTCCAGGGAAATCTTAAGGGAACGGGGTGGGGCCGCGGGGGAGCAGTGGCAGGGTGCTAGGACCAAAAGGCACGGTCCAAAATATCCAAAATGTAGTGGGGGGATCGGGGGCACAACCAGGCACAATGCAAGGCAGAACAAATAAATGGCTACAAAATACAATACCAATATCTATACAAATACGATACCAGGCACAGCAATATGACCACAGGCGATCTCGGGGGCACAATCAGCAAGCAAGCAGCAGGGCTGAGGGCAATATCCATCTCCAGGCGAGATCAGGGGCACAATCAGGCTTAAAAGGGTCCAGGGAGCGAGTGGAGCGACCGTGGCTGACTGGGTCAGGACAGTCACAGCGCTTCTGCTCGCGGGACTATCTATTTGTTGGTAGTGGGAGGGAGGAGCAGCTGGGAGGCGAGAGCGGGGAGGCGATATCCAGGGAAAGCTTGAGAGAACGGAGGTGGGGCCGCAGGGGAGCAGCGGCAGGGTGCTAGGACCAAATGGCACGGTCCAAAATGTCCAAAATGTGGTAAGGGGGATCGGGGGCACAACCAGGCACAATGCAAGGCAGAACAAATAAATAGCTACAAAATATGATACCAATATCTATACAAATCCGATACCAGGCACAGCAATAGGACCACAGGCGATCTCGGGGCACAATCAGCAAGCAAGCAGCAGGATACCTGTAATGAAAAAAGAAACCTCTGTAAATTCAATGTGTTAACTAAAAGCTACTCTCATAATGTCTCACTAAACATGCATCATGAATACCTGCGTATAAGAAAAGAAAAGACCCTCGATAATAAGCCACTTTTGTCACTCCAATACTGTCTTTAGATTCCCTATGGAAAACATAAACAAGATGTAAGAAATGGCTTTCACCCAGTTTGGCGCTTCATACAATGCTATGCTTCTAAACAAACCACCTATAACATACCACATGGCAGCACAGTGCATAATGTATTAGGGGGTCCGTTGAGCCACAAAGAAAGAATGAATTTCTAATTTGGATTAAACCAGTTCCCAGACGAAGAGCAGAGGATACGGTAATGTGTAGGAGGCAAGAACCACAACACTCCTCCCCTTAATGCCCCTGTCAAGGATACACTATCCACTAACAAATGAAGACAAACAGCAACGCGTAGTTGCGTCCACCACTGCGTTCTGTTCCTTTACAGAACACCAGTCCCCTCGTTATACATGGTAACGCGTAGTTAAATCACTACCACGCTCCGTTACTGAGTTCAGGGTCTATGTAAATATAAGTGATTGCCAGGAAGCCACAGTAACGCCTGGTTTTGACCACCACCGCGCTCCGCAACAGTGATTGCTGCCACCAACTTAAAGACTACTCAAGTTCAAAGCATGATACTATCCTGGTATCATATCACAATTCAGACATCCGGAAACATGCCACCGCAAGCCGCGGTCTCAAATGTGTCCAGTAACAGGAAAAAGAAATCGGGAGAACAAGTCTTACCGCTGCCGGGGAAATCAGCGCGAAACCAAGGAACTCCCCTGCCGAGATAATCCTACCTCGGTATCACCGCTTACACAAATGCTCCGAGTCTAGGAAACAGGAACTGGCGTGCAGAGCGCTGCTCTCACGCCGGGGATGAAATCTGGAATAACACGCACCCGGTAGAGTGTCTCCTCCTCTGAAGTACTTCCTGAGGAGAATCAGGAAGGATCATGGGAAACGTAGTTCCATGGTTAGGCAGGCGCAATATGGCAGAACCTGACATCATGTCCCCCTCCCTAGCGCCTCCTAGGTCCAGGTCGCAAGGGACACCTACGATGGAAGGAGCGAATCGCAGCAGGAGCATGCACATTCCCCACAGGCTCCCAAGAATCGTCCTCCGCCAAGTAGCCTTTCCATGACACCAGGTACCATAAGACTCCCCTCCTCCATCTCGAGGTCTTGATGCTACGGACCTCATACTCTGACCCCACATCCCCGACCACAGGCGGGGGAGCACGTCTCCTAGCAGAGTGAGCTGGCTTCAAAAGGCTGCAGTGAAACACTGGGTGTATTCGTAGCGAACCCGGCCCTTTCAGTTTAAACGCCACCGGATTAATCCGTTTCACAATAGTGTAGGGCCCTATGTAACGGGGATGGAACACACTGCGTAGCTTGAACTTGATGTTGCGAGTGGACAGCCATAGTCTATCAACCACCTGGTAAACGGGACCCTCCATCCGATGATGATCCTCCCATTTTTTGTATTCCACCTTTGCTCTCATTAAATGCACCCTTATCTGCCTGTGTATGTTATGAATCCTCTGCATCTGTACCAGAACAGTAGGCTGCCGAGACACCTCCTCAGGGATGCTTACCGGAAGGATTCGTGCATCGAAACCGTAGGTAGCAAGAAACGGAGAGACCCCCACTGAACTATGCCAAGCGTTGTTATACGCTACCTCCGCCATCCATAACAATGAAACCCACGACTCCTGGGCGTCTGCTGCGTAACATCGAAGATATTTTTTCAGTATCTGGTTTAATCGTTCCGTCTGTCCATCGGTCTGCGGATGAAAGCTGGTGGAGAGCGAGGATTGGATATGCAACGCCTGACACCATACTTTCCAGAATCTCGCAACAAATTGAGGACCCCTGTCTGACACAATGACCTCTGGCACACCGTCTAACCGGATGACATTGGTTAACAGTAGTTGAGCCGTTTGGCCAGCAGTAGGGAGATTCACGCATGGGATGAAATGTCCCAACTTAGTGAGACTGTCTATGACCACTAATACGGCTGATTTACCCTGATCTGGGGGTAGTCCCATAACAAAATCTAGGCTGATGTTCTCCCACGGTCTTCTGGGCAAAGGTAAAGGCATCAGTAGGCCTTTCTTCTTACCCGCCACGTTTTTTGCACGTGCACAGACCTCACAATGTCCTATCCAGGCGGGTATATCAGTTTTTTAAGTATCCCACCAAAAATGTTGTTTCATAAGTTGTACGGTCTTTTGTATTCCCTGATGACCAGCCAACGGAGAATCATGACACCAAACAAAAGCCTTCTTTTGCAACTCCGGAGTGGGGAGATACAACCTATTGTCCTGAAAGGGTAGTCCTTGCTTTAGTGTTCGATTGACTCCTTTTGTGGCCCAAAGAACCCATGCATTCTGATCCTTAGATTTACGGATAACATCCAAAAAGGACTTAGCCTGGATAGCACAGATGACCTTTTCTGGACTCACAATCACCATCATCATGTCTTTACTCCCGTTTTCCTCAACCTGGTCTCGTCAGGAGAGGGTATCTTCTTTCAGATTTTCCACACCAGATCTGAAAGTGATAACGAAATCGTACTCCGAAAAAAAAGCATCCATCGCATCTGTCTCTGCGTGAGATGTTTGGCTGTCTTCATGTACTGAAGATTTCTGTGGTCTGTGAAGACCGTGACAGGGAATTTGGTCCCCCAAAGGTACTGTCGCCATTCTTGAAAAGCCCTTTTTATCGCTAACAATTCTTTCTCAGCGATGGTGTAATTCTTTTCGGACAGACTCAGTTTTTTGGACAGATAAGCGACAGGGTGGAGTTGACCTGTATCCTTATCCCTCTGAGACAGAACAGCTCCTATGGCCTCATCAGAAGCATCAGCTTCTACGATGTAAGGGTATTCTGGCTTTGGATGAGCCAGAAATGGGGCGGTTGTAAATGCTTTTTTCAGGTAAGCAAAAGCCTCTGCGGCTTCAGTGGACCACAGGAACTTAACTCCTTTCCTGAGCAGTCGAGTCAAAGGAACAGCCACCTGAGGGAAATGCAGGATAAACTGGCGGTAATAAATTGCAAAGCCTAAGAATCCCTGTACTTGTTTCACACAGGTGGGTGTGGACCATTCCTGCACCGCTTGTATCTTTCTTTCGGACATTTGTAGCCCCTCATGACTTAGCATAACACCTAGGAACTCCACTGTGGCCACACTGAATTCGCATTTGCTAATTTTGCAGAACAGCCTATGTTCTCTTAATTTCTGTAATATTTCCACTACATGTTGTGTGTGTGCTGTGGTGTTCTCCGAGTAAATTAGGATGTCGTCAATGTACACCACTGCGCTGATGTCTACAAACTCTTTTAAAACGTCATTCAGGAAATATTGAAACGCCTCCGGGGCATTGCACAGGCCAAACGGCATTACAGTATACTCATATAGGCCGTATCTCGTTTTGAAAGCGGTCTTCCACTCGTCCCCCTCTCGGACGCGGACCAAGTGATACGCCCCCCTAAGATCCAGTCTGGTAAAAACCCTGGCGTACCTTACTTGGTCCAATAACACCGAGATAAGGGGTAGAGGATATCTGTTTCTTATGGTGTTCTTATTTAACATCCGATAATCCACACAGGCTCTCAGATCCCCATTACCTTTCTTGATGAAAAACAGGGGAGAAATATTTAGTATTTAGAACAAAACAATTCTTTATCAAAAATACTGGTACATAGGAATTAATCCTAAACGGAGAAAGAAAAATATTCTTGTCTATACATGTATATATACAATGTACCCATCAACTGTTTCAAGAATGGCAGTTTCTTCGAACATCAACATTTATTCTAATATTTACAAATAAATAAAAATTCTTTATACATAAATCAAGAAAGAAAACTGCCAGGCGCAGTAGCAAAAGTGCAAGGAAAAGTGCTCATGTGAAAGGAAAGATTGGTAAGAGAAATGAAGTGATTCACATAAAAAGCATAAGGTACAATTCCTTATAACAGAATGACTTTAAATATGTTCTGCATACATCATAGTAATTGTAATTCCATGGGGGTGATCTATGCGATACTGTGCCCCTGTGGTTTTATGTACATCGGACAAACTGTACAGAGGGTGAAAGCACGTATTCTGCAGCATTGCAGCAGAATACGGTGCAAAGTACAAGGTGCCCCTTTGGTTGAACATTTTGTGAAGTTTAACCACCCCCCGGAAAGTTTGAAATGGTGGGTGGTGGAGAAAGTGACCAGGAACCCACGGGGTGGTAATTTTACGAATACTCTGAGTATACGGGAATGTAAGTGGATGCACTATTTCGATACGGTCAGCAGAGGCCTAAACAAATATGAGGAGGTCCATAGACAAATGGCTGCCTTACAAAGTATGTAACATTTGCCTTTTTTTATTAGGAGGGAATGTACTGCTTAATTAAGTATGTTATAATGCACCAGTTATGTGTTATAATGGAACTCGACAATTTGTTACAGGTTAACTCTGGGATCATCTAGATGTGAAACCATCAATATGTATCATGGACAGACTCTAATCCTTAAAGGTGGATTTTAATTTAATTTTCAGACATGTTATTTGTAATTACTTGTATTTGTATTTGTATTAACTTTTGCTGTGAATATATTTGTTCCATGTTTTTTGTCTTTGCCCTTCGAAATATATAAGGATCATTGATGTTGGATATATAGCACAGATATTGAATATTGGCTTTTATCCACTAATGCCATGACGAATACTTTACTAAGCCATTTTGCCCTGGGTCACGTTACCTGTCCGCCTGTCTCAAGAAGGGCGTCACTGCCATTGACTGGGGGGACTTTTATTTTGACTCGAAAGACGGCTCCTATTATGAAGCACTCAACGAGACTCCGCTGTTTATTCTACTTGAATGCGGAAGTCGGCATTCTGCGCGTTCGGAGATTCAGAATCCGGATCCCTTTGTCTGACTGTGCACAGCGCTTTGGGGATTGAAAACCCATTAACGTTTACGTAGAGGTAGGCACTTTGGTTTCACCAAATGCTTGATTGTGCCTAGGAGCACACCCGCGAATGCCTTTTTTGAACTAATGGGGTGCTCTGTCCTATCCATTTTTAGAGCTACACGAGGGACGCCTTTAAGAACTTTTTGCACTTTCACTACTCATCTGTGACTTCCACATTTGTGAGCTGGTTCTACCCCAACAGGTATGCGTAATTAGGGACATATGTTGGGGTTTGTGCACAAGTTATTACATTTAAAACAAACACCCATTAATTCCAATATACTGACATAGTGCTATACATTTTCTACCTAGAACTGAGGGGTGGATGGATTTATTTATCTGCTGCACTACTGACTTCTGAGTGATTTCCGAATAGATACACTCATATGGTGAGTTTATTTGGATTGTGATATGGATTACTATGTACTAGTCACTTGTGGTTTACACATATGACTTATTGCATCGTTCTTTTATATTGTAGCGCTTGGGATTCAGTTCTATTTGAAAAACCTCGTCATTGATAGACTTGAGGTGCTTTAGCACAACACACCATTCGTTGGTGGTAAACATCATTGATTGGTGAGTCCTTCTACTCTTTTAAGTCTCGTTTTAAATAAGTACCCCATAGAATTGTTTAGTGTCAATAATCAAATTTTGGCACTTATCCCAATGTTCTTGTCTACCTTTAGGTGGCTCATTTAAGTGAAGTGCTGCCAGCCTACGTTGTAGGTAATGTACCCTACTCATTCACTGGGCCTTTCTTGAATTCTCAACTTATGTAGAATCTTGGATCTGATGATCTATCCATTCTTACCCCAGGTTCCCTTGTCTGCCCTTGTCCTGATGAAGACCCGTAGCTGAGGTGTCAACCCACCCACCAATGCGCCAGGGTCGAAACGTCAACATTCTTTTATCCCAGTATTTTCTGAAACCTGAATCCTTGTTTCTTTCCCATTTCCCTCCCCATGACATTTGGTCTTTGTAAATAGGAATTGTTTTGATTTAGTTATTTGGGTCAGGTTTCTGTTATAAGGAATTGTACCTTATGCTTTTTATGTGAATCACTTCATTTCTCTTACCAATCTTTCCTTTCACATGAGCACTTTTCCTTGCACTTTTCCTACTGCGCCTGGCAGTTTTCTTTCTTGATTTATGTATAAAGAATTTTTATATATTTGTAAATATTCAAATAAATGTTGATGTTCGAAGAAACTGGCATTCTTGAAACAGTTGATGGGTACATTGTATATATACATATATAGACAAGAATATTTTTCTTTCTCCGTTTAGGATTAATTCCTATGTACCAGTATTTTTGATAAAGAATTGTTTTGTTCTAAATACTAAATATAGGCCCAGGACCATCCTTTCATGCTTACCATTTGATACCCAGGTCCTCCGACTATTTTGGGTGATACCCCATTTGTTAATGAAAAACAGGGGAGAAGCGGCAGGAGATCTGGATGGCCTGATAAACCCTATATCATTATAATGGTCTAAATACTCCTTTAAGGGCCAGATGTAGGTGGCCCAATACCGGTCGGTAACGGCCGAAATTTCAGATTCTCGGCCGTTACAGACCGGTATTGAGCGATTGGGATGTAGGAGTCCGAAATCCCTCCGAATCGGTAAATTTACCGAATCAGTAAAGTTACCGAATCGGTAAAATACCGAATCGGAAAAAATACAGAATCTGTAAATTTACAGAATCGGTAAAATACCGAATCGGTAAATATACTGAATCGGTATATTTACCGATTCGGAAGAGTTACCGAATCGGTAAAATACCGAATCGGAAAATAAGAAGTGGTAAAAATGATCATTGAGATGTAGGTAAGCACAGAAATACCAAATTTACCTCAACATCGGTATTTAAGAGTCGGTATTTACCATGGATTGGAATCAGGTGGTAACTAACTGCAACCCATAAAAAAGGACCCAAAATGGAATTCTACTTGCACAATGGCGGCATTTTACGTCATTGCAAGACGGCTACGGCTACAGCAGGAAGGAGAGAGGGAATGGCAGAGAGAGGAGCAGGTCTACAGAGAGAGGATCACCCTGTTCATGCTCACAGAGGCAGAGATCCTCCAGAGGGACAGGTTGGACTCAGACACCATATTGGACCTCATCAGGGACCTCCAACCACTGTTGGAGCACACCACCCCAAGGGCACACGCTATCCCACCGCACGTGCAGGTGCTATGCAGCCTACACCTGCTTGCGTCTGGCAGCTACCAGAGTGTGGTTGCTGCAGTAGGTGGGGTGACCCAGAGCAGCCTGTCAAGGTTTTTCCACAAATTCCTTAACGCCATGTTACAGAGGATGGACCAATAAATTTCTTTTCCTGCAACCCATGCGGAACTGGTACAAACAAAAGCAGACTTCTACCAGATGGCACGATTCCCCCATATCATTGGCTGCATTGAGGGCTCGCACATTCCCATTTGACACCGAATACATATACCGGAATAGGAAGTCAACGCACACCATCAATGTGCAGGTGATTTGCAATGCAAAGTGCGCCATCACTGACCTAGTGGCAAAATTCCCTGGGAGTACCCACGACTCCTACATATTTCAAAACAGCGGTATCTATGCATGCTGACTGCAGGAGAATTTGGTGAAGGATACCTCCTAGGTGAGACACAGTGCCTGACCCCCATAATACTGATTGCAGTATGAAGTACATGTATGCATGTGAGTAATGTCTTCCCTTTTCCTTCTAGGAGACGGTGCAAATGCCCTCCGCTCATTCATACTGACCCCCTACCTCAACCCCTCAACACCCAGCCAAAGGAGGTATAACCGGGCCCACAAAAGCACAAGGAATGTAGTTGAACGGACCTTTGGCATCTGGAAAAGCAGATTCAGATGCTTGCACAAGAGTGGAGGTGCAAGGCAGTATACCCCATCACCTGCTGTAAGATCATTGCTGCCTGTGCCATGTTGCACAACCTTGCGGTGAAGAAGGGTACTGAGGTGGAGTTGTCAGACTACGAGGATCATGACGACGACATTGCTGTGCCAGAAACACAACCTGCTGGAGTGTCAACACCAAGTGATGGCAGATACAGACGTGAGGAGATTACAGACAACTATTTCTGAGTGAGTAAAGAGACACAGACAGGTTGTGAATGAGAATAACAAAATTTAATGTTGCCACAACGTTCATGCACTGATGTGCAACAAAAAAAAATATTTAAACGTGGGGACTGCTAATGTCCCGGGTTGCCTCACCCACACCGGCAATGTCATTTGCGGCCGTGCTTCCCAGAGCCACTGGGATGTTGCTCACTGCCTTCTGCATGGCCTGCAGGCTCAGCTGAGCGCCTGGTGCTCCTGCGTGGCTCAACAACAGCGCTTGCCAGGCTGATGCGGCTACTGCTGTCGTCTGCCTCTGCCACGTCCAGGGCAGGATTTACAGCAGTATGTGAAATTATCATGGCCTCAAGGCACTGGTGATCCTGGCCATGCCCCTGGTGACCTCCGCGGTGTTCTGCGTGAGGCTCACCTGCATATTGACGCCTCTATGGCATAGCTGGGATGTTGCAGTGGCCAGCCGGTTCTTGGCCCTATTGTGCACACGCGCATCCCTGCGCCTTGTGTGCTCCAGGGTATCCATTTTAGCGCAGAGCTGGGTTATGGCGGTGGTCATTTGATGCATGCCTGATGCAATGTCAGTGTTTGTCTTTGCAACCTCCCTATTACTGTCTACTAAGTCACTGAGGCCCTTGCCCATGTCTCCGATTTGTTGATTTAGGATTCGGAATTGGAGGTGGCAGGCCTGTATTGATTTCCCCTGCATGCGCTGGATGCGCACCATGCTCCCCTCAAGGCCACGGAACACAATGCCATCTCCAGGTGGACCTGCACTGCTGGGAGTGCATTGGCGTCTGCGAGTGCTGCTGGACTGATTGGTGGACTCCTGTGCAGCAGGAGTGACTTGTATATTTGCTGGAGCCTCACCCTCTGCTCCCGCCATAACTCTCAGTGGGGCCACGATTCTCCTCCTGGCTAGTGAGGTTGCAGGTGCTGACAGGGACCGTGATGGGGAGTTCTCTGGTGAGAACACCAATGAGGGGGATTGAGAAAGGTGTGTGGAGTGGGAAAACACGAGGGACTGAACAGTATCATCCTCATGGAAGATGGCAGTGGTGTCTTCCTCCTCCTGCGAGGCTTGTACAGTGCTTGGCCCTGCCTCCACACTCTCCTCTATCGCTGGTGCAGTCCCTTCTGATGCAGATGGTCCACTGCCTGATGTTGCCCCTAGGTATAAAGAGGCGTATGTCAACTGAGTGCTAATGTGTCACAGTCACTACAATAAATGCTTTGCACATTTAACTTTTATTACTCTGATTTGCTTTCAGTGCCTTGCTGATGTCTGTGCACTTACACATGGTCCTACATTTCCTGACTACATTTCCCATAATGCATTGCTCCTGTATAGTGCTAGCAGTACTGGACTGGGGTTGGCCTGTACACAAAGGCTGAAGGGAAGCTGGTTGCTATGGGGTGTCATGCTGCGCAAGCCTCTTACCTTTTCTTGTAGCTCTGGCTGAGCTGTCCACATCTCCTACTCCCACAACACTGTCAGGCTCGATGGTTGAGGCCACCAGTTCCTCCAGGTCAGTCAGGGGGGGCGCTGGGTTCCTGCCTACACCGGTGACACCAGCCTGCTTATGGATTTCTGCCATCTTTTTTTTGGTGAGGCTCCTGATATCGTAAAATCTTTTCTTCAGGTCCTCAATGCGCCTGATGGTCACACCCACTGAATTTACCTTCTCTCCTATGGCAAGCCACAGTTTTCTTTTAGCTGACTCGGGTATAGTGAGGGACTGCCTTCCAAATAGCTGTTTATGGACTCTCATCACTTCCTCTATCAGTACCTGCAGCTCCATGCTGCTGAACTTTATTTTTCTTTTTCTCTCAGCCTTCTGGCTCTCAGTGCTGCTTGCCATTTTTCCTGTATTTCACTCCAAACAAACTCTCCCTGCTGCTCTGTCTCTCTGCTCAGCTCTGACTGCCTCTCCAGAACCTTCTAATGAGTTGCAGCTGCCTGGGTAGCCACTCCCTGGTAGGGAGGGGGAGGGTGGTGGCACCTGATTGGCTGTTTTCATTAGTTACACTTTTGCTTGCTTGCCGATTCGGTATTTACCGATTCGGTATTTCCAATGCATTCCTATGGGCCTTTTGGCCCATAGGGTTGTATGGCCATTACCGATTCGGTAATTACCGATTCGGTAAATACCGATTCGGTGAATACTGAAAGTCCGATACCGATTTTTTCCGAATCGGTATTTGATACCGATTTTTTTTTACCTACATCACATTTACCGATTCTTGAATACCGATTCTGTAAAATTTGGTATTTAAGAATCGGTAAATGACTTTTACCTACATCTGGCCCTAAGTGTGTTGTTTCTGGATTGGACAACGCATAAACCCTGCATGATGGAATGGTGGGCCCCTCTACCAAATCTATTCTACAATCATACAGCCTATGCGGGGGAAGTTGCTCTGCCTTGATTTCGCTGAAAACATCCTGGTATCTCTGGTATTCAACAGGCAAACTCACTGCCTTTTCCACAGCCGTAGCCACCAACAGGGGAATCAGCGTGGGGGAAAACAGAGCGATTTTATGCACCTCCATATGTGTCTTGCACTTCTCGGACAAGAACTGTACTGTCTTTTCCTTCCAGTTAATTGAGGGATTGTGATGGCTTAGCCAAGGCATCCCCCAAAATCACCTCATACTGGGGGGCTTCAATAATATTAAGAGACCGCTCCTCCCTGTGCCTGCCTTCTTTTACCTCTACAGACAAGGTTACTCTCTCGGTTTGTTCAGTTATTAGACCTGAAATCAATTGTTTCCCGTCTACAGCTAGGACTTCTTCAGGGGTGTCTCTGGGTATTCTGTCCAACGATAGAGACAACACTAACCAGCTATTATTAAAATTCCCTGTGGCCCCTGAGTCGATCCTCACCATCACCTGGTGCACCTGTAATTGACACTCCAACCTCATGGGCAACAAGATATGAGACTCTGATTCGAGCAGGGCTAATACCGTTAAAGTAGGAACCTTCGAGGGCTGCACCTTTCTCTTGTTCCCTTCTGCTGTCTCACTCGCCTCATCCTGAGCACTCAATGCTGTGATGGCTACTCTTTTGTTTCTATTCCATCCTCCCGACGTTTTAGGTTTGGAGGGGCATTCTCTGACATAATGGCCTTTCTTGCCACAGTACATGCACAGCCCGGATATTCTACGGCTCTCTTTCTCTTCTCTGGTCAAGGGGGCCCGGACCGCCCCTACTTCCATAGGTTCAGAAGTAGTCTCTGTAGAAGGCAAAGCCCTACGGGGAGTCCACTCAAGTCTAGGAGGGCCCCTATCCCACCTTTTCCTGTCCCCTATCCCACCTTTTCCTGTCCCCTCCTCTGTCTGTCATTCTACCATCCAGTCTCAGGGTCAAATTGACCATGTCTATACAAGTGGCTGGTTGGGGGTCTATTTGGGCAATGACATCCTTTAGTCCATCACGTAACCCTTGGTAAAATAGGGACATTCTTTTCTCTTCAGGCCACGAGGTCTCAGCCACCAATCTGTTAAACTTGGTTAGGTAGGTTATCTAATCAGATCTGCCTTGTCTTAATTCCAAGAGTTCCCTATCCGCACTAAAGGTAGTGGCCCTTCTATCGAACAACTTTTCGAACTCCGTGTGGAAAGTCGACCAATCTGAAAGAATACGATCATCGTTTCTTACCAAGGGGACTGCCCAGTTAGCCGCATCGCCTGTCAGGTAAGATATAGCAAAAGCCACCCTCGAATGGTTGTTAGGGAACGAGGCTGGCTTGCAAGAAAAATGGAGCATTATCTGCGTTAAGAATACCTGAGTCTTAATCGGATCCCCGAATATCTCTCCGGACTGGCCAGAGGGATAGGGGGGATGACCGAGACCTGTATCTGAGGTGAAGAGGCATCAAAGGGATTCCTAGACAACCTGTCTACTTTATCTCTTAATGCAGTGGCTTCTGTTTTGGAGGAGGCAAGCTCCTGTTGCACCAAAAGCAGGGCCTGCAGATAAAGAAGCCCCACCAGCAGTGCCCCAACAAGAACCCCTGACACACTAAACAGCAGGAAGGCCTCTTCACTTCCAAAATGTGAAGAAGGAGATGGGACACAAAGTGGAACGCCCAAGGCAGGGACCGCAAGCAGCACAACACAACTTCTCCCAGGACTGAAAGAACAGCAGGCTCTAACCATGCGGTAGTGGGATTTCAAGTAACAGAAAACCCGTTTGCGGTACTTACAGACGAGCCAGCAAACACCCCACGCCACCACCGCCATCCGTACATGAAGAGGCGCCTGACTTACTGCTCCAAACCCAGGAAGTCCGTGTAAATCCAGACGGAAGCGCCCCAGCCACCCGAGGGCCACCGGCACTCTGTACGCTTCGGTGCAGGCTCCAACAATGGAAGACTCACCCAGGAAATGCAGCAGCCCGACATGCCCGGCAACCCGGGATGCGCAGTAAAGACACCCTCAGCAGGAGAAAGCTGACCAGGAAGACAACGAAATGCAGCACACCCCTAAAAAACATCCGAAACTGCCAAGGAGCCCTCAGGACTCCCCCAAGCCCAGCAGGGAGGGAGTCCAGGGCGACCAGCTAGACACCTGCTGCCCAGCAGCAGGTAAGCACCGGGAGCCTCCAGGCTCCTGACACTTCATACAGTCGGAAGACAGAAAAAAGAACCGGAGACATGCTAGGTAGAGTACGGTTATGCACTCCCAGTAGGGGGGGGAGGGGTGCACCAGCATGCCTTTGTTTTTTTTTCTTCTGTTGGTGAGATAGATTATCTCACGTGTTTAGTATGAAGGAGACGAGTACTGGAGGGATCTGGGGGTAATGTTGATATTATGTCTAGGAGTTAGTTTGCAGGGCCCTATCTGTGTGCATGCTTTTCAGTTTATTCCTTGCACCACATGTCACAGGAGTCATCAAAAGAGGTGTGGAAACAGACTGTAGGACTAGTTATCTGCTTGGGATGGGCAGCAGGAACAAATCCGAGGTTAAAGCAACATGGGGTTTAGTATTTGGGGAGTCAAGAACTGGTCACAAATTTTTGCATTTTTATTAACTATTATTGCCTATAATAATAAACAGGCCTTTCCTTTCCTATTATACGAATGTGATTGGCAGCGTCTTTTATTAAGGAGTCTTTTCATAGAGTTGGGGTTAAGCAGTAATCTTAGATTCAAGCTCAGGATCTTCAACAGGTTTTTGACACACATAACTCCTACTTAGATATTTGAGGCCAGAAGAAACTTGCCAGCAATCAGAGTTCAATCTTCTTTTTATAGTTTCTAAGAACAGAGGGAGGTGGTCTAATTTCTCTTTGTGAAGAGATGACAAAAATGTGAGTAGATATGAATTTTTATCATAAATTTTGAAATTGTATAGCTATTGTATCTTAAAACATTATCGTACTGTAAGGATGTGGAATGTTTTTATATTTTGTCCTTTTATATATGTAGTATACTTTTATGCCTTCATCATGTCGGCAAAATAAAGTTATTCTGACTGACTGACTGAGTAGATAGGGCTGATATTTATTTGTGAGAGGGTCAGAGAGACAGACTGGCTTGGTGATGGGAATGTATTGAGCACAAATGGGACAGTACTGGCTCAGACCAGCATGGCCCACTAACTCCGTTTTATTTAATCGACATGCAAGTTTGCCATAATACTTTTTTTTAATTCCATGTCTAAGGAATTTTGAAGACTGTTGGGGATCTAGTAGACCGACCAATGAAATAAACATAACTGATATTAAGACAAAAACCCACCAAGCAAAGATCCATGGGACGGATTCACTAAGATAATCGTGCACGCTTGTGTAAGTATATTTTTTTGTCAGTATTCACAAAACTGTATTTTAATAGTAAGTTTAAGTGCGTTCCGGAAGGAGAACTCTGCACTTAAAAAGATAGGCCTGTCATATTTTTATGGGCGGAGTTCTCTGCCCCAACTGCAGAGTAAAAACATACTATTAAAATCCATTTTTGTGAATACTAAAAATCCTAAACTTATGCAAATCAGTATTTATAACACCTGGAAAACCTTATACCCAAGGATTCGAAATTTATTGAGTATAGTAAATGTCACCTATTGCTTTGAGTACTGGGGGTAATCCCAATTACTCTTAGTCCTACTCATCCTCGACCCAGTCATAACACATGAGGTATTCCACACGACAGGAAACAAAACAGGAAACGCTTTTAGACTCCACCCACCCTCCTGTCAGGTGCTATAACACACCTCACCACCAGAAGCATATCCTGATGTACCAAGCACCAAAGGCCTGGAAAGGGAGGGCGGGCGGGTTGTATGACTGGGTTGAGGACGAGTAGGACTAAGAGTAATGGGGATTACCCCCAGTAATCAAAGCATTACCTCTACGTTCCTCGTCCTCGACCCAGTCATAACACATGAGGCATACCAAAGCAACCCCGAAAAGGCCTTTGGCACACCACCAACAGAAATAGAACAGACACAAAGGAGTGCAGCAAGACAGAGTTTAATAATAAACAGAAACAAACAGAATCAAACAGGGGGGGACCCCCACAGCTTGCAACACACCAGAACCAAAATTAGGGCAGCCAGACAGAGCACAATTCAAGCGATAATGTCGCACAAAAGTGGACTCGGACACCCAGGTCCCTGCCCTACAAACCTCCTCAAGGGGAACTCCATGGAAAGCAGCCCAAAAAGTAGACACACCCCTGGTAGATCTCGCCTGAACACCAGACGGGCAAGGCAAACCAGAGCCCTGGTAAGCCAAAGAGATCACAGCCTTGATCCAACGACCCAAAGTAAGGCGAGAGGCAGCTTTACCCCTACCAGCCAAACCAAAGGTCATGAAGAGGGAGTTAGAAGACCGAAACCCAGCAGAACGTGCAATATAAACAGACAAAGCACGCCTCACATCCAAAGAATGGAGCAAGATGTCAGAAGGCGAGGAAGGAGAAGGACAGAGAGAAGGAAGTATCAATTCCTGGGAGGAGTGGAAACGTGAACGAACCTTAGGCAAAAACCCGGGGTCCAAAGTAAGGACCACCGCGTCGTCCATAAACCTCAAGAAGGGGGGAGAACAGCGCAAAGCCATAAGCTCGCCCAACCTCCGAGCAGAAGTAACAGCGACCAAAAAGGCCACCTTGAAAGACAGGAATTTCAAGTCCACAGACTCCAAAGGCTCAAAGGGAGGGGACTGCAAGGCCCCCAAAACCAAAGAAAGATCCCAAGGAGGAACCTGAGAGCGGACAGAAGGAGCAGAAAGAGAGAAACTCCGAAACAGACAGGAAACCAACAACCCGACTGAAGGCAGAAGAGAAGCCGGATCCCGAAAGGCCCGGATAGCAGCCCACTGGCCCTTCAAAGTGGACAAAGCATAATGTTTTTGAAAGCCATCCAAAAAAACTGAAGAACAGAAGAAACATCACAGGAGGCAGGGGACAGGCCCAGGGAAGCACACCAAGAAGAAAAGGAAACCCAGTGCTTGGAATAGGAGGAAAGAGTGGACTTCCGACGAGAAGCCTGCATCACAGTGATGAGGTGGTCGGGCAAACCCCGGCACCAAGAGACAGCCGTTCAACCTCCAGACCGCCAAGGTGAGAGGAACCAACAGGGAGGTTGACGGGGAACTCAGAGGAGACCGGTAGCGGGGTAGGATCCACGGAGGGCGCACTGCCAGACTCAGCAGCAGAGGAAACCAGGAGCGGCGAGGCCAATAAGGCAGAACAGCCACCACCTGAGCCCCCACCCGCTGAACCTTCAGCAAGAAAGCAGGGATCAGAGGAAAGGAGGGGAATGCATAGAGGAACCAAGGAGGCCAAAGGACAGACAAGGCATCCACTCCCCAAGCCCCCGACTCCGGAGTCCTGGAGCAGAACAGGGGAAGCAGGGCATCGGTCCGGGAGGCAAACAGATCCAGCACTGGAGTCCCGAATCTCAGGCACAGCAACCTGAAAATCCGAGGGGCCAGACATAGGGAGAGAGAGGACGGGAACCTCCGACTCAAGGAATCTGCAACCACGTTGTCCACACCCCGAATGTGCTGAGCAGAGAGGGCCACCAGATGACACTCGGCCCAACTCGCAATTGCACACGCCACCAAGTTCAGGGAAAGGTAGCGGGTACTGCCCTGGTGGTTGATGTAGGCCACGGTCACAGTGTTGTCCGACCTCACCAACACGTTGCACCCCAGAAAACGATCCTTGAAAAGGCGAAGAGCCCTATCCAACGCAGACAGCTCCCTCCAATTCGAAGAACGGTGTGATTCCGAAGGAAGCCAACGCGCCTGCACCGCCCAAGGGCCTAGAGTCGCACACCATCCGGAAGCGCTGGCATCCGTCGTCAACACCACTGGGGGAGGAGGATGGAACCACATGCCCCGCGACAGATTTGAAGAAACCAGCCACCACTGGAGAGCAGACACCAACTCCGGAGACACAGCTACAGGAATCGAGAAGTCCCGGACAGGAAAGGGCACCCAACGCTGAATATGCCACAAGAGAGGCCGAAGATGAACCCTGGCCCAGGGCACCGTGAACACAATGGCAGACATGTGGCCCTGAACCACCAGCTACTGCAGGAGAGGTGCTGACACTCGGGAAAGCAACTTCCTCAGCAAAGACTTAAGACGCAGAATTTGGGACTCCGGGAGAAAGACCTTGCCCAGCACAGAGTCGAACACCGCCCCAATGAAGGTCATCAGAGAAGCAGGTGACTCTTCAGCAGGTTGACAAGGAAGCCATGATCCTCGAGCGTACGCATGGTCAAGGAAAGGTGGCGTGACATGACCTCCGGAGATGGAGCCTGCAGCAGCCAATCGTCTAGGTACAGAAACACGGACAACCCCAGGAGATGGATGTAGGAGAGTAGGGTCTGCTATCCTATGGTCACCCCAAATTTTTGCTTTTTGCTTCACTGGTTTATGACTTAATGTGGCTGTGGGCCTGCTAATCAGACCCACAGCCTGCTGTTCTCTCTCTAAATTACTGCCAATGCACTTTAGGTGCATTACGAATTGGAACTGGTTCACCTTATTAGCCCCTGTAGTAGTGTACCCTAGGTACCCAGGGCATAGGTGTTTCCAAGGCCTACCAGGGGCTGCAGCATGTATTGTGCCACCTCTGGCCTGGCCTCCATATTTGACACAACTGGCTGATCACTCAGCTGGGGTAAGTTGGTGTAATCACCTCTTACTTAGATATAGTATCCCTATATCTAACCCTAAACTGGACACATATGTTCCTATCAGCCACTCCTATGGAAGGCCTCATCAATCCTGGAGGCAGAGTGCTTGGAAATATGTGAGATGGTGCTCTAGCATGAGCTGAGCCTGTCTGCAGCTGTCGGGAACCACTCCCTAAACTGTTCCGGGATATTGCCATACCATATACTCTTAAGTGCATTATAATCCTCGCGGTTAAATGCTATCTTTGGTTTGGCTTTATCAAAACATGTCGAGTAAGGTGTCATACGAATTGGAATACTATCCCCTCGACAGTTCTGTCAACGGGGATAGCATTCCACCCTTCTAGAGGGACACGACATGTGTGTAGCCTTAACCCCGGTTAAAGTTAACCAGAGCCTCAGCATCACAAAATGGATGCTGCCACCACAGACACGAGTCTGGCATCCTGCTGCTGACCGAAACTCGGCAGATAGTGGCCTGGACAAAGGGTTTCCTGCCTTGGGAGGTGCGAGCACCACCCCAGACAGGGTTTTGTGTATTGGGTAGGACAGGGCTGAATAGAATCAGACATGCCCGGGGCACACAAGGTGTCCCCGTGCATAGGCCAGTCCAAACCGGTCCTGGGACTTTCCAGACCCAGGCTTGGCGCGGAACTGGACAAAGGAAAGGGGTTGTAACCGCCCCCCTTCCTGGTTCCTCCCAGAGGAGGGACCTAGTAGGTGATCCACCCCTCAGATTGGGAATAAAAGTGGGAGCAGTGCCATTGCACAGCAGATCATCCTGAATCAACTTGAAACTAAGAAGACGACTGGACTTCGACATTCTGCTGCTCAGAAGACTGAAGAGAATCTCCCTTGTGGCCTAGGAGTGGCCACCCTGTGAACACAGGTACCAACCAGCAACTCGACGTCTGCTTTTCCGCCGCCTCCCGCCGGAGCCCGAGCCCAGAGCCCAACAAGAACCAGACTCCTAGACCTCTCCGAGCCCGATCCACAGTCCTTGCAAAGAAGGGACCCGTGGAGGCACCGAGTGACGTGGGACCGGACCTCTTGGAAGACACTCGAAAAGCTGACTGCGCAGCTTCTGAGGTATCCTCGACGTTGTGCTTTGGGGACTGAGAACCCCCTCCATCGAGCAGCACTTGCTTCAAAGAAGAGCCCTCCAGCATCTCCCCAATCTGCTTGGGGCCCATTTGCATTGTGCCACTCGACGCGCCATCCCGGCCACTAGCCACGTGGTCAGCGGCCATCTTGGCAACAAAACCAACAAACTACACAGCGGGTCTGGTTGCTCCAGACTCACCAAAGCTCCTGTGAAAAGGAGCACTCGCTCTGACCTTGCTGGTTCGAGTGTTAAGCATCTTTCGATTCCAGCGTGGCTTGCATTAGCCAAGGCCTGTTTGCTCCGATCAGGTTGCCGACACCGCCAACAGCGAGAAGCCTGCGAGGGACAGCTCGTGACGGACTCCTGGACGTCCTCGACCCCCGGTGTCCACGTGGCTGCAGAGAGAAGCTACCCGATAATGCCTGTTTGCACCCGACATCGCCTGGTTCCAATCTGGTTCCACGGTAGTCACTGGCTAGTGACTTTGAACATTGTCCCCTCTGCTTTCAGGTCTTCACATCTTCAGATCCACCCTTGGATCCACCGGAACTCTTCACATCGAGCCGCCTGCAGCATCTTCAGCTCCAAGCACCATCGACCAGCGTGACGAAACCCGACACTACTTCGACCCTGTGCACCCGCTTCCTGTGGGTGAGGTAACTCAGCTCCGCCAGAGCTCCTGCACTGATACACATCTCAAGGGCCTGTGTCTTAAGTTTCAGAGTTCTAGGTCACTCAGAAGGTTCCTAACTCTTTAACTTTGTACTTTTTACGCACCATAGACTTTACATTGGAAAGTGCGTGCACTTTGAACACTGCACCCGAGTCCCGCGGGCCTTTCCCGACTTAGTCACTGCTAGTCTCGAATATCTCCAGCGATTCCCAAGGCCCTAGGCCTGTTCCCTTTCCGATTGGTATCTCTTATACCACTTTCTTAGTATATGGTTCAGGTGGCCCCTAGGGCTCATCCATATTGTGCAACTTTTGTGTATTTTAAACTGTCTTGTGATTTAACGCTTGTGCTTCTGTGCTCATAAAGAGTCCAGGGGATTTTATAGTTAATAAATCAATATATATTTTCAATATATATCTGTGTGGTGTCCCTTTCATTTGGTTTTCAAGGGGGTTGTGTATGGTATTACAGCTGGCTTCACATGCCTTTCAGAGTTTAGCCTAAGACTGCTTTGTCCACGTTACCACTAGGATAACTGGTCTACAAGGTTGAATTACAACCATCATCATAAGGGTTGCTTGGCATGGTACAAAGTGATCACTAAGAATTAGTGAGCATTATATACCAGGCCAACTTCTCACATGTCCTGCTAGAGGAATATCATGAGCTAAGGTGAAACCTGCCAAGCCAGTGGTAAAGCAGGTGGAACAACAAAGGCCCCCCTAATACCACTACCTGTGGTGGGGGTTCCCTTTGAAAGAGTGGGGATTGATATTGTAGGTCCAATGGATCCCCCTACAGCATCTGGGCAAAGATTCATACTGGTGGTAGTGGATCATGCCACCAGGTACCCAGAGGCAATTCCACTTAGGACCACAACAGCTCCTGTTGTGGCCAGGGCCTTACTTGGAGTTTTCTCCTGAGTGGGGTTTCCTAAGGTGCCAACTTCATGTCAGGATATTTGACAGCTATGTGGAAGGAATGTGGTGTCAACTACAAGTTCACCACTCCTTATCATCCACAATGTAATGGGCTTGTTGAGAGATTTAACAAGACCCTCAAGGGCATGATTAAAGGATTACCTGAAAAGCTCAGGCGAAGATGGGACATCCTACTGCCCTGCCTTTTGTTTGCTTACAGAGAGGTCCCTCAAAAGGGGGTTGGCTTCAGCCCCTTTGAATTGTTGTTTGGGCACCCTGTAAGAGGACCCCTGTGTCTGGTGAAGGAAGGATGGGAGTTACCTCTCAAAAATCCTAAGCAAGACATAGTGGACTATGTACTTGGTCTCCGCTCCAGGATGGCAGAGTACATGGAAAAGGCATCCAAAAACCTTGAGGCTAGCCAAGAATTACAGAGAGCTTGGCATGACCAAAAGGCTGTCCTTGTTGAGTTTCAGCCTGGACAGAAGGTATGGGTGTTGGAGCCAGTGGCCCCAGCAGCACTCCAAGACAAATGGTCTGGACCCCATACAATTCTGGAAAAGAAGGGAGAGGTTACCTACTTGGTGGACCTAGGAACTCCCAGGAGCCACCACGGGGTGCTCCATGTGAACAGATTGAAGGCATATGTCAGCAGGGAAGACATGGGCTTGCTCATGGCTACAGATGAGGGACAGGAGGAAGAGAGTGACCCTCTCCCAGACCTGCTCACTCAGAACCCTGAGGATGGCTCAGTTGATGGTGTGGCCTTAGGTGGCAGCCTCACTGAACAGCAGCAACATGACTGCAGACAAGTTCTACAGGCATACAGGCATATGTTCTCATTGACACCCAGTCAGACTAACTGGTGTGCACATGTGGTGGACACTGGTGACAGTCTTCCTGTAAAGAGCAAGATTTACAGGCAACCTGACCACGTCAGGGACTGTATAAAGACTGAGGTGCAAAAGATGCTGGAATTAGGTGTCATTGAGCCTTCAGAGAGCCCCTGGGCTAGCCCAGTGGTTCTGGTCCCCAAACCTCACACCAAAGATGGCAAGAGAGAGATGAGGTTCTGTGTGGATTACAGAGGACTCAATGCTGTCACCAGGACAGATGCACACCCTATTCCAAGGGCAGATGAGCTCATTGACAAGTTGGCTTCTGCCAAATATTTGAGCACACTTGACTTGACAGCTGGCCACTGGCAAATCAGGTTAGCTGAGGAGTCTAAAGCCAAGACAGCATTTTCTACCCCTAGTGGGCATTATCAATTTGTGGTGATGCCCTTTGGTTTGAAAAATGCACCTGCCACCTTCCAAAGGTTGGTGAATCAAGTCCTTACTGGGTTGGATGACTTTTGCGCAGCTTATCTGGATGATATTGCTGTCCTTAGCTCCACCTGGGAGGATCACCTGGTCCACCTGAAGGAAGTGCTTGAGGCTCTGCAGAAGGCAGGCCTCACTATCAAGGCAACAAAGTGCCAGATAGGGCAGAGCAAGGTTGTATACCTGGGCCACCTTGTAGGTGGAGGCCAAGTTCAACCACTGGAGAGTAAGATCCAGACCATCAAGGACTGGTCCCCTCCAACTACCCAGACTCAGGTCAGAGCTTTCTTGGGCCTGACTGGGTACTACAGGAAGTTTGTTAAGAACTATGGGTCCATTGTGACTCCTCTTAATGATCTGACAGGATGTACCATGTTACAACGCATACCATTACAACTACCTACCGTTACAACGCGACCATTACAACGCATACCATTACAACGCATAGCGCTTTGAGGTGCTGGATAGTGGTAAGTATAATTTACTATTCTAACTCCAGTCCCCATGGACCCTAGGGAAGGTGTTGGATAGTAAATTATACTTATTCCCTATCCAAGAGCGCCCCCCAGTGCAATGCGTTGTAATGGTATGCGTTGTAAAAGTCGCGTTGTAACAGTATTGCGTTGTAAGAAATGCGTTGTAACAGGTGTATACCGATCTGACATCCAAGAAGATGCCCAAAAAGGTTCAGTGGACAGAAGTCTGTCAAAAGGAATTTTATGACCTGAAGAAGGCCATGTGCTCTGCACCTATCCTGAAGAATCCTGACTACTCAAGAGAGTTCATTGTCCAAACAGATGCTTCTGAGTTGGGAGTGGGAGCAGTGCTTTCACAGCTTAATGTAGATGGCCAGGACCAGCCCATTGCTTTTATTAGCAGAAGGCTGACCCCCAGAGAGAAACGTTGGTCAGCTATAGAGAGGGAGGCCTTTGCTGTGGTGTGGGCCCTGAAGAAGTTGAGACCATACTTATTTGGCACTCACTTCAAGATTCAGACCGACCATAAGCCCCTCTTATGGCTTAATCAGATGAAGGGTGAAAACCCCAAACTACTCAGGTGGTCCATTTCCCTACAGGGGATGAACTTTACAGTGGAGCACCGCCCAGGGACTGACCATGGCAACACAGATGGTCTCTCCAGGTACTTCCACTTAGAACATGAAGACACAACTGGTCAAGGTTAGTCTAATGTCCCTGCGTTTGGGGGGGGTTATGTAGGAGAGTAGGGTCTGCTATCCTATGGTCACCCCAAATTTTTTCTTTTTGCTTCACTGGTTTATGACTTAATGTGGCTGTGGGCCTGCTAATCCGACCCACAGCCTGCTGTTCTCTCTCTAAATTACTGCCAATGCACTTTAGGTGCATTACGAATTGGAACTGGTTCACCTTATTAGCCCCTGTAGTAGTGTACCCTAGGTACCCAGGGCATAGGTGTTTCCAAGGCCTACCAGGGGCTGCAGCATGTATTGTGCCACCCCTGGCCTGGCCTCCATATTTGACACAACTGGCTGATCACTCAGCTGGGGTAAGTTGGTGTAATCACCTCTTACTTAGATATAGTATCCCTATATCTAACCCTAAACTGGACACATATGTTCCTATCAGCCACTCCTATGGAAGGCCTCATCAATCCTGGAGGCAGAGTGCTTGGAAATATGTGAGATGGTGCTCTAGCATGAGCTGAGCCTGTCTGTAGCTGTCGGGAACCACTCCCTAAGCTGTTCCGGGATATTGCCATACCATATACTCTTAAGTGCATTATAATCCTCGCGGTTAAATGCTATCTTTGGTTTGGCTTTATCAAAACATGTCGAGTAAGGTGTCATACGAATTGGAATACTATCCCCTCGACAGTTCTGTCGACGGGGATAGCATTCCACCATTCTAGAGGGACACATGTGTGTAGCCTTAACCCCGGTTAAAGTTAACCAGAGCCTCAGCATCACAAAATGAATGCTGCCACCACAGACACGAGTCTGGCCTCCTGCTGCTGACCGAAACTCGGTAGATGGTGGCCTGGACAAAGGGTTTCCTGCCTTGGGAGGTGCGAGCACCACCCCAGACAGGGTTTTGTGTATTGGGTAGGACAGGGCTGAATAGAATCAGACATGCCCGGGGCACACAAGGTGTCCCCGTGCATAGGCCAGTCCAAACCGGTCCTGGGACTTTCCAGACCCAGGCTTGGCGCGGAACTGGACAAAGGAAAGGGGGTGTAACCGCCCCCTTCCTGGTTCCTCCCAGAGGAGGGACCTAGTAGGTGATCCACCCCTCAGATTGGGAATAAGAGTGGGAGCAGTGCCATTGCACAGCAGATCATCCTGAATCAACTTGAAACTAAGAAGATGACTGGACTTCGACATTCTGCTGCTCAGAAGACTGAAGAGAATCTCCCTTGTGACCTAGGAGTGGCAACCCTGTGAACACAGGTACCAACCAGCAACTCGACGTCTGCTTTGCCGCCGCCTCCCGCCGGAGCCCGAGCCCAGAGCCCGACAAGAACCAAACTCCCAGACCTCTGTGAGCCCGATCCACAGTCCCTGCAAAGAAGGGACCCGTGGAGGCACCGAGTGACGTGGGACCAGACCTCTTGGAAGACACTCGAAAAGCTGACTGCGCAGCTTCTGAGGTATCCTCGACGTTGTGCTTTGGGGACTGAGAACCCCCACCATCGAGCAGCCCTTGCATCAAAGAAGAGCCCTCCAGCATCTCCACGATCTGCGTGGGGCCCATTTGCATTGTGCCATTTGACGCGCCATCCTGGCCACTAGCCACGTGGTCAGCGGCCATCTTGGCGACGAAACCAACAAACTACACAGCGGGTCTGGTTGCTCGAGACTCACCCAAGCTCCTGTGAAAAGGAGCACTCGCTCTGACCTTGCTGGTCCGAGTGTTAAGCATCTTTCGATTCCTGCGTGGCTTGCATTAGCCAAGGCCTGTTTGCTCCGATCAGGTCGCCGACACAGCCAACAGCGAGAAGCCTGCGTGGGACAGCTCGTGACCGACTCCTGGACGTCCTCGACCCCCGGTGTCTACGTGGCTGCAGAGAGAAGCTACCCAACAACGCCTGTTTGCACCCGACATCGCCTGGTTCCAATCTGGTTCCAATGTAGTCACTGGCTAGTGACTTTGAACATTGTCCCCTCTGCTTTCAGGTCTTCACATCTTCAGATCCACCCTTGGATCCACCGGAACTCTTCACATCGAGCCGCCTGCAGCATCTTCAGCTATCTATCCTTATCTTACCCCCAATTACTATCAGGAAGGAGCACAAGGTAACTATAACCCTAACTTCAATAGTCACCCTGGGAGGAGATACACTAACTTCTCAGACTCTGGCTCCTCGGGATCAGATGGAGATAATTATCAGGAAATGAACAATGGGCAATACAACTCCAGACCATTTAGAGGTAGATCCACCCAACGCCCGTTCAATGGAAGGGGTTTTTTACCCCGGGGCCAGTACAGAGGGAGGAACGTACGATGGCAGGATCAAGCACAAGCCCAAATGAGCCCTCAACCTCCACAACAGTACGTGAGGACACGCAATCAGCAGTACTGGTGGTAGGTAATATAAAGGACCCTATCTCCACCACTGAAGAGAATCTACCCATCTACAACTTGTCTTCCATACCACTTAAATCCGAGGATATACAAATTCTAAGCAAAGGACTATCTTTTGTCCCAAGCACATACCTGAATAAATTTAAATTACATCAAGATTTGTTTTCCTTCTTCCGGAAGGTGAGATTAAATAAATTCTTTTCTGATCGACCTCAACAGGAGGAAGATACTAATCTCTCAGGGTGCAAACCACCATCGACCTTCACCCCGACATTAGACATGGTCAGTGCTGACGTAGGGATATTCGAACAAACCGTTCTTCAAGATATTGCAAAGATTGTGAAAAACCCATACAAACCTAAATCTAATCTATCCAGTTCAGAAATCGCATCTCTTAATGACTTGAAAATTAATCCTTCAGTCATTATTAAACCTTGTGATAAAGGTGGGGGAATCACCGTATTTGATAAAGCCAGCTATGATGAGAAAATGTTGGAGATGTTATCAGTGACAGACCATTATAGACCAGCTCAACGAAAAGAATTGGAAAGATTAAATAAGCATATTCAAGAACTAACTCGCGAGGCATTCACAGATGGGCTCATCTGTGATGATGAATATGTCTTTTTGAATAAATCTTCCCCTGTGACTTCTGCCCTTTATGGCTTACCTAAAACTCACAAATCAGAAACAAACCCACCCATGCGACCTATAATATCGACCATTGGATCCTGTACGGAACCACTGTCAAAATATGTGGATAGATTCCTCTGCCCCCTGACCCAGAAGTATACCTCTTACATCCGAGATACTGGGGACATAATCAACAAGATAGAGGGCCTACCATTTAATTCCAACTCAGACATCCTAGTGACGCTCGACATTGAGGCATTATACACCAATATTCCTCAATGCCGAGCGTTACAGGCGGTCTCAGACCTTCTACAGAGGTACCCGTCGGACCGTCCCGACATGTTCATTTTACAATGTCTGGAGGTCGTCTTACTGAACAACTTCTTTGAGTGTAATGGCCGCCTTTACAAACAGATTAAAGGGACATCAATGGGGGCTTCTTGTGCCCCCAGTGTGGCTAATACCTTCATGGGAGAATGGGAGCTCAAGAATATTTACAACGAACTAGCCCCATTCTTTGAAAATGTTTCCATTTGGAAACGTTTCATAGATGACATTTTTTTTATTTGGAAGGGCCCAGAAGAACTTTTACAATCATTTATTCTTTGGTTGAATGCCAGTGACACGAATTTGAAGTTCACAGTGAACTTTAACAAACATAAAGTGGACTTCTTAGACATTAGCATTGAGGACACCAATGGTCACCTGTCAGTAAGCCTCTTCAGAAAAAGCACGGCCAAGAACACTATTCTCAAGTTTGACAGTTATCACCCAAACTGCCAAAGGGAATCCATCCCCTTTGGGGAATTCTTGCGCATCCGTCGCAATTGTACGGACATGAAATCCTTTCATAAACATGGAGATGCCCTCCAGGACAGACTACTCAAAAGAGGATATCCCCACCGCCTTGTACGGCATGCTTATAAAAGAGCCAAATATTATGACCGGTCAGCATTACTTCAAGGCACTAAAAGGATGAAACAAAATAGGATTACATGCGTAATCAATCACTCCACCCTGAATTTCAAAATCAGGAATATCATCAATAAAAACTGGAGAATCCTAAATTGTGATGAAAACGCTTCCCCTTTACCACCACCATTGGTAGCCTACAGAAGAAATAGAAATCTTAGGGACATGCTAGTACACACTAGACAAAACAAAACTGTCCCTTCAGAAAACTTACGTTCAATTACTGGCTTACCGGTTGTCCTAGGTAACCACAGATGTGGCTCATGCCACGCATGTGATGCAGCGATTACCTCTGATACCATAAATTATAATGACAGAACAATTAAACTACGCCATCTGACAAACTGCCGCAGTAGCAACATTGTCTATATTCTCTTCTGTAGCTGCGGCCTGGCCTATGTGGGAGAAACGGGTCGTGAATTTCGCGTTCGCTATAGCGAACACAAGTCTGCCATCAAGACAAAAAAATTGTTGGCACCCTTGGTCCAACACTGTTTGGATAAAAATCACTCTGAGCAGGACATCAAATGGTCGATATTGGAGAAAGTAATCACTAAAATAGGTCAGCCCAATGAAGTGACTCGCAAGAAGCGAGAAACGTTTTGGATATACCATCTTGACAGTGTGAAACATGGACTGAATGAGGAAATTTCGTGGTATGTTACAAAATAAACATATACATATCCGCGTTCTAGTACTCAGCCCGAGTGACCCCTTTCTGAATACACCTTATAACCCTGGTCCTCTCCCATTTCTGTGTTACTTTGTACCCTCTCCCCCCTCCCCCCTCTGTGTTACTTTGCACACATAATCACTTTGTAGAATCATGCACCAAATCATATACAAAGGGTCTTTCTACCATGATATTTAATTCATGCTATTTTCTTAGCGGACCTTTTTTGAATGTACCCATTAAATTCTTTGACCCCTTCACTGATATTCAATTGATCCTGTCAACTCGCTTAGTCCACTTTCTTCAATCTTTAACCTCGCTCTTAGATTAGGTTCCAGCGTTACAGGCATTGACCCTCATGGCCATGACGCCCTGTTAGAACATAGGCGATGGAGAAATGTTTTGAAATTGACTAACATATGAGCGTTCAGTTTCTGTTTTTACTCGATTAAAATAAAAAATCAGTGTCCACTTTTTGTGTTTGGTCCCGCTTAGCTGAGTAAACAAACTAGTGTCCATCTTTGATGTTTTTGACATTTCAAAACAAGAGTCCTTCCTCTATGTTAATTGTTACCCGATAATCGCCTTCTCGCGACACACTAGGGAGGCGTTATAAACCGGACTGGAAACACTGCAAGTCGTTTACCGCCGACCTCCATGTAGACTCTGAGACCACGTTTGCGCAGGTATGTAACCATCTGGGACGCTGCCCGCTTGTTAACTCGTCCAAAACCCCTGCCGCGCCCGCCGCGTAAAAAATCTAACACGGCTAGAGCCTTCATGTTATCGTACATTAACTGTCTCCTCAGCGCCTAGACTTTACCGCATTCTTCCTGCCATAAGCAGGGGAGACCTCCTTGTTAAAAACCTCGCATGACTAAAGTCCGGATGTTATCTTGCCTTAACGGTCCTACTTTAGCATTTAAACCACACCGAGTTTTTTTATCTGCCATAAATGTAACCATCTGGGACGCTGCCCGCTTGTTAACTCGTCCAAAACCCCTGCCGCGCCCGCCGCGTAAAAAATCCTACCTGACTAGAGTCTTCATGTTATCGTGCATTAACTGTCTCAGCTCAGCTCCTAGACTTTACCGCGTTCTTCCTGCCATAAGCAGGGGAGACCTCCTTGTTAAAAACCTCACATGATTAAAGTCTGGATGTTATCTTGCCTTAACGGTCCCACTTTAGCATTTAAACCATACCGAGTTTTTTTACCTGCCATAAATGAGAGAGACTTTAGATGGTTCAGTATTCTAAATCCATCTTACTGCTTCCGTATTTACAAATATCGCCAACTTCTTTACTCATCAGATGGATGCAGTATAAAGAACGGGGTTATCTATCAAATTGAAATAAGTAATATCTTTACTCCCGGTCCGGAGAATGGCGGCATATCTCTAGCTAAACAAAGGAATGATCTCCTCATCTGTGCTACTATCAAGACGTAAGTCCATCCTATTAGTATTCACTTGTAGAACTCGCTGTACCAAAGTGCAATATATCTGATGAAATGGGGTTCTTGTATCTCCTTCTTCCACCCGTGTAGACCGTAACTGTTGAGAACACATCGTATCGATTGGTTTTGTACCGCAGAGGACATCATCAGCCACTAAAAGGTATATTACTAAACACCCTATCATCTAGGCAGGATATATCCCGCTTATATAGCGTATTCACAAATTGAAGGAAGAAACCAAATATTATACATGGACATTCTCTTGCTTTGTAGTTTTTAATTGACTCCCTGGAGAACAGATAACCGTCTCTGAACAGGTTGGAGTAATTGAACCCTGTCTTGCAATGCGAATTGGTAAGATTGACTGTCCGTTGGGTATTATATGTTGTGCATATTTAGTTATAAATGATAAAATAAGGAGCATTGTATCCACCATGCAGGTGTCTCTTAACAAGTATCCGGTCCTAAAAAATCTAGCAACTGAACACACAAGGAACTCATATCGGCCTACATTTTCTTGTGAGTAGCACTATGTCTTGGTATATATGACAACGCCTTATTTTAAATGGGCATAGAGGGATCTCAGTTACACAATACGGGCAATATGTGTTTTTTAATCTCATGCAATTAGAGTCTTATATTCAAATTACTGTGGATCCACATCACAGTAAATTAATCATCCATGATCCATCTGTATCGGAGTAATTGGCTTTAGTGTATTCTTACTTTATTGGTCATGTGAGGAGCAGCCATGATAGATCTAAACAATGTTCTATATTGTTGTGTTTGTTCTTGTGTCTGTAAATCAATAAGAGAAGGGTTGGTGACAGATATACTTTTTGTCTTTTCTTGTAAATAAACCTTTTAGGTCCCCTGATATCTTTGACCCACAAGAGAAAAAAAGGTCCTGAGGAAGGTGGTTCATCCACCGAAACGCGCGTCGACCGATCATGTGCGGGGGTCTCAAGTTCTTCTGGGACCCTAGAATTTGACAACTTAAGAACTTGTCAATCAATACGTAGTTTCTCCTTTTTTTCCCCTTTTGGTAGTGTGGTTGTGGTATGCATGTGTGTATGTTTGTAAATTGAGTAGAGTACTGAAATATCAGGTGGCCTTCTTAAAAATTAATTATTTATTATAATTGTGTATAAAAAATCTTTTTCTACTACTGGTGTGTTATTAATAATGTGTGTTCTAAAAAGTAAAAAATTCGAGTTTGAAAAATGTATTTATGATGAATCATGTATTTTGTATATGACAAACTGAAATGGGAAAAAAAACTTAATTAAATGAAAATAAAAACTATGATAAAGTAAACAAGGTTATATTATTCTGTCACCTTTCTTAAATTATTTGATGTATACTGCCTATAGATACATATGACCACTGAAGGAACAACTTCCTAGAACAAATTTCTCTCTTCCCCTCTGTTCCTTGGTCGTAAATTAATTCCTTGAGGGGGTCCCATCTTTCATGCTGCAGCATCTTCAGCTCCAAGCACCATCGACCAGCGTGACGAAACCCGACACTACTTCGACCTTGTGCACCCGCTTCCTGTGGGTGAGGTAACTCAGCTCCGCCGGTGCTCCTGCACTGGTACACATCTCAAGGGCCTGTGTCTTAAGTTTCAGCGTTTTAGGTCACTCGGAAGGTTCCTAACTCTTTAACTTTGTACTTTTTACGCACCATAGACTTTACATTGGAAAGTGCGTGCACTTTGAACACTGCACCCGAGTCCCGCGGGCCTTTCCCGACTTAGTCACTGCTAGTCTCGAATAGCTCCAGCGATTCCCAAGGCCCTAGGCCTGTTCCCTTTCCGATTGGTATCTCTTATACCACTTTCTTAGTATATGGTTCAGGTGGCCCCTCGGGCTCATCCATATTGTGCAACTTTTGTGTATTTTAAACTGTCTTGTGATTTAACGCTTGTGCTTCTGTGCTCATAAAGAGTCCAGGGGATTTTATAGTTAATAAATCAATATATATTTTCAATATATATCTGTGTGGTGTCCCTTTCATTTGGTATTCAAGGGGGTTGTGTATGGTATTACAGCTGGCTTCACATGCCTTTCAGAGTTTAGCCTAAGACTGCTTTGTCCACGTTACCACTAGGATAACTGGTCTACAAGGTTGAATTACAACCATCATCATAAGGGTTGCTTGGCATGGTACAAAGTGATCACTAAGAATTAGTGAGCATCATATACCAGGCCAACTTCTCACAATGGAGATGAGCCACCAAGGGATCAGCCACCCTGGTGAACAACCTGGGGGCGGACCGGAGACCGAAGGGAAAAACGCAGAACTGCCAATGAGGACCCTCCAGGCAGAAGCGCAGGAACCGCTGATCCTCCAATGCCATCGGAACATGCAGGTAGGCATCCTGGAGATCCAGCGAGGTGAACACCCAACCCTCCTGGATCAGGGGAATCACCTTCTGCAAAGTCTCCATCTTGAATGGGATTTTCTGTACAAATAAGTTCAGGGCCTGAAGATTGATGACAACACGGAAACCCCCCGTGATCTTCGGAACCACAAAAACAACGGAATAAGTCCCCAGTCCATGCTCCGGGGGGGGGGGGGGGGGGGTGGGACCGGGACAATCGCCCGTTTGTCGAACAGTAAGGTCGTCAGCAGCCAAGCATGTAGGAACAGCCGCAGTCTCCCACCAACCGCGGGCTGACCACCAACGAGAACGGGCACTGAAAGGCATAGTCAGGAACGAGGAGTGCCAGACCCACCATCTGGCTGGGGCTTCTTCTGGAACCTCCGAGGAAAGGACCTACGAGCACCACGCTGGCCCTTAAACGAGGACTGCTGGAATCTGGAAGGCTGGCGAAAGGACCGGGCATTCGAGAAGGAGGACCCCCTTTGAGAAGGAGTATGACGGAATGACAACTAATGCTTCCTTTCCTTGAAGACCTTATGGAGCTTGTCCTCCAGGGCGTTCCCAAAAAGATGAGTACCAGAAAACGATAACCTCAACGCCATAGAACGCTGCGCAGCATCCGTCTTCCAACCTCTCAGAAGTAAATTCCGACGGGCAGCAACAGAGGAACCACAAGACAGAGCTGAAGCCCTGACCGAGTGAAAGGCGATGTCCGAAAGGAACTCCGATTGACGCTCCATAGATTCCAGAAACTCCGGACAAGTGCCCCCCTCTTGCATAGTAGAAAACAAAGTCTTGAAGTCAGCCAGCAAAGACTGCGCAACATACGCACCATACACCCCCGACCTAAGAGCCAGGTGGGAACCAGCATAGGACTTCTTCAGAGCAGAGTCAATCTTTTTATCAACGCCATCCTTCAGGATATTATCATCAGCCATGGAAGGCTGACCAACCAGAGAAGCAACCACAGAATCCACCTGCACCGAATCAGGCAGGGCAACCTCCATATCCTGTAAAGGATACAGTTTTGAAATGAATCTGGGCATAGAAATATGGTCCAGGTCCGTCCACTCCTTAAGGAGTACATCCATGACAAAGGGGTGGATGGGCATGGAAGAAGACACAGGCTTCCGGAACTGCGGCAGAACAGTGTCCTGGGAGGTACTGGGCACAGAGTCCACAGGGAAACCCATATTCTCCAGAACATGAGAAAGAAGATCAGGCATCAGGTCCTTCGAAATGTACTTGCCCTGCAGATCCAATGCACCCACAGTGGACTCATCAGATGAAGCAGAGGAAGAAATATCCGAATATAGGGGAGCAGCAGTCTCAGAGCGACCCCAGCACCCTTCCTGGAAGCCTTGAGACCGGACAATGTCTCCAAAATGAGGCGCTTCAGCCGCTTAGAGCCACCCAGACCAGCACTCCGATCAGCAGGGGCAGAATCACCACTGTTGGAGGAGGAGGAGGACGACGACCTAACAGGAGAGACAGGCTTTCTTTTCCTGTGGTGTTTCCCCATTGCAAACAGCAGCACGAGACACAGCAAATCAGCAAAAGCCACACGGAACGCACAGCGACACCACAAGCGTCACAGAAGAGAAAGAACACCAAACTCCCGCCATAAATAGGAGGAAAACACTCACCCCACAGCTGCAGCCCCGTTGATTGAAGAAGGAGGGGAAGAAAACCAGCCTCCCAGGAGCGACAACCAAAGTCACCCAGGCCGAAAGAAGATGATGACGTCACCGCCACGAGCTGTCCTGCCAATCAGGAGAGGAAAGCAGGGAACCTGGAGCCCGCCCGGGCGCCCGCCCAGGCAAAAATGAGGAGCTGAAGCCGGGAACGGCTTCCTGCCGACGTCCGACATCCCAGCCCCGGCAACTTGGAAGAAACGGCCCCCGCAATCCAGGGGCAACCAAAACGGAAGAGAGGACGTCCCCGAATCCACGGAGGCGAGCGCGTCCAGCCAACCAGAACCGGCAAGGGCAGGACTCGCGGGGCTGCAGCGCGACCGTCCCAGCAGCAGCCAGTCCACCGGAGCAAGCCGCCAAGCAAGGGACAGAAAATCGGGCAGAAAGCCCCGGGGCACCCCGCAGAATCACCACATCCAGCGCTCCAATCCGCAAAGAAGGCCAGGAATCCAGGAGCACAAAGAAATCCACGGGGACCCGAGAAGCCCCGCAACCCAGGGCCCCCGCCAGGAGGAAAGTACAGGAAGCCCAGCAGCCTGACTTTCAAAGTCCCACGGAGGTCCACGAGCACCCCCAAGGCCCAGCAAAGGAGGAAACCACAGGACAGTTGTAGCAGGTAAGTGCCCGGCACTCACCCAAGCGTCACCCATCTGTAGTCCAACCGACAGGAAACAAAACAGGATATGCTTCTGGTGGTGAGGTGTGTTATAGCACCTGACAGGAGGGCGGGTGGAGTCTAAAAGCGTTTCCTGTTTTGTTTCCTGTCGTGTGGAATACCTCATGTGTTATGACTGGGTCGAGGACGAGGGACGTAGAGGTAATACAAGCCTCTACAGGCAAAAATTAGGAATTATCTGCACATCTTGGTGCTTTCCACAATCAAAATCCTCAGGTACCCACATTTTACAGGCACTTTTCCACACTACGTTCCAGCAGGTCTGACTTGTCACAAGTTACCTTAAGAAAATTGCATGGGTGCGATGTTCAACAATAAACCCAGTAAATTCTGTATGTGGACTTCTCTGCATGACTCAGAATTCAAATATGTGCAATGTCATGAATTACCACACATAACAGAGTTCCAGGCATGACGAATAATTTGGGCCACAGAAGTCTCTGTCCACTTTCTATACCCTACCTTTATAGGGTAAATTACACGTTGCGACCTCAGAGATGTGGCTGGACTGGAGAGAGGTCTGAAGATATCAGAGAAATACAGGGAGGGTAATCCAAGAGGTTTGGGGATAAAATTAAAGTGAAAAGCCCCAACAAGTATCATAGGAGCAATCCTGGTAATAGCTATTATTCTATATTCAAATGTATCGACGAGAAGTTATCCACATTAAGATAGAAACTCTTTTTTTTCAGCATAGTTTCTAAAAGGTTTTATGACTTGACTGGGACTTTTGAAGTTATTCTCAATGCTGACTGTAAAGATCTCTACAAAAGCCCTACATTAAAACACAATAATAAATTAAAAACGTAACAGGCTCTATGGAGCTCAGGGATTTATTATATCTGGACCTCCAAGCTGAAAAACAGGACTTGAGTCTCTGCAGGGACGCTAAACATCCTATGATTCTGGGCAAATATCTTAAACTCCCTGTGCCTAACAAAAAATGAATGTCTGTGTCTGTAACTCAACTGGCGCTCATGTAAAGCGCTCTGATACCTTTGGATATAGTTTGTGCTATATTAAATTCCCCCCCCCCCGACCAAAAAAACAAATCTGTCGTTAAAGTATCTGGATAAAGGTCCTGCATGAATTATTAGTGAAATTGTAAATGTATTGGTTTATGCAACACATAGGACCTCTTCCAGAAGAACCTGACACAGTGCGGCACCTCAAGCCAATTAGCTGTGCCACTCTGCATCATTTTTAAAGCACAGGGATGCGTTGTATTAACAACAATAGACACATCCCTGTGCTTTCCCCGGCACTGGAGCACAATTGGCTGCCATGTGCCAGCGCAGGCACCCTTGCATCATTTTGCAGCGGAGACACCCTTGCGTCATTTTCCCTCAGCGCAGGGATGATTGTTTTGTGCAGGAAGGGACACCTTCCTGCACAAAAATAATCATTATTGGCATTCTCCACTTTCTATGCGTGCTGCTGCAGCGCGCATAGAAAGAGGAAAAAACAAGGAGAAATGAAAACATTTCTCCTCGTTGCACCATAGGCTTCTGACGCATTACGAGTTTTATAAAATGTTGTAAACCTGGGAATGCATCAGGTTCCATGGATGCTGCATGGGAACACCCGTAGCAACATCCATAGAATGCCCCTTTCACACAGAGTAATACGTGAAATGGGCCCATATTTACAAGGCCATGAAAAGTCACACAGGGTGAGTTTTTGTGGCCTAGTAATGCGAGCCCAGTGCGCCGCCAGTGCATCAAAAAAAGTGTTGCAACGCAATTAACATTTTCTAAAACTGGGAATGCGTCGGGATCTTACGACTCCCCTGGGAGGCATAGGTATTGCGTAAAGAGGAGAAATACTTTAATTTCTCTTTGTTTTTACCCCTTTCTATAGTAAGAGGAAAATGCCATTAAAAATTGTTTATGAGACGGAACATATTCCTTCCTGCACAAAAGCAGATATCCCCGCAGATCAGGCACCCTTGCAAAATGACAATTGTTAATAGGAGGCATCCCTGACCTTTGAAAATGACGCAGCTCGGCTCAGCAAAATGGCTTACGGCGCCGCACCGCGTCATTTCCTTGTAGATGAGGCCTACGGATTTTCTCGAGCATTGAAAGTGGCACTATGAAAATGACATTCACTCTAGCGTCTTGGTACAAATGGCCCGGGCTACCCCGAGGATTACAGTCTATTATTTAATTTATAGAGGTCACCGAGGAGCCAGCCGGGAACATTAATTTGAATAGCCAGTTCTTCCTATCAGCAGTAGATGTTTTTTCTAAAGGAAACCTGCTAAATCTCTGCTGTCAATGCGGCTGCTGCCTCTGGCGGTCAATTAGGAAGAGAGACATATGGGTACGAGGGAAAGTCGTGATTCCATAAACGTGTGCGTTAGAAAATAGATGTCCCCTGTGCTCTCTGCCTCCCACGCAGCTCCCCTGAGGCTGATGTTCAAAACTCGTTCTTTGAGATAAAGTTCACTTAGGCGAATTTAGAGACTAGAGCGAGCAAGAGAGTACCACATTGGGGGAGGGTGATGGGTGATGGGGATGGGGGGAGGGGAGGGGAGTGTAGACTGGTTTTTTTCCGACGGTAGACTACCGCTGAAAATCAGTGCCTCTACTTACACTGCGTTAGGATGCGTTAGGACTCCCCAAATAGAATGCCAAGTATGTTGTAGGTCATTTTTGCAGAGTAAAAGCATTAAATGCCAAGTGCTTCCATGTCTGGTTTGATACCATAAGCCAGTCCTCCATTTCAGCTGGTAGCACTTTGCATGCTGGGACATGTAGTTCAATGAGGACTGAATAATGAATACCCGTCCGATAAAACTCTTTTTGCATGCGGCAGGAGGCATGCCTATGCTAGACCAAAAGCTCACACCTTTGCACTACATACTTCAATAATGATAACACCATCACACATCATGTGCAATCATATAGGCTTCGGAGAACCTGAGGACACACTGAACTGAGGTCGCTGCGTGCAGCTCCCAGCACTATTCACACATACATACATTATAGTAGATGTGCACATGGAAAAGGCCAATGATAACTAAGAACACATTACATTTCTGCGTCCTGGCGCACGAATCGTGGCCTGTGCTGAAGGATACGCCATACGCTTTTTCCCCAGGAACGTTTCTTCCAAAGGACAGAGCTCAGTCCGAAGATTGCAGAAGCACGTTAGCGTCGGGTCCCAGCTTAAAAGAATTAATTCAGAGCTCATGTGGACAATTTTATAGCACATACTACCAGCTTAGTGAAGCTTCAAAGAGGGGCTACTTTAAGTGCCTTTGACCTTTGACCCCAAGGCAGCATAGGAGGTGTGTGCTGTCTGTGTTGTTCCTGCTGTGTTAATTCAACAGGCTTTGAACAGGGGCCTGAACAAATTCATGCGCACCAACCTATCTGGAATCGCATGTCCTGTGATTCCAACTGGGATCTCGCAGGTCAAGAGTGCTCACTGCTAAACCTCCAGACGATGTCGCAAGGCTCTATGTACTACCCCTAGCTCCTAAGCGGATGGACTCTTCCTCTCCCATTGGACCATGGGTACTCGTAAGCATTTTCCAAGGGACCAGTGCGTTTGATCAGTGGTGTGCCTGAGGGCCGCACTGAAATCAGCAGGGTGGTGGTTAGCAGTGGCGTAGCTAGGGTTTTTGCAGTCTATGGTGGTGCCTGTGTTTGCCGCCTGCGGTGGGCACATTTAAGAGCAGGGGTGCTGGCGATTCCCCCACAGTGGCTGCAAATAAGATCAGGAGAGGCCGCCGCCCCCAAAACTCATGCCGCCTGGGGCAGACCACCCCCCCCCTTTGCTACGCCACTGGTGGTTAGAGGGTGAGTGGTTAAGGTGGGTTTAGGGGTAGCAAAGCACGTGCATTTACTAGCTGAATTGCACAAAGTAAAACCAGAAAACCTGGGACCAGTCACAGCCTCCCCACTTTACCAAACTCCCGGATCCGAGGCAATTGCTTTATTTCACTTTCCCTCCTTTTTCTTCATCACATATAAGAGGACTTTGAATACATGACTTCAGGGTGTGAGCTGTACAAAACCTTCTCAAGTGTTTGATTTATTAAACTATAGTGTTGTCCATGTACAATAGCAACCCAGGCTGCCCAGAGGGTGCACATGACAACTGGCTTGCCTGGTAGTTCACTATTGGCATTGTTGTCAGCACGAATGATTCTAAATTCATGTTTGAAAACTATAACTTAAAAAAATACTTCTCAATGAACTTATTTAATCTGATGCACTAAGGTGAAACCGTTCAGCATGTTAATGAAATACACCTACAGGTTTGCTGCAAAGTGTCTTTAAAAATGACAGGTGTTCCTAAATTTAAGGGGTGCAAGACATCCTAGTAACTTCCTTTCTTAAACTTCAATTAACCTTTAAATAAATAAATGTTCGCCCATTTATATATTTTTTTTTTATTTAGGGTTGATTGGAATAAACGACAGCAGAGTGCTGCTGTTGACCATAGGGCCCGAGTAGAGGTGAGAAGGGTCGCATGCCCCCCGGGCCCACTCTGAGTATCACTGCACTATCTTTCTGGCAGAAAACACCGCTCAGTTCCTGCGGTGGTGTCTCTCCACATTTTTACAGAATCTCTCCCCCGGAAGCGTTTTTTTGACAGAAAAGTGTTTCAAATCCAAAAAGTTTTTCCAGTCTCACTGTGTAGTATCCAGAGAACGCTTTAATAGGGCGACACGGTCAGAGGCTCCGTACTGTGAGCAGGATTAACTCTTTCCAAAGACTGAAGTCATTCACATTCATAGTGACGATGATAACTATTACCCTCGTGGCGTGATTCTTACTTAAAAAAAATAAAGAAAGATGTATCTTAGCAAAACGAAAGCTGCTGGGTTTGTCCGTATATTTCTTCTCTTTCCCGAGGAAATACCAGCATTTCATGGCTCATATGGCCAGGGGCTAAATTCAAATTATCCTCAATGTGCCAGAAACCTTGTGAGTTGATAGATATTTTTTTCACGTTTTTGGAAGCCTTGATATAGTTCTTCACACACATAGTTCTGTGGAACCACTCAAGTTATACATCATCTCTGGCTCATTGTTGGCCCATTATGGGCTTATTGTTAGGTGATTCTTGTCTCATTGCTGACTCGTTGCCGGCTCTTTGCTGGACCATTGTTGGATCATTGGGGAATCATTGACAGCTCATTGCTGAATCATTGATGACTCACTAGAGGCTTATCTCTGGTTCATTGTTGGCTCATTGCTGACTCATTACTGGCTCATTGCTGACTCATTATGGGCTCATTGTTAGATGATTCTTCTCTCATTGCTGACTCGTTGCCGGCTCTTTGCTTGACCATTGTTAGATCATTGGGGGATCATTGCCAGCTCATTGCTGAATCATTGATGACTCACTAGAGGCTTATCTCTAGCTCATTACTGGCTCATTACTGGCTCATTGCTGGATCATTGCCAGCTGTCAATCTTCGTCCTTCACAAAGAAACTGCTGCAGAAGCCCTGACCACTGAAGGATACAATGCCAATGTCTCACACAGTCCTTTCTGCTGATAAGCGCAAGACTCTGGATCATCACGCACTGACTGAAACTGTGCATGGTGAACTCTATCACATAAAAAAGATTTAGGTTCCTCTGCTCATAAGGCCCATGACAGCGGCATCGTCTGCCTCAAATAGCCCAAAGTAACGCCCTCATTGGTGAATTCAAAGCACATGGGCAAGGAGTCATTCAAGAGTGCACATAGATCCACAATGCATGCCAGCGTCAGAATTTTCTACTTCCCGGTTTTCTCTCCAAAAGGACTGATGAAAGCCAATGCTTATTCATGTCAATCATGTTACAGAGTGAGGAAGTCACTGCTGAGGAAACCATCTACAGTGATTCCTTTCTTTCCACAAAGCGTGCAAAGGCCAGAACAGGCTCTGAGTAGTAAATTTGAATTCCAGTGCTGGATGAAACTGATGAGATCCCTTAGCTTGTGCTGCACATCAGGATGTGTGCCTTAAACATCTACATCCGGTTGGCACTGGAGCTGCTATAAATGTCATGGCTAACATTTATTTGACCAAACTAAAGGGTGACATCATGTTTCAACCCACAATTGTCAAAACGTATGCACATGTTGCCCTCAAGCAGCTCCTTCGCAACTGTTACTTTCTGTGACCTGTTCTCCCATGCAGCCATCAAGACAACTTCATTGATGGTATTTTTTGCACAGGGTGACAGCTAAGCCTCCAATCAGCAGTGATTCATACTGCTTTAGGCACTCTTATCTGCCAGATCATCGTGAAAATAGAAATATCTGGGATTGTTAATGTTACCAAATTATTTATGAAACTTTTCCAAGGTCTTGGTGAGCTGAAAGATATCCAGATCACATTTTACAAAGATGATACTGGTAAGCCTCTAATGCAGAACTTAAGGAAAAAGTCTTTCAACAACCAAAATCAAGTAAGTCAGTTCATGCTTGGTGGTCGTGGATTACCTTTACAAAAGAGGTGCTCAGCTGTCTCTTAAAGGCGTTACTCACAATTCACAGTCATTTCAATCATTTTGGTCTCCTATTGATTCGCATGTTATGCAATGATATGATTAAGTATTCTCTTATGTATTTTGGTGATTAATTTCTCCATATTTACCATCTTATTTGTATTCAATTTAATTGTGACTCTATATTTTATGATTTTATGATTCTATGATATGTTCACTCCCCCGCCCCTCCCCCCCTTTTTCCTTCCTTTTCCCTTCCTCTTCATTTTTGGCTTACTGCATTTCATGCTCATCATTTAATCATTTATGCATGTAAGATTTATTCTTTTTGTATTGTACTTGTCTATTTCTTTTGTCTACAAAATACTTCAATAAAATCATTTTGAACTTAAAAGTGAAACTGCAGGATGGTACAGCATGAAATAATTGTTCCCATGGCAGGGCCATTACCATGGGCTTCCCAAGTCGCTCTGTGCCCAATAAGCAGTTGAGTGGGAAGACACATGTCTGTGTTGGCATGCCAACTAACCACTCTTGCAATACAGGAATAGCAAAACCAAGGTCCTTGAGTTCAAAACATAGTGCGCTAGCTCAGGGTTGCCCACCTAGATGCTTTTGAAGCACGACGTGAATAAGAGATATCGCCAGTTGAATGTTAAGGAATCTATGTGCCATGTCATCATGTTCATGATTCACGTGTTTAAGTTTATACAAGAAGTTGCAATGATATTTCAAAGAGCAAAACATGAAAAGGAGGAACTTCAAAATAAGACCATATTCTTATCTACACGAAATTATTTCTTTTTTTAACGTTTTTATTAATATTGCAAGAAGGTAGTGAAACAAATACATTATGAATCATTACATAACATTAAAAACAACAGAAGGAAGACACAAAGTAGATTTTAAACTTAGATAAGCAATAAAAAAAGGAAAATGCATCTTGAAATGGTCTCAGCAGCCTTTTAAATTATATTCAACCGATCAGATAAACATTCCCCATATTTTCTCCCTTTTTCTCAATGAGCTAGGGCCCCTTAGTCTAGCTAGTGCTACCTCCATTGTATGCATTTCATTAACTAAAGCCCACCACTCCAAAACATGCGGAGGTTCTGGGGAGATCCATGACCTAGAGACTACTAGTCTGGCACACGCAAATAAAATAGAATTCAGATCTTTATGTGGACTGCTTATTTCCTGCAAGTCTAGCAAAATCAGAAGAACGGAGAAAGGCGGGAAAATTATTTGCTTCTGGATTAAAACACCTTCTATTCTCTTCCAAAACTCAGATAACACAGGGCAGGAAAAGAGCATATGCCCCAGCAGCCTCCAAATCACATTTAGGGCATTTTGTGCGTTCATTCGAACAGTTATCTAAAGTCCATCCGGAAATTCTTTGAGGATTGTAATATAATTGACAGACGGTTCTATACAATTGTAATCTTATGTTGGAAGTCTGAACCACCTTATTAATTTGAGAGAGCGAGGCGGATATCTGATTGGGAGTGATGTTTAATCCCAACCTGTTCGACCATTTTGAAGCTATTTTGCCACAATCATCCGTCTTACCCTGAATGAAATACCCGTAACTTTCACTAATAAGTGATTTATGCCGATCAGAATACAAATATTTCATAATGTCCGAATGGCGGATTAATTTAATTTTCATTTTCCGGATTAGGAAATCCTGAATTTGCACATACTCAAAATGCATACCATCGTTCAAATTATAGAGAGATTTAAGTGATGCAAATCCTAGTAATCAATCAGAGCCATAAAGGTTCCCCAAAGTCTTAATGCCGCAACTAGCCCATAAAAACCCTGCACCATCCGAAAAGATTCCGGTAAGACCAGGGTTTCCCCACAGTTGTAATTCCGAGTTAAAAAAAGATGTTTTATCAAAAACCATAATCTGGTTCCAAATTTGTGTTATATGTCTAGCGGTCTTGAATTTAACATGTTTAAAGTAGTTTCGGTTGTTGACTCGTGCCAGAAATTGCTTACAATCAAGTCCTAACATAAGCTGATAAAAAAAATTGTGAATTTCCATTTTTGAGCAGACTGCGGATCCTACCAAAAAAAGTTGCAAAAAAGTATAATCTAAAATCAGGAAAAGTCAAAGCCCCTTTCTCAATTGGGAGTTTCAATAGCTGTATTGAGATACCATCGAGTTTTTTAAAAAAAAGTATTATTAAGGCGCAGAGGGATTGATCTAAATAAATAAAGAAATGTGGGTACAATTTTCATCTTATTTAAATTAATTCGTCCTACGAGGCTGAGTGGTATCTTATGCCATTTTTTTAAAGATAAAGTTACTTCCTTCAATAGTGAATCATAATTAAGTGCTATTATTTAGTCGATCTTTGCCGAGATCCTAACTCCCAGATGCACAACATTTGAACACATACCTTGTACCAAAGTCAAAGAATTATAATTATCTATGACCTGGGTTTTATTCATATTTAATTTATACCCCGAAATGTCTCCGAATATTTTCGCTTCCTTAGTTATCGCCGGGATAGCCTTAACTACGTCAGTAGTAATTATCGCTATATCGTCCGCATATGCGGTTATTTGCTATTCCCCGCATGTTGGAATGAGATAATATCGCATTGTAAAAGAAGGGAGTTTAAAAATGGTTCCATTGAGAGGGCGAACAGCAAGGATGACAAAGGGCACCCTTGCCTAGTTCCTCTTTATATTGAGAAGTTGGAGGAGTTCCTACCCGCCTAACTTATCGTGGCCATTGGCTGGTCGTATAATGAGCAAATCCTGCCAAGATATTGACCCTGGATGCCAAAAGCCTTAAGAACAGTCCATAAATAATCCCACCCCACTCGGTCAAATGCTTTTCAGCATCTAGCATGACCATCCCGAGTGGGGTGGAATCAGTAGATGCTACATCAAAGGCTGTAATAGCTATGTTAATATGAGCAGTAGTGTCTCTCCCCATGACAAATCCATGCTGTTGTGCAGTGACCAGCTCCAGCATAAGGGGAGCTAGTCGATTCGCCAGAATCTTAGCAAATGCTTTAGCATCCATATTGATCAATGAAATTGGTCTATATGACCCACATTCATCTGCCGGTTTTTGTTTTTTAAGAAAGAATACGATTTTAGCAATCTTCCAGGAAGATGGAGCTTTCCCGGTATCGCCAATTGAGTCTATTACTAGGCTAAAAAGAGGAAGTAATTCCTGAATACAAGTCTTGTAAAGTTCGATAGGCAGTAGATCTTCGCCAGCTGCCTTACCAGAGGGGAGAGATGAGATTGCAGAATTTATCTCGGCCAAAGTAATCTTTGAGCTTAGTTGTCTAACAGCTTCTTTATCTCGTTGATCGTTCAGATGTATATTGAGGTATGTTAATATATTATCATTGGCAGGAGAATTTTCTGGAGTATATAGCTTACGGTGGTATTTGGCAAATTGATCCAAAATCTGATCTGGCTGATTGTAAGTTACCATATCCCTGCCTCTAATTACTTTAATAATGGTTCTAGCTTTCTTATCAGCAACTTTGTAAGCTATCACTTTCCCAATTCTATCCCCGCTCTCGTACTGTGACAGATGATACTTATGAAGTCTTGCACTATACTTCTCCCTCAAAATCTGCTTAGTATCTGACTGTAATTTTACTAATTCAATCCTTAGTTCATCATTGTTCGACTTTCCTTGCCTGAGGCCCTCTGCTAATTTCTGTTACAGAGACAGAATATTAGATGTCATAAGCTTTATCTCCTTCCGGCCCTCAGAATTCTTTTTAAATAAATATTGTTGGGTGAAACCCCTTATGCTTGCTTTACAAGCATCCCATACAGATATTACTTCCGCAGAATTCAAATTGATCCCAATAAATTCAGTAATATGCCCTTTGAGTAGTGTGATAAATATTGAATCTGAAAAAAGATATCTAGGGAACGTAAATTGCTGAACCCCTTATTTCCTCTTATAAATATTAAATTCAACAAGTATAGGGTTATGATTAGATGTTACTCTTGGGCATAACTCAATACTACAGCTTTCCAAAATTCTGTCGGTAGCCCATAACATATCAATCCGGGAACATCATTTGTGAGGTGCTGAGTAATAAGTGAACCCTGCTAATGTAGAATGTATAGTGCGCCACACATCCTTTAGATTGTGCAGCCGGCTTACTTCCAATATAGCAGCCCTGACTTTACCCATCCATTGTAAGGCACCTTGTCTCGTAGAATTTACCGCATAATTCATAACGCAATTGAAGTCGCCCATAATCATTAATTCTCCCTCCCAATCTAACAGTTTGATATTTAGCCGGTCATACATTGTTGGTTCGTCAATATTAGACCCATACACCACACAGAATACATATTTACAGAGTTCAAATTGCGCTTGAGCTATCACCCACCTTCCCCTTGGGTCTGAAGCAGTTCTGACAATTTCAATCATAAAATGTTTCTGCTTCAATATTGCCACCCGCTAATTGAAGCACCTAGAGTAGTACAAGCAATAAGATCATATCCCATCTGCCCCAGAAGTTTTCTATCTTGAAACACATTATGAGTTTCTGAAATCATAGCCATATGTGGTTGATACATATTAAGTTCTTCCTGGACCAGTCTCCTCTTCTGCTTGCTATTGGGACCAGCTACATTCCATACTAAGCACCTAACCATAGACATATCTGAAAATTAAATAATTAGCCTTCCTATGAATTATTAAACACCTCATAAAGAATACTTTAATTTGTTTCCAATGACCTCTTCTACCTCTTGCAATAAAGTTTTTCACCCTTCTAAACCCCCCACCCTTCATCCCAAGAACCGGCCACCCACCCTCTATTCCCTGCGGGGAGAACACCCCTCTATACCCTGCTGCTGTTGACAAGGCAGCACTACGAAGTAGCACCTGGGAGGCTTCGACCAACATCCCCTACCAAAAAAGGAAGGACAAAAGAGAATTCCAAACATCACATAAAAGAGAAAGCAAAAATTAAATCTACAGCGACTAATCAGTTTTACTTTACTTCTATGTAAACCTACCAAAATATACATAAACTAATCAAGTACCCAACTACTAATTCACGAACTAAGTTTAACTAGTGTTTGCTCTGCTTCTTTTACCTCGGTAAAAAATACACCTGACCATTTTTGATCACCTTAAGGCGGGCAGGTTCTTTCAAATATACAACACACCCAATAGCCTTAAAAGAATCAATTATCTGCCTGAGCTTCCATCGCCTATCCATTGTACTTTTGCTCAAGTCTGAGCGTACGAAAAAGGTTAAATTATCTACTGTTACAGGAGTATTGGGCCTTGATTTTAATGAGACAGCTTGCCTCAATAAAAAATTACCAAAATTTATCAGGAGAGGACGTGGAAACTTGCTATCTTTGTTCCTCTGAACCAGAAGTAGTCTGTGTACCCGTTGTAATTGCGAGTCCCAGTCCCAGTCTGAGAGGTCCAAAAAAGCCTTCTGGAACAACTTAACCACGTAAGCCCTGGGGTCTGCACCTTCCACACCCCCGGGGATTCCAAAGAGTCGTAGGTTTTGCCTTTGCGCATGATTATCCATGTCCTCCAGCTTAGTTGCAAGATTAGTAATACGTTCTGCATGTAGGTGAGTTAAGGATTCAGTTTGTGTAGCTCCTTCTTCGACCTCGACCACTCTCTGCTTTAGTTCCTCAATTTCCTGCGTCACGCCACCTAGTTTGCTGGATAGCTCTACCAGTGAGTTCTGCAATTTGGTGTTGTCCTCTCTCAACTGCAGAAAATGATGTTGCCCTTCTTGACGTTGATCCATAAGAGTCTTCAAAATTAGGTCTACAGAGGAGGCTGGGTGGCCCAATTCCAATGCTTCCTCAGAATCAGGGGGCTCACTGACACACATTAGGTTAGTCGCAGTTGTGGACATGACAGTAGCTGTAACAAGATTTTGAGCAGAGGTTAAAGTAGGAGTAGCAATGGCAGAGGCAGTAACAGTAACTGTTGATGGGTGCATGGCTACAAGCTGTTTCCTCCATTTGACCCCCTTCATCCTTGCCAAGAGTGGGGGAACTCAGACTCTTTGACCTCAAAGTAGGGTTCACGCCATCCCCAGAATTAGCATCCTCCACCGGGCTGGCCCCTGATAGCCTCAGAGCCATTTTCTTAACGCCACCCTTCGCTTGGATCAATTTTCGTAGGGGGCTTTCATCTCTGTTTAACTTTTTACGCAGGTTGGCTGGAGAGGGGCCTGAATTCGAAGAGTTGCCACTGCCCTTTCTGAGTTTAGATTTAGCTTTAATGTTACCTTTTTTAACACCAAGGGATTTAAAAGTGCTTACCCCAGTCTTAACACTGCATGCCTCCCCTCTTCATCAGGGATTACTTCGTACTCCGCATTCAAGCTCTCTTCTGCCTCATCTGCTCCTTGAAAAGGCAAGCCTCCTGTGCCAGTGCTTGATATATCTATCTGTGTTTCAGCAACATCGGCTAAATCGTGGCTTTCTAAATCAAAAACCAAGTCTGTGGAGCCCTCAATTCTGTCCTCAATGCTAAAGCCGGTTGAATTTGATACACCTGAATCCATATCGTGTTTGTCAGCATCTCCAATAAGGCTACCATTCACCAGCTCTACCTCCATAGCCTCAATTGGGGTAAGAGCGTTTTCACATCTCTCACTTGCATTGACATAGCCAGGCGCCCTTACTATTCCTGTAGTTTGGTTACTTGCAGGGTCAGGCGGGGTTGATACACTGTTACTGAAGCTCTCTTTGCTGGGAACATTGTTACAGCCGTTTTTCACTGTGTTTGTGCCTAAATTCACACTCATATTCGATTCTGCTGCCAAATTAGTTTTAAACAGCGGAGGTCGGATCAGCTTTTTCCCCGCTACTGCCACAGCTGCTAGGACTGTTTCTAATGTATTAACTCCCACAAAAGGTTCAGTTAAGCTGCCAGAGTTTACCTTTGATGCTGGCGTCGGTGAATCTATTTGGGCAGCTCTCCCTGCACAGGCTACTCTGGCATTCAATTTTGGAGCCATCTTCAGCTGCAATGCCCGTGCACTCCCTGAGCGCTCCAACCACGGTATTCTTTCCCGCGGTTCCGTGCTCAGTGCAGCGAGTATCGTAGGGCCCGCCCACAAAGTTCAATGGCTGAGTTGTGGCCGGACACGCTGTAATCTCCAAACAGCGAGCCACCGCTGGTAACACTCGCCGAGGAAACGAAACATCCGGCGTCCACCAAAAGGATTAATCAAGACGTGTGTCGCAGCCGCTGTATGCACAGTAAGTTACGAGAATTTCGCTTTCTCACAGCTCCTCATGGCAAGGAGTCGGGAGCCTCCACAATCTGCTTCCTCTGTAAGGCGGTGTTAATCCGTCATCTTGATCCTCCCCCCATGAAATTTATTTTTATTCAATTTAGATTCAAATGGAAAGAATTAGGAAAATTCCAAAACCACAGTTAACATGTTTTTTTAGGGAAACACCCTCTACTTCAAGACTGGAAGATATATAGAACATATACTAATTAAAAGTTGGACATTGTATGCCTTCACACATTCTTCTTAAAATAAATATATATACAGGCAATCGTAAAAGATAACAGACAAGAAGAGAGTGCACACCCATCCGATATCTTTTCATTTACATTGGTCGAAAGAAGAAAGAGCGAAGAGGAAAAATGCAAAGACAAGAGAAGCAAAATGAAAATGAAAAATGTATAGTCAATTCAAGTAATAAATAACTTTTTGTTATCTACCCCAATTTTTTTAAATAACCTCTTAGTAAATGATCGCAATGTCCATCCAAAAATGAACAATACATTATGTGTCAAAATTGATTTCAATTAAAAAAAGCTTAAAAAGTATCACATTTCAATTGATAAATTGTCCATTGATCTCAAGTTGCCCCATAGTGGAATCTTTGAACTAAATTGTACAGAATGTCTGAGGATCATATCAAATTTCAAATTAATCTCTCGAGTCCATTTTAAAACAATAGCTTTTGATGAGACACCTAATTAAGTTACATCCTCAAACTCATTTTATAATTTGATCACACAAGTAAAATACTCCTATATGCTATTTACCTATGTATAGTTGTACTAGGAACTCTTTAACACTATCAGAGCGATCTCCTTCAAAGTAATTAGTTCTACAACAAATTGCGATCACCATAAACAAGCATTTTTAAACAAACATTTTAGATAAAGATTAGGCCCTAATTTTTCATTTGAAATGTCTTAGTATTGGTAATAGTGGCTCCCTCTCATACAAGCACCATAAAAAGATTTCCATAGGAACGAGCAAATAATCAATAATCAATATGTTTTCTTCTTTCAACGGGGTTTCATAAGGGCATATTGAGGCAATAGGCAACTTGATTGAAGTCTGTAATATCTGATGAATAGTTTGTCAGTGAATTATTTTTTACCTTTTTTTGTTTTATGGGTTAGTTATGAATCACTTCCAGGTAGCACCATATGGGAAGTGTTTGTGCAAATTTTTGCTGAAAAGTATAGAGTGTTAACATAGTCTTTTTTTTCCTTCATTGTCTGGCTCCATTGTTAATCAGTTCCGGGATGGACTGCACAGTGGACGTTTGGTGAGAACTTTAAATGGTAGTGAAATGGCACATCATGAGGTTGTGACAGTGAGAGTTTAGTTGCTGGTGAGTTACGATGGGGTAATGTATTTTTTTTTTACTTTTTAAACACAAATTTTGATTCTGCAATTAGTTTCTTGTTTTGTTTATGCCAACAGTAACTAATTGTAAGAAATTAAATTTGAAAAATAGGAACTAACCTTTATCTAACATGCTTGTTTAAAAAGTGTTGCTTACATTAATGGAAATTTGTTGTGGTATGAAGTATTTCGAAAGGGATCACTCTGGTTAACGGGTTCCAGATACAAATACATCTAGCTAAACCGCAATTAGGAGAAATTTCTTGGTATGATTAAACTATAAAAAACGTTTGAGGATGTAACTTAATTTAGCGTCCCGGCCAAAGGTGTTGTTTGTAAATGGACTATAGAGATGAATTTGAAATTTGATGTGACCCTGAAATACTATGGCTTAAATACATACTGTAAATTTCTGTTTATTTATAGATTCCATTATTTGACAACTTCAGAACATGAACAATTCATTAATTGAAATATGATCATGTTTGGAGCTTTTTGAATTTATATTAATTTTGACACATAAGGTATGTTTTTTGATGTATAGAAAATATGGGATTTAAAGATTGGGGCATTTGAATCAGTTCTGCCAAAAACCATTCCACTTGATATATGATACATTCATTTGGAATATACAAGAATGTTTTATTCATTTTTTTGGGGCATTGTGATTATTTTCTCAGAGGATAATAGAAAATATGGGTAGATAACGAAAGGTTTGTTTATTACTGGAATTGATCATTCTGATCCTATACATTTTTAAAATTCAAGTTAGCTTCTTTTGTCTTTTCATTTTCCTCCCTTTTCTCTTTCTTCCTTCTCTTACGTAAATGAACAGAGATCAAATGGGAGAATACTACTTTTTTGATTGTTATATTTTATGATTACCTGTACATATATATGTATACATATTGTTTTGTTTCCCATAAGAATGTGTGAGGACATATAGTGTTCAACTTTTAATTAATATACGTTCTATATAACTTACAGCCCTGAGGTAGAGGGTGCTTCCCTTGAAACATGTTCTGACTGTTGTTTTGGATTTATTGTAAGAACTTGCCTTTGGATGTAATTGAATAAAAATTAATTTCATTAAGAAAAGAATATTGACACTTTGTGAACTGCCTCCTTTTGAAGTTTTGAACTATTTGTAAACCATTGGGGCTTGTTGAAGGTGAGGGCGCAGGGCTACAGATCCCCAACACCAACTTGTTTGTTGTTTCAAACTGCCTGGGAGGAAGTGCAAATATAATGAATCAAAATCAAATCAAAAGATAGGCAGAAGGGATGATTCAACAAGAATTTTGGGAATTTTCCGTAGCATGTCTCCAAATGGAAAGGCTAGGATAGAAAGTTCCAGAGGGTGTAGCCTTGAGAGTGGATTATCCTTCCCGTGAATTGCATGAATTGCGTATATATTGGTGGAAGCAGCTGTGAAACAGATTTGGGTAGCTGACCTTCAACTGTCGCTCAGGTGGTTGGGACATTAACTTTGACAGGTGAATCAGCGCATTAAGTGAGGCCTTGAGAACAAAGCAGAGCATTTTGAAATTGACTCTGCTTGATTCGTAACTAGAATATTTTTAGGGAGATATTTATGTGTTTGTCAATCTAATTTTTGAATTTCTGCAGCTGAGTCACAAGAAATAAGCACACATATACCAGGAAGTGTACAATCATGCATGCAGATTAACTACATTTTAAAATTAACAAAGGTTTTCCACATTACCCCAGAATATCTGAGACAGTGCAGGTTTCCAGGCGTACTCCTGAGACACTTTTGTGAAAAAAACAGGTGTATCGGTATTTAAACACAATGGGCCATATTATCAAGCAAGGGCGATACATTATCGCCGCTTTTATCGACAGGAAATTGCTGCTAAAGCGGCGATTATGGGCTTGATAATATACCCTTGTGAATTCCCATAGAAGCCCAGGTTCTGGTGTTAACCTGGGCTTCTATGGGAATTCACAAGGGCATATTATCAAGCCCATTATCGCCGCTTTAGCTGCAGTTTCCTGCCGATAAAAGCGGCGATAATGTATCGCCCTTGCTTGATAATATGGCCCCCATGTTCATTTTTGTTTTAATGTACCTGCACTAATATTTCCAGAATAGGGTAAATAAATACAGGTAAGTTTAGATTTAATATTTTAGCTCCACATGATATGTATATATTGTCAAGGTAAGTAGAATAATACATTTACACTTACCTGTACGTTTTTACCTTGGCAATAAGTTGATAGTTGAAATTATGGGCACAATATTGGGGAAGATACATTAAAAAAAGTGATATTGATTTTCAACCAATTTATTGCAATATCATGCTTATTTACAGTTCTTCTGAGCTGGAAAATAATTTTCCCATGAAGAAGCACTTTTTCCTTGCACCCCAATAATTTGGGGGTCCTCTCCATTCACTTCTCAACCGAGGGATGAATTTTCTTCTGATTTATGAGGAACGTATGACTTATGAGTAAACATTCGACCAATTTCAGAGTGTGACTGGGTTAGAGAAAACTTGAAAAAAATACTCACAAACTCTCAAGTTTGTGAGTATTCTCAAGGGAACCCAAGACCTGGATTGCCCGCTCCCTACCACTTGGGTCGGATATACCCATCAGGAAAAGTTGCACTTACACACACATGTGGCTTTGTGAATCAAACCCTACGTTTTGCAAAAGATGTTTCTGCAGTCTCTGTTTTCATATCCTTCCTGCGCCCCCTTCAGTCTCTCACAGGCAGACTGAAACCATGACTGCCGTCCCGCCCTGGCCCTTTCTGCCATCACTCCAGGGCAGGCACGGCAGGTATGGGGAGGAGTGGATTCTGCTGCAGTGATTTCAAACCAAGGCTGACTCCAGAGGAACACTGCTACTCTTAGTACTGAGTCAGCATGATTACACCGCGCTCTACGGGCACAGGCCCCGGAGAAGAGAACAGGAGAAACGATTTCTTCTTTTTTTGCAAGATTGAGCAGCACACGTCTTCTGCAAAGTTGTTGTAATGCTGCCGCATGCATCCTTGTCGTTGCCCTGGCGCCCAGCCAGCCTTCAGATTGCCCGGTAACTCAATTAAGGCCTGCCTGCACCAGGATACTGGCGACTGAGATCTTGCTATGCCCGCATAAGGCTTGCAACGGCTATGCTCGCCAGAATACATTAGTATATATCAAATTAAAGGAAGGGGCTCGCACCAGACTTAATCCCACTTTTATGCCAAGGGGTTAAACGCTAACTATTCATTTTATTACGCTTCTATATCGCAGCTTGGCAGCAAACAAGATTGTTTCAGGCATTTATTTATTTTACCTCTAAATAAAATGCAAATTTATTCCTGAAAGAGAGTGATGTGCTGTACCAACATTCTATTGTGTTTAAGAAACAATATTTTATCTGAAATAGGGCCAACATTACTCAAATGAACAATAAAGAAAAACATCTAAAACATATAGCTAAAGAAAAGCAATCGGACAGTTTGTTTCCAACTGTTTAAATCAATCTATCTATCTATCTATCTATCTATCTATCTATCTATCTATCTATCTATCTATCTATCTATCTATCTATCTATCTATCTATCCCAGAATTCCATCTCAAGCTTGAAGAAGATGCTGTCAACCATCTCAATTTATCTCACTGTCACCCCTAGTTTTAGGATCGATGGAATAGGCAGCATTATAGGTACAGGAGTCTGAAGTGGGGACGTTATACAAAGCCCTATTAGACTAAGGTTTTTCAAGGGGAGGATACAACCTAGTAATATCCTCATGCAAAGTCTGGGGAGATGTGGAGGGGGCTTATTAGATAAACCATGGCTTAAGCAGCTAGTTCCGGGAGTCAGTCTCCAGCATGGTTCATCAAGTCCATTATCTGCGACAGCCTTGATTTATTGTTTCTTAACCTAGAGAGGACTGGTGCAATATTGTCACTAAAAGTGTCAATAAACTTGTTCAAACAATCTGACCAGGCACCCTAGGCAAAAAAGCTGATCTAATCTCTGTTTCCATGGACACATGAGCACGAGTGATCCCACTTTTGGACACCATGGCGCGTATCCTAATGCTTATTCTTGGAGCTTGAACAGGTTTGTGTAGGCTCACAGGGAAAGTGAAATGTAGAGTCAAACCTTGCCACTGAAACTGAAGATGCAAAGGTTGATAGCATGTATACCTCTGTCAAGCAACCACAGAAGTTTAAGACAAAACGGAAACACATGTCTAGAGATCAGCACTATCTGTGCCAACCTTGGCGAAATACTCAAAAATATCGGAGCGAGCTACAGGAGACTGCATTTCCCAGAATGCCAGGGGCGAATCTTGCCTGAGAGGTCAGCGGTGTGCTCCCACATCCTGTTGTCTATTTAAAGTACTCCCGTGAGTCATTGAGCTGACAAGCTTGTGGATGAAGCACCTGCACGCCAGTGAGAGGTACTGGACCTGATATAATGTTTGTCAGCCTACTCTGCAAACCCCAAAATACAAGACTGTATTCTCTACTGATGACGGTTAATAAACCAGAAACACGTGTCTAGAGATCAGCACTATCTGCGCCAAGCTTGGCGAAATACTCAAAAATATCGGAGCGAGCTACCAGAGACTGCATTTCCCAGAATGCCAGGGGTAAATCTTGCCTGAGAGGTCAGCGGTATGCTCCCACATCCTGTTGTCTATTTAAAGTACTCCCTTGAAATAATTACCCTGTTCAAAAATATAAAATCTAAATCTCAGCAAAAGGCAACCAAGAAATGCTTCAAATTAGTTAGATAAAAATAAAAAGAACAGTAGAACATTTGAGAAAAAAAGTTTTCACTAGAAACTAACCCAGAAGGCAAAATCATCCAATCCGTAATTGACCTAAGGCACTGAAGAGGTAAGACTTTGGCTGCAATAGGCACAAAGATATTAGGTAAACTGAGAGTAGCACAGATAAACCAATAGACCCACTATGATTCAAAAAGCAGAGAAAGGCTGTCCTCCTCTGCCATGCCTTCTTTATTAGACAGAACTGAAATGCAGCATTGTTGTAGCTATGAAATAAACTGCTATCCATATTCCTGATTCGTTCCCCCTCTATTTCCCGCTTTCATATCCTGAAAGTGTCTGTTCGTCCTTTGGCTATGTGATTTTCTCCTGTCCATTTTCCACTTCCACCTTTCACCAATTTTCACCATGAGGCACTGACAAGGAGAGCGTGACACCTAAGAAATTACTAAATCATGTGAACAAATAAACACCAAAATAAATAAATAAATAAATAAGTAAAACAACATTGCTCCCCAACCTTTCAGATTAATTACATTTACCAAATGCATTATTTGCGATGTGTTAGACTTGGCCCTTTTTGCAGGGTCATCCCTGAACTTTTTGCCTTCCTCCCTCCTAGCCTTTTTTTCTGTCATGGTGTTGGTGGTTTTAGGACTCTGGAAACGTAAGCACTGCTGTTCAGTGTAAGTGTGTGTGCTCTCTGTGGTAAATATGGTAAGATTGGTCTACACCTGTTTAGGATAGTGCGAGGATGAGCTAGGTGTCATCAGCGTAGGAGATGATGCTTAGTCCATGGGGTCTGATGATGGTGGCAAAGGGGGTCATGAAGGTGTTGAACAGTGTAGGGCTGAGGGACGAACCCGCAAATGATGTTCATCGGTTCTGAAGTGAAGGAAGAAAGGCGGAAAGGAGGTGATCCATTTGAGGTCATCTACTTTAATTCCAATGGGGTGAAGCTTCTTGATGAGGGTGTAGTGGAACACGGTGTTGAACGCTGCTGAGAGGTCGAGGACATACAGGGCTGCCATTTCTCCCAAGTCCAGGAGTGTAATGAAGTCATCAGTGACAGCGATCACGTTGGTTTTAGTGATGTGGTTGGTGTGGAATCCAGATTGGTTTGTGTCCAAAAGATTTTTGTTCTTCAGGTGTTCCGTGAGTTTGTGGTTGATGGCCTTTTTGAGGACTTTGGCGGGAAAGGGGAGCAGGGGGATGGGATGATAGTTCTTGAGTTTGCTGGGGTTGGCGGATGGTTTCTTGAAAAGATACAAGTCATCTTATCTTCAGACAAATAGGAGGGATGCAAGGGATGTACAGGTTTATTTGATGTCAAGCTGAGTGACACCACCGGAATATAGTGTTGACCCAACTTTGTGCTCTGTCAAGCAGTGGCGCCGGCACAGGTAAGAGAGGTAGGTAAAGTGGGTAGTGGGTAGACTGGGGGCTGAAAGTCGATATTATAATATTACCTATTCCGTCATCTGTCGACTTACACCCCGAGTCCGCCACGCCTCACTGCTCTTACCTGTGCCGGCCTTCACTAGTGTCAAGACTGTAGGAGCCGAGAATGTGAGACAAGAAATCAGATGCTCAACAAAGACTTCTCTTTCTGGGCAACAGGGAAAATACATGGCCAGAACCACAAGTAGGCCTACTACAGTCTAGTCAGTGAAACTGAGAGAAAATAAGATATCTGCATTTACTTTGTTTGCTAATGTGTCCATCCAGATTCCACAAGAGAACTGGGCAATGTGGCTGAATGGCTAAATGTAAATGAATGAATACCCGTTATTCTGTGCATGCCTATACTACTCATGTATTACACTTATGAAGTAAATTGAGCCAGTTATAATGCAGCACTCTCTTACACTACTCTTACACTACTCTTACTGCCTGATCAATCTTTCTCATCATTTCTCTTATTACCCACACAGGACGTCCTGCAGAAATGAAAGCCCTGACTGCCCTGTCCCTGCCCACTTCCGTTTTCATGTCACAATCATGTGGCTTGTGAGGCTGTTTGGTCATTGTTGTATCCTGTACTAGTTTTTTCTTTCCCTTCCTTTGGTTTCTCCCTACTGCACCCCAACCCCCTTTCCCCCCTAGAATCTCCCAAACAGAATGTTCGTTTCAACCTCGTGATGCTCAACTGTGACAGTTGAGGATGACAGTTAGTGATTGCCGTTCCTGCGAGATTAGCACATGAACACTGTTTATAATAACGCCTACCACCTAACTTCTGGCGCTGGTCTAATTTACAACAGTCGTGTCAGTTGACTTTCCTTCTGCCTGGCACCGCCTTCACAGGGCAGCCACAGGTAAGAGCATAACCTGTCTAGTCCCTTCTGGCTGCCCGGATTGCATTTTGAAAAATGTTGATCACAAACACAGATCTGATGCACATTTTCACTGCCTGGTCCTCAGGGAGCAAGTGTAATCTAATCTGCGAGAACAAACTTCTATTAACTTTCAGTAATTAGACAATTGATTAACTCTATCCATTAATGAGTTTCCAGTAGCTGCACACAGACATTTGTGCACCGAAAAGCAGAATACAGGAGATGGGAAAAGATGAATCTGCCCGTTGTCTTAAAAGCACCCAATATAGAATAAAACGTTATTCAGATTTCTCTTTTTGTTTGGTAAAATATTAAAGTTTAAGTAAGGTATTAGCAATATCAAGTATTAATTGCTAATAGAATCTGAACTGTAGGACCAAGCGTAAATTATTCAAACATGTAAAATAAGTAATCGCTTGTGCAGTGTGTACCTCATTGGATTTGCCGCTAATAGGTCCATTGAGTGTGCCCAGGAGGCTAGCGACTATGTTTAGCAGATCATGTTGATTTATTTTACTATATGAAAAGATACTGGTGGTTGACATCATTTCTGGGTGGGCAACTTATCCCATGTTACTAACACTGGTCAAAAATACTCAACTATGAATTAATAACAATATGCATTGGCAGTCTGAAACAACACGAACATGACGTCATAAGGAAGAATGGTGCTCTCAACTTTCTTAACAGATCAGGGGCTTGATTGATGCATACCAGTATGTAGGCGAGGGAAGGCACTGCTGCGACCTGTGGTTTCCTTTGATTGTATATGATGCACATTTGTGCAAGTGGTCACCTGTTAATGGACTCAAGATGGCTCGGCGTGGCACAAATCTAGTGGCGAGACCAAATACTGTGGGGTGCAAGATACCCCACTCGAGCATGTCCACCCTCTTCTTAATTCAACTGCTGCTTGGTACTGAGTGCTCAGGGCATTGCCTCTTTTGCATGGAAAGGGGGTACTACATGAAAATGAGGCAATCCCTTTGCCTCTGCACCTGCACCGTATTGCAGACACAGGCGTAGAGGTAAGGAAGCTCTCAGGGGACGCACTGAATTTGCGCTCCCCTGCTTTCTCAAGGCAATTGGTAAGAAAAAAAAACTGTCATTGTTCTTCATAAAGGATCTATTAGACAGAAACAAAGACCCTCCAATTTTTCACTTTTCTCTCGTCCTTCCTCTCCTGAGCAGGGCGTTCTGGGGGTTGTACCAAGCCCTTCATGTGCTTAAAGGGTAGCCTCAGGGCTATGCCCCCCAACCTTTTGACTTCTAGGGCAGCGTCCCCAGCCACTTACAAATGTAGTTTAAACCTAGACCTGCCTGCCGTTATCAGAAAAGATAGATTGAATCCAAAACCAGGAAATAGGGAAAGTTAGACAATGGGAGCATACCCCAATCACAGGCCGGAACTGGGTAAAGGAATAGCACCTTCAGGAATTCTCAGCATAACACTCATTGACCTGTGAAAATTTCAGAAGAAGGACTACTCTGCTGTCCAATGAAGAAAGACTGGTCCTGCTTGCCTTGAACCCACGCTCCTCAGAAGTGAATCTAACGTCAGGTAGCTTACCTCCTATTTGAGTTACAGGGACACAACCAGAGACCTTCCCTGATGACAACAAATTTCTTGCAGCGCAGCCAACATGAAACTCCTCTTGCAGCTCCTTGTGTGAACTTGGACTTAAGAAGGTAAACTCTTCAGCAGGACAAACTTAGTCTCTGTATCCGAACTGTGCACCACTGTGGTCAGCCTGAACTTGCGGCTTTACCCTAGTCAACCACGAGTGATGCTCCATGCTTTTTCGCTTTAATTTAAAAAAATCACAGCTCTGGTTCTCTTGAGTGGATTTTTGTTGTTTTGGTGTCAGTTTATTTAGTAAATGTTACTCTAGTTTTCTAAATTCATATGGGATTTTTCTTATGTTTATGTGTGAGTGCTACATAAGTACTTTACACATTGCCTCTCAGTTAAGCCTGAAGTTTATGACACGATACCAGAGGGTTAAGCACATGTTTATCTAGTGACTTTGGTGGTTTACCCCGACAAGGATTCTGGTTGATATTTCAGTGTGCCCCCACCCCCTCAACTAATAACCCAATTTCTAACAAAAACATACCATATTACTACCCTGTTGTATCTAATCTTTAAAGAAAAAGTGGCACCAACTCAGTGCATGATGGAATGCATTTTGAACTAACTCCATAATTATGTAATACTGTGTACTAAGACAGATGTGACAATTCATTTGGTATGTAAAAGCACTAATTACATGCCATAAGGCAAAAAGACTAAACTCTCACCATTGAAACAAAAGGACCATGACTCCAGTTGCAATAACACCTAGGTGGAGAGGGATCAATTTCATAGCGGTTGTATGACATTACCCTGTGTGCCGTTACAACACACGCATTTGCCATGCAGATTTTACCATGCACACCTGTACCGCACTAGTACATGGATGTCATTTCAAATTCCTTTAGCACTCAAACCATTACCACACATACCTTTACCACACATACATTTACCACGCAATGTTTAAATATATAGCTAAAATGTTAAAAACATAGTAAAGCCATCACTTACACTATTGTTGCATATTAAAGTACATATTAATGATAATAAGATATTAGATTTACATTTGTAAAAAATGCCACCACCAAAATGGCAGACAGCACAGACATAGGAGGTCACATCCAATGGAGAACTTGGGGGTATATTATCAAGGGGGTGATAGGCAATTTTCGCCGCTTTAGCGGCCGTTTTTGGCTGCTAAGCGGCGATAATACTATCGCTCTATTAGCAAGCTGTCGCTAACAGCAGCTAGCGACAGCTTGTAGGCGATAGCGAGCGGTTTGGGGCCCGCTTTGCATGTCAGCGATATTTATCGCTAATGACATACAAAGTGGGCATACCCAACTTGTTAGCGACTGAAAGCAGTTGCTACCATCGCTATCGCCTATTAGCAACACAGGCGTAGCAATGGAAATATTCGCGCTAAGCACGAATATCTCTAAAAACTAACACCTGCTCAGATCAGTTCTTAGCCATTATATCCAATGGGAGGTGGATATAATGGCTAAGACCCTGTTAGCGATAATGTGTGAATATCGCTGTATTCTCAGCGATATTCACGGATTTTGTCGCTATCGCCGGGAATTTTATCGCTTTTGAGATAAACGTTGCTAATAGCACGTTATCTCAGCGATAAAATCCTGTGATGCGCGGCGATAAAAAAATTGCCGCTAACCCTACTTAGCGATAAATATTGCTATTTGTTTATAATATGCCCCTAAATGCCCAACATTAAAATGAATAGTTAACTTATGTTTAGAAACTATAAAAAAGAGGAATTTGAATCATAATTTACTTAAAAATGTGATGTTATCTCACACATTCTATAAATTTGACCGTCCACCATTTTATGAACAGTGATTCACTGCTCTCTGAAGTGACCAGATGTGCTTGCAAGTACAGGAATGTAAAAGCAATCAGTTGCAATACACTGCCACCTACCTTCCAAGTAAGAGACTGAAGTGGGAGAAATCCATTGGGAAAGACGTTTCCATGCTTTTGATAGTTTACGAAACTCAGCTCTCATACTTTTTGCTGAAAGCAACCCTTCCTGAACGGTTACAGCCAACCTTGATGTGCGTCTGAATTTGGTATTCTTAATGGGTAGCTGAGTTCTGGAGTGCTTCAAACTAATAAAATTGTGCAAGAAAGTTTTAGCCTAGCACTAGATTGTGAGTGTCCCAATATATTATGAAAGCTGTGTTTTACCCTATGCAGGGAATCTTTCTGCACATGTTGTGTCAGCCGACCTTATACTGTGGGCATCACCATATAGAAACAGAGACATCTTAATATTTCTTTCTGTTGTCACTAGGTTACATACAGACACACGCAGTGCTTCCATTAACCATCCGAGCTTTCGTAGCTTAAAAGTGCATTTCTGTTTAGTTTAACAGAAAAAAGCTGCTCCCACCCAGGGGCAGCAAAGAAATGGAGACGGCTCCTGTCGACACTCAGGATGACTGCTTGGTGGGGCGCCAGCAGGGACCATGGGGGGCTTTTGGGCCTCCCTATAAGAAACTTGTTGTTGGTGCCCTGTATTGCCACCGGGGCACCAACTTTAAAATAATGGCAGTCTCGCCGGCACCCAGGATGCTTGCTGGCTGGGGAGCAGGCATGTCTGTGGGGCCATTGGGCTCCCATCTCAGCCCCACAGTTAATATACAGTTTGGGTGTCTCTGATGGGACTGTGACACCCGAAAATAATAATATAAAAAGAATAATAAATAGGCCTAGTTTGCGTTACTTCACAAAGTGACCAAAAAACTCTGCTGCGCTACGGAGTTAGCATCCGGCGTTTGTCCTGCATTGTAACATCAGAGCAATCAGGACCATGTGCAGTACAAGCAGACGCTGCTTCTTTCTGTCACTTGAGTAGATGTTCTATTCTAGTGGTAGCTTCCTCAACGCGAATGGGAGGTTTTTCAGCGTGAGCGGTAGCGACCATCCGCGACTGCTTGTGTTGAGAAGAATCAGCAAGAGGTAACCTGGAGTTATATTTCCCTCGTTCGCACTCACCAGCTTATCGTTGGTGGGTGCGAGTGAGGAAAAAACTCTGCTTCCTTATAGTTTTTCAGAACTACATGGAGCATAGAGTGGGAAAAACTCTGCAAACTCCGCAAGTGGAGCAGAATTTCACACCAAGGCCTAATAATAAATGAGCGCTAGGAGCCGCTCATTTACTATTCCCTGCTCCAAGCAAGGAGGACACCTAAAACCCTGCAAGAGCTTTTTATTTACATTTTTGGATCCTGGTACTGCTCCTAACAGGGGCAGGCGCATTACCAAGCATTTATTTAGTGTTGTGGAGGGCTGTAGGGAGGGCAGCAGCTCCACAAGTAACATTAAAAAAACATTGCAAGACTTCTTGGTCATTTAATCCATGAACCCAGAAGGGGATTTAGAAGTGCCCCAGGCACTGGTATCCTTGCACTTCTGTGCGCATGATTTTGTTTTGGATTATTATTCCTTGTCCTGTAATTCAAATGAAAAATATAGGAATTTGACAGATTATTTTGAATATCCAGGCCATTAAAGAATCAAATCAGAAACAAGAACATTTTGTAATGTATCAGAAAATGTAATAAGTAGGTTTTCTGTGGGGACATTAAAGCTTTTGTACTTCGCAACAGGGTAATCATTATAAATTTAAAACAGAAAATGTGGAAAAATTAAAGAGGACGTTCTGAAAAATCTTAAATAATATCCAAAACGGTGTGGTGAAAATGTAATCACCTTCACAGTCAAGGGTGGCTCCTCTGTTGGAGCGGAGGAGCGGAGCCCCACTTAAAATCCCAGGAAAAACCCTGAAAAATAAAATGGTAATTTATTTCCATTTTATTTTTCATCCCTGTCCTGCGCCTCAAGAGAGGAGGAGGGTGGGCTGTCTAATGCCCTTGTTTAAAGTGCATATGTCTTTATGGCCAGGCGGCTTGTGGAAAGGGGCGACCACTCGGTCCCCCCGAACGTATGGCAGAGTACCTCGATCCCCCCGGGAAGCCATTTTGGGCGGGAGGCGCGTCTCGGCTGGTATGCCCGAAGCGGCGTAGCCGGGGCGCGCTTTTTTCCCGCCCTAGAGTGGGCTGGCCTAGACACTGACGCAGCTGGCCACGCCCTCGGGGCAGGCAGGGGCGGGTTTACGCCCGCCCTGAAGACGGATAAAAAGGGACGCAAGACCGGAAGGCATCCTCTTGTTCCTGTGCTCTGAAGCTGCACCTCCTCGCTGCACGTGAGCTCGAGACGGAACGAAGAGCCAATTTTTGAGCGTTATAATCTTTTCTGTTGTCTTACAGATACTCTGTCGGAGAAATGCCCAAGAAAGGCGGGAAGAAAATGACGACTGAACAGATGGTTCGGGTCCTCATGAAGGAGATGACTGAGCTAAAGAAGCGGGTAGCGGAGAGAGACGGGGAGGGGGAGCCGGAACGTCCGTCGGCTGGAGCAGCTCCAGGAGGAAGAGCCAAGAGGCCAAGGAGGGGACCAGCCGAGGGAGCCGTCCCGGTTCCCTGTACCCCGCTCGAAGCGCCAACCCCAGCACCGGCGGAGGGGAATCCGATTCCTGTGGTGGTCACCCCGGTGTCCAATGAGGATATGCCGCCCGAGCTGGCGGCACAACTTGCAGCGTGGTTAGGCGACAGTAGTGAGGGCGCCAAGGCTGCCGAGGCTCAGGCGCTGATGAAGCAATTGCGCGAGAAACGAGATGCAGCCAAGGTGTCCGCGCCGGCTGCAGTAGTTGACAAGCCACGAGGGACGATTGCGACCGCGGATGCAGCGTCCGGTGCAGGTAAGCGGCCATTGCCGATTGCGAGGGATGAGTCAGCGCCCTCTCGTAGAGAAAGGTTGGGTCAACATGTGCCTTTGGCAATTAAGGAGAAGATTTGGGCGGGGGAATATGTGAACATCTTCTCGTTGCTTGTTGATCATTATGAGGTGGAGCATGTTAAGGGTCAGAAAGATCTTATGCATCCGAGTGTTTGGCGCGCAAAAATGGCCGCCTTTAAAGTGAATGAGACTATTGGCAATTGGGGCAATGCATGGGGAATTTTTACGTCAATCTTGGGGGAACGTAGGCCTGAGTTGCTGCCCGAGTTGCCGACATATCAGTCACGAATCATGGGGTACTCGACATCACACCAGGGTAACCATTGGTTCTGCTACGATAACCTTTTTAGGAAGGCTAAAGAGCATAATAAAGGCTTAACCTGGGATTGTTATGATTCCTTGACATGGGATAAAATGAAGGAGACAGGTATGTTGAAAATGCCATTGGTAGGAAGTAATGTCGGTGAATCCTCCCGCCATTATGGGGGGACGCCCTTTCGTTCAGGTACGAGTACCGACGATTACTCGAAATCTGCCGGTAATACAGGAAAAAGGGGGTTCTGCTTCAATTTCAACAAAGGTAAATGTACCAGGCCCCAGGGATCGTGTAAATTTAAACATGAATGTAGTGGGTGCGGGTCGTCCCATCCTGAGTCCACGTGCAGAGCCAAAACGGGTGATAACGGGGGGAGAGGAGGCGCCAAACAGGTCTAACGTAGTCCGAGGGGCGCCTTTACCTACCCCGATTGATACCTTGGCGATGATTCCCTGGCTCAGTGAATACCCGGATCGTACTTCTGCTGGGGTGCTGCGGAACGGATTTTCGTATGGTTTCCGCATCCCGGTAGGGGACTTTCAGGGTGTGGGGACGTGTAAAAATCAACTTTCCGTCCTGCAGCATACGACCGTGGTTCAGGATAAGATCCGGAAAGAGGTTACTCGAGGTCGGGTCGCCGGCCCGTTTAGTGTACCCCCGGTACACAATTTTGTTTGTTCTCCTTTAGGGGTGGTCCCCAAGACGGACCCGGGTGAGTTCCGACTGATTCATAATTTGTCAGCCCCACGTGGTCTTTCTGTAAATGATGCAATAGATCCAGAAGTGTGTTCGGTGCGGTACGCATCCTTCGGTGAGGCCGTAGCCATTTTGAATCGCCTGGGGCCCGGGGCGCTGATGGCAAAATCGGATATCGAGTCAGCGTTCCGGTTGCTCCCGGTACACCCAGACGACCAGCGTCTCCTGGGTTTCAGGTTTCAAGGTTATTATTACATGGATAGGTGTATGCCGATGGGGTGCTCTATATCTTGTGCCTATTTCGAGAAATTCAGTAGTTTTCTACAATGGGTCTTCACAAAGGAGACGGGTTTCCGACATGTAATGCATTACCTGGATGATTTTCTGTTCCTTGGGGCAGCCGGGGATCTCGAATGTGGCCGGGCCTTGGCCGAGTTTTGTGTATTAATGAAGCAGTTTGGTGTGCCACTGGCACCAGGTAAGGCGGTGGGCCCTACGACTTGCCTCGAGTTTCTGGGGATCGAGCTAGACTCTAGAGAGGGTTGTTTTCGTTTGCCAACTGACAAAGTGTTGAAGTTCAGGGCAGCCCTGCAAGTGTGCCTAAATGGATCTAAAGTTACGCTGCATCAATTACAGCAGTTGGTGGGACAGTTGAATTTTGCACTGAGAGTTATACCGATGGCCCGCCCCTTTTCCCGTTCAATTGCCCAGGCTATGGTCGGCCTAAAAGAGGGCCATCATCGCACGAGACTATCGGCTGAGGTCCGCCAGGACATGCGTATTTGGTTAGCATTTCTGGCGGACTTTAATGGTCGGGTCATCTGGAACAAACCAGCCGTGTCCTCTGAAGAGCTGGGGCTCTGGACAGATTCAGCAGGTAGCATAGGTTTTGGTGCCATCTTCGGCACAAAATGGTCGGCACAAAGGTGGCCGACATGGTGGCATGACAATGGTCTGACAAGTAATATTGCTTTCCTGGAACTTTTCCCCATTTTTGTGGCCCTGAGAACCTGGCCAGAAGGGTTCAAAGATCACTCTGTGATATTTTGGTCTGACAATATGACCGTGGTCGAGTGCATCAATAGTCAGGCAGCACGATGTAAACTGCTTTTAAGACTGCTTAAAGAGATTGTTTTACTGTGTATGCAACTGAATGTGCTTTTCAGAGCAAAACATGTCCCAGGGGTAATGAATCAGGCGGCTGATACACTGTCTCGTTTTCATATGCAGGCTTTCTCGGGTTTCCTTCCCTCAGCGGACCCAGAGCCGGCACCCTTTCCCGAAGCTCTCTGGTCTCTCGGTGCCCCGAACTTCGTCACCTCGTGGGAGAGAGTCTAGCACCAAGGACGAGAAAGGCATATGAAGGGGCGTTTCGGTCCTATTTAGCCTTTTTGGGGACTGATAGAGAGAGGCTTTGGGGCCACGAGGAATGGGTAGTGAATTTTCTTATGTCCTTACGTAGGGCTGGGAAATCGGTGGCTACGGCCCAGAGGCATCGTGCTGCTATTTCCTTTGTTGCCAGGGCTCATAGTATCCAGGACCCGACAGCGTCTTTCGTTGTACAAAAAGCGCTGCTTGGGTGGCAACGCCTTGAGGGTCGCAGAGTAGATGAGAGGCGCCCGATAGGTTTGGATAGGTTGGCCCAGTTGTTGGCTACATTGCCTGCCACATGTTCATCTCAGTTTGAGGCGGTGTTGTTCCGAGCCGCTTTTACGCTAGCATTTCACGGGGCGATGCGGGTAAGCGAACTGGTGGCAAGGAACAAACAGGATGTGGCGGGGGGTTTGTGCCAGGAACACGTTCAGATCAGAGGAGAGGCAATGACTGTCTCCTTTGTCAAGTCCAAGACCGATCAAGACGGTGTGGGTGACTGCATAATCATACGCAGGATTCCCGGGTCCTCCATGTGTCCGGTAAAGTGTTTAGAAGATTACCTAGCACGAAGGGTGGCATTATGGGGTGGGACCTTGTTGAGACACGCGGACGCCACCCCACTGACAAGATTTCAGTTTCAGCGGGTGCTTGCGATGTCAATTGCCGCTGCGGGCTTGAACCCGGGCGAGTTTGGGACCCATTCCTTTCGGATAGGGGCTGCTACGGAAGCTACAGCCAGGGGTCTTAATGTTGAACAAGTGAAACGAGTGGGGCGTTGGTCCTCCAATTGTTATAAGAGGTATGTGCGGTTGCACATGTTATGAAGCTGTAATGATGTACTCACGCCTCTTGTTTTTCTTTGGTTTTCAGTTGCGCAAGCCTACGAGGCGGGGCGGACTATGCAGTCGACCCAATACCGGGCCAGCGGTCAGACATCACCGTGACGGCCAGCCACAAACATCTCTAACCGGGTTGGAGCACGTGCAAGCCTCTAGAGTGCTGTGGAGCGCAGAGTGAGGCAGCTTTCTCCAATTACGGTGCTGTTCTCATGCTACATGAGAGCAGCACCCTGATTGATCAAGGGAGATGCTCCATCTAGTTCTGGTGGTGATAAGAGGACCGGAGTGGAAGACATTGCATTCAGATACTTTTTTTTCATTTTTATTTTATTTTGCACAAGCGCAACTGCACCCCCTCTCCATAGATGCAAGCCACCGCTGCCCACAGTAAGCAACTTTCACTGTACTCATCCATCCTGCTCACAAGGGTTTATTGGTAGACCCCTCCAAATGGTTGTCCTCAATTGACAGGAGAAATCTACATATCACTGCTTCAGCTGTGAGCCTCCTATGGTGAGCACCGATCATTTGGCAGCATCCGTGTCATGCTTCCATCAGAGTAGGGTTCTCCTCCTGTCCTGACTGTGGGTGCTGGTGGTGAAATGTTTGCCTCATGACCTGGTTGACTAACAGCCAGCAGCAGATCTTCAAACTGGGCAACTTGGAATCCTGCAAGACTAGCAGAGACCTTCTTTCTCAGGCCGAGAGCCTTGTGTTCTCTTTACTGTCCCACTCTCTTGCTCCTCCTCAAGAGTAGCTGCTAAGCCTAATCCTACTGGTTATCGCTATCTATAAGAAGAAAAAAAAAGCACAATTCTAGGACCCCGTTGTAAAAACGCGTTAACAAGCAGGCTTCATTACATTTTCTGTTTTTCAATTAGAAACTAAAATGATCACATCTGACAGTGGCAACATTTGAGGCAGTAATGATACTTTATGTTTTCGCCATTGATTACAATGCCCCCTAAATGGTTGTTGACATATTTTTCAGCAATTTGAAAATTGAAATTCTAAAAGAAGAGGCTTAATCCCACATCAGCCTTCTCCTTGCCTTAGGATTCCAGCGTAGTATTTTTGGCACCATATCGAAGAAGGAGAGATTCCTTAGTGACATAAAAAAATACACGCACACATATTTATATATGTATTTACTGAAAAATCAAAAACTTAATGTGAGGTTATATTTAGGTTATGTTCTAATACGTTAAGATATGTTAAAAAGAAACACACATTTGCTAGAAAAACAAAGGTTAAAGTGAGGTTTAATTAAATGTTGGGATGAGCAATAAGCTACTATTAGGAAAACAAAAAAGCACTAAAATACACCAGGTATAGTTTAGTCGAAAAACTATAACTTCCTGCCCTGTTATTGATTGACCTTTTGTCAGGCCCTGCATCCATCTGTGCGCAAACACACACAACACACATGCTAGTCTCTTTTTTTAAATTTTGACATGTAATATGTGAAATTATCAGCATTGCACGATAGGGGCAGAAATTATGTCTTTTGACTATAACTTGTGTATTTCAGTTTCTGTTTTTGTTTTTCAATATTCATGTCTCATTTCAATACCTAACTATAACTTTAACCTTTGTTTTTTCCTGTGAATTTCTGTTATTTTTAAATTTATATTAAGGTCTTAAAACATAATCTTTGGGTTTTTCAGTGACTTTCCAGGGTTTATTGATCGATTTCTAAATTGGACCAACAGTCAACGCTAGCAGCGCAACAGCCAATGGCCATGCAATGCCAGGTTTCGCCACAAGTACTGTACACCCAACGCCCACATGCAGCCAACCTCCACAGCTGTACTCAGTGGGTATTGACCATACGCCTATAATGTGCCCTGCACCCAACTCGTGCATCTAGAATGTGAAACAGGAGTTGTTCTCTGACCAGGCCCTGTGCCCAACCTCCACTGCACAAATGCACAAAATAGGTTGTTTTGATTGGATGAGGGAGCTTTTTCTCCCATCAATCTTTTCAATACCACAGTACGGGACCAATCTGAAAGTAACAAGTGATGTGATTGGTTTGCCGCAAAACAATGAAGAAAGTGTTGTGGTCACCAAAAGTGATGTTGTAGTTAGGTATGGTAATAAAATCTTAGCTTACATGAAGGAAAAACCAAAAAGTCACTGAATAAAAGCTAAAGTTAAAGTGATGTTATAGTTAAGTGCTAAAATAATATAAATACTAATTTTTTAAAAACAGAAAAAACTGTGGAATTCACCAGTTATTATTATTATTAAATTTCTTTATTCGGCATTTCGTGATAGAAATCCATAAAAGCATTTTTGTACACATTATACCAGAAAAGTTAAAAAATACAACAATATTTACAATAAAAGCATTTTTCAGTGCAAATTTGAGAAGGGTTGCTTGGAAAAAGATCATGTCTTCTTTCATTGAATTCAGTTCATTATGATTAAAGCAATTTTTCTCAGAGATTATTCCTATGTTTAAAAATGCATTTTACAAAGTTAACCATGTGATAGCAGGTAGTTTCAGAGTCCAAAAGTTGAAGGCGCAGCATAGCAGGGTGACCCTGTCTTAGGTCCCATGATTTCAGCAGTGGTACCAGCCAGATTTTGCGATGAACATGGTAATATTTACAAAACAATACTGTATGTATGGTGGTCTGTACAGATATATCATCGCAAGGACAGTGGTCTAACGCTTGTTCCCAGGTGTTTCTCGTTGGGAAGGCTACTAACCGATGGAAAAGATTTAGTCTAAATCTGGTTAGTAGAAAACGATCGAAAATGCCTATTTCAAGCGTTAGGTATGGCTGGATTGTAGAGACAAGATGGACCATAATTGTGCGGTGGACAGAGGGTTTCCCTATTTCACTTGCGAGTCTTATTCCATCAAAGTGGTTCAGGGCCATTTCTTTTAACTCCTTCTTGGATATCTCAGTGATCTTTTCCGGTGTTATATAATAATCCTCTAGGCCTAAATCTGTAAGAAAGTTTCTAATGTAGGCAAGCCATTTTATGTCTCCCGAATGATCTAGTGTCATAGAATCCATCATAATTCCTCTAGTTAACATGTTTTTTTCTGAGGTCCAGATACGCCTCCATAATAGGAGAGGTTGGATTTTAGCTAGGTCCTCAATATGGGGTATGCCTAGTTCAATGTGGGATGCGTATATGGAAATTCGCCTCGGTGCAACCAGAAGAAACCTTAAAAAGGAGTTGTCTGCCACCTGTAGAGCGCTGACATCGACGTGCCCCCAGACCCCAGCCCCATACAGAGCTACAGCTCGGCATTTTGCATTATAAATGTTCAGCATTTCAACAGGCGATCGTTTGCCTAGTTTTTGTGAAAAGGAGATTAATGCAGCTATTGCCCGCTTAAGTGAGTGTTTTCTAGCCTCAACTGCCGCTTTCAAATTTATTTTGTCGTCTATTGTTATCCCTAAGTAGGGGTACTGGGCCGTCAGTTCGAGGTTTTGGTTGTTAAGGGATATATTTCTAAACCTTTTTTTCCCTTTACCTGACACCATTACGAAGGTCTTCTTGATATTGATGTGGAGGTCAAGGCTGCCCATGAAGTCCGCGTACCTAGTTAGCGCTTTTTGCAGCTTGCGTGGGGTGCGGGCCAAGATGACAGTGTCGTCCGCATAGAGCAGAGCGGGAATAGGGCGTGTCTTTACTTGGGGGAGGTCTTGAGCCCCCCTCAAAAGTTCTATCTCCAGGCTGTTTGTGTATAAGGAGAATAGGAAGGGGGTCAAGACACAACCCTGCCTTACTCCACGCTCTACTCCAAAGGACGCGGTCAATTTAATTTAATTTAAAGGAGTTTGTAGAGCGCCTGGTGACGCCTCCCGGCGTGTCCTCGCCCCAAACACCGTAACGTACTCTTGCTGAGGCCCTGGAATATAGTTCCCTTAAAAAGTCTAAAAGTGGGGGGTCCACACCCATTTGTGATAGAACCAGCCATAGCTTGGTATGGGACACGCAGTCAAAGGCTGCGGAGAGGTCCACGTACACCATGTAGAGTTTATCTTTTTTTGCATGGACATATTTTCCTACAATTATTGATAGATTTAAAGCCTGCTCCACTGTACCAAACCCCTCCCGGAAGCCAAATTGTAAATCTGACAGTACCCCCCTATCCTCTGCCCATTGTTGGAGGCGCTCGAGTATGACCCTGCCGGCTACCTTACCCACTGTGTCCAACAGTGAGATTGGACGGTAGCAGGCAGGGTCTCCTTTTTTGAAAATCGGGACCATGACAGACTTGGTCCAAGATTCCAGGAGCCCTTTTTTTGAGGCTGCCGTACACACCCTGGTCAATATAGGGGCCCATAGGTCTGTGTTTTATTTAAAAATGTCCACCGGGACTCCGTCAGGGCCCGGAGCATTTCCATTTTTGCTTAAATTTATGGCCATTAGGACTTCAAAGATATCAAATTCTATTTGAATAGGGTAGTCAATAGCTGGTTGAATTACTTCTTCACTCTCAGAAGGCATCTGTTTCTTAAAAATTTTTGAGAAGTGGGAAATCCAGGCGCCTTCTTCTATGGCTACTTCTATTTTTGGGAGATTATCGTCAGCTAGAAAAGGGGATTTTACTCCTTGCCAAAAAGCCATCGCTGTTTTTCTGTAAGGCACTTTTATGTAGTTCATCCCATAGGGTCTGCTTTAGTTCTGCTTTTCTCAGCTTTCGAGCAGAAAGATATTCCTTCCTGAGTCTGGCAATTGTCCGTGGGTCTCTATTTTCGTTATTCAGAGCCAGTTTGAGATTGGTATGTGCCGAGGTGCAGCTGTGGTTAAACCAACCTCTTTTATTTAAAGTTTCCACTATTGATGTTTTTGTCAAGAGGCCCTTGATGACAGTTAGAATTTTACAGAAGTTAATTATAACTTCCTCCTCTGTCACAGTTATGTCAAGGCATTTTATAATGTGAGGGTATGCTGCTTTGATCACTTCCTCTGTGATTTGCCCAGGGTCTATTTTCCCCCATTTTAGGCTATACCCATTTACCTGTGCCAATTGTAAATTATTGTGATTCAGAGCTTGGGCTATCGTCGTTTCAAGAGATTTTTGTTGTAATAAGTTGAGTTCTATCCTTACGGCAAGGTGGTCACTTAGTATATTTAGTAGAGTCTCAACATGTTTCATCTTGTTTGACAGCCCATCTGATGTGAGAACATAATCGACAGTGGACTGGTAGCCTCTCCCTACGTATGTCGAATCTGGTTTTCTAGTTTTGGGGTTTAAGTTATTGACTATAATCAGTCCCAAGTCAGACATAAGGTCATTCATGGCTATGCCTGATTTAGTATGACAGAAATGGATGAGGGGAATATCCTGGTCCTTAATCGTTTCAATGCAATTTTTATTAAGGCAGGGGTGCAGATTAAAGTCCCCTCCCCATAGGAAGGAGACAGCACCTTTCCCTCCTTTCGTCTGTCTAAGATAGGAGAGTTTTTCGTTTAGGTTTACTATTAGTCTCATGAATTCTCCTTCCTCCAAGTTATTGTAGAAATTTATGAGTACGATAGTCTCATTTTTTGGTAGGGAGAGGGAAAGAAGCTGAAAATTTGTGTCCAATTCGAGAGTAGTTATTTTTATTTGGACAGTGTTCGCTATATAAATAGTTAAACCCCCCTTTGCTCTGCCCATGTTCCCACCCAAAGCTGGAGAAAAGAACGTCCTAAAACCCAGAAGATGCAGTTCCGTTGCAGGCACCGCAGGCACCAAATTGTATGTCTCCTGGAGACATACAATTTGGTGCCTGTCTAGGTAACTTATGGCGGTACCATCCTCAATCTTGGGGCGGAGACCGGCAATGTTCCAAGACACGACACTTAGGGTTTGGGGATCTCTAGTTGGAATCCTAGTTGTTTGTGATCCACTATTACCCTTTAATTCCCTTTTTTTGGGGCTGAGGTGTTTTTTATCCTGTGATGGTCAGTCAACTAGCTCAAGGCCACTATATCTATTCGACATTGGAATACCGTTCCAGCCCTCCCAGGGTAGTGGTTCTCTATAGGAATCCCTGTGGTGAGGTCCTCCCCAATCGTCCCTTTCTCTACCCCGATGTCGAGGGCCCACTGTATGCCAGGATCCATCATGATGATAACCATTTCGATTTCTCGAGGGGTAGAAGAAGGAAAGACGCTTTGTTCCTATAGCCCCAGTTGAACTCTGGTAGTCCCATGAGCAGATGTAATCAACTAGTCTGGGATCATCAAAGGTGATAAGGACGCAATCACCTTGTATCGTTTTTTTGCCATGTCCTACCCAGGGAGCTCTTCTTACCATTAGGATCTTAGGTGAACAGTAAGGAGGAGGTGGGCGATTTGCATTTAACCAATGTTGGACCTTATTCTTTAGCGACCAGGTTGCTTCATTAGTTTGGTGTCCCAGTTCTGGTACGCCAGTCATTACAACTGTGAAAGGACTGGCCTCCGGTGGAAGGTTGACGGAGAATCTTCCATCATGGGGTCCTCTATCCCACCCTTTATTCGACTGTGTAGCTGGTGTTTTTAAATCTATATTGTTATGTGCCAAGTTGGTGTTGGTGACATTGGTCGGAGTATTGTTTAGGGTGTTATCTAATGTCTTTTTTTTTGGTCACTAGCGGTTGAACTGATTTAGCTACTGGTGGAATAGGTTGTTTATTTTGTGCGTTTTGAATTGCAGAGGGGTGCTTGACTCCCCCTGTTTTTTCTCCCAGTTGGTTCATTTTGATTTTTGCAGGAGTTGTCAAGTCAGCTAAGGCTTTTTCTATTTGTCCCAGTCTCAATTCTAATGGTTTGAGTAAATGTTTGAGAAGGTCTCCAATTTTGGTTAGTAGATGGTCATTGGGATCGGTGTTAGCATCTGCTTCCTTATCTAATGGGAGGCCAGTTATAATTTCCCCGGTATTAGGGGCCGTGGTATCAGGTAGTGCCTGATGAACAATCAGATTGGAAATTTCCTGATCTCTTCTCTGTGGTATGGTGGTTCGAGTCTCTCCTGTCTTATTAGGGGTCTTTGCGTTTTTTAAAAATTTTTTTGATTGTTCGGGGGTATAGATTTTTTCTTACTTATTTCACCCTCCCTCCTCCCTCTTGACAGTCTGGTTTCCACTGGGGTGGTTTCAATCACTAAATCTGGGGGTTTTTCTAGGTCCAATGATAGTTGTGAGCCGGAGAGCTGTGAAACCGATAGATCCACCGTGGTTGGAAGGCTAAGCCTTTGGCCACAGGCTTCACTCGGTCCAGGGTCACTACGTTGCTCCGGCTTTCGTGCATCCGCCAGATGTCCCATGGAGGACCTTTTTGCGTTAACTAGATCTTGGGACACTCTGCGTTCTATCAAGGAGATACTTTGATCTATAAAGGTGTTTGCTCTAGTGATGAAATTGTCTATTGGACCTGTTATTTGTCCCTCCTTTGCAGCAGTTTTACTTCTACTACCTCGTGTAGACATAATGGACGTTTACAATACAGTCTTACTTATAGAAAGAGGGGATTGGGGTGTATATATACAAGCGGAACCTCAAATTTGATATATAACAGTACCAAAGATTTTGAGGTATGAATGTGCAAAAACAACAAGTTAGGGGGGTGGCCCAGCACAGTCTATAACGGTCTCTAACGGGCTCAAACGGGCCCGCCCTTGGCCCGTCCTTCGCCCGGCGCACACCCGCGCGCGTCCCGCGTCGCGGGACAATGAGATCGATTATGTCCTTCCTGGCGGGGGGCGTGTCCACCGAGGGAAGAGGCACCAGCTGTGGGATGTAAAGACTGCTGGTCCTCGCAGTCCCCCAGTGATTACCCCTTAGCAGCAAAAAGTCAGGAAATTGCAAGACGGCACCCGGGGACAGCAAGCCACAGCGAGGTAAAAGTCTCGGAACCTCTATGAGCTACAGTCGCCTCTAAATCAGGGATAGCAGCAGTCGGAATGCAGGAATCAAAGTGAGCGGCACCCGCAGAGCGGGGGCCTCGAAAGGTTGAAGTAGGAGCCTGGCGGGTGGCGTGTCCACCGAGGGAAGAGGCACCAGCTGTGGGATGTAAAGCCTGCTGGTCCTCGCAGTCCCACGGTGATTAGCCCTTAGCAGCAAAAAGTTAGGAAATTGCAAGGCGGCACCCGGGGACAGCAAGCCACAGCGAGGTAAAAGTCTCGGAACCTCTATGAGCTACAGTCGCCTCCAAATCAGGGATAGCAGCAGTCGGAATGCAGGAATCAAAGTGAGCGGCACCAGTTATACTTTGCTGAGCTAACTGTGGCTTTTGTCCCAGCCATACACTGCTTATGACCTCACATATTGCATTACTCATGGCATGTTAAATGGCTTAATCAATGACATCACATTATAATATTATTAATGGCATGACTGACTTCCTCACCCAGTCATTGTGACAGTGTCCTGTAAGGTTAGTGGACCTGAAACAATTCAACAAACTATGGGCCTGATTCACAAATGTAAACTTACCCTTTTGTGTAGGTTTATGATTGTTTGCTAGTCACAAAGGTATTGTACAAGTAACATCTTTATGATTGCGTCACACACACAAAAAGATATGACAAACTTATCTTTTCATGTGCAGAGAATAAGCAGTCATAAAGTACTAGTCATGAAATAACTTTGTGAATACCAAACAATAGCAAGCTTACAAAAAACTGTAAAGTTTCCTTAGTGAATGAGGCCACACATCTGTGGTCAATTTTCTCTTTGCTTAATGGGATTACCCTCTTAAAGATTTAACATAACCTGAAAGTCAAGAGGTAGGCAGGTCTGTATTTGCCACTGAGAAGTCACCTTTTGCTAGGCCCTTATGAACGATCTTACGTAGTTTAGTAAAATACGCACACACATTCCTGAGATTGGCACAATGTCAAGCAACCTTACAGCCATGACTACAACATCAGAGCTTGGTAAACTTACTCTAATTTGGACACCCCTACTTTACTCAGTAATCTCCAGTGCCTCAACATCCTCAAAGAAGTTCTCAAAATAAACATACACACCTTATAAATGTCCACGCAGCATAGAATGTGTCTATACCACTGAATTGCAACTATTTAACATGGAGGGCACGTGCACAGACATTTGTTAATGGATAATCTAATGTGATGAAAATGTATTTCTTTTTCCATTACGAGTTTGTTTTGCTGAAATTTTCTTTCCAAAATATTGCTTCCAGGAGTATGCCATGCAAACTTTTTCATGCAAATTGTACCTTCTTAAGAACCTTTGTTAAGCAGCACATCTAGATTAACATAGACAAAATAGTAGAAAGAGTGTGAATTTTCATGAAGAAGTCTGGAAGCATAAATCTTGCCAAACGTTTTGAAGTTTGCTAAGTGAATCATGGACCTTCACGAAATTCGGAAGAGAAAGTCTGTTTAATTTCGTCCATGTACAAATTATTGGGAAGAACAATGGCATAATATTTGCTGAAATATGTTGTAGAACAGGAGGCGTATTTGCACTGGTTTTTAGCATGTTTTGCCAAATTTTCCAATGTTGCTGTTGCATTGATCTTTAAATTAAGGGGTGTTTCTATGCTTCCAAGTTTTGTCAATTTCATTACTGTAGTGAGCTACACTGCACTGAATTAGGTTCATGAATTAGGCCCACACTTAAACCAAGTCTTATGGGGGGACAGAAAATATATCATTGCTCAAGGACTCAAGATCCTTGACTCTTTTTCATAAAAACCCCCTTTATAAAGTGCTATGCAATTTCTGAACATGCACATTACATTTGAAAGAAGCTTGTGGTTAAGACGAACGTAGTTATTTAGACCCTTGCGGAAGTGCAAAATTGGTACAGAGTGTATTTTTTTCCCATTTTGCTCTAGCTTGAGCCACAAGCAAATTGTACTTGCAGTTTGCGCTAACGCTTATCATCGTCTTTCGAGCTGATGGTATATGTGAACACAACTCTGAATAAACATGCATGAAATGTGCACAAAACAGGTGCAAATACTGTTGCATTTTTGCCCATCTTCGGTCTATGTATAAACCGGGTGCAAAAACTCACAGGAAACTCAGGGGGTTATTTATGAAAACACTGCGTCACTTTTGCACCACATAAAGTAGTACAAATCTGAAGCATGACTCTGAAGCAGTTTTTTGAAGCTACACAAAGCTGTCCTGTGTGGCTTTGAGTGGCCTCATAAATCTTAAGAAAGGCGACACAGCACAAATCGCTGCAACGCATTACTCTGCGCTCAGGAGGCATTTCATGGGTGTTGCAGTGGGTGTTTCCACGCAACACCCATGAATTATGAATGCTTCACCAGATTTTTAAAAACATGTAAATCTGGGGAAGTGCCAAATCCTTACACCTCCCATGGTGAGGCATAATGAGAAGAAATATCTTTATTTCACCTAATTTTTCCTCTTTCTATGTGTGCTGCAGAAAGAGGTAAATTCCTATTATGATTGTTTCTGTGCAGGAAGGTGCCCATTCCTGCACAAAAACAATCCTGCATGCAACTGAAGCTTCGTGTATGATAGGATGTGTAGTGTGTAGTGATGGGTGTGTAATGATGGAATGATTGAGTTGGCGAATCTGACAGAGTGATTGGGGTGTTGCGCATGTGCACAAGTGAAGTCTGTATGAAATTAAAACAGTTCCATTTATGTATGTGAGGGAGAAAGGGAAGCTAGATATATATGTTCTAAAAAGTCAAAATTCTAAGATGTCTGTAATGTTTTGTGTTTTTGATGAATCGCTAATTTAAATTGTGCAAAGACTTGGGATTAAATCCAATGGAAAAAGTGGTTGGCGTGACATTGTTTCATTCAATGCACTGCAAATAGGTTTTGAAGGTTGTACAAGCTGCCGAAACGGCGCCAGCACAGGGAAAAATGGCAGGAATGTACTGATTGCATAAATGTGGTGCATTCCTACACTTTCACTTTGGTGTTTAGCAGTGCAGCACTACCCTACACCACTTGTGGCACGGTCAGACACCAAAATCCTGTAAATGAGGGCCTTAGTGTAAATATAATTGCCCCAGAGGGTTTTTCCATCTTACTTTTTTGCATGAGTGTTAATCACTCCCTATATTATGGTTCTTAGATTATTCAGCGCTGCGCATGCCACTCAACAGCCCTTCTTTTGTGACCTATATGTCTACTCTCAGCAACTCTGATTTCAGCTTTATAAACTTTCAATTTTCTGAAGATTTCGGTTCTATTCTAAATTGGTTGTGTATATTTCAGTTAGCAGACTAAACACTTTAAAGTTCAAAATGAGATGCAATTTATAACCTTTGTGGACCTTGGCTTCAGTAGAGTAGGTGCTAATTAAAATTCCACGGATTTCTGTAAATGCTTGACCACGAGAATAATTTTATTTCCTCCACCACAGTGATATTCAGATTCAAATTTTTCTCAGGAAAGGGAAGGATTTTACTAACTACACAATTCTCAATGGCCCCCGATATTTCTCACCATTCTCATCAGCTCTTGAGGGTTGTTGTATATTGAGCAGCGAGAGCACATTCTCTCCACACACTCACAGCCTAAGATGCTCCTTGAAGGTCACATTGTCTTTCAGATGAAGTGATTGCAGTCTGATCACGACCCGACAGTCCATTTGTCCTCTCTCTCTCTCTCTCTCTCCCTAATGAATGGCGGATCCTCGTGTTGATTGCTTGCTGCTGCTTTCTTCTAGAATAATTACCTTTCTCCTTTTCCTTTCATAATACAGATATCCAATTGGCCAATCACCATCCATGCCATGGTTTCCTGGCGGGAAAAAGTGTGAGATGTCAGAGCTTATTCTCCCCTCGCTTCCAGATAGAATTGTGTGCATAACAACTATTACTTCATTTTTTCTCTCAATTTTTTTAAGATGCTTCTATAATTTTTTTATGGATATGTTCCATTCACATATCCATAAGTTAATTGTAAATGAGCTGTGAGCTTTTGAGCAGAATTAAATGAGTGACCGTATCGTCAATGCCCTGCTTTATAAAGTGTATGACTCATTCTTGCATCTAAAAATACAAAAGAAGCATTCCTTAAAAGAATGTGTAAATCAAGGATCTTTTGTATAAGGCTCAATGCCAGAGGCTACATTATTTAAGATAGGCATGGGTAACTGTTTAATTACACTGGTGTGATTGTAGCATTTTCAGTACTTACTCATTACTCTTGTGATGTGAAGTTATAGAACAATTAACTAAGAGAGTGAGCAGCTGCTGGCTACTGCTGTTTGTGTCCTGTAGCATTTAGTGCTATTTTCTTGGGCAAAATCAGACCATCCTACTCATGCAGTCAATTGTGTGTCACACAATATAGACTCCCGTCAAACAGTCACCCTATGAGGAGCCGACATCACATGTTGTGCACACAACTGGATAGAAAGCCCTGCAAAGAGTAGATTTTCATTTTTCAGCGGAATGTTTGGAGGTTCTGCTCAGCTGATGTTCCATACTAGAGACCTGATTAGGGTGTCAGGTGGACCGCCACAACAGGCTGTCAGCAGTGGTGCGCCCGACAGCCAGAATTGGGGTCCGACCACCGCATTGTGATGCGCTCGATGGTAGTGCAATGGTCAGCGGGACCGACCAATGCCTCCGACAGGCTCAAGGAGCCCGTTGTGGCGTTGATCTGACAGTAATCCCTACAATGAGAGCAGTGCCAGTGGAGGCACCTCCTTTGGGATTACGATGTCCGTTTCCCTCAGCCTTTATATGCTGGTTTAACTGCCATGGAAAGGGACCTTGGGCCCATCTTCAGGAGTTTCGGGTAATGTGCAGGTAGCACAAGACAAGACAAGAAATTATATAGAAACCGCCAGCAGGATGTTGCATGCGGTCCACAACAGAAAACTAGTGTGAGAGCTTTTTATGGGTTTGTTTTTTTGTGATTCTTTAACAGGGTGCAGAATGCATGTTCACACTTGTTTCAAATGTATACATCGATGCAGTGCTGTTGCTTTTGGAACACATTTTCTTTGATTTGTAGAAGTGCATTTTTCTGAATTGTGTTACCTAGACCATATTTTAATACAAACACCATTTTGTCTAAGATGGAAGTCATCTCTGTTACTCATCCTGCTTTACCCCTACACCTCTGCACCTTGCAAATTCCAAAGTACACAGTCAAGATCAAATGTACTGGTTTATTTCCACTGCTATTTTATGCCCTCGATGAGCCTTTCCCAGTTCAGCCTCAACTTGAAACATTTATAAGGTCCTCCCATTTGTCCACTAAGTTCTATTCACATAACACGCTACTGTAAATGTATCTTGTTTTGATCCAACATATCTGAATGGTATTAGCACAGAGGGTGCTGAATATTTATTCATGCTGTGCATTAGTAATTAGGTGTTGAGGTAAATTGACTTTTAATTTTTAGGTGCTCTGATTTGCTGAATGAAATGCTGCATTTGCCTGCACCATGATGAAACTGCTGATCCGGTCATTCAAAATGTGAGAATAATGTATAACCTCACCCTGATTTTGGGGGTGAGCCAGGAGGCTTCTCTGAAGGCTTAGATGCTATCTGTTTCTACTGATTTTGCTGCTCATTTGGAATTTACAAAAATTTCAGATTTTCGCATTTTCTGTAGAACTCTGCACTGAGAAACCTTCATGATAATGGCAGTTCTGCTCTATTTCTGAATTCTATAATAAGACCCTGTAACTGTTCCATTGATCTAAAACTCAGTCATTGAGCACTTCCATATATTTAATGATTTATTTTTCTTATTTTGATGCTTAACGAGAGTGCCTCATGAAACTGAGGTTTATCACCGTCTCTGATCCAGCGAAATTCCGATTAAGGTACATTTTGGTTTGCCTAAATGTTGGGGGTTCTCCTTTTTGTTCCCTGTTGGACTTGGCCCTTCTGGCAGGTTCACCCCTAAACTTTTGCTTGTAATGGTGACCTGGTGATAGTGATTTTTGGTTTCTGCGCACTTTCACTGTGTCCCAGTGGAAAGTGCGTGGAGTGAGGTTGGCCTGCCCTCCCATAGGAATGCATGGGGAATGTCTGTGTACCTGGTAGTTCCTGATGCGTGAGGTGTGCAGGATCGAGTTTGGTATGTGCGAACTCGTGTGATTGAATGCTGCGCAATGATATGTGCGGCATGAATGTGTCTAGTGTGGAAGTGCCACTTCTAGACATGGGTGTGCGTTTGCAGTGAGTGTGCTGGCACGTGATTGGCTGGAGCTGCCTGGTGAGCCTGGCTCCAGGAGTCTGGATGGGTCTGCCCGGTGGTGAGTGTGGAGATTGGCATGCTGATGGCTGGGGGGAGTGCACCTGGGTCCTGAATAGGGCTGGGCTTTCCCCACACAATGCTGGCTCCGCCCCCTGTGGTACGTCTAATGTCCCTAGCCCCGCCAGTGAATAGAGTGAGGGGCTGAGCACATCAAGGGAGCTCCCAGACCAGCTGCGACTGGTACTTCCCCCACCCTGCACCTTTAGACAAAGGATTCTCTGTATAAAAGGAGGCTGTGACCTCTTGTCAAATGTTCTTGTTTTCTGACTGGAATGAACCAGGGGCATGCTGCCTCCCTGGGCCCTGCCCAGCCCCTGGAGTGCTGATGGACTTTGTTGCTTGGACCCTTCTGCCTAGCTTCTGCTCTAGGACCTTGTAAAGACTTTGGCACTATTTATTTATCCTTGGAGGCTTTATGCTAACCTGAATACCCCTGGGAGCGCTGTGCTCCTTTTCCTAGAGACCTTTTGCTGCTTATTGCTGGGACCTTTGCTTTGGAGGTCCTTCCTTGGGGGGCTTGGTAGTGGCTGTGCCCCCCAGCACCTTGTGGGTGCTTTATTGTTAGTGGTGGGCAGAGCGCTGTCGTTTTCCCTAGGAGGGAAGCGCTCCTGTCCTTTGTCTTCCCCCGAGTGCGCAGGTGCCCACCCTGCATCTTAATTTTCATTATATGTTAATTTAAGGGTGCCCCCCTTTTTTATATGCTTTAACGGGTGCCCACCCCGTTTCTACTTTTATTTTTAAAGTACCAGCTGCAGCGTTTAGGCCCTGTTCTGTCCCTGTCCTCAGCTGCCCAGAAAGTAGTGGGCAGCTGCTCCGTTTAGGTTTTGGCGCAGTGGCGCAACCTGGAATTTGAAGTAAGTTCTGTGCTAATGTGATTTCTACAAATTATTCTTTGCTGCACCTCTGAATGTGTTTTGATGCATCATGTGCCTTTTTCCTTACACCGCTGAATGTATGGTTATGCATCATGTGTTTTGTTCCTATGCCTATACCCCTAAATGTATGGTGATACTTAGGTGGTTGTTCTTTCTAGTACAGGTGTCCCTGTGAGGTCCTGGTTCCCTTCGTAACATTCTCCTAAGGTGGTTCAGGTTGCGTAGGTGGTACTTATCTCTTACAAGTAGTTACTGGTTGTGTGCTCCATGTTTCATTTTTGTCCTACAGTGATTATTATGCTAAACCTAAAAGTGCATATTCCTGACAGTGGTCCATGTGGCCCAGTCCTGTACATATACCCTGTAAATTCTGCCCGTGCCTCTGGCACATTGTAAAGTTTGTGTTTACTATCGAATGTGTCTTGTAATACAAAGGCTATTTTTACATATACCTTGTGTGGAGTTCCTTTTGTGGGGGGCCTGGGATGTTGTTGCTGGTGGGTGCGTGCGCAAATACTTAACTTACATTGCCTCCGGGGTAAGCCTTACTGCTCGTGTCAAGCAAGGGTTACCTTGACGTGTAACTTCCTTGCCCTGACTGGGAATGGTGGTCTCTGACTGAGAATGGTGGTCTCTGACTGGCTTTGGCGCGAGCCCTGGCCAGCCAGGGATTCCATTTCTAACATTCCCACACTAGTATTAAAACAATTATGTTTTGTAGTGCTTTTACTGGGGTCAGGCAAGGTCAGAGGAGGTGGCAATAGAAGTTAAGTGAATTAATTGAACAGCATATGATGTCATGTAGGAGCTGAGAGGCACATGCCGGGCCAAGCACTTTCCTTGCTGCTACTTCCTCCATTAGTGGCACTGTGATTTTACTCCTTGTGCTGTAAAAAGCACAGAATAATGCTGGCTGGTAAACTTTAAAAATTGTACAGCAAAGAAAAGAAAACCTGCAACTGCATGTTGTGTAATTCCTCTAAAAAAGTTTACGAAAATAAATGTTGAAACATGGCAAGGCCAGCCTTTGTTCAAAAAGTCCCATGGTCAAATTCAAGTTTGGTGCCCCTTCTAATCCTCCCATATCAATTTTCTCCCACCCTCGCCGTTACACTTCTGCTGTTTCTAACATTGCTGATTGTTCTATGCTTTGTGTGGGAATGAGAAAAGCTTGTTGTCTGACGCTGTAGTATGTTATACCCATGATGTCTGCATAAGGCTAGGACACCCTCTTAAGGGTAACTGTGCTTTATAATTATCATTTATTAATTAATAAGTAAAATATACATTGCACCTATCCTAGTTGTAACCACTACCTTTGTCAGAAAATCCCTAGCCGTGGATGGTATGGAGCTAGTTTGGGAGAGTTATGGAGGGTCTGTGTCTGCCACCTTCACTGCTCCTGACATTATCTTCCGTACGGCAGATGATCTTAGGGGAGGGGGGTAAGGGGGGTTGGCTTTTGTGTTCACAGGTCAGTCAGGTCCTCGGTGATTATATCTGTATTGACCACTCTGTAAACATAATTTTCCTCTTGCTCTGCCGCACCTAAATCTTTTATCTTGGTGTTAAATTGGAGGCAAGAGGTCGTAGGAGGGTCAGGAGTGAGAAAGAGAGGAAAGTTTCAAGTTTTACGTTTCTTTTATTTGCATAGTTATTTAAAACCATTGCAAAAATAACACCAAACAGTAAAACCTTGAGTACATATGCAATACCATTTTACACATTTGCATGAACTGGAGCCAATTAAACTTGCTAAAAACATTGTAATAACAGAGCGAGACATAAAACCACAAGTGCCAATGTTAAAATGTATTTTGCATCTCTGGTAAGTAAATATCTTTTGTATTAACAAAGTGCCAAGTGCAAGAGTACAAAAAATGTCACATGAGTGCTTTGAGGTTATGGACTGAGCTTATTGCAAGATTGTTTAAGCAGATTTGCTGTGTGCAAAGCCGAGACTAGAGATCGAAAAGGACCGGATCGAGGGCTGCGTCGCATGTGATGGGGATCAGAAACCCTTGCCCGACTCGAAGCTCAAGCCCAAGTGCAAAAAGTGCAAAAAATCACAGTCAGAAACTGCAAGATGCTCAGACATTACTTCTGTGTCAGCCATAGGGCAATGACCAAGACAGTCTAAACAGGTTACCAGGAGAGTCAGGATCAGGACTGCTTGTCGTACCCTTTAGAAATTTCGATCTCAGGGTACAAGAACCTAAGGAGCCCAATGCAAGAGTACCAAGGAAATGTTGAGTGTAAGTTTGAGGCTGCAAGTGCAAGAGTTCATATGCAGAAAGTGCTGTGTGCAAAATCTGAGATTGTTTATCAAGAAGGTTCCTGATCGAAGGCTGCTTCGCCTGGGATGGAGCCCAAGTGCAGAAAGTGCTGAGTGCAGGATGTCATAGTCCGCAGTGCTTTAAATGAGCCGGTACTCACTGGTACTGAGTACCGGCACTTACGATTGTTTGGGCCATCAGTACCGGCATTTCTCTGTAGACAGGGAGAGTACCGGTACTCTGATCGACGGCAGGCTCAGGTTAGGCATCTCCTCCAGGGTTGAGCTTCCGTGTAGCTTGTAAGTTAATGAGCCGTTTAATAGACGCCCATTTGCCGAGTTGCTGCTGAAGATTCCAGCAGCGCCCATTTCATTGTTCCCAAACTGCAGGGGTTTGAGTGGGCACTTGTCACACTGTGACTAACAGGGCAGGGTCTCTAGACAGACCCTGCTCTGTCAATCACGTGTGCAACGACTTTCGGTTGAAAGTGCTTTATCCCTTACCCCCACCCTTCCCTCAGGTGCATTAAATGAGCTGGGACCGCCAGTCACTAATCCTGTCCTATTTAGGGTATGGGACTGACCTTAGTAAAGTGAGTAGCAGCGCAAGACAGTCCTCCACCTCGGTTGGTTTTCTTTTCATGTTTTTAATTCAGCACAGGAGCTGCTTCCCTTTACATAAGGGGTCTTCAAACAGTGGGGCGGGACCCCCGGGGGGGCCGTGGAGCGATGCAAAGGGGGTCGCGCCTTCACAGTAATACTTCTTCCCAGGCCCAAGGGCTTCAGCCCCCCTCCTCCCTTGTTGTGTCTCTCAGCCCGGCTGCTGCTGCAGTGCAACTCTATCTGCTGTGGACCCCGCTGGCCAGTGTCTGGAGTCATCTCCAACAGGCCCGAGTTTGTCACAGGTCTTTAAAGACCATTTGCATATTTACATGCCTTTGTAAACGGATTACAGAGGCTTAGTTTCTTTTCTGGTTTCAGTACCCACTGGGCCCTCACTGTGCCTGTTCCTTACATTTGTATTTTACAATTACTGCTGCAGTGTGAGAATGTATTTAATGAAAAGGAATATAAAGTAGGGTTTGCCAAAAGAAAAATGCCTGCCTGTTTTGTTTAAAGAGCCTGCAAAGATCTCCCCTTGACACTAAATTGACTTTTAAATACAAAAGTATCTATGCATTAGTTATGTGACTTTTCTGTCTTTTTTCTCTTTGCCAGTCAGGAATCATTGAGGCAACCCTAGAACACAATTGAAAGTGCTTTCCATTTATATTTGTTGTTTGAAGTATGCACAGATAAGTGCTTAAATTACAGCTTTAGGTGGCTGCTTATTTTTGTACCGACTGGGCCATCAAAATAATCTGCTGGCAACCCTAACCATAGGATTGTAAGTTTGTTGCACGATCAGCACATTATTTATTTCCTCCACCCTCGATCCCCGATTAATGCCGCAGTAGTTTAACTTAGATCTTAAACCCTACGCTGCTGCCAAGAACATGCTGAGTTACTTTAAGTGTATGAAAATGCACCCTGCATTCAGACAACTCGCTCCTCATTCTCGCCCTTCACTTTCACGCTCACCGTGCACTCACACTGATCACCATGCACTCACATTGATCACCATGCACTCACACCATTCACCCTGCACTCACAGTAATCACAATGCACTCACACTGATCACCATGCACTCACACCATTCACCATGCACTCACACCATTCACCCTGCACTCACAGTAATCACAATGCACTCACACTGATCACCATGCACTCACACCATTCACCTGCTCACTCTGCACTCACAGTGATCACTCTGCACTCAAAATGCACTTGCGCTGTTCACCCTATACCTCACCCTGCATTTACACGAGTACACTACTCATCCTGCACTCATGTGACACTTCACTCACATGACCCCATCACTTCTCAATAACCAACTCACTCAAACAAGCCCATCAGTAATCATTCATTTGTTCATCCCATTCTGAACTTGCATCCGCACCCAAATTCATATGCCACCTCACTCACCCTGCTGTCACTCCTCTTACCCTACTCTCGCACTTTTGCATCGCTCACCGTGCACTCACATGGGCACTCTTGTCACCCACACAGTGTGCAGAGGGTTAATTTGCCTGCTACAAAAAAATGTGTACCATGCAGATCACAGAACTGAGTGTGAGTAAACTATGAGTAGTTCTATAAAAAAAATGAAATGTTTGTCAGAAAGGTGCTATAGAGAGATGAGGTGCATTGTTAAAGTGAGAAGTTGAATGGGGAGATTTCAGATGTTGTAAAAAGGGGTGAAAGAAAATGGCCTGCAAAGTGAGAGCAGTATCCAGGGTTAGGAGAGGAGAGAGGGATGGAAGGGAGGGGGAGAGAGGAAAGCTGCATGGGTAAACTGCTTAACTCTGCACAAAACCGCCAGGTTTTAAAGGTACTGGTAGGGTGAAATCTTTCCTCAGTGTTACTGTGTGTAAAAAATGTCAAAATAATGAAGCAATGCTATCCCAAAATACGCTGCATCACATAACATCACTTACATTTTCTTCCCACACTATTTAGTCAAGCCTGTTGTGTTATTTGGTCCTCACTTGCCTCATAATTCTAGTAGCCCTGCCTACAGGTTTAGAAATTTTTGTCAGGAGGGGGTCCTTACGCCTCAAAATGTTGACAGAGGGGGTCTTGGCATCCAAAAGTTTGAAGACCTCTGCTTTACATGATGACAGCTACTGACTTGGGTAGTGGGTTCTTGTGTGTGAAGATACCCTTGCCCTTAGGGCAATGAATAGCAGGGAACCTGCAGCGCTCCAGCAATGAGCTTCTATGACAACTGGTGATCTATTTGGTCGGAGGGGGGGAGACAAGGTGAACATAGATGGAAGCGGGAGGAAGAAATGTAAAGGAGTGAGGTGACAGAGTATGTGTATATGTGTGTGTATGTATATGTGTGTATGTATATGTATATTATATAGATATGTGTGTATATATTCACTTAAAAAACCATAGGTTTCAGGCCTTATATAGTTTGGAATTAGCATTTAAAAAACCATTGAAATTGCTCCTATATAGTTATTTGTACTAACTATATTTCGCGCACCCGCAATCCACAGCTGATGATGTCACATATTACATCATTCATGACATGGTCAGTGACATCACTGATGACATCTCAAATGACATCACTGATGACATCTCATTTGACATCACTGATGACATCACTGATCCCATCACTGATGATATCATTCATGTGATAATACGATGCACCTCCTCACACTCTAATATAACCTTTGATACACCCAGTGTTAAATACAGACTACCATTCTTGAAACCATTGACACACCAATACCAGTTACTACATATGCTCTGTAAATGCTAATTCTATTAGCTGATAGCGTTTATATATGTTATTATTCTTCTGGGACCACCTGAGCAGCCATCTTGTTTCTCAGGAGAAATGAGGCACAAGAGAACACAAAACAAGAGTGGAAAAGGCAAAAAGGGGGCAGGGTTGAGACCCCCTGACCCCCTAGCCCTTCTCAGGGGGTCCCAGAAAGACCAACAAGTGCAAAAAATCTTTATTTTATTTTTTAAATCTCGGGGTACGTGCACGGTACGTGTACCGTACGCGTACGGTGCGCGTACCCCGCGATTTTTTTGAACTTTTTTTTTTTTTGCCCTTGGGGGTCCTTTTGGGACCCCCTGAGAAGGGCTAGAGCATAGGTACTCGCAAAATTTCTCTCGGGGGCCAAATTTACAGTGTGGTTTGTGGCCGAGGGCCGCACTGGTTGGGGCGGGGTCAGCGGGGGAGGGGCCGGGTCTAGAGCAAAATAAAAACTGTGACCATGAGGTTGAACACAGGCCCCTGCAGCGGACGCCTTCGTCCACTGAGCCACCAGACCCGGCACACACACATTTCTCTCTCTCTCTCTCTCTCTCTCTCTCTCTCTCACCCTCACTCTGACTGTGTCTCACTCCCACTCTCTCTCACTCTCTGCTACCCTCACTCTCTCTCTCTCTCTCTCTCTCCCTCCCTCCCTAGGTCTGTCTCCGTCTGTCTCCCACCCTCCCTCTGTCTCCCTCTGTCTCCCTCTTTCAACCTACCTCTGTCTCTCTCCCTGTCTCCCTCTCTGTCCCCTTCCCTCTCTCTGTCTCCTTCCCTCCCTCTTTCTCCTTCCTTCCCTCTGTCTCCCTCCCTCTGTCTCTCTCCCTCCATCTCCCTCTCCCTCTGTCTCACTCCCTCTGTCTCACCTCCTCTATCTCCCTCTCCCTCACTCCCTCTGTCTCACTCTCCTTCCCTCTGTCTGCTTCCGTCTGTCTCCCTCCATCTGTCACCCTCTTTAACCTCTCTCTCTCTCTCTCCCTCTGACTCCCTCCCTCTGTCTACCTCTCTCTCTCCCTCCTTCCCTCTGTCTCCCTTCCTCTGTCTCACTCCCTCTTTAACCTCGCTCTCTCTCCCTCTGTCTCTCTCCCTCTGTCTCCCACCCTCTGTCTCCCTCTCCCCGTCTCAGTCTGTCTCCCTCCCTGTCTCCCTCCCTCCCTCTGTCTTCCTCCCTCCCTCTGTCTCCCTCCCTCCCTCTGTCTCCCTCCCTCTGTCCGTCTCCCTCCCTCTGTCCGTCTCCCTCCCTCTCTCTCGGTCTCCCTCTCTCTCTGTCTCCCTCTCTCTCTGTCTCCCTCCCTCACTGTCTCCCTCCTTCCCTCTCCCCCTCCCTCTCTGTTTCCATTTACAGATTTCTGGCTGGTAAACCTTTATGTAAAGACAGTACACTTCTAAATGATAGCCGTTCAGGAAGTGATCCAGTATTGAAAGTGATGGGAGAGGGACTTCACGACCACCACTGATTTAAATGATGCATATTTTCACATTGCAGTGCATTCATTTCTCAGTTTTATCTTCTTTTTGTGGCAAGCAAACATATCCCCAATTTAGTCTTGCGTTGCGGAATAATGTCAACTACATGGGTGTTTACAAATTGTTTGGTAGTGGTTGCGGCACATATACATTGTTAAAGTGCCCATGTATATCGTAAGTCCATAATTAGATGGCTGGTGTAAGAGAGCACAGCTCAAAAATGTCATTACTGGCTCAAAAACTTTGCTACTCAATCTTGGATTTAATACCACGGTCAAAAAGTCACATCGGCATTCCTAGCAAATACCGAATTTTCTGGATGCAACTCTCAATTTAACTATGGAAAAGGTTTAAACTTAAACCGAGCGACTATGGTTGTTTCTACTTTACTACATGTCACAATCTCTAACAGTGAGAAAAGTAAGAAACTTAATAGTAATGCTGGTGGCATGCATCACGTTGGCTCTAAATGCTCATTTTCAAATGAATTCCTTGCTGGAATCATTGGCACAGCAGAGGTTAGAAGCAACTGGAATCTAGAAAGACCTAGTGTTGTAGCACGGAGTAAGGTACATTCTAAAATTATTAAACAGTAAGAATGTGATGCTGAGCAGAGTTTTGCAGACCCACATTCACTAGTAACTCTATCTCCCTCCCTCTGCCTCTCTCTCTCCCCCCTCCCCCACCCCCCTTCCCTCCCTCTCCCTCCCTCTGTCACCTCACCTGGCGTGCGTGTGTGTCAACCAGGGCTGAGACAGCTTGCCGGCTGCACCCGAGTACTTCACAGGTCTTTAATAGACCACTTACCCGTTAATGAAGCTTTGTTGTATTTTGCCTCTTTTTAGCGCCCCTGAATCTCCACTCTGACCTTCACTGGAATAGCCCGGCCCCCATAGAGCGTTGCTGCAACTGCAGTGTTTGTGGACACTCTTTACATTAAAAAAAAACCACACGGTGAAAGGGTCCATCAATCCCCACCCAGCACGAGGGCACAGCTCAGCAGAAAGAGGCCCTGGCACCGGGCGCTTTCAAAGGCTCCACAGAGAGGCCCTCAGCGCCCCACGGGGCTGCTGCCAGCCAAGACTCAGAGAAAAACAAACACAGCTTTTGGAGGGCGACGCAAATCATTTAATATGCGTCTCGCTCGCTTCTCTAACACTCACTGCAAAGTAATAATCGTGCACACGGCAGGGTGGCCAGGGGTCCCACACACAGTGGGTATTACAGATGTCTGCATGGTCCGCGGGCCGCAGCGGAAGGCTTGCCGGGCCGTACTATGAGTACCCCTGGGCTAGAGGGTTGGGGGGTCTCTACCCTGCCCCCTTTTCGTGTTTTCCACTCTTGTTTTGGGCTCTCTTGTGCCTTAGTTCTCCTGAAAAACAAGATGGTGGCCAACACTTCCTGGTTTGGACAGTTTGGAATGTTGACAGTCAACTGCCAGCCAATCAGAAACTCGCTCGCGCACGTAAGGTACGCGCACGTACGCGTACGGTGAGCGCTTATAGATATATAATTTGCTCAAATTCAATTTTCTCAAGAACTGCTGGAGGGATTTTCACCACACATAGCAAAGGCACATCTGCATACCAGGCCCTACCATTTTGCCAAGTTTGGTGTAATTCTATTCAGCCGTTCGGGCTGTAGCCGTGTCTAAATGTCCTTATGGAAATTAACATGGGGAAAACATGTTTTGGGACCCCCCTTTCGGCCCCCGCTTGACGAATCCCCCCGAAACTTTCAGGGAAGGAGCGGAGCGGAGCTGGCCAAAATTCTGGAAAATTACACACAGATTCCTCAATCAGCGCCAAAGTTATTCCCAATAGATTGTTGAGCGCATATAGATATATAATTTGCTCATTTCAATTTCTCAACAACTACTGGAAGGATTTTCACCAAATATAGAAAAGGCACTACTGCATACCTGTCCCTACCATTTTGCCAAGTTTGGTGTAATTCCGTTCAGTCGTTCGGGCTGTAGCTGTGTCTTAAGGTCCCATTGATAAAGCCATTTGACAAATTTCAAATTCAATTTTCTCAAGAACTACTGGAGTGATTTACACCAAACATACAAAAGGCACTGCTGCATACCAGTCCCTACCATTTTGCCAAATCTGGTGTAATTCCGTTCAGCCGTTCGAGCTGTAGCCTTGTCAGAATGTCCCTATGGAAATTAACATGGGGAAAACACGTTTTGGGACCCCCCCTTTTTCTCGGCCCCTGCTTGACGAATCCGCCCAAAACTTTCAGAGGAGCGGCGGAGCGCAGCGAGGCAAATTTAAGGAAAATTACAGGCAGATCCCTTAATCGGCGCCAAAGTTATTCCCAATAGAATGTTCGGAATGTCCTATGGTAACTATGTCCTAACTATATATACCTACTGGCGACCGTCAGTAGGTAATATATATATACACATATACACACACACACACACACACACACATACAAAAATAATGAAATATAGCAGAATAAAATCGTGGCCAGGTGGCAAACTGAGGGGATGAGTACAACATGGAGGGGAGAACTGGAATCAAGTAGGGAAAAAAACAGTGAGAAAATGTAAGAGACTTGTTGAGAGAGTAAGGCCAAAGTGGGACTAAGAGAGACAGAACTCGCAAGAGAAGGTTAGAGGCTGTGTAAAGATGAGAGGCAAGTGGAGGGGATATGTGGATGTAAAAACATGAAACCAGGAAGAGCCTGGTCGTCAGGAAAAGGGCAATGCTAGCGTGTTGAATGGGCCAGCACTCACATGTACTGAGTACTGGAACTTTTTATTTTTATCACTATAAGTACTGCGCTTCTCTATTGTGAGGAGAGTATCGGTATGCATGAAAGGTAGGCGGATTGGCTGCAAGTGCTGGTGAGCACTAGGCTGTCAGCGTTGGAACCTATCTGATAGCCAAGGCCCACTGTATTCCTGAGCTGCAGCCGAACTATTCAGCATGGGATTTTTTGCATGATGCCCCTGTGTTCACCATAACACTGTGTTTGACAGTTGAGGCCCCATTTAGGCCCTGTGCTGTTAATCACATTCACACTATTGTGTGGATTTGTGCAAACACAGGAAGGCAGCAGCTGGCTGACAGCGACTATTAAAAAAGCCATGGGAGGGAAGGAGTTTAAAATGGCTTTAATTCCACCTGAGACTTTGTGTGAGTGTTTGCATATGGCTGTGTGCTTGCCTGCTTGTGTGTGCCTGCTTGTGTGGGCCTGTTCTTCTGTGAGAGAAAGAGGGAGAGAATTAGAACACGCCCAGGAGATATTTTAAGGGGACTGTGTGGAATGCTTTTGTGTGCATGTGTGCTTGTTTCTTTCTGTGTGTGTGTGTTGTGTGGAGGGGTGTGGGGGGGGGGGGGGGGGGGTAAACGCTTGAGAAGTTATTGTATTGTGCCAAACAACAACAAATAATAGAATGGCATTAAGAAGCAGCAAATATTCCAAAACAAGGAAAAGTTAACATATCATCCTGTTTGGCTTTCATTTTGTGTGATGAGTTAATCTGTTTTGTCAACATAAATACATTTCTCATGCGATTTGATATGTGCTGCAACTGGTACAGTAGTTATTATGTATGATTATATCTTCCTTTAGCCCCGCCCTTAGCCCCGCCCACTTGCCACGCCTCAAGCTCATTTGAATGAGTACCTGCACTTATTTTTTTCCATTTAAAGCACTGATAGTCTGTGAGTGCCAGTTGCCAGGAGAGATGAAATCAAGTCAACTTAGTTTATCCTATGGCAATTTCTTGCACACCATCGCAAGGAATTTTACTAGTCAACAGTTCAAGATGTCGATCATCGGGAGCGAAGCAGACCTTCACGGCATGTCTCAACAAGCTGATCCCTCTTTGGTTAAGGGAGATTTCAGGATTTGCCTTCCTTTCTCCAGCAGCTCTTCACAGGCGCACAGCAGGCACAGCAGATCCACAGTATCAGTGCCACACAAGCAGCAGATCTTTGTTGTGGATTCACCCTGCCAGTGGGGAAATGGGATGTACAAGGCATCAACTACACACAGCATTTCAGAAATTGCTCTTTGATGGATCTAGGAAAGCCAAGACTGAAGTATTTCTGGGGTGCTGATGCAATATAGGTGTTTAATGACATCCAAGCAGGAGCGCTGGCTGGAAATACCGCCCTGTCTTCCACTAAAGAGAGTAGTTTTAATGCTTGACACACTGATTTTTTTGAGCACGGAGTGGCTGGTTGGAGTAGCCCATAGCTGAGTCAACCCTGTCCTGATCAGGGATTCCTGGAGATATGCTCTGGCAGGGGAAGAGTCCTTCTGTTGGAGCTCCTGTTGTAAATAGAAATAAAGAGTGCCAGGAGCAGCTGTCCTAATTTTGCCCCAGAAGTTGATGAAAGGTCCTCGCAAGGTCCTGCCTCTGCAGTTGAGACTCCAACCTGCTCTGTGCTGACGAGGTGTGCTTAGGAAGACTGAAGATGATCTTGAATGCTTTCACTAGGGTGCTGTCTAGGATTTTGTCATCCCTGCCTCTTTGGAGTTCACTGCAGTATTTTATTGTTGGCAAATGTTTGGCATGCACACCCAGAGGAGAGGGGAGAGTGATGGCCCATTTAGTTTTGATTTTAGATTCTATAATTAAACTGCTAGTGCCAGGCCTTTCCTTTTTATGGTGTCCCTTTGATGGGCAAAGTTGCCTGCTTTATCGACGATCACCCTTAGACATTTATAGTCCATAGCTGGCTGAATTTGTGTCTAGCACCAGAACCATGGTGCTGGATTTATCCTGTTATTGCCAGTCATCATAGTACGTGTTTGGTCAAAGTTAATGTTCAGTCCATTTTTATCTAAAAAATCCTATATTGTGTTGAGAAGGCACCTCAAGCATACCTTGAAATGGCTGACTGAAAAAATGTCATCTGCATACATGAAGCTCGACAGCTCCAAACCCCCTAGCCTTGGGGCAAGGAAGTTGTAGGTGTTGAGTGCCAGTAACAGCTCAGCTAAAAACAGATTGAACAAAGTGGGAGCCAGGACACACCCCTGCTTCAACCCGTTGCTTTTTTTTTCACCTTTGAGAGATGCGTTTTTCTCCCAACTCCACCTGCAGCTACGTGTCTGTATGAAGAGCGATTAGCAAGTCCAGGAGCATCTTGGGAATACCCCAGGTCGTCCCGTATGATGGGGTTATTTGGGGCAGGATTGATCTAGTGGTGTAATACAGGCCCCCGCAGCCCCCGCTGTGCGGGGATGGCTCCCAAGCTCAAGGGGGCCTCCTCAGCACAGAACTCTGACCAGAGAGCTCCCGATTTAGTCCAGAGTGGGCCCCTCCTCGTACCTTGCAGGGGGTCCCTCTCAAGTTTCGTTATGCCAATGGATTGATCAGAGAATATGGCATATGGATGTGGAAGCCCAGTGCATTTTCTGGAAAATGTGTGATGTCAGGTACGGGTCGAGAGGTACATGGCAGGTCAAAGCATTTCGGGTGCTGCATCTTGGTAGGTGTACGGCATACATAGATTACTAGAACAAAAAACTACACTGGTTGGTGATCCAAATTTTGTATAAACCCTAAATGCACAGTTATTCTGAGGGGATTTATTCAAATTGTCTTTTTATGCACACTGACATACATTTAAAAGTGAAAAATACAGAGAAATTCAATAGATAATAACGTTTCCTGTCATTCTACACTCCCACCCTTTCCCTAATAAAAGAGTACCATACGTGTGTGGTTGGACCTTTTAAAATGGACAGGAAAGGCCCAAAAAATACGACCTTGTAAATGGAGCAAATAATGCTTAGGTAAGCCTTTAGGGTCAGACTGTTTTACATTTTCAGATTCTGACCAAGGCAAAGGTCAAACCGTTGAGTGTCTATTTAGATCAGCACCTCCTTATGGATGGTCAAGTTAGTCAGGTTGTTCAGTCGTCAAATTTCCTACCTCAAATTGTTGAGGAATTCCAACACCCGCTATCGCCAGAAGATCTGTCTACTGTTACTAGAGCCTTTATCTGCACCAAAATGGACATGGGCCATGCACTTGATGACAGTGTTTCCATAAGAGATTTCGACAAGCTTCAAACACTGGCTCCTGGTTTGCTCACTGTATACAATTCAAGGTACTCACAGCGACGCACAAATTGCTGTCTGTCACCACTCTGATTACTTAAATCAGGACTTCTCATCATGTTGCCATAAAAAGCGGTGGATGTCAGCTGGTAATCATCTGCTGATGCCACCAAAAGTGGAAGAAAAAGGCAGGAGGGAACTGTTACCTGATTGGCCAGAATAAAAGGCCGGAGGGAAGTCTTACCTGATTGGCCAGCAAGTTATGAAATTCCTTACCAGCCAATCTAAAGAATATACATGAATGTTTGCCTTTTAGAAAGGGTTTAAACAGGCATTTACTTGTGTGACTATCTGTCGCTTGGGTCAAACTAGCACTTACTCAGTGGAATATTTATCATTTTCTAAATATGGATTTGATTGGATTGGAGTGGATAGCAGAAATACATTTTTTTGGGCTGCAAGGGAAACTTTCTCCTTGCAGCCTGACGTGGGGGACTGAAAATTGGCTCCTTCTTGTGAGGGAACCAGATGGATTCCCAGCCCTTGGCACAGTTCAGGTTTTTCGCATTATAGAATACCCTACAAAAGTAGTGCAGAGAACATGAACATCAAGTCATCAGCATTGCACACCAACAGTATTTCAAAGTGGTGTAACACACCCACCCCAGACCTGCCAACTCACACACTGCAGCCGTGTTTCACACGCTTTTGACTTCTTCAGATGGCCACCAGGTGAGGAGCCGAAATTACATGGTGGCAGGGTATAGGAGTGGAAAACCAAACAGCGTATTTCCAACTCGTTTTTAGAGGCAGTAAGCAGTAGATGTCCATTAAGAGGTGTGAAAACACTCCAGAACATCAGACAGCCTCAATGACCTTTTGGGGGGGGGGCTTGGTGAGGGTCAGAGTGCTTCTTAGGGAGCTCTCGCATGAGGCCCAATCCCTCCAAAGCTTCACCACCTCCTCACTCAGTGAGATTCATTTGTACATTGGCAGGTAAGCCATCTTCATTCACCCGCTTCATCTGAGTTGGCCAGATTAAACTCCAGGTAAAACTACTTGGAGAAAATAACATTAGTGAACATTGCAGTTTCACCCCCAGGTGATCATACTGGGAGATTACCATTGTCACACATCAGACATGGGCCTATGTATCAACACATTTCCCCATGGACACAGAATGGGCAAAACCCTTTGATACATCAGGCCCAAAGTATTTTCGTTTTTACTGGTTCGCAAACCTCAGGCTACCCCCTTTTTTGACAAGTTCCCCCATGCAAATAATTTCAAGTTATAACAGTTTGTACTGGAAAAAATCACAGGTGTGAGCACAATTTGTGCTTGACTCCAAATCTGAAGTTGGGGGCAAACTTGAAATGTTGTGCATGATTAATTTCCTTAGGCTTGCTTTCAAATGCTACTTCCTCCTGGTACTGACAGGCATTCCTTCAGTGTACGAGCAATTTTGATCTGAGTCCTTTGATCCCCCGAACCCTCTTCACTGGTTGCTTTATGTAACCATATGTTTCTTGCCATGTATTCTTCAGTTCTTTTCTTGCAGCTCTCATAGATGCCTAATTGCTTGTCTGGTACCATCTCGAGCAAGCTGTTGCAAAAGTGTGCGGAACTCTTCCAGGTTTTTTCAGCACTTGAACAACTGGGCCTGTATTGTAGCTAGGGCGCAATGTCACACAGCACACACTTAAGTGTCCTAGACTGGTGCTTTGCTGCACTGGGGACACACATTGGTGTAGGATGGACCCGTAGTTTGAAGCGGCTGCTCTGCCTTTCACAGTGTGGGCAGTAAAGTAGGTTGCGTTTGAAAGGGGAACAGAGATCCCCTTCTGACAGATCCAGTGAGAGGCTGCACCCGCCTGCAGTGGAATACCTGGGCGTTCTCTGGGACCCCTTTTCCTGCCGCCTAAGAGGTGTTCTCGAATACTCACTGACTGCGCCCCTCTATGTGGTGCACAATCAGTGCACCTTCTGAAGGCATCTTAGCTTTTTTTACCTACTTAATATAATGTGGATGCAAAGGCAAAGAATTCCCCCTTTTTGTATGCCCCATGCAAAAGAGGTAACACTCCTTTTGATTTTCCAGAACATTTTGGGCCGGTATGTTTTGTATTACAGATGAAGCAGACAAACGCCTGGGGTTCCTTCTATAATACTAGTGTGCCTCCGAGGTGCCTATAGCGGGCACTCACAGTCGTTGTCCCACGGGGACCTTTCAAAAATATGGCATACATCAGCTTTGCTTCAAAACATTAAGGACAAACTTGCTACTAACTTTACTTGGGTGCTTTTGAAATCTCATAATCACTATGGAAAAGGCACCCTTGTGTTGTATTAAAAGAAATCTCACTCACCGATCTAGTCCGCGACATGCCTCATCATTGGGGTCCCACCCTGGCTGCTGAGTGCCCCCAGGGTGTGCTTCGATGCCATATTTACTGCAGAGCTGTTTTTATGGAAGTGAAGGAAGTGCACGTGATTTAAAATTGTCTCATGGTCTACCATCTGATATGGTACTTTATTTAATGGTGGTCTTGGACAAGTTTAAAGCCATGGGGGATATTTATGGTACTTCAATGGTCCTCTTATATCCCTTTCTTTGTGGTCAACATGTTTCAGCCGTTTACCATGTGCACATCAGGTTTAATATGGCTTTCGTCGAAACCAAAATATGCGATGAACATGCACCCTAAGGCATGTGCTGCAAGCTTATGTTTCCAAACTTACATATCACGAATCACCTCTTGCGACTGTATATGCTGAATTAAAAATTCAAACATAAAGTAAAGAAACTATTTAAATCATGTTGGCAGCATTGTTTACATTCAAATACATTTAACCCTGGCGTAAACCCTTGCGGGGCTAAACAGCGGGCATCCACCAGTTCCACGCATGCTGGAACCTCCATCAAACTTTTAGCATTTAGCCGCCATATGCCATATCCTGCTACAGCATTTCACAAGCTGCGCCGCTATGTAGTGATGGTGAAGGTGCAATATCATTATACTTTTATAAAACAGCATGAATCAAATATTGTGGCACATCTCTGTGTTAAAGTGAGCTAGGAAAACTTGTCTTAGTCTTAGCCCCAATTGTTGTGCTGCCTTTCTATACAACATGGTGGCTCCAAGTGGGGTGGACCCTATTGTCACACTCTAACGATGTTAGAGAAATGGAGGGTTTTAATAAGAAAGCGTTCCTACTTATGTTTTATTGTTGTTGGATTCACATCAAACAGCGGGCATCAAACCTATTAGCATTGGCGATACATATGAATGTAAGAAGTTGTCTCAATATGCTCCAGTCCTAGGTAGTATCATACCAGATCTTTACAAGATGATAGTATGCAAATTAAAATACAGAATTTAAAAGACACAGCAATAAAGAAGAATGAGGAAAAGGGAAAAAGAAGCTCTTGCATTGGGCACAAAATCAACAGCCTAATGACTGGTGGAATGGCATTGCAGATCTTCGAAGCGTCACATAACAAGCACTGGCTTTGCCAATAGGTCTCGTAGTAGGAAAGTTGGAGCTATTGGTTTTGTAAATGACAAAGCCCTTTATGTTTTAAAAATGAAAAAAAAATAAAAGGCATTGTTATTTGCAATTGTAATGGCTCCAACTTTCCTACTGCGAGACCTATTGGCAACGTGAGTGGTGTTGCGTGTATGAGTGGCGTTGCGTGTGTGAGTGGCGTTGCGTGTGTGAGTGGCGTTGCCTGTGTGAGTGGCGTTGCCTGTGTGAGTGACGTTGCATGTGTGAGTGTCGTTGCATGTGTGAGTGTCGTTGCGTGTGTTAGTGGCATTGCGTGTGTGAGTGGCGTTGCATCTGTGAGTGGCGTTGCATGCGTGAGTGGCGTTGCGTGTGTGAGTGGCGTTGCGTGCGTGAGTGGCGTTGCGTGCGTGAGTGGCGTTGTGTGCGTGAGTTGCGTTGCGTGTTTGAGTGGCGTTGCGTGTCTGAGTGGTGTTGCGTGTCTGAGTGGCGCCGCGTGTGTGAGTGGCGTTGCGTGTGTGAGTGGCGTTGCATGTGGAAGGGCGAGATTTTGATCGATACCTTATCACTATTGATCTAAAACCCCGATCTGGTCGACTGAACCTTTGTTGCCTGTCATTGAGGGAAGAAAGTGTATCTCTTACCAAGTTAGTTCACCTAATAAAGGACTCCGCTCTGAAAGATCACAGACAACTTCTAGCTTTCAAAGATTTATTATATAGTCAGAATAAGCTGCAGATACAGGCATCTCAGAATGAGATTCACAAGATACACAGGCCCAACTACATACATGTGCTCTCTGAAAACCCTCAGACGAGCAAAGAAGACTACCAGTACAAGTTCTAAGAATAATAAAGCTATCAGCATTGACACGTACTGAGATCTCTCCGTCATTTAAGTTGGAGGAAAAACACAAGTTAGGCTGTCCCTACCCTGCTCTAGATGGTATCCCTACTTAACCAGGTCTCAACCTAACAAAAGGTGTCAGCGGTGAATGACCCCCAAGGGAAGTCACCCACTCTCAGTCTCTTGGTGAAAACCTATAGTTCTCCAGTCATGACCCCTCTCTGCCTACCCATCCGCTCTCTAAAGGGTCCTCAGGCATCTGCTCTAACTCCACCCAGGGGTGCTGTCCCTAATACAAAACACACAACAGTATTTGGGACGGCCCTCGTGAGACGCCCCTCACGTGGTGTTGTTTCTGGCTTTTTCCATGATGAGGCCTCATGCGTTAGAGTTGACCTTGCTTCTCAGACTCTTCTCCGGCCCGCTGATACCCCTTAAAACATTCCGGAACCCTCCTCCGTGTCTGGGCCGTCTCCTGAACAAACCTCTATTCATTTCATTTATAATTGGATCCCCCCTTTCTCTTGCAGACAGACATCTGCAGCCAAGATCCCAATTCTCATAGACTTCCAACCAAGGTTTGCAACATTTCTCGGCCCAGACCAATACGTGTAAATCAATGGCTAAAACATTTCAGGCCTACAGCATTTCTCATAATGATTATAGCATCCAACTCCTTCATTAATTAATAGCATGTTAGTACTCTTATTCTATTATTCGGTAAACACATCTATAAATCATGGCCCATTAACGTTATTACTAAAACATTAGTGCAATCCATGTCGTGAAATGAACCACCTTCCCCATCACTTCCATCTCTGGCCCTGAGGCCTACCACGTTCTACGTTTAACCGTATGCCATCTTACATTTTAGCAGCTACACGACATGGATTCAGGAATAATCACGTCTAATAAAGTCATATAATTTCACACATTTCTGCATTAGTTCCACTTCTACTTAAATCTCTACATTAACTACACATTTTAGAATATAGATGTAGGTACTATCAGCACTCATGGCATTTCTCTTCATGACTTGTGCTTACTACGTGTAAGTGTGGTGTACTTATACATTTAGGTCAGTTTGCGCTCTCTCAGTTCCCCCCTTTGATGACCTCTCGGGGTCATCATTAACACTTAAACTGCAGTGATTGCTAGCATAACTCGTTTCTGCGTTTCCAGAGCCCTCAGACTCCTGTACTGACTATCTTGTATGGCAGCCAATCTCTGCAGCTGTTCTCTCTGGGCTCTCTCTGACCTTCTTGCTCTGTACCATTTGAATACCCTCACCAATCCCCACAACACGATCCCACAGATCAATATTATGATGATAGGTTTCAGTATATACCACACAAAGCTTTTGCCTAATGTGGTGAGCCAACCCCCAGCTTCACTCATTCCGTGGCCCACCTTTTCCCAGACATTTTCTCTACTCAGGTCTTCGATCTCCTTGTGAATATCAGTTATGTTCCTAATAACTTTCTCAAGGGGCTTCGAATTGTCTGGAATGTAAGTGCAACATTCCTGGACCTTTAAAGCCTTACAGACTCCGCCCTCTTTTGCTAATAGGACGTCTAATGCAAGACGGTTCTGGAGAACCATAGCCCTTATCGATTGCATCTCTCCTTCTACCAGCATTAAGGACTGAGCAGTGCTGGCAGACAACCTGTCTACGACTGTTGCCAGTCGTCTAATTTTAACATCATTAAGGATTAGTCCCAAAAGAGGGAACACAGCTCCAAAGACATCTCCAACCATTTCTGCATCTCCTATATCTCTCCTTCCTCTCGATGATGTCTTGCCCTCGATGATCTCTAAGTCTTGGGCATGATATATTTTGGGGAAGATAATTGCCAAGTATCATGAGCCATACCAGTTGTCAGGTAGTCTCACGTAGGCATTTCTTCCACATACAAAATACACATTTGGAATCACTTGCATTCCCTTCAGGAAGTCCTTAGTATAGTACTCTAGATTGAAAGCATGTTCACAGCTAACTTCTCCCACGTATACATTTTCATAATACGTTTTGGCTCTATGAAGACATAACTTTCCTCTCTGCGTTCTATCTAAAGCTATTGGACCACTACTACCCTTTCTCTTGTGTGCCTTCTCTTCCTCGGTCCAATCTGTTTTCCATTGTCCTGATTTTTTCAAAATCTTTTGTCTCCTGTTTCGATCATCCACCTGCCCTATGAACTTTTTCCCGACTTCTGACACCTTGCATGTCAGGTTATTTCTGCGGGCATGTGAAGTATCTAAGGTAATCCAAGGAATGAAAAACTTTGCCAACCTGTCTTCACTCTTCCAGTAGTCCCATTTGTTCATCTGTTTATAATTTGGGACTTCTGGTAACACTGAATCGTAATTGGAGAAATAGTATTCAAAACTATCTCTCCCATAAAATATACTAAGCAACAAGCTACATGTAATGCCATATGTCAGCGGGAGGTGATGATATCGAATGCCTTCATCTACAGACGCCGGCAACTGCATGCAGACATAGCAGTCCTTAACCTACATGGCATCCTCGTATTCATATAAAAGTTTAGCATAAGCATTTGACCTAAAGTCGCCTTGGGACTCATCTACGTGTAACCTGCGGGCTTCTGCAGCTAATAACGCTTTCTCTTGAGTGTTTTCCCCTTTCTCACCAGCAACGGTGGGTGTAAGCGTCTCTACAGATTTCACATCGGTTACCTTTGCCTCTTCCTCACGTCCCTTTACATAAGAAACTGTTACTACTAAAGCTATTAATATTATCACTCCTACTATTAGTGTGCCTATTATACATTTAGCTCTGCGGTTCTGGGTGCCGGCTTCCATTTCGTCAGACAGTATGGCTCTCTCGTAACTCAGCACAAAGTTCTTTTCTTTTCGTTCCTTTACAGTCTCTTTTACTCCTTTTGTCCTTAGAACCACACAACTGGAAGCTGACAACCTTCTTCGCAAAAAGTCCTTTAACAGTTCAATACAGACAACCCTAGCCCTTCTCCATCAACTCAAGGGAAGGTCCCTAAGATTCTCTGCTTCCTGGGCGCTAGGTAATCTTCTTTTCTTCTCGCTTATTTAAAAAGTCTTTTAAGCATCTACTATCAGGCTTGTGCCTGCAGCTTCGACAGCAAAGTTCAATATTTCCAAACGAAGATTGTGCTCTTCATGGTCTGTTATCCTTGTACCAAAATCGGGGAATTGCAATTCTGTGAGAAACATGTGCTTTAACTTGCTGAGGCGGGGAGGTCTGGGGAGCATAAAAGTTAGTGACCCTTCTTGTTCGACTCCGGGTACTAACAGTCGTATTTCCACTGTAACGATGGGCTCAGAGCTGGACACCACCACCGCTCGTATCCTCCCCGTCTCCGGTTTCAAAGACATTTGTCGCCAGATATGTCCACTCAGGGGTGGAGTATCTTCTGCTAGGCACACGCACTCTTCTTGACCTCCTCAAGTCCGGTGCTTCAGCGCCCTGAGCACCTTCTTCCGGGTCTGAATCCTCTGATATCGGAGGAAGGGTTCTCTCTGGAGTTGACCTCAGGCTAGAGCTCCTTCTTTGCGGCCAAGTAGCTTCTCCACGTACCCTTCTACTCCTTCTTCTTCTGGTCTGTTCACACTCTCTGTCAGACCGGTCAGTGTCTGACTCGTACTCCCAGCTACTTTCTCCTTCAGTAGCGTCGTCTGTTTCGCTGTTGTACTGACCGTCCTCAGCTTGGTCAGACTCGTTCCCTGCTTCCGCTGGCACCTCTACAGCTTGGCTGGCCCCCTCTATGGCTTCTCGGTCCGCAGCTGGACGTCTATCCGAGAGAGGAGCTGTTTCTTCCAGAGGTGCTGGAACCCTCCGCGTGTGTGACGCGTGGATCCAATTGGGCAGGCCTCCCACCTTCACTGCGGTGTTCGTGACCAGGATGATCTGGAAGGGCCCACGCCAACGAACATCCAGGCAGCTACTCCTCACGTGCTTTCGTACCAGTACCCAGTCTCCAGGGCACAGATCATGGCACAGGTCTTGGCACGATGGAACCTTGGCAGCCTGCACCTGAAGGGACACAGAATGAATGGCGTCAGACAGCCCCTTACAATAGTCCAGGATCATATCATCTGTGATGTTAATCAGTGCAGTAGTTGGGACAGAAGGCAACCTCATTGCTCTCCCCATCAACACCTCATGTGGAGACAGCCCCGTTCTTCTATCTGGGGTACTACGAAGGCTCATAAGGACCAATGGCAGAGCGTCAGGCCAACTCAAGGATGTTGATGAACACACTTTTGCAATTCTGGCCTTGATAGTGCCATTTATCTGCTCCACAATTCCTGAGGCCTCTGGTCGATAACTGCAATGCAATTTCTGATCTATGTTCAAAGCCGCACAAATCATTTTCACAAGCGAGCTGTTGAAATGCGTTCCCCTATCTGATTCCAAAGAGGCTGGCACCCCGAAGCGCGGAATGAGCTCCCTAAGCAGTAACTTGGCTACTGTGAGGGTGTCGCACCTACGTGTAGGGTATGCCTCAACCCATCTGGAGAATACGCAAACAACCACCAGGATATAACGGAGGCGGTTGCACCTTGGCAGTTCGATAAAATCCAACTGCATGCGGTTGAAGGGACCCTCTGACCTCCCAATGTGGCTCAGTGCAACTGGTGTCTTTTTCCCCACATTCAACTGCTGACAAGTCACACAACGCTGGCACACTGCTTCGGCTGCTACTCTGAACTTAGGGTTGTACCAGGTCTGTCTAAACACTCTCAGCATAGCGTCTCTTCCTAAGTGTACGGGACCATGTATTTGTCTGGCCATTGGGCTCACCATCTCATTGGGCAACACTGCTCTGCCATATGCTGAGACCCAGAAATGGGCCTCACCCACCACACATCCTGCCTTTTCCCATGTTTCTTTTTCAAAATCAGGAGCATTTTCTTGCATGCTCTTCAGTTCGTCCCAAGAGTCAACAGTTTCTAGTATCATAGCTAATTCAGTTCTTACATTTATTCCACCCACTTCCACCTCTGTGAAAGAGTACCCTTGTTCCGCGCAATACCGCGCGACTTCGTCGGCATATCTATTGCCTTGTGACACGAAGTCCATATTTCTGGTATGTGCGGTGCACTTCACAACTGCGATACCTGCTGGACATTGCAACGCCTCTAACAACAGGCGCACAAACTCTCCATTGCGAATGGGAGAGCCTGAAGAGGTCATGAAACCTCTTTGAGACCACAACTGCCCGTAATCATGAACTACCCCGTAACCATATTGGCTGTCGGTGTATATGGTGACTCGGATTTGATTGCTTGCCAGGCAGGCACGCGTCAGGGCAATAATCTCGGCTACCTGAGCGGAGTGTACTCCTTCCAGGCATCCAGCTTCCACAACTCCAGTAATTGTACAAACAGCGTAAGCTGCTCTCAGCTGCCCAACTTCGTCTCTTACACATGAGCCATCGACAAAGAAAATTTCGTCTGGGTCAGTCAGTGGCTCATCTACGATGTCGGGTCTTGGTTTGGTGCATAGTTCAATCACATCGAGGCAGTCATGGTCTGTACATTCATCATCATCCTCAATATCGTTTGGGAGTGGCATCAAGGTAGCAGGATTTAAAACAGAGCATCTCCTGAGGGTCACGTTCTCTGCAGCAAGAATAACTTGCTCATAGCGCGTGAGCCTGCTGTTGGTCAGATGCTGTGTTTTGGTCCTGGTCATTAACAATTCAACAGAGTGGGGCACATGCACCTCTAACGGATGCCCCATGACAATATTCTCACACCTCTCAATGCTGACACCTGTTGCGGCAACGGATTTGAGACATCCGGGCAACGCTGCGGCTACTGGGTCTAAAGTAGCCGAGAAATAAGCGACTGGTCTACGGGCATTCCCATGAATTTGGACTAACACAGACAGCGCGCAACCCTCTCTCTCACAACAATAAAGCAAAAATGGTTTATCGTAATCCGGCATTCCCAAAGCCGGAGCACGACACAGGTCCTCTCTCAGCTGTAGGAACGCCATCAAACAGTCTTTGTCCCATGGTACCGGATCGCTCATCTCCTTGTGCGTCAGTTTTTGCAAGGGCTTTGCTTTCAGTGAAAAGTTTGCAATCCACTGTCGGCAATATCCCACCATCCCTAGAAACATCCTAACTTCTCTCTGTGTTTTAGGCGCATTCATCTTCATGATGGCCTCTATCCTGTCTGGTGACACTTTTCGTTTACCTTTCTCAATTCTGTGTCCCAAGTACTGCACTTCTGTCAGGCAGTACTGCAATTTTCCCGGGGATACCTTGTGCCCATTCTCAGCTAGGTGATTTAACAAAGCAATAGAGTCCTCCCTGCACGCTTCCTCTGTTTCTGACGCCACAAGGAGGTCGTCTATGTACTGGACCAGAACTGACCTCTGGGGCAGCACTAGACTTTCAAGATTTTTCTTCAGAAGCTGGTTGAAGATCGATGGGCTCTCTGTATACCCCTGAGGAATACGACACCATGTTAGGACGCGACCTTCCAGCTTAAATGCGAAAAGAAAATGGCTCTCTTCGTCCAAAGGGATCGAAAAGAAAGCCTGGCAAAGATCAATCACAGTGAACCATTCTGCTTGGAACGGTATCTGAAACAGTATCACTGATGGATTCGGTACCACTGGACAACACGAAACGACTATATTATTAATCTTTCGGAGATCCTGCACTATCCGGAATTTCCCATTTGGTTTCTGCAAACCCATAATCGGGGAGTTACATGGACTACCCACGATTTCTTTCAATATTCCCTGCTTAATCATGGACTCGATCACAGGCTTTATACCTGCAATCGTTTCTGGAGTCAATTTGTATTGGGGTGTTCTTGGAAACTCAGCATGCGGTTTCACTACAATTTTCACTGGGTCCACCCCTTTCACCAACCCAATCTCTTCCCCAGTGAAATCCCACACTTCTGGAGCTACTGTCTCCCTCAAATCCCAGGGGAGCTCATCGACTGTCAGAGTGGGATATAACTCCACACATATTCTGGAATTTGCGACTTTAAAGTCCGCATCATCGTCATTAGTCAATACCTCCACTCCCTGTGGTGTGCAGTATATGGTGCAATTTAGTTTGCACAAGAGGTCTCTTCCTAGCAGACATACAGGGCTAGAATCGCAAACCACAAACTGGTGCTCATCACTGTACTTCCCTATTTTCACCTGCACGGGCTCAGTCAGTGGGCTGGTCATTCTCCTGTTAGCGACCCCCACCACTTGTATGGTCTCTCCAGACATGGGCAGGCCTGGAACTGCGGCGGATCTAATCGTGGATCTAGTGGCTCCTGTGTCCACTAAAAATGTCGTGGGGAACCCTGCCACTTCGGCCTCCACATATGGTCCCCTTTGGTCCACCTCCAAGACTGCCTCGAGGGTGCAGTCCTCCCTTTCCACTCTCTGCCCAGTTAGTGGGTCCACATAATAGCACTCCTCTCCTCCTACAAACAGGGGCATCTGTCTATATGTCTTACCCATTGTCCCTACTCTGGGTGGCTGGGGAAACTGGGCTCGGGGAGGAGGCCCCCCCCCTTTGAGCACCTTTCCCTGGTACTGCGTTACCCCTCTTGTAGGCGCACTCTGGACCTCTTCCTCCTCTACCTCCTGTTCTCCTATCTCGACATTGTAGGGACACTCGCGTTTCCAATGCCCCACCTCGTTACACTGGTGGCACCTAGTCGTTTTCTTTAAGGCAGCTATATCTATCCTGGGTCTAAAGGTGGAGTTCTCCTCATTGCCCTTGTTCTGACTGTACTGTTTCTTTCCTCCAGTACCTGTTCCTGGTTGCTGTTGCTGCTGTCCCCCCTTCCCTGCTGCCTGCATCTGTACCACCATCAGTTTCTCCTTTAGTTTCTTAGCCTTGGAGTCTATCTCATCACAGCAGTACCTGGCATATCTCAGTATTTCATCTAGGGGCTTATTTTGCCAACAAATCAAGTGTTGCTGAATCATTAAACTAATATCCGGTCTCAGGCCCAAGACGAACTTGGACACAAATTGCCCTATGTCTTTTGGATCCATTACATCCAGACCGCTATACTGTTTAAACGCCTTCAGCAATCTCTCATAGTATTCATGAACTGTCTCTTTGGGTTCCTGTCTAGTTCGATCTATTTTGACCCAATCTATGTCTTGCATTGGCACTTTCTCTTTCAGCCAGGTCATCACTCTCTCGAATTTTGCCATCACAGTCTCGGACGGCCCATTGGTCTTAGCATCTCTCTCCGGCTCTGTTGTGGCCCACTCAGCGCTAACCTTGCATGCGGTCCACAAATCTCCAGGCACTACAATGTCAAACAGCGTGTTCAGATCTATCCATAGGACCTTTGAGATTTTTACGAATCTCTCAACTTGCTTATACCACTCCACTGGGTTTTCCCGCAATTTGGGGAAGGAGGTGGTAAAAGCAGCTAAATCTCCCCTACTCCAAGGGACGTGGACATAGGTCCCATTTGCGACTTCACGCAAAGGGTATGCCTCTACTCCCTGCAGTCTTCCTGGTGTCATACCAAGTGTGCTTCTCCTGACGGTCCCTTTCTTGGACCACCTCTCTTCCCACTTATCTAGTGCCCTCCATGTCCTTATTCCAGTGATCAGTTCCCTTATGTGCGTTTTCAATCCGATCGTTCTCCTCTCATCTAGGTCTCGATCTGAGTAATGTAGCCTGTGGTTACCCTGTAATGCTTTGGTCCTTGACAGGTCCACCATATATTTGCCTGCTAGTTCGACTAACTTCTCATGGATTGCTCTCGCCTTTCGAGTTACGTCCTTTGCCATGAACAGAATTTCATCCTGCTCATACATTTCCATTCTTTCTAAGGGCAGGGTACCATCTACCATGTCATCCAGATCTGACCTTAAGCTGGAGACATCGAGTCTCTTGGCTTTTATCTCAGCTCGCAATATCTCTTTCGAGGGAGGTTCACAGGTTTCTCTCCCATCCCAACTCCGAGCCCTACGTTTGGGTTCGGGAGAGTTGGGGAGTGTTCTCCCCTGCTCCCATCTCTCCAGGTCCCATGCTCGGCCATCCGATCTTGGAAGGTGATGGAACACGGGCCTGTTACCCCCTATCTTACTTTGTCCATTCTCTCCCTCTCCTCTCTTTTCACAGTAGGACTCTCTGCTATTCTCCCTTCGGTCTCCATTCTCCCTCGGCCTAGTATCACTCAGTATCCGATACGATCCTTCCTGGTTCCCCATATTCCCTGGGCTGCGCTCATGTCCATCATCGCAGGGACTGTGGTGCGACCTTTCGCAACTTCCATTCTGTTCTCTGTTGCCAGGCACACAGTGGATACACTTAAAGCTGTCTCTGTACTCCCGAGTCCTCCTGTCTTCCTCACTATGTATTGGGCGAGACACCCCCCCGCTCTCTGGGCCCCCGTCCTCCAGGTCTGGTCTACCTCCACTCCGGGCCCAATGGGTGACTCCCCTACTATCCCTCTCCCTCCCGTCCCACTCCGGGCTACTCTCCTCAGCCCCGCAGTGAGTCCGGGCTCTGCTATCCTGATCCTGACTTTCTCTTCCAGCTTCCGCAGCTATGATGCTCTTGTGAGCCTCAACTGCCTCATCCCACTTCTTCATGTACTCGTTTAACTCCTGAAAGGATTTCCGTCCTGATCCCCTCATATCCTCTGGCCATCTATGGCCCCCCGGATCTCCTGCTGTGTGTACTGGGGTGCTCCACTCCCTTGGTATCGGCAACTGGCTTGGGGAGTTGATCGTATCATTCCTCCTTGCCATCTCTGCTCTTTCTCTGTCCCTCCGTACCCGTTCCTCCCCTCTAGCTCTCTCTGGGTCATATATCGATACTATAGGACCTATGGTAACAGGTACCTGTAGTGCATCGGGTAATGCGTAGGATGTGGCACACTCCATTTCCGGCGCCCTTTGCACCACAAACCTCCCGACTACCTGCTGCACCTGGCTAGGCTGGGACAGTTCTTTCTTCGCAGCAGGATCCCAATCGGAACTGGGAAGCGGCCCATGCTCTCCTGCATTGCCCCCCCCTTTCTCACTATTCTCGACATCTCCCCCTGTTCTGTTATACGGGGGTGGCCTGTCTGTCAATAATCTGTTTATCAGGCTGACCTCTGTCTCGCTCTCATCATCTTCTTCTAGGGGGCTTTTGTTCCCGGGCATCTCTAACACTGGATACAATTTATTTACTTCCATGTTATGCACTCTCCATCTTTTAGCATCCACATCCCACTTGGCATCCTGTCCTACCCTTACCGATCGTTTCACCCGTCTGTTCATGTTCTTTTCATGCGCTGCCCTAATCCATGCATTAAGGGCTTCAAACTGGGTCGGTCTAGGCAAGGGTCTCGTTGCGGTCATAACTGCTTTTAATCGGTGTAGCACCTCTAATCTGAACGTCCCGTACTTCGGGAACGTCAGTTCCTCATTTCCTTCTGTAATCTTACTCCACTCTGAGATCCACAAAATTGTGTGCAGCCCAACGTTTGCCGCCATTGTAACGAGCCGGCGTACCCTCCGGCGGGGCTTCTTCCCCTTCATACGATCCCCGCCTCTCTCTTTTGAACGCCGCTCTCAACCATTTAAAACACTTCATAATTATACGCACAATTTCCAGCCTGAATACTCTGTTTACTTCTTGATGACAATCCACCAATCCTAGCGCGGCTTTGCTAGCTGGCCTATCGCAGCGCGGTCTTTCTCCGGCCGGCCAATCTCAGCGCGACACTTTCTGACGTCACTAGTCTCCGCTTCGCAGCAGCACCCCTCCTTTCTCAGCTCTCCTCCCGGTCATGCATGCGTCCCATTCATACCCTGAAAAATGACTACTTCCGACCAAGCGGTCACTTCCCTCGACTGTACGTCCACAGTCTATCTGTAATTGTCAACACAACTGACGAAATGTCTATCGTCTCTCTGATAGGTTCTTTACACACACAGTAACCTCTGACCAGCGTCCGTTACTCACGCACTCACTCTTACGTTCCCCCTATCTCGGTCTTTCGGGTGATCAATGGTACCTCATGACCCCCTTCACACTAGTTAACAATTACACTGGGTGTCCGATACACCCGAACCACTTAAGCTCTCCTTGAACTTAAGATTTCCACCGGTTGCGCGCGCTCACAACCTGTTCCACAGTCTCTCTACAGGCATTCAACTCCGCCAGACATTACAACATAGATACAACACAAAAACACTGCAATCTAGCACGCATGACCCTTTATACTCACTCTCGACCGATACTGCTGCTTTTTCTGTCTCACGTCATCCGGTCCTTCTTCGGCGGGCGGTTCTTCCGATCATCGATCTCTAGGGGCCTTGGGGTAATCTAACCTGGCCTAGATCACCTTCCTCAAGAAGGCAACCATCCTCTATAGCTACCAACTGGAAGGGCGAGATTTTGATCGATACCTTATCACTATTGATCTAAAACCCCGATCTGGTCGACTGAACCTTTGTTGCCTGTCATTGAGGGAAGAAAGTGTATCTCTTACCAAGTTAGTTCACCCAATAAAGGACTCCGCTCCGAAAGATCACAGACAACTTCTAGCTTTCAAAGATTTATTATATAGTCAGAATAAGCTGCAGATACAGGCATCTCAGAATGAGATTCACAAGATACACAGGCCCAACTACATACATGTGCTCTCTGAAAACCCTCAGACGAGCAAAGAAGACTACCAGTACAAGTTCTAAGAATAATAAAGCTATCAGCATTGACACGTACTGAGATCTCTCCGTCATTTAAGTTGGAGGAAAAACACAAGTTGGGCTGTCCCTACCCTGCTCTAGATGGTATCCCTACTTAACCAGGTCTCAACCTAACAAAAAGTGTCAGCGGTGAATGACCCCCAAGGGAAGTCACCCACTCTCAGTCTCTTGGTGAAAACCTATAGTTCTCCAGTCATGACCCCTCTCTGCCTACCCATCCGCTCTCTAAAGGGTCCTCAGGCATCTGCTCTAACTCCACCCAGGGGTGCTGTTCCCTAATACAAAACACACAACAGTATTTGGGACGGCCCTCGTGAGACGCCCCTCACGTGGTGTTGTTTCTGGCTTTTTCCATGATGAGGCCTCGTGCGTTAGAGTTGACCTTGCTTCTCAGACTCTTCTCCGGCCCGCTGATACCCCTTAAAACATTCCGGAACCCTCCTCCGTGTCTGGGCCGTCTCCTGAACAAACCTCTATTCATTTCATTTATAATTGGATCCCCCCTTTCTCTTGCAGACAGACATCTGCAGCCAAGATCCCAATTCTCATAGACTTCCAACCAAGGTTTGCAACATTTCTCGGCCCAGACCAATTCGTGTAAATCAATGGCTAAAACATTTCAGGCCTACAGCATTTCTCATAATGATTATAGCATCCAACTCCTTCATTAATTAATAGCATGTTAGTACTCTTATTCTATTATTCGGTAAACACATCTATAAATCATGGCCCATTAACGTTATTACTAAAACATTAGTGCAATCCATGTCGTGAAATGAACCACCTTCCCCATCCCTTCCATCTCTGGCCCTGAGGCCTACCACGTTCTACGTTTAACCGTATGCCATCTTACATTTTAGCAGCTACACGACATGGATTCAGGAATAATCACGTCTAATAAAGTCATATAATTTCACACATTTCTGCATTAGTTCCACTTCTACTTAAATCTCTACATTAACTACACATTTTAGAATATAGATGTAGGTACTATCAGCACTCATGGCATTTCTCTTCATGACTTGTGCTTACTACGTGTAAGTGTGGTGTACTTATACATTTAGGTCAGTTTGCGCTCTCTCACATGTGTGAGTTGAATTGCGTGTGTGAGTGGCGTTGCGTGTGTGAGTGGCGTTGCGTGTGTGAGTGGCGTAGCGTGTGTGAGTGGCGTAGCGTGTGTGAGTGGCGTTGCGTGTGTGAGTGGCGTTGCGCGTGTGAGTGGTGTTGCGTGTGTGAGTGGCGTTGCATGTGTGAGTGGCGTTGCATGTGTGAGTGGCGTTGCATATGTGAGTGGCGTTGCGTGTGTGAGTGGCGTTGCGTGTGTGAGTGGCGTTGCGTGTGTGAGTGGCGTTGCATGTGTGAGTGGCGTTGCATGTGTGAGTTGCGTGTGTGAGTGGCGTTGTTTGAGTGAGTGGCGTTGCGTGTGTGTTTGGCATTGCATGTGTGAGTGGCGTAGCGTGTGTGAGTGGCGTAGCGTGTGTGACTGGCGTTGCATGTGTGACTTACATTGCGTGTGTGAGTGGCGTAGCGTGTGTGACTTGCGTTGCGTGTGTGACTTACGTTGCGTGTGTGAGTGGTGTTGCGTGTGTGAGTGGCGTTGCGTGTGTGAGTGGCGTTGCGTGTGTGAGTGGCGTTGCGTGTGTGAGTGGCGTTGCGTGGGTGAGTGGCGTTGCGTGGGTGAGTGGCCGGAAAAGAGCCGAGACTACAAGACTATTGTGTAAACCTAAATATCGTGCCTTTAATCATTGGCCGATTTTTCTGTAACACCTCAAATAACGTGCTATGATTATGGAACCTCTTGAGTGCCAGAGACTGGCAGCATCGCAGTAGTACTTCTGTCTCAAGGAAACAGAAGTCTGGCCTTTTGGAGCGCACTGAGCCTCGCACGTGAAGGAGCGTTACATCTTTACAATCAGGTGAGACTTTAAGAGCACCTGAAGTGAGCAGCCGAAAGTGCGCGTGCACTGATCACTTCGAATGCACCCCTAATTTCGATTCAAATACCTTGCCACGATTACACTTGCAGACGGCTTTCTTATGACTATCGAAATCCAGATGCCGTTTAAAAAGAACAGCCGGCAAATGAAAATGCATGTGCATTTAGGAGTTTAAGAAATTCCGCTCCTGCTCAAAAGCCCCGGCAGTGGCAGCCTCCTGTTGACTGTGCAGGCGGCTGGATCTCCCTCGGAGCCTCCCATCATTTTGGTTACGTTTTTCCGCTTCGATTCAGCGCCTTCGGGTCTTTTTACGAGTAACTGACCCTGCCTAATCCATCTTTCAGGTAGGCAGGCGGAAAAGATATGTAATTAGTGGTCTGCGGGGAGGGGGAGAGAAGGGAAAAACAGAGCGAGAGGGGAGAACATGGAAATTGGTGGAGAGCTTAGTACAGAACCCGAGAAAAGAGTACGGAGAAGACAGACAACAAAACAAAGATGTGAAGAGGAGAGAACAAGAGGCAATCTAGACTACGTTGGAAGGAAAAATAAGTAAAGTGATGGCACAGCAGATGCAGACAAAGTGAGTGGAATCACAGGGGAGGAAAACAAAAAGGAGTGGGAAATAAACAGTCACGAGGATAAAAGGAACTGGCAAGAAGTCGAAGGAGGGGAAATTCGAGACAAATAGAAGGAAAAAGATGCATGGGAGTAGAGACAAAGAGAAGGAAAACGATGCATTGGAGTGAAGAAAAGAATGAAGTGGTGAGAAGAGAGTGAAGTGGTGAGAAGAGAGGTAAGTGATGAGAAGAGAGAAATGAGATACACAGATAAAAGTCGAGACAGGGAGATGCGAGAGAAAGCAGAGACGCAGAGGTGAAGAGATTGGGGTCAAAGACGAGACGTGGTTAACTGGAGAGGGGAAACAGGCGTGGAGCTGGAGAGAGGCAACGGCAAGAAGCATTGAATGAATAAATGAAAAAAATTAATAACAAGCGTTGGCAAAGCAGGCAAGTCTTCCGTGCTGAAAGTGAAACCAGCCCTCGGCATTGCTGTGGTGGGGGAGAGGGGGGGGGGCGAGGGAGAGGCAAGCAGGGAAAACAAGTTAAACGAGGTCTGGCAGGGAACAGATGGCCTGGGCGTGAAGCAGGGGGCGGGGCAGCGCTGGGGAAGCCTGTGGGAGGGTGATTGATTACTTTGATGTGGGGAGGGAGGAGAGCCTTTTGCGAGCCTGCTGCCGATGCGCGTGCATGTTTAATCACGTGGTTCACGTGAACTACATGAAAACCGCGGGGCTGAAAGCCCTTTGGTTTGAAGATGTTTTCGCCACTTGAATTCTTGCTCCGCTCGATGCGCTTGCGCACATCGATAGGTCGCGAGACCTAAAAAATTATGAAGGTGATTACCTCATTCAGTTTTCCCTCATGACAGAAAATCCTGACATGTGCGGTGGCAAAAGTCACTACACATATCGCAATTCAATGGGCCGCTTTTCAATGAGGCCTTAATGCGCGTGTAGAGCGGATTACTTTAATGAAATTACATTACCTCATATAATATATGTCTAGGACTTCTAGAAATAAAGATGAGAGCATCATAAATATCATTTTATCATTGTAACGCATGTGGTCTAAGTATACTTAGACCACATGCGTTACATGTATGGCATTGTCAGTATTCTAACATTAACGAATTAATGAAGAAATTCATATTAATGATAAATATCCCATTCCCTCCAGCAGAGATGTTTAATTGTTCCCTAATATCCACCTCTCTACTCGTTGGATGAATTTGAGACTGTGGCAAAAATGATATTTATGATGCTCTCATCTTTACTTCAAGAAGTCCTAGATATACCTACAAGCACTATCGACCGATGCTCCAAGCTTCCATGATAAGATGCTCCCCTTTCTTTTTCGTTGCTTTTACATATTATATGGAGTAATGTAATTTTATTAAAGTAATCCACTCTACACGGTTTACAGGCCCGAACTGGCCGTTGAGGGCACCGGGCAATTCCCCGGTGGGCCGCATGGTTGGGGGCCGGTTTTGGGCCCCTGGGGCCGTTTTTTGTTACAGGGCCGTTATGCTGCAAAAACGGCCCTGTAACAAAAACGGCCGAAAACCGGCCCTGTCACAGAGCGCGGTCGCACCTCTGCCCCTCTCCTCTCATCCCGGAGGGGGGGAGGGGGGCCGGCCGAGCACTTTGCCAGGGCCGGTTCTGATTCCCAGTCCAGCCCTGACGGTTTACCTGGGAAAGAAAATATTACCCTCTTATATGTGTAAGGTTTCATCACACTCATTGGCTCTTTAATATATGATAGAATTCTCTGAACCTCATTCTTTCATATTTAGTGATTTTTCCCATTGATTATCGTATCTATTCTTCTTCTTTTTCACTTTAAATCAATTTCTGTTCTTTCTTTAGTAACTAATAGTCCCACTCTGATAAGGAGACATTCTTTATTTACAATCTCTTACTGTGACATGTTTTTAAACAAATATAATTCTTTTAGCATATCTGATCTAGCACTGGACAGAAAGACTTAGGGGTCTATTAGGAAGGCGGTCGGAAAACTTCTCCGACCGCCATGGTAGCGGGAAAAGACCGCCCGCAAGGACAGCAGCTTAACCGCCGGTCCAATTAGGATGCTCCGCAGGCGAAATCCGAACGCGGCGGTCGGGTCCTGGAGATTAACATTGCGGCGGTCGCTGCTGCCAGCAGCACCACAGCGATGTTAAGAGGAGCATGTCCTAAATCTCCCTGCACTGCGTCACAGACACTGCACAGTGCCTGCCACCTGGTACACGGATATGTAGGGGGGTACCATGGGTACCCGCCAAGGGCACCCACACAGCCCCCATCACAATGGGGGCCCACAATGGGTCCCCGGAGACATTCTCCTCATGCCATTCCATGGCAGTTCCTCTGCAGCAGAAAGGCTGGCTTCCACCGGCATAATAATCGTGCTGGCGGTGCTTGGCCCTGATCCGCCACAATTGCTGCGGTCCAGCTCCGCCCGCCAGGCAAGCGGGTGGACTACAACTGGCGGAAAAGTGGCGGGCAGAAAATCACACTGCCGCGGTAATGACTGCGGTGCTAATCGGATCAGTGAATTTACGGGTTTCGATCGCGGTATATGGCTGCCGCCGGTCCAGCGGTTACCACCACCGAACCGGCGGCGGCTATCCTAATAGACCCCTTAGTAGGATCTTTAATGTGTGTTCAGATTTCTAGATACACATGTTTTCTTCAATTTGTATTTTTTCTTTTTAGACTCATCTGGCTACCTGATTAAGGCGTCCCGCCGAAACGCACGTTGATTCTAATTATGATAGCCATAATTATTTTGTTTGGAAATCTGTCATGAATTTTGTATTGACCTATCTAATTTGATTTCAATTATGTTAGTCATAATTATTTTGCTTGGAAGTCTGTTATAAAGTCTGTATCAATCTATCTCATTTGTACAAAAAAATTTAAGTTTGTATATTACATTTTGAATGTATTTTGTTAATGATGGTGTGCTATTTTCCACCAATTTTTGATTACTTTCTTATTCATTAGTAAAAATGTTATAAAATGATATATCAAAACTTTTTACATCAAAAATGAATAAAATATTATATTTTTGAGAAATAATTGTTTTCTGGTCACATATTGTTATTGTTCAGTATAAATCAACATTTTATTCATTTCCTGAATATTCTACAAAGTTGTAGCAATGGAGGGGCTACTCTAGAGTAACATGTTTTGCCTTAGCAGTGTTCAGGGCCGGACTTCCTGTGTCATCCAAGGGAGCACAATTGTCGAGGGCAGATAGTGACCCTCGGCTTTCTGTAGAGCCAGGTCAGTTTTCAACGAGCCCCTGCTACATTTTGAATACCGTTCACCGCATTAATAACTACAAAACCATAATACATTGAAACCTGGGAATTGGGCTTATCAAACTAAGATTGGATGCTATTGTGACGTAGCAGATGAACTGCAAATCTTAACTGTAAGGTGCACAATACAATCAATGGAAGACCAGAAGAGAGCATGGACTATTAAACTAGAGATGCACAACTGAATGTAATTACTGTGTATTTGCTTGAGTGGCCCAACAATATTATTTTGGACTCTATAAAGTGGTATATAAGATATGTAGTAAATGTATAAGTGGTATAAGAAATTTACACATTTTGTAGAGGAGCCACATGAGAAAAGCAAAGCATTCGAGTCTCACCTGTCCTCAGTTAGCTTGAGAATGGTGTTGGCTCGCGAGGAGAAGACTATAAAGGACATTCGCAGCATTGGACTAGAAAAGAAGAAAAAAGGTTACACAATCACACATGGTAGAACTAAGTAAAAACAACAATCCAAAAATGAACACAAAGTTAAGGATCATTATTGGTGGTTTAGATACAAAACCACAGAAGTTAATAATCAATCTTTTTCCTAATTGACAAGATTCCCTCCTAATCAAAATCCAATAGTTTGACGAATCCCCGATCAACAAAAAAACAACAGAAAATTGCGGTAATTCACTTCAACACGGTGAAGATGGACGAGAGATTTATTGTCAGGAACTACACAGCTGCAGGTCATCACTTGCCAGGTACTGCAAATCAGATACAAGTTGCAGTTACAATTCCAATCTTTGAACAGTAACATTCTGAGCATGCACTCAACACTGTGACATCACTGCATCAACAAGACAGCATCTAAGAATACTATAAAAATCTAATGATTTAAAGGGCTTCTTAAAATTATGATACACTGTTGTCTCCATTATGTGTACTTTTAATACAGATGAAAAAACAACAATTGATGGACTGAATGCAGAACAATGTCATACATTCACCCCAGTACAGAGATCTGGGCCTAAATCCAGCATGGGACTCACGTCTGAGCATACCCATCCCACTCGGGGTGACAAATGCAAAAACCACAGTTGATGGACAGAATGTAGAACAATGTCATACATACTGTACTGGGATGAATGTATGAAATTCTTCTGCATTCTGTCCATCAACTGTGGTTTTTGCATTTGTCACCCCGAGTGGGATGGGTATGCTAAGGCGTGAGTCCCATGCTCTCCACACCACTGGAGTCAAGCTATCCTGGCTGAAGACAGCTGAGAGCCACTGGTCCTAGGATGCTTGATTCCGGTCCAGGAAGGACATGGCTTGGCAGTTCGGGCTGGACTGTTCCCATGAGGCACAGGGTCAAGGCTGATTTGCATATGGCCATGTCTGATCTGGGGTGGTGTGAAGTGCAAAAAAACGATGGATTTAGGCCCAGATCTCTGTACTGGGGTGAATGTATGGCATTGTTCTGCATTCTGTCCATCAACTGTGGTTTTTGCATTTGTCACCCCGAGTGGGATGGATATGCTCAGGCGTGAGTCCCATGCTCTCCACACCACTGGAGTCAAGCTATCCTAGCTGAAGACGGCTGATAGCCAGAAACCGGTCCTAGGATGCTTGATTCCGGTCCAGGAAAGACATGGTTTGGCAGTTCGGGCTGGACTGTTCCCATGAGGCACAGGATCAAGGCTGATTTGCATATGGCCATGTCTGAACTGGGGTGGTGTGGAGTGCAAAAAAACGATGGATTTAGGCCCAGATCTCTGTACTGGGGTGAATGTATGACATTGTTATGCATTCTGTCCATCAACTGTGGTTTTTGCATTTTTAATACAGATGAGGCTGGTAACAGGAGTTATCAAACCACTGGCGTTACACGCCTGTAGCAACTCCGCATACCTAGCCATTTTTCCTTCTGCTAAAAGCTGGGTGCGAAATGGGAAGTAAGTAGGGGAATTGATGCAAGATTAATTGATTCCGTAGTATTTACTAATTTCTAAGGCAGTAACTCCAGAGAGGGCCCTGACAAGATTGAGTTCCCAGTTGATTCACTGGGTCATTGGTAAACAAGTTTGTGCCTTGATTTTTTACTTTTAGTTAGACACCCTTTAAAACCTATTGAGGCCCTTTTCAATATTTCATATCTAATGTTGTTTGATGTGTGTCTTGGCATGCTAGTTATGTAATACTTCTCCATTAATAAATACTTATTTCTAAAGATTTAACCTTTGCATAATTTGTTAGCATAGGTAGAAAACAAAATACATTATCTTGCTTATGAGTGAGTGTTCCGGGCATTAAGGCAGGGGTTGCCAATCAGCTGCCCACAACAAGACAAAGATTGATTGATTGAGGGCTTGGAGGATCATCAAGGCCCCTGACACACTGAGGCCACAAGGCTTTGAAGCATCAGCCCATTTCAACAGCACTTATCCCTCTGACTGGCATTCAAATAGATCAACCAGTCGCGGCTGCTGTCTGAAACCATCAGTGGGGTGGGGGTGGTGAGAGGGAGGATGGAGGGTCAGAGGGAGGGGGGATAAGGTTTAAAAAAACACTTACCTACCTCCGCTGCCTCTCTTGCGTCCTCTTCCTGGCTTCTAGTGAAAAACAGGAAGCAGGAAGCACTAGGGCTCCCACGCTCCCTGCAGCCAATCACAACGCCGAAATACAGCATTGTGATTGGTCTGAGCGCTGTGACACGGTGCTCAGCCAGGGGATGTGGGGATGGCCATGTTCTCCATGCAGGCTGTAATTCAGCCTATACGGAGAAGGGAGAAAGTGTGCATGACTGGTTTGGGTAGCCCAAGAGGGCCGACCAAACAGTCATTGTGCACTTAGGACAGTTGTACCCTCCTCCCCTGCTGTTCAGCCCTGCCCCTCAAGCAAACTGCCGCTGCATGAGCACAAAATAAAATGATAATACCATAATGTTATTATTATTTTATTTTTTCCTTTCTCTTGCTGCTTTATGTCAGTGGGGTGTAGCTCCACCACCTTAGCGGAGAACCCGCCACTGAGATCAACCCAGGGAGTGACAGGTCATATGATCAATACTGTAAACCTATGAATTGATATGTCAATTGGGAACATACACATACCTATCTTCCTATATGAACGGTTGCAGAGCAAGTCCCACATCCGACAGATTGTTTGGACTAGAGACGGCAACTAGACGCAAGTCACACAAGCCTAATGCCCAGCCCAATGCCAAGTGTGGAAAATAATCCACTCTTTTAAACTTAGGTGATTGAAACTCACTGCACAGGGACACTCACTTGTATTAACGATTTTATCAGTAAAATTAATGCTATACTGTAGGACTTACAGAAACCTGGTTGAGAAACAAGAAATGGTCCCCAACTCACTTTAAAATTGTACAGAACAAGCTTTGACATAAATAACAATTCTTGCTTTAATGTGCTGCACACTATATTGTTACACCCATACAGCTAACCCGGCACGCACAAGAGTACTTTACCTCTGTTGTACTTGGAAAAGGAGCAAGAAAAAAGAAAGTATGGTTACCCCTTCTGGTGCAATGGAACATAGGCACAACCAAAAATGTATTAGAAGAGGATCGGAGCATTCAAGAGAGCACATAGGGCTGAAACCGACAGTCAGTGGCGTAGCTACAGGGGGACAGTGGGGGCGGATCGCCCCAGGCGGCATGACTTTTGGGGGTGGCGGCTGGCCCTCCTTCCCCCCACTCTCACCTGCGGCTGTCGCGGCCGCACCGCCCCCCCCGCCGGTCTTAATTGCAGCCGTTGCGGTCACATAAATAGCCAGCACCCACTCAACCGCACCCCCCCCGGTGGTGCTGCTGACTCGGTCATGCTTTGGGTGTGCGCGTGATCACAGCGCCTTCCTGTGCTGGTACCCCGGTGCCCTGAACCTGCTGCCTTCACCCCACGGCTGCCACGGACCCGGCACTGAACTCCCCCGTTAAACCTCTGTTTGCGGGGTCAGCGGCTGAGTGGGCACTGCCGCGTTTAACTCTTTCTTGCCAGCTGCCTGTGAATGTTTCCCTTCCGCTGAGATCTGCGTGTTGTTCGTCCAAGTTTCTGAACTGCCCGGCACATGTTTCGACCTCACAGTCCCGCGCTGCGTCTCTTTTGAGCCTTGCGCTTTATTTTGCAGATTGTGTCCATTTTAAAGTGAATTAACCCGGACAGCTGGCGCTCACACACTGTCGCGATGCATAATTCAGCGCTCGGTAGGTTTAGCACTGAGAGATTCTGCAGCGGGGCGCCTCGATAGGAAAGATTTCCCTCACAGGGGTTGGAGCAAGGGGTCCTCGGGGGCTTCAAGGCGCAGAGACCTTTAGTGGCTGTGATTGCTGGGTCAAGGTTTGCAGATGAGGTGGGCTTTTTATGCGCTCCCATAATAAAAACAGTTCTGCCGCCACTGCTGTTCCTCTTTAATTCTAACTACCCCAGGCTCCGCGGATGCCCACAGAGGTACGATTACGAATGCGGGAGGGAGGGGTGGGGGCCGAGAGCTGCAGCAGAGGGAGGGGGGGGGGAGAGGCGAGAGCGCGACGGAGGAGGGCAGAGGGAGGGGGGAGGTGAGCGGAGCCGAGCAGCTCCTAAAAGCAGCAGGGAAGGGAGGCAAGCAGCTACGAAAACACGACCCCGTCTCTCCGAGGCAAGGAGACAATGCCTCGGAGAAACGCACGGCCATTTTCGGATTCGGGGGCGTGTTCTTTGCGCCCTGAGTGACAGACGACGTCACAGGGCTAAAGAATGCAAAAAATCACGCCCCCGAATCCGAAAAAGACGGAGCTTCTTTGGAGGGACGGCTCTCTCCTCCAATGGCTGGCCTCCTTTTAGGAAGCCAGCCAATGGAGATGAGACGAAAAGAGAGGTGGGATAAAGGAGCCACTCTAAGTAGCAATAATTCTCCTGACTTCCGGTCTTGGCCTTCGGCCAAGCCTACAGTCCCTCGACCTAAAAAGGGCTGGCCAGCCGAATCTGATGGTAATTTCTTGAGGAAGAAATCTTGCTAAAAGCAAAGGATCCGCGAACATACTTTCTCGCTGCCACAAAAATTCAGAGCCTGATTGGGTGGAGACTGCTGATACACATGGACCACAGTGGCATGAATCGTTCATGGAACATACGTGATCCAGGGCCACTTCCACTGAAGAAGATAGTGCTCTGGGAGATCAAGGGAAGGCCATGTGTAAGCTGAATGATCTGACATCTGGTAAGACATGACACAGTGTTAATCTGATGCTCGATTGGTTCAATAAGGCTGTTAGATTTAGGTGGAGTGTTATGCCCATGACAGCAAAACACCTGCTGTGAGAAACTAACCAAGAGAGACAACTTAGCCAGGGGCAAACAGGGAGCAGGGTCAAGACTGATTTGCATTTGTCTGGGTCTGAACTGGAATGGCATGGGGAGCAAAAAAAACGATGGACTTAGATCCAGATCTCTGAACTAGAGTAAATGTATGACATTGTTCTGCATTCAGTCCTTCAATTGTTGTTTTTGCATTCGTCAGCCCGAGTGGGATGGGTTTGCCCAGACATGGATCCTGTGCTCTACATGCCACTGGAGTCAAGCTAGCCTGGCTGATGAGGGGTGAAACCCCAAAACCAGACCCAGGATGATTGTTTTCATTTCCAGGGAGGACCTGGCTTGGCCTATAGGGAGCAGTGTCAAGACTGATTTGCATATGGCTGTGTTCAAACCGGAATTACATGAGAAGCAAAAAACGATGGATTTAGGCCCAGATCTCTGTAGTGGGGTGAATGTAGGACATTGTACTGCATTCTGTCCATCAATTTTTTACATTTCTCTTTTTTTTGCACCACAGGGACACACCTGGGCTTGGAGCTGGAGTTTTCATCCAAGGCATATGCTGAAGTTATTCTTTGAAACTCTGATTGATGGCACTTTCCCTGAGTTACTGTACATGCCCCTGCGGCATCCAAAATATCATAGATTTCATCTTTGCCTGACACCAAACCTAATCATGTCCACTGCACTTAGGGAGCTGGTTAACACAGAAGCCAACATAAATCTTCCCGCTTGAGAAGTCGGTTGAAGCATTAGTGGTGCAGAAGCCTAGCGGACAATGGTGCTTTTAAGATGATGGTCCTGGATATTTTCTGATGATGAGAATATGCCAAGAGTATGTGATTTGATTTGGTAAGTTTATAGAAAAAAACACTTTTGAAAATAATTAATATGTACACCCCATGACTGAGGTATGTTGCCGGGCTATATGTTGCTATGAGAATAACTATTACAAAAATACTTTTGGTCATAAAAAACATGTTGCAAATATCGATTATAAAAATATTGTCTCGTTTCCATTTAGTATTGATTTTCTATAATTAACTTCAATTGAGTGCTTTTTTTTATAAACAATACTTATAACAAAATATTTTTAGCAGAGGATAGTTAGTCCACGATATTTTAGCTCAATACTTTTATTAAGGCATGAGGGAAAGTCCCAGAGGCTATTGGCATGAGGTAATGGCTCATTACATAAGACTAACTGTCTGAACCGAGGGTGAGGGCACATAACAAGGGTCAATGACAATTATCCTAATGATAATGCCGTTTTGCATGCTCATTAATGCAACTGAAGTATGTTTGCTAGGGGCAGCAGGGCTTAAAAACTCCTTTTGAAGATTTAATTAAAAGAAATTCAAATTCACAGTATGTTTTCTTAATGTACATGCTAAGCAATTTCGCTTGGAGCGTATGGTTCTGTGCCACGATAATGACTTCATTTGGAAGATTTACTCAGCAGCAAAAAACAATTGTGAGGATCACATTATGATTGGCTAGTGGGCAATCCACATTGGTCAGTTGTTGCTAACGGGTTTTATGGCAATTTTTAGCCCACTCTGTGAGCACTGTGATTGGTCAATCCAGGGACTTACTATCTAGTACTAAGGGGGGGGGGGGGGCTGAATGAACCGTGAGTCGATTCTAAAGGGATATGATGTTTATGGAACATTCAACCTATTGAGAGCAGAATATTCTAAGCTATACATGGAGACTGTTCGGAAGAGGGTCTATAGGAAACATTAGCCATCCGCTCAGCCCCAGGTCTCCAACAAAGTTCACAACAAATAAAGTTCATAATAGTTAATAGCTCTATTAAAATAGACTGTAACTGATGCATTATAGGTGAGAAGATTAATTTAAAGGGGTTTACTTTCTCTTTTCAAGGAACCCAAGAGGATGCATAACATAAGAAAGAGATACTTACCCTAGGACAAGAAAGACTCAACATATCTTTTTACCCACCTCCTTCCTGATTGTTTATAGCAGAGATCTTTTTCCGAGGTGCCAACTTCCATGCTTGGGCCTTGCCTGACCACCTTTCACCCAAACATAATCAAGTGTGTGTAATAGTCTATGTTGTGTCTACACTGTCATAATTATAATCAACACTTGCCTTGCTTCCGTGTACAGTGTTCGGGTTCCCTTGTATTATGATGCTTTGAATCTACCCGGTTCCCTTAGTTCCCTGCACCTTGTCTATTTTTTTAAGCCTGAGGCAGAACATTCTTAAAATTACAAATCCCTGACACAAGTTGGCACCGTGTGAGTTTGCAGGTTTGATGTAGAGATTTATTGTCTCCAGACAAAGGTAAATGTCATGACAATACCCGTCTGCGCCTTATTTTCAGGGGAAGAGCCATTTCTGCGTGAAGCCCCTCTGTGCTGGACTACCACTGAGACCCTACTTCGGTGCTCCACTACCATTGAAATCATAATGGTCTCACACAGTAATCCGTGAACGTGCCCCTTATGCACTCGTAGAACTCTTCCTGAGTGTCAGGAACATTTGATACATGGTGCAGTTGGAGATTCATTAACAGAACTCATAGTTGTGAAAGAAGTGCAACCATGTCGCCATGTCCAGTTTGACCTGTGAGCAAGAACGTTTTTCTGCCAAAATAGCTCCTGCCGCTGGAAAATTCAAAATTTTGTAGTGAGTCTATTCGCTGTGTCTAGGCTTGGCTAGTGAAATTTTCAAGCAGATCATAAGTGCCAAAGTCAAGCAACATATTGTGATAAATCACAGTTTAGTACCTGGCTTCATCGAGCTGAGAGAGGACCCTCCTGGAGTTTTCTTGCTTCTTTTCATTATTCTTGCCAGAGACAAATTCCCCTCCAAACACCTCCAGTGAGTGAAACCAATAATGCTAGGGCTTATCAACTCTAAGGCCTGGCCCCAAGTATATGCAAACCATTCTTTTGAGTCTAATAAGGGGTTGTTGAGGTATTAGATGAGGCAGGTAGAAGCCCCACTCGTTATAAATGCAATCCTTGTCAGGGTAAACCACAAAAGTCACCAAATTAACCTGTGCAAAAGCAGTCAGTCTTAACTTAGAGGTAATGTATAAACTATTTATCCAGGAATCAATGAGTAATAAAGTAAAAACACACAAAACAATCCTAAACCAATTTATAAAAATAGAGTAAATTTTTTAATAAAGACAATGACATCGGAATGACAAAAATCTAATAAGTAGAACCAGAGATAAAAGTTTTTAGTGGGAAAAAGCACCAAAAAGCAGAAAGCACCACTCACAGTTATCTGGTTGTGTTAGACAGGGTGAAAGTCACAAGTTCATGCAGACCACGATGAAGCACACGTCAGATACAGGGACCAGGCTAGTCCAGCTGAAGAGTTACCTTCTCTTACGTCTGGCGCAAACAGTTCTGTTTGCATTGGAGGGGGCCACGAGGAGGAGGCTTTCAGTTGGAGGAGCAGGTTAAGTGGCACAGATGGTCATTGCTGTAGCGCCGATCATCGCTGAAGTTTAGACTTGGGTGAATATCACGGATGGTCGCTGTCGGTGAAAAGTGCAGGTCTCGCATTGCTAGTTGTCACAGATGGTGCTGTCAGTCAAAAGCACAGGTCTCAGTGTAAATTCACGTTGGTGTCATCGCGGGTAGTCAATTCTCTGAATGAAGAGGTCACTTCATGGCCACAGGGATTCCAACCTTCAGGACTTTCAACTTTTCTTGAGGAGGAGTTCTCACTGATTACAGCCAAGGATCCAGGACTTGGGGGACAACTATTGGGGATCAGGATTCACTCCAGCAGCAAGGCTCACGTAGGTCCAGGCAGGTCCAATTGGTGCTGGACAGCTGAAGGGAAGCCTCTGGAAGCTTTCTTTGTTCCTGCAGCTGATGCAGGAGGTTAGCTAACGGATGCCTGGAGTCACTCTAGGTAGCCTAGGATCAAGGCAAACAGGTCCAGTCTTCCTTCTTCAACAGCAAGGCAGTCCTTTTAGTTGCAGGGCAGTACTTCTGGCAGCAGGCCAGCCTTTCTTCTGAACTTTCCACCGGTCCAGAAGAGTTCAGAGGAGTGGTTCTGGAGGTCCCTTTTTCACACCCGGTGCCCCCCTTTGTTGGGGGGGATTCCCTGCCATTCCCAAAACTAGTTCTGGTCAGCTCTTCTAGTGCTTGATCCAAACTGTCTAGGATGACGAAAGCAAGAGCCAACCTGGTGTCAGGTTCCTTTGTGTGTGCTGCAAGCAAGGCGCTTTGAAATGTAATCAGAGCTGGGGACCGCTCCTCCCCAGTCATCCTGTTGGGAAGACCCTCTCACCTCACACCTAAGCTTCCTTTGTCTCACTGTCTGGATGCATTACACAAAACACCGCAGGAAAGCTAGTAACACTCATGTGACCCTGGACACATGCGGAATGGCATATTTGATTTGCACAGGAAAATGCCAACGTTTAAAAGTTGCATTTTCACAATAGTAATTTAAAATATGACTTTCCTTTAAAGAGGATTATAAATTACAATTAATTTGATTGTAAACATCATGTCTCTATCTGCTCCCAATCTGAAGTTAGCATTAAATGCAATAAGGTAACCCAGTGTTATTCTACTGGTGAAATAGGACATACAACAGTGAAAAAGAACGTTAAGAGTTTTTCACTGTCAGGACAAGTAAAACTTGAAAACACGTCCTACTTTTCAAATACCATGCACCCTGCCCTAGGGGTGGTTAGGTCTTTTCTTAAGGGTGACTTATATGTATGCAAAAGAAAGGTTAAGGCATGGCCAAAGGTTTATTTTTCTTGGTCAAAATAGCAGTTTATATCTGTACTACAGGCTGCAGTGGCAGGCCTGAAACATATTTTGAAAGGCTACTTTGTTGGTGACACATTGAATACTTTTGTCACTCCTTCCACAAGGGAGGAGCCTTGGCTCCATGTCCATTTAGCTGATGCCTCCGGACGTGTCTCCAAAAACCCTGATCATAGGACCTCGACCCCTGTTCCTTGGCAGCCTCCTCGCTGGCCACCATTTCCAAAACCCTTCTGGCCTGCGGAGCTCAGTTTACTCAGGGTGCGAGTAAGGAGACTCCAGCGTACTCCAGCTTTCTGTGTGCAAGGCTCCCCCTGCAGGTTCGTCATCGGAGAGGCTACAAGCAGGTAGGGAACTCTTTGGAGATGGCCGGGCCAGGTTCCTGTGTGCTTTGCAGCTGTCATTGTTGGTGATCTGCCTGTCTCCCACTATTTATTATTTAACTATGCCTCATTCATTTGCCTTATTCCATTTTGTGTAAGCTCCCTTTAGCAATGGGAGGCAGTAATTCAAGAAGGGCATTGTCCTGCAAAGCATGTGAGCTTATGCAGCTGTGAATCTGCCAGCTCTTGTGCCAGCTCTTGCCTTTGGTGGCATTCCAGAGTGAACATTGAGTGGGTCTGTCAGGAGAGGGCTCCCTGGACTGTGCATTACTTGTAATACTTGCAGCAGTTGCTCCTGCCTTGTGCCTTTTTCGGAGCTGCTATTATCAGCCCACTTCCTTCAACGTGAAAAAAGGCTATTGTAGTACCCATCTTTAAAAAAGGAGATAGATCTAACCCAGCCTGTTATTGGCCAATTTCCCTACTGGATTCTACTTTTAAGATCTTGGGTAGACTTTTACTGGCATGTTTTGAGGATTAGACTACCTCAAAGAACATTATCTTGAAAGCTAAATATAGTTTCAGACAAGAAATGGGTACGGTTGAGCAGTGTCTGAACCTATCACTCCTTATTGGTAAGTACAGCAAGTCCATGAATGGCTCTTTATATCTAGCCTTCATGGACTTATTGTGTGCTTTTGATATGGTGAATCAGTTCAAACTATCGGATATGTTAGGGAACCTGGGGGTAGAAGAGCCCCTGGTTACTCTCCTCCAGCATCTGCACTGAGATACTCTATACTTTGCAATCAAGATGTCCATCAGGATTGCAACCTAGCCCCATTTTTGTTTCTCTTTTATATTAATGGTTTAAAAGCTCATTTGCTCCAAAAGAAATTGGATTGTCTGAGGGCAAGCACTCGTTTTATCCCGACCCTTCTTTATGTGGATGGCGCCGTCCTCTTAGCCAAGACTGCAGATAGCCTTCAGAAACCTCTTGACTCCTTTATGGAGTTTATGTCATCCTTGGATTTAAAGATTAATCAGCAGAAGTCATTTGTAATGGTTTGTGGTCCAAAGACAAAAGAAAACTTAATCTAAAACTTTTTTTTAGAGGGAATTCCATTTGCTAAGGTAGAAAGTTTCTCTTATCTGGGTTTGCCTTTTGACCCACAAGTTAACTGGGCGTCCTTTATGGTGTTGAGGATGAAACAAACCAACAGAACGTGGAAGCGATTTTCCGCTTTGCTGCCAAGCTAGACATAGGCCAGAGAGGAAAATGATCACTTTATAAAAAGCTATGTGTCTCTTTAAAGCTACATAATGGGGCATGAGTTTGGGGGTTGAGTGATAGCTCCAAACTACAAGCAACAGAGAACAACTTTCTCTGAGACTCTTGATCGTACCGCAGAGTACATCAACTTTCTTTTGTCATTCAGAAGTGGAATTAAAATTTGTGAGGGATATTTTGGGTCTAGCACCACTATTATTATGGACAGACATTTGGCAAACTCCAGAGCTAGAATTCTCCAAATACATTCTTCAGGATTGCCTGCCCTCAGATAATGCTGAGTCTATACCTTGGGTAAGGTACCTTAAGCGCACTTTCAGTAGGCTGAGAGCCTCAGAACTTTTTAATAGCCAAAACCAAATTGCCCGCTCTGCTAGAGATCAGATAAAGTTAGCATTTTACGAGCAGGCACAACATATGTGGAGGCAACAAGCCGCCCAGCTTCCCTCTCTGGCAATTTACCTTGTTTTACCATCTAACTATGAGTTGGAATTCTACCTCTCCTACATAGAAAATGCCCAATATAGGTTTTATTTATTCAGGCTTTGTTTGGGGTCATTGCATTTTCCTTTAGTTTTCCCACAACAAGAGGCATGGTTTCAAAATCTTCCTTTTTGCGCTTGTGATAATTTACCATGACAATGTGCATTGCCCTTTTTGCCACTTTATAAATGACTGAGATTGCTTTTTTTTCCGTACCAAGAGAGAATTGGTCCGATTAGATAATCTACATCTAACTATAGGTGGTAGATGCAACGTAGTTAAAATGCCTTTTTTCCCGAGATTTTTATATTTTTTCCGGGCAATGTGTTTAGAATTTCCTCCCCAAATATTTAAAACTATAGATTCCATGTTTTCTCAGTTTATATGGGGGTATAAGAGACCTCGTAGGGCATTCAGGTGGATTACACTATCAAAAGAAAGAGGAGTATTGGCAATGCCCATCTTTAAGGTATATTACTGGGCCACTGTATTGAGATATAGCGTGACACATATATCTAACACCCCGAATGGTGGTAATATACCTACTCCAAAAGAACTTATTCTAGAGGAGGGCTGTGAAGGTTGTCTATGGCGACATGTAAATGATTGCTATTTAAAAAAAATCAAATTTAAGACTATCTCCAATGTCTCCAAAGTTTGGGGGAATGTCAGAAAATTACTGGGTCTGGGGCATTATTCCTACTATACCCCCGTGAGTAAAAATACGGATCTGCCAGGTATTTTTCACGATAACGTTATGGAGAGATGGATAGAGGCAGGTGTGCGACAGCTCGGGTGCTTTTTTACGACAAACGGACTTAAGACGTTTGACGAACTGCGTTTAATATCACCCACAGGGACTTTTTTAAATTTCTGCAGCTGAGAGATTTTTTATTAAAGAAAGGAGGAGGCCAGATTAAATTTCATATCTGCCAAGCTATAGAAAATCTTTGTAAAGATACTACCCCTAAAATTGGGGAAATATATAAAGTGCTGACTGCTTCACTGCCAGATGACCTGGATAAACACGCGGTAGCATGGCAGACCAAACTAGGGGTATCTTCTCAAACTCCCCCTTATGCATACGAACTGTAGCGCATCTGTTTGATGTCTATAAAATTACAGGCTCATTTCTATAAAACCTTCTTCTCATTATACTACACTCCATATAAATAGCAAAATGGGGGACGGGGAAAGGAACTACATGCCCACGCTGTGCATTACCCGAGGCTGATATTATCCATATGTTTGCCTCATGTAACGTACTAACAAATCTAGTAGTGGAAATTTCTGGTTTTCTATCTGACATATCTCGAACCAGGGTAAATGTTACACCTGAAGAGATTATGTTGGGCACAAACAGCAGTGCTCGACCAATATATTTACATGGGTTGATTTTCGTGGCAATGGCTGTTTTCCGCTTGTGTATAGCTTCATCATGGTTGGATCCGATTCCACCATCATTTCTGCAATGGAGGGCTAGATTACTTGCGACATGTAGCCTGGAGGTGGCTATATATAAAAATAAGGGTTGTAATGCACGAAGAAGGGGCTTGAAAATTTGGGAACCTCTGTTAAATTGGATCCAAGATCACTGAGAGGATCCATCAATAATATGTCTTTCGTTTATCTTTTCTCTTCTTTGTCTCTTTGTTGTTTTACGAGTGACGAGATGTCTAATGCATTAAGATATGCCTTCTCTTTGTGTTCTTTTTTGTATTAATGTATGCATCTTTTATGGTCTAAAGGACCGTAATAAAGAAACTTTGGAATTGGAAAAAAAAATGTACCAATCAGTTGTAGGCCAATTTTGCAATGTTTCCAAGGACAAGCACAAGCACTTTACCACTGGGTAACAGGGAAAAAAGAGGAGAGTCCTAAGAGCCACCAAAAACGAGTTTAGCAAAGTAAGGCAAAACTCTGGTGTGCCCCTGCAGGTCCACCAGGGTTTACTAACAACTAGAGGGGGAATTGTTTTGCCAAACTCAGTCATACTTGAAGATTCAGTCCAATATCATATGCAGCTACTGATGGAGCTGACAAATGTTATACTAGGTCAGCAAGGAGGTGGGACAGGTTAGACTCAACACCTTGTTACCTCTATTACAAGTTTACCAACTGCTTTGGGGAGACCATTGAGTGAGCAATAAAGCAGGGGCCATTGCCTGTAGCTGTATTCTTCCCCACCATTCTTGAGAAGAGGCAAAAGCATACCACACACCCAAATCTACAGCCATTAAGGTAGCGTTCTTATTTGGTAGAGAAGCGATTTAGGCACCAGCTGGGCAACTGAGGCAGTTTCATGACTCTCTGAACTCCTAGAGGTGAGCAACTCCTTGTGGCACAAGGAAAAGAATCTCACCTCCCCAGACACTGTGTACAATCTGAAAACATTGGGAAACGTCCCTGACTCTGGCCTGATCAAGAGGTCTCCATGTATGAAACAAACAGGGTGTTCTTAACCATTGCACACAGCTGTATAGATAATTCAGCAATATCCCCGCTCCACTATCACAATCAAGAATAGCCTCTGCAGGACATGTTTGCCTCCCCTCGGTGTAAATTAACCTCATCAATCACTTCTGGGAAAAATAATATGGCCAAATCCTAACACAGACGTCTAATGAAGTAAAGGCTTCTAGTAGCTAGTTCCTTTCACTTGTGTTTCCTATGTCTGTCTTGCTCCTTTATGACCTTTTCCAATTTTGTATTTCTCTTTTTTCTCTTTTGACCACAACTTCTATCTTCATTCCTTTTCTTCCTCAATCTCAGTGTTTCAGGGCTCTGAAGATGAGTGAATTCCTTCCTTTTCCTCCCGGCTCAGCATTCCACTCATCCTGTCTCTCCTCTTATGTCCCCTTTTCAACTTTCTTTGTCTTCTTGCCTCCCACTCCCTCCACAGTCCCCCTCCTCTAATCGTGTATTTCCTCAAACCATCCATCCAGCTTCTGCTTTTTCCTCACGTTCTCTTCTATTGTGTTCTCCTTCTGTCCTCCTTGAAAGCCCCTCCCTTGTCTTCCCCCCCACCCTCCTCAATCTGGCTTCCATTCCCTCCTTCAGCATCTACCCTGGGACACTGGGAAGTAAATTCTCCCTCTTCTGAAAGCCATTAATTGCATTTAAAAAAGCATAAATGTGGTGTGAACATGCTCCCAGGAGCAAATAAAAAGGCTGGCCTGAATGTGCTGAGATGATTCATCTAAACATGATATCCAAGGTAGGTTTGGAAAATCCTTGTTGGCATTAAAGTGCCAAGTCCTGCTTGAATGCCACATCCTGCTTGACAGGTCTGCTGAGGCTTTTCATATGATACTTGGGGTGCACTTCAAAGATGCCTCCCCAGTCACAAGTAAATGTTAGCTGGCACTTAGGCAAGACATGTCTATTGTCTCTGCACAGTGGTCCTATTTCGACATTACAGCGTCACAGCCTTTTTGACAGGTCTACTGGGTTTACATATGACACTTTGGGCACACTTCAAAGGAGTGAAGCTGAATGTCTAAACAATGTGTGTGTCCATATCTACCTTCTGGCTGCTGAAAGGTCAGCTTTGTTACACCAGACTTCTGTCTCTGAGGTTGTTGTGGGTACAGGAACTGCACAAGCAGCATTTTGGTATTAGATGTGGGAGGACCCTGGGTTATCTATAGTACACCCCCAACACACACCCGGATCTCAGAGCCAGGTTTGTGTGTCTGAAGACTTTACCCATCTTGCAAATCTCCAAAGTGTGTGAAGTTAACCCCAGAAACTTTTACCCCATTGGTTAGGTTGTCCCTATGGGTTATTCTCATTCACCAGCTTGTACCAGGTATAAATGTGGCAGCTTTAGGCACTCACTTCATAACATTTATGGACCTGAAGAAGATCAGGAGAACACCAAGCCTGTTGTCTGCAAGCTGAGAAGAGCCCTGAAGAAAAAGAACCTGCTCTCTCTCTTGTACACAGAACAGAAAAGAGGACTTCAAGAGTCATAAGACTGACCTCCTGTTACAATTCCAGGGGCACAACATGCTACAAGATGCGTTTTTCTGCAACTGCCAGGTGGCCGTTAGTACCTGGACCTAGACCGAATCTTTTCGAGGCCCTCTGCCTTCCACCCTGCAAGTCTATAAGTGCCTCTCCTAAGGTCCTCAACCATTGACTATCATTGACACTATGTGCTTCTTGGTGCTATTTCTACTTAAAATTTTAAATATTCAGAACTCTGGTTCCCCCTATGGGATTTTTTTCATTTTGGTGTCGATTTTATTTATCACATTATACTCTATTTGTCTGATTTCTTTTAGAAATTTTATTGCTTTTCATTTCGACTTTATTAATGTTTTAGTACTACATACATACTTTATACATTGCCTCTAAGTTCAACCTGTCTGCTCTGTGCCATTCAACTTGGATGAGCTCAGGTTAATTTCGCGACTTTGAGAGTTCACCCTTACAAGGATTGTGGTTATTACCTGTGGTGGGTTCCTACTCCCTTCAACAAATACCCCATTTTCTTACAACTAGACAACCAGATGATAGATTAGATTGAATATGTGCTATACTCAAAAAGGTATACATTGTAAGGATGCTTACATTCCTAGTAAAGTTTGGCCACAAGCTTTTATCCACAAAAAACTGACAGACTCTGAAAACCAATTAGACAGTTCAATAAAACCTTCGATGTGTAATTATGGAAGGGTACATCTCTTGATTGGAGGTCATGCGTTGCACTAGATATTCTTTTAAATCTCATATGTTGTAATACTTGTTAGAATGCAAAGTGGACACACCTTTTTTTAATAAATAAACAATTAAATATGCCTAGCATTCTTTGCTTTTAATAATTCACAGAATAAGTACCTATGGTCCCAATAAATCTTTTTTTCGGTTGGGACTCCCTGAATTATTCTATAGCCATTTCTTGCAGCCTTGACCAATTTTCTTTTGTGAATTGCATACATGAGACCAGCTAGTTCACTTATCCAAGCCATGTTGCGTGCAGTCTCTCAATATTAACCTTACCTGATGATTATCCTATCACTCTATTAGGAATCAAGATATTGTCGACACAAGAGATATTAGCTGATAGGTAACTGTGATATTGCCTTTGATTAATTTATTGATATTGTCAGGCTTGGACATTTTTCTTGGCAATCATTTTCCTTTTGCTTTATATACACACGTTCTCAATGAACTATACACTGTGTGAGCACTAAAGCACAATTCACCATCACATATACATATGTTTTCTGTGGCAGAGAGTGTTTTGATTCATTCAGCTGTTTAATATTATTTTTCATTTCATTATTAGATTTTGAAATAATACCACGGTTGACTTTGTTTTGTGTGCCTAAATAGAGTCCTTGAAAGGGTAAATTTTGCCTTCAAGGGAATTTGTTCAAACTATATTTTGTTTAGTTGAAGTTATTTATAAGAAAGATCAATCACTTATCCTTGGAATGAATCTATCAACAATTTTCTAATTTAGCAAGAGTATTGCATCAACATATAACATGTAAACATATAAACAAAGACACAAGGTGTATACGAAAAATATATCTTTATCAAATAGCTCAGTCAAAGAAATCAGCTACATATACAGATCAATAAGCAAATAAAAATTAGGACTGTAGGTACACATATAAGTGAATTACAAAGTGACACAACAGAACCTAAAAAGACACATATCCCAAATCACATTGAGCAAAACAAAAGAGAGGGATAAGGTGTATAGTCGACGTTTCGGTTTCTCTGGCGTTAGTTTGCTGAAACCATCCTCAGGACTGTTATTAAATTATGGTCTGTAAAGAGATTGTTATCTGTTCAAAAAGAGTAGTGACTGCATCCCGTAGATGACTGTTAGTCAAGCTGACTTAACGAATCTATTAGTTATTGGATGGGAAGCTGCACGTGATAATTCAAGCTGTCGATGAGATGTTCCTCATAAATATTCAAATATGATGGAAGCAGAAAATCCCGTATGTATGAAATTGAGTCTCGTGATTTCAAGATTTCAAACTTGAGCAAATATGGACCGAAGTCGATGATATATAGAGCAGTTATTAATCCTGCACCACCTAGTATTCGAGCAAGGCAGAGTCAAAGCACGTCTCGTCTGTACAGACCCAGACGCCAGAGAAACCGAAACGTCGACTATACACCTTATCCCTCTCTTTTGTTTTGCTCAATGTGATTTGGGATAGGTGTCTTTTTAGGTTCTGTTGTGTCACTTTGTAATTCACTTATATGTGTACCTACAGTCCTAATTTTTATTTGCTTATTGATCTGTATATGTAGCTGATTTCTTTGACTGAGCTATTTGATAAAGATATATTTTTCGTATACACCTTGTGTCTTTGTTTATATGTTTACATGTTATATGTTGATGCAATACTCTTGCTAAATTAGAAAATTGTTGATAGATTCATTCCAAGGATAAGTGATTGATCCTTCTTATAAATAACTTCAACTAAACAAAATACAGTTTGAACAAATTCCCTTGAAGGCAAAATTTACCCTTTCAACTTCATTACCCAAGCCCTCAAGGGTATTTCGGGTCGCTCACTCCTTCTTAAAAACCTAAATAGAGTTCTGGCTTCTCTGCACCTTAATACTCAGCTCCTGTTATATCAATTCACAATTAGTAGCCGAGCATTCCCATTGGAGCAGGGTCCAGACTGCTTTTGATTTGGCTGGGTCTAAACTGAGGTGGCGTGGTGTGCCAACTAGCGGTTGACTGGGCTGTGTAATTATATGTGGCCAATATTAATTTAAGCATTCCATCCATCACTTTTTGTATACATTAGTGTGTCCCCCTATGTGGCATGGGGTATGCCCAGATGTGGGTCCTATGCACACTGTGTTAGTGGAACAAAGCTATACTAGGCTGCTGAGTCCTAATCATGGCAAAAGTGGTGCTAGGTTGCATCTGTTCTGGTTCCAGGAGGCCATGGTCTGGCAGTTCAGGCTGCACTGTTCTCATTGGAGCAAAGTCAAGACTGATTTCCATATGCCTGCATCCAAACTGAGGTGGCATGGTGTGCAAAATAATGATGGACTGGGATGGGGACACACGTTATTATCAGTGGTTGAGATTAATTCAAGCATTCCATCCATCACATTTTCTATACTTTACTAACATTATGGCAGGACTACTCCACATTTACTACCGTACTGGTAAAGCAGAAGTGGAAGTATTTGGTCTTTTTGACCCCAACAGACACTGCAAGAGAAGCATCATGTGCTAGGATCATGAGGAGCTTAATGTGACACTGTGTTACTACCAGTCTCTTGGCGGCTCAAGGTTCTGTGTTGTATGACTCACTATAAACCAACACACAATGTCAGAAAACCCTGAATGACCCAGAAACAGCCAGAACATAGATGTGTGCATACAGACGAACTGGGCCAGGGCACTTTTGTTGTGCCTGCACCAATTGTGCTCTGTCTGGGCATCCCACTTGTAGCAACTATTGCCATTTAGAAGATTTTTGAGAGAGGAACTCGCAGTTTCTGGCCAATGTCCTTGATAAGATTAGCGTCCATGCAAAACTTCATTGGGAATGTCATCTCTAAATCCTGCTCTGAGCGTTTTGAGGTGAAGAAGAACACGACTCCAGCAGGAACTCACAGTGATTGATCTGGCCTAGTCGAGCCCTGCTTGGCAGCAGCCTAAAGCGTTGCCCCGCTGGAGGAAATTAAAAACCAAAAAATTGGCTAAGTCCAAAGGGAAAACCTTGGATTGTGAAAAGGCAGCAAACATACTTAAGTGGTGAAACTACCTCGACAGGAGTAAAGTTCTGTTTCGACCGCCTATGAGCGTTTGGTGCCAAAACTCAAGTTTTGAGCAAAGGTTTGATGTCAAAGTATCCAACTTTGAGGCTCTATATTAGCTGCACTGGCCTTCCTTGCCTGATGGAGGACTTAGAGAACTGAAAGAATCTTCTGAATCCCAAGATGAAACAACTTCACCAATGCATCATGCTCTGCTTATCCAACCCCTGCTCCATTGCATGCAGCCTGGGATCTCACCAAGGCCCCAGTCAACCACAGCTTGTGGCTTTTAAATGCTGTCGTTTATTCTTGTTGCTTTTTTTCTATAAAGCTTTAAAAATCCATACCACTGCGTTTTAAAGGTGTGCGGGTAAAATGCCTAAGGGATCCGTCATACAACCTATTAGTCTGCCCTGGAGATACCGACACAACAGGCATGAGTATAAGTATAACCTTATGCACTTGACGGTTGTGTTCATCACATATTGTTAGTTCAGTGTTCACTATTCTCTTAATTTATGCACTGTAGACTATTTACGAATTACAGATGCCAGTACTGATGAAACACTAGCCATCTGTGCAACGTGTTATGTAAGTTACACATGTTTTCATGTTTTTATTTAAACAAGTAAATATCGTTTACAAATAATTTAAACAAATAACGACGACTCCATAATAACTGAAATAATAATAGCTGACAATTGAAAGGTTAACTAGCGTCATCTTCGTAGCATTTGTAAAGAAGCTGCTTTATTATAATTAACCTTTCATTTAATACCTCAAGTAAATCCGTGTATCTGTATTTTAAGCCTATTTTATATCTTTTGAAGGCTTTGAGATTCGAGCCTTGGGGAAAATCAAAGGCATTAGCAGGGGGGTCGATCACTGACGCACGACGCTGCAGACCTTCCGAGAACTTGAATTATTTAACGGGATGGTGCAGGTGTTTGCTGAAATGAGGGACTGCGGACATTTTCGAAACCGCACGTTTCGGAGCGAACCGGCTCCTGGGGGGGGGGGGGGGATGATGGCCGCAGCTTGTCAGCAGCACTGCAAGAAAGGTCCCACGCGCCAGCACTGCAGCACGAGAACACCCTGCCTCTTTAACAGGGCGTGTCCCTTCCGACAGCTGCAGTCTCCTCTGCATTGAGTCGAGGGAGTTACCGAGGCTGGGAGGCAAGTGGAGTAGGCTCAGGGAGACTGGCTTCCAATGACCTGGTAAGCACACAAAGGTTTGGAAAAAAGGTGGTCTTAAATCCCATTACTGGGAGGCAGGGCACAAGTCCTAAAAAAAGAAGTGGAGGGACCTTGTGTGATATCACACGTACAATCACAGGAAGTGGCATCACAACCCAAGACCCCACACAAAGTGGCATCAGAAGAAGTGACATCAAATCCTAGAAGCACACACGTATGTTTAATACGTCTATTATGAGCACATTACAATAGTTAGCAAATGCGATTATGCGTCGGGGTTGTGCCAAAAAAGCGAAGCAACGTCAACACAAAAATGTGGGGCTCAACTTTTAAAACCTTGCCACAAATTGGCACCAAGGAAAAACGTGACAGCAAATCTGTTCTGCTTAATTGGTTACAAAGTCTGCATTTTAAAATATAGTATTGGGAGGTTTAGGCAGCTGCTGCAGAGATTATTGTCTGCCAACTAAATCTCTGGAAATAGTAATAATTGTAAAATAACTCTGGAGGTTAATGTATTTGCTGGAGATGCTGGAGAGATCTGTGTTTTGTCTAGTCCCAGTTTTGAATCAAAGTAGCATAGGGGGTTATTATGTTTCCTACAAAGCATATTATGTAACACGAATATGACAGATTTTTATTTTATGTAAATGCAGGGCTTAATTTGTGCTGGTGCTTTCCGGTGCTTAGCACCGGCACTTATATGACAGGGCCGGGGCTACACTCTGCATCTGCTGCACTGTGTGCACGTCAAATTTTTCAATTATTTAAAGTTACACACTACTGACTAGTGTCTGTCTGTCACCCTGTCAGACTCGTGCCACAGCGTGTTTTTTTTGCATCGCAATCGCCTCTCCGAGGAGTAAGTGAGTCGGTCACAGAGTCACACGCACACTGTGATTATGAATATTTAAACTGTGTTGAAAATTAATTTGAATCTTGATGGCGGCGTCGGATCGCACTGCGCGCTGCGGAGCTGCCTTATTAGCCACTTACTTGTTTGCTGCTGGGGCGGGCCGCGGGCCAGAGGAGAACACTGGTTTGGGCGTTTTTTGGGCTGGATTTTGGTGGATTGGGTAGGGGCTGTGCGTCAACGTGCGCAGTGTTTTTTTACACACATTACCACGCCCCAGGGTAACCACTGCAGCGGCGTGCAACAGGCAGCTCGCTCACCACGACCTGCAGTCAGTCACTACATTCAAGTGAGACCCTTAGAAACCCCCCTCCCCCCGGCCCCCACCTCCTGGACCGACAATCGTGGCGCAGGTTGAGAAGGGTATCAATCAGCCATACTGTGGCGAAATTAGTGTCTGGTTGCCAATTATGCAGCAGAAGCAGCACCCGTCCCGTCCAGGTCCCAAGTAAGTTCCTAACGACCACACTAATTAAAAAACCAATGCATATATCATCCTCACAATCATGTGATTTTCCAGTAGGGTGCGGCGGGGGCACCGGCCGCAGTACGGAGCTGCCGGGGTTAAGAAGGGTCACTTAAGTCAATAGTTAGATAAACTGCACCTTTGTACAAACAGTTGAATTAGCAACGTTTGCACAACTGCAATTTAGCATTTTGTGTATGGAATCACTGGTGCAAATCTTGCCTTTTCAGTGGTGGCACATGTAAATGTCGTTTTTGCACCAGTCGATTGGTACAAATGCTGGTTTATATATACAAAAACAAAAGAGGGACCCTGAACCAGAACCTAAGAGAAGGATGCAGGAGGGGAACAACCCACCAGGGGAGTCAAATTAAGCAGCAACATTAAAGGGAGGTTCCCAAAAATCAAGCGGACCAATAGGTTCCAAAGTTAACAATTGCCCACAGAGAAGCTGATAATCTTTTAAATTATTTTATTTTCATTTTCATTTATAAAAAATGTATTATTTCAGTGAATCACACAACATATATAGTTAATATAGCGTGAGCCCAGAACTCAAAGGAACATTAAAAACATTTCTGCAGACTCATTCATCCAAGCAAAAAATCACAGTCATACTCATACAGCAATACATTGATCTAAGTACCAACAACTAAGCAAAAAAGACACTCAGACTCTCATCAAACAGACAGAAAAAAGCGCTGACGCGCGTTTCGGAAATGCCACAGTGGGGAACTCCTTCCTCAGGGCGCCAGTCATATAGTTCATTATGGCCATCCAGGTCCTTCAAGACTTTCAAAATGAATAGAAGAATTCCAATTTCAAAACCTTCTGGGCAAACAGTATCCTAGTACAGCATATCAATATCAAAGGACTAGGCAGAGTCTGACTAGAGACCGATGGTCACAGTGGAGGATGTAATTAGCAAACATAGGTAGATCTCTGGGTTGGAAGACAAGGGAAACCAGCAGTCCCGGTCTCGAAGAATCAAATTGCGAAGAAGTATGCACGTATGTAGCGATATCCTATAGTTTCTCTGCTGTTCGATTTAGAGTGAAACGTGAAATCTGCTGCTTCGGTTCTTTTATCTAGCAAAACAGCATGCACGCATATTTAGAAAAACTTTTCCTATAGTCACTTGAAGGTTCAAAATACGGTGTAGCATAAAAGTAACCGCTTCAATGGTTTATTCTAAAGAGACACAGCGAGCAGGCATCTTTTGAAACTTCTAGGCATATGAAGACGCGAAGATCGAAAAGTCGACCGCATCGAACAGGCTCCGCATCGAGATAGGAACCTGGTTTAAACTAGAAACTATGTGAGAAGCAATGACACGATTAGTGGAGATGGTAAAATGAGTAAGATGAAAAACTTGGGATGTTTCCAATTGAAAGCTTCTTTTGAGGCGCTACACGCTCGTGACGGCTCCTATATTAATAGTTGTCGAGCACCAGAGGAAACTGTTTACTATTTGGGGTGAAATACATTTTTTTGAAACTTTTCAGAAATCGAATGATTGGAATCACGTTATCGGCAGACGTAAATCACAATCACTCCACAAGTCGGGAGTAAATTTATGTGGCCGTGGGCTACAGCACCAGAGCGTTGGCGGGGGTGATGCACGACGACCCGTTCCCGGGGTCCCAGCCCATTACATTGGTAGGCAGTTCATTACCACAGCGGGATGGCGCTGTGATGCTGTTTAGTGAGTTGGTAGTGCCAACCACATTATAATGACCCCTCCTCACACCCACCTACTCAGAATCTGCAGGTCCCACACCCCCACTCGGAGTCTGTATCCAGGATCACGAGCCGTGACTGAACCTGAGTCCAATACACACCGCTGCCTCTTCCGTTTGTCACCAAATCTGGGCCTCTAATCACATGTAACCACATCACCCTCGCTAGGTTCTGAACGTGGTCACTGGAGATTGAGGCCCTCCCCCGTCTCAATCCCCATTGACCACGTTCAGAGCCTATAATCTGTGTAAATGATTGTCACAGGAGGGGTCTATAACAGCATGGGGGAAAAGGTCAGAAACCCACCCTGAAGAATGAGTAATTTAATGCATTCATGTGTTTAGTGGAATTGATGGTGTATTTAGAAGGTATTTCCTGACCTACGGTGGGCTGACCTTGACCATGGACTACTGCACGTGCACAGGTAGGCTAGGGTGCCCAAACATGGTTTCACCCGCACTTATAAGAACTCCACACAAAAACTCCTACACATAGGTAAGTGGGTTACTACTGCTTTTAACACAGAGAACCTTTTGTTACTTGCAGTTCACAAATGTAATCCTTGTAATATAGCACAGTGAGCTGTAACGTGACTCCTACACCTTGTAACCCTCACTGCCTTAAGTAACACATCCTGTATAGTGATTTATACACATATGATTTATGTGTATATGCTACACATACTACAAATGAATATTCAAATTTGATTCATTGTCAATGAATTGTATGTGTGATGCAAATCTCTATGACACCCTGCATTGGGATGAGTAGTGATAAAGCGCTATAAAATAAATCAAAACAGTGGTATTTAAATTGTTATTTGGGTAAATGCTGGGGGCAGACCAACACATCTGACATTCTTACAGTGTATGCGTAGCTCTTACATACAGGGAATGAACAAAGTAAAAAGCATGCCTCTCTTATGTACCTGTGAAGTGATAAGATGTGAGCCTTTGTTTCCCCTCCAATGCATTTAAGTGTGAGGCCCCAAATAACTCCCAGCCAGGACATTCCAACAAAAGAGGTCTGATGGCCCCTTAGCTTAAGCCTTTGTTATGGGCTCAGCTGGAATCTGATAAACCCCCTCCCCGCCTGTACATTGCTGCTTGAAATTAAAGCAGACAAGCACTGCTGAATTTGTCCTGATGTCTGAAAATTACACCAGGATAAGTTTAGCATATTGTTGTGGGGCCAACCGCATGGCAGGGTAGACGCCATCCACCCTGTGAAAAAAGTGGGTAGACACTGTCTACCTGCATGTACCCATTGACCTTTGCCCTGCTGGGAGCTTACAAAGAGCACATCATAGGCTGAGTCATTGTGTGGTGTTCGATTTATATGTGCTAATTTTACCCATCTTAAGGTATTTGTTTTGAAATAGCTTTAAAGCGCTTTAATACTGCTTTGGATATAGAAGTAAGGAGAGTATTTCAGAAATAGTTGAGAGAATGTAAAGAAAAGTTCTGACACCATGTGTTGCTATGACACTTTCACAGGCATTGCACAGATTAATTAAAGTAGTACATACTGATATGGTTGCAAAATAGCCCCAAGTTGACCAAGCCATGGGTAAAGAGCAAACTTCCAATTCCTGGACCAACAGTTCTTTGCACTCTAACAGAAAATTGTACAGTAGCTAAAGCAAGAAAGGGACTATTTTTTCTATTTTTGAAAGTAAAGTCAAAGCCCTATTTGAATATCACAGTAATTCTGTCAGATCACATGGGAAGACCAATCTTTTGGCAGAGGAAGCCTCACCCACAGTCTGTGGCATGCTTCATCATATGCAACCTCTCCCCTACCCTGGTTGAACAGTGCCACCAGGGAGGAATTGACCTTCTGATGGACTCAGAAGAAGTAGGGAGTTTTTAGATAAAGTATAACTGGATAGATAGAGGGATCCAGATAAGTTAAAAATGCCTTTGGGTACCCAAGTGTATCACCCTTAATGTTGGGCACCTCTGGTATATCTAACCCCTTCCATGCTGGTGATGGAACCGTTCAGTCACTAGCCTTGGTTGCGGTGTGCTGATGACGGAGCGGTTCCGTCACGGCCCACTCGGCGTGCCTGCGCGGCGCTGATTTCGCACCTGCGGGGTGCGTTCTATTGAGCGGGCGGGGCTGTGATGGAACCGCTCCGTCACAAGCACAGCACGCCCGAGGCTCGTGACGGAGCGGTTCCGTCATGAGCATGGGAGCATTGCGCGCCCTCCCCCCTAGCGCTGCGGCAGAATTGCTGTTGCAGCAAAGAGGCTAAAAACAGTAATGATATGGTAAGCGAGGACAATGGCTCAATCCATCACCCTAGGTCAACATGTTTCTGCCCCTATTGCTAGTCTATACAGGTCATTGACATTCTTCAGGGCCAGGCATCCCTAGTGGACTGGCCTATTCGCCAAAGAACAAAACTTGGTGAAAACATGAAACCCAGGTGAATCCTACCTGGACATAAGTATATTACACCCTAATTTTAGGGCATACCAGTTCCCTGGTTTGGGAGGGGGCGCTCTCCTCTGTAAGGTTTTGTCATGCTGGATTTAGACAGAGAGTGGCACTGTGGGATAGTTTACAGTGACTGCAAAGGAAGTGCTGCAAAAGTGGGTAGGGTCACCTCTTGGAACTTTCACTATCTTGGTTAGGGAGTGGTCAAGAATGTTCCCAACCCACAGGCTGGCACTGGATTTAAATGCAACATCTCTAATAATCTCCCCCGAACACTCCTGGACTTGTGAAGAATCAGAAGAAGGACTAAGAACCTGAAGGAAGACAGTATCTGCATGTCCTGAATCCGGGGCCAAAAAAGTGACTCCGAGGGTCAGTTGGCTGACCTCCTGTTTGAGCTACAGGGACACAACAAGCTTCCAGAGGCCCTTTTCCTGCAACAGCCCAGCTGACCTGTTTCAACTGATCCTGACATGGACCCTGTTCTTGGCCTCAGTTGGAGTGAGTTCTAGCCCCAAGTAGTGGCCCCAAGGCCTTGGACCCTAGGCTGGTGTTAGAGTTGACTCCTCTTGTCCACTGCAAGTAGTGGGGGCTAAGAAACATTTTGCCAACTATCTGCTCGGACAATCAAGGGAGGCCAGGATCACTGATGAAAATGCAGCTGCCAACGCCAAATTACTGGTTTGCCTCAGCTAGCTGGTTTGCCCCACTGAAGGAGGTCTGACTTCCAGAAAAGTTTCCACGTGTGAACGTAAAGAGCTTTCTTGGGACTGACACTGAGCAGCAACCCATCAACATTGAGTTCCTTAGGGGCAAAGATTGGACTTTGCCTTCTCAGAGCTTTCTTGCCTTGGTCAATGACAACACCGGAATCCCGTTCTTCAGCAACTTGCCATTAACAAGCCCCTCTCTTTGGTTACAGCTTGCATCTTGCCCAGCCGACGACTCGTTGACAGCCACTTTTTCTCCATAAAATGTCTTCGTCTAAAGGTAAACTTTCCTCCAGGATGAACCTAGTCCGTTTATCTGTCACGGTCAGCCTTAACTTTTGACTTTGACCTGGTCTTGCTTGACCAGATAACTTTGGTTGCCGTTTTTTGTTGTGTGGTGCTGTTTTTAATTGAAACTTTAAAAAAATCATATTTTCAGTTCTACTTATTGGATTTTTGTTCTTTTGGTGCAAATTTATTTAGTAAAAGGTACTCAATTTTTAGGTCTCACCTATGCAGCGCGCATGCACTGCTTAGGAGACCTTTAGGAATCGATTCAGTTTTGGCCCTAAAAACGTGTACGCGTTGCATTGCTTTCAATGGCAACGCGTGCACGTTTTGGCGATTCCCTTGCGGGAGTGAGCTTTGAAACCATCTGTTTGTAATTAACAGATGGATTTCAAAGATTGCTCCCGTAAGGGAAACAGGCGAAGGCCCCTCTCCTCCCTCCCCTCCCCCTGCTGCCTCCTCCTTTCCTTGACAGCCCGGGCGCGCACGCTTTTTTTTTTGTTTGCAACAAGTGGCAGGCACGACGGAGAGTGACCGTGCAGCAGGGATTGGCCTCTCTGCTGCCATTTGCTAACAACACGTCAAGGGAGTGATCGGGCGAGGGGTGGGAGTGCCAATGGGAATTCCGTCGTTCCCAGCTTCCCATCTGTATGTGCTCACCCCCACGCATTTTTGCACATGCGCATCATCCCACGCAACTGCACTATTGCTCTCTGTCTTTAAATGCATGTATTTTGTTTGAACTGTGTATCTTATCATTCAGTTTGAAGATCCCGCCGCAAGCGTTACCACCACTATTAGTGAATGAGGAGCGTTAATCAGCCTGCACGCTCCGTGGGCCAGGCCCGGGTGTTTAACCCATGAGAAGCATAGCCAGGGGACGAGCGAGGCTGTTACAGGTACGGCGTGTTCAGGCTGAAGCACCCCAGGGCAGCGTTACCATGGTCATGAACAGCCTTAGTTATTTATCTATTTATTTAGTGCATTTTTATGTAGCGCGGACATTACCCGAAGGTGTCAGAGCGCTGTACAATAGGACCAGTTACATTAAATGAGAAAAGTGTTAGACAATAGAACGTAACAAAAAATAAACAGGAGAGTAAAAAAGGTAGGGTACACAAACACAATAGCCTTAGTTAGTGAAAGCAGCCAGTGGTCGCATCGGTGTGCACCTATATTATTTCATTAAATCGAATGTTCTCTCCTTTCACTTAATGCATATAACTGTGCTCACCGCCTACTTGCCGGTAGGCTGTCGTAGCTATAGGCCTATGGGGCTGGGCAGGGAGTCCAGTAGCTCGCAAGCCCATAGTGAACCGCTCCCATCAGCCTGGAAAGCAGACCGGTGCGCTGGGCGCTCCATGTCCCGGTTGCCTCCCCAGAGCTGTGTGAAGATCATGGCCACCTCAGTGGAAGGCAGAAGTCTCCTAGTGCCTCAGTGCCCTGCGTGTTTGCTGCTGTGGGGAAGGAAGCAGGAGCGGTAAGCTGAGGTGAAGGCAGGTGAGTGCATGGGGGAGAGCTTGTTGGTCCCTGCAGGTCGCTATTGTAGTGTTGGCAAGGATGTGGGTGACCCAAATGATCACAGTCACCAGGTGTGCTGTTTAATCCCTGCTACGCTCAGCTGCAGGGTCTTTTCATTCACAAACTATACCTAGCACTGGCCATAACACTGCCTTGTGCCAACAGGTGAAACTGGTGTCCGCCCCCGTGCCCCCTAGTCCAGTCTGCCATCCCCCCCCCCCCCCCACCACTCTACAGGGCTAATCCTAAACTCACCATTCAAATGGACGTATCAATCTTTCGTCCCCTCCTTTTTTATATTTTGAAAAATGCGTCCCAGAAAGGCAGAAATAGGTAAGGCCTATAGATTAGACTCAGCTCTCTCTGGCCTTTTGAGGACGGGCGGGGAGGGCTGAGAAGACAAGCATTGGCATAGCCAATAGGTCCCGCCTTTAGGACCTTATAAGTGTTTAGTTATCCAGCAAAATATCCTTGGTGCAACAACATCAAGTGTTGCATGGCTAAACACTTATAAGGTCCCAAAGGCGAGACCTATTGGCTATGCCAATGCTTGTTCAAAATTGTTGTGTGTTCACTTTTATTACTGTTTGAATGCTGCAAGTGTACTTTACACATTGCCTCTAAGTTAAGCCAGACTGCTTTGTGTGAAGCTACCAGAGGCTTAAGCTCATGTTTATTTAGCGACTTTTGTGGTTCACACTGACAGGGACTGTGGTTATTATGTGTGGTGCGTTCTCACCCCATCTCAACTAATACTCCAATTTCTTACAGAAATCATGTGTTAAATCAGCACTTGCAGTGCTCAGTTCATGAGATACCTGTCATTGCCTCTTCCGTTGTGCATCTTACGTCCAATGTCCTCCTTCTTTCATGTAAAGCAACATACATATGATGGAGCAAGTTTAAATACTTTTAAATCTCCAACAAGAAAGATCATTTTGCCCTTTGTTTAAAACATCGTCATTTAGTGCTCGATAAATTGCTACGGCACTGGAACATCAAGACTTTCCTCTAGCCCAGAAGGTTGCAAAATTAACATTGAAACGCCATCATGGACTGCCCCCAAGTGGACGACAAGATAAGTGAGACGTATGTCCATTCATTTTCTGCCTTCTGTGCTGAGAATGCTGACACTGGGGAAAGGGGCGGGTAATTCGATTGCTAATGGCTTGCAGGCTGTGACCGTAGGGACAGGTGATGTAGGCGGCACTAACCAGCTCGAAAAAGGCTGCTAAAAAAGCCGGGCAGGCATAGATGAAAGAAAGCATGTTGTCGGTATAGTAAAGTGGGCCATTGCAGGCCGACAATGTGGAAGCCTTCAAGGAACTGGAAGTGAAGTCTGGCTTTCAGAGACATACAAAAGCGACCTATGTAGGCTGTGGAACTGAACATCTCCTTGTGTGCTGCCACTAAATAACATCCCCTGGATATATTCCTCAAATGTGTCCCTCTCCTTGTCAAAATCATTTATAGCTGAGGGTGATTAATGAATTAGAAATTTGGCAGTGACATGGTGGGTGGCACATTAATTTTTTTACTGCATTATCAATGTGCAACCTTCATGAGAGAAAATGTTTTGCACCAGCCAGGGCTGTTTCCTGGGAAACACAACTATTTTGCTCAGGAAATTGCTATCACAGCGAAGTGGGCGAGTGTTATGTTACACATTTTAAGCGGGTTCTAACAATCTAGCCCTCAGCCCTTTGCATTCTGGGGCTTGTGGTTTGTCTTTTATCATAAAAAATGGGTACGTGCCATACATGAAATGAAGACATTTGACAGATATTATGCACAAGGGTTATTTTAAATACCCTCTGCCGTTCATATGGGAAGTGAAAAAGTAGCATTCGGTTGTTCTTAAATGAGAGCAATTTAATATATTTTCAGAATAAAAATCAAATTTTCCTGTTCAGTGTTTCTTTGAATTATAGTATTTGCAATCCTGAAATAATAACAGAATAAAGAGGAACGCATGTACCGAACACACCTGCCTAGATGAATAACTAATGCCAGAAAAGTGTGGTACCAATTAGCTACATCACTGAAGTAATCCAAACATTTGAGGTTGTCCCATATCTTCTGGTGTGCCGCTAATTGGAAAGCTAACTACGAGTTCCAGAATGCAACATAAAAAAGAGCTATTCAAGCCTGCCAGCTGCAGCTCGACCTGTTAAACTGCCTTTTAATAGATTGGAAAAGAAATGCATTTTATTGGATAGCAGAAAAAGGCAGTTCATCTGGTGACTTCTGAACCCGTCTCTCACCTGCTATTAATCAAATTGTACAGGTATGCCATCGGAGTGTTGTCACCTCATCTCATGCATTTTAACAGGTTTTTTTTTGGTTTAATATTTATCAATTTATGTTCTCGTAATCAAATGAGAATTGAAGTGGCTGGACAAGAAAAATCAATTACTCGTAGATATATGACAGCAACTTTAATTACTATGATGGAAAAGCTTGGCTCGGTGTAATAATGAAAGTAGCTCTCAGTCTTCTACTTATTGTCTGTCTTTCTCTTTTAAAGGTAATCTTTTGCTGTCTTCCTGTCTCTTAATTTCCTTTTGATCATTCTTCTCCTCTGTTTCTCATTACTCTAATTTTCCCTTCCCATGCATTCTACAGATATGCCACCCTTTATCGCTCCCTCCTCCTTCCACTTTTGCCCTTCCTATGCCCTCTGCTTTGTCCTCCCAACTAAAATCTCTCTCCCTCTCTCTCGCTCTCTCTATATATATATATATATATATATATATATATATATATATATATATATATATATATATATATATATTACCTACTGGCGGTCGCCAGTAGGTAGTTATAGTTAGGATTTTTTTCAATGTTAAATCTCAAAATTCTATTTGGAATAACTTTGGCACCGGTTGACGAATCTGCCTGAAAATTTCCTGAAAATGGCCTCGTCGAGCTCCGGTCCTTCCTTGAAAGTTTGGGGGGGGATTCATCAAGCGGGGGCCGAGATAAAAGGGGGGTCCCAAAACGCGTTTTCCCCATGTTAATTTCCATAGGGCGGTCGATTTCACTTTTAGCCCGAACGGCTGAATGGATTTCCACCAAACTTGGCAAAATTGTAGGGACTGGTAGCCCGATGTGCCTTTGCTATGTCTCAAGATATGTGCTCCAGTGGATTTTGAGTAATTTAGGTTCAAAAAAATATATATATCTATAGGCGCTCTCCGGTGCGCGCACCGGTGAGCGCTCCCGGCGCGACACGCGACTTGCGCGCAGAAAGCTGATTGGCTCTCAGTTGTCTGTAAACATTCTAAACAGTCCGGAGCGGCCGCCATCTTGTGTCTCGGTAGGATCGAGACACGAGAGGTGGCCAAAACAAAGGGGGAAATGACCATAAGGGGGCAGAGTAGACACTCCCTGTACCCCTAGGTTTGATGTGGGGGCCATTAAAGGGCCCCGCGGGGTCTCACCTTTTTTTTTTTTTCCGATTTTCGCGGGGGAAGCGCCTGGTGCGCGCACGGGGGAGCGTATCGAGGAGGGTACTATGGAAAAATAATCACTTCAAAAAATTGTATGTTTATTAATTGTTTTTTTTAAATTTTTTTATTTTATGTAAGTACCTACATGTAGGTACTAATGAAGAGACTTAAATTTAATGTTCACCATCTTCTTTGTAGACATCTTGCATGTTGTTATTGTATTTTTTGTGGTATATGGAATTCATAACATAGTCTGTCTGGAAAGGAGAAACAGATCTTTTAAGCACTCCCTGAGAATTTCTAGGGGATCATGAGTAGTCTATCCTGCTCCCTTATGAAAATGAGGTGTAAAATATTCATATGAGATAATATAGTGGGAGAAAGGTAGTAACTATGAGTAAACTTACTATGTAACAGAAAAATAGTTGAACAGTATACTATAAGTCTCACTTTATATTTTAAACATTTTTGGTAATACTTTATGAATTACATATAAAAAAGAATATTGTCTGAAACAATTTGAAATTATTAAAGATAAATTTATTCCTCTGATTCTTTTTCATAATTTAATAAAATTTCTAACATAATATTGTCCGGAATTTCCTCATAATTATAAGTACATGATTCCATTTCTTCCAAACATTCTATAAACTGTTCATCCAAAGAGTCATCCATGAAATCAACTTCCTTTTTTTGATCTTCTGGTTTTTCCACCTTTACTTTGATAGAAGTATCATTTGCCTGATTTTCTCCTTCCATTTTCTTTCTGAAAATTGCATACAAATTAACTATATTAGTAGAGTTAGGGTACTGTATACCAGAGAAGCCTAACTCAATCCATAACTATTACAGAGAAGTCTATCTCTATCTCTAACTATTAAAGAGGGATAACATATCACTAACAGAATATTTTTTCAGAAATTAACTTAAAGTGTACAATATACTTCCATAATTAGAACTTACCTTAGAGAAATCAGTTGAAGTTGTCAGTGATATTTGTTTTCAAATGTACTTCTGGAAGCAGTAGTCAAAATGGCTGTGTTTCCCTCTCTTCTTTTATATATATTCTTGTACTTAACCAATCAAACGTCAGGAAATAATCGTAGAAAATGAAAGATACTTTTTAATTGGTTGTAAATTCTAACATTACAAGTGTGTTTTTGTCATGTAATTTACCTCAGGATATTTAGACAGGCCTGTAGCCTAAATGTCTCAATGGAATTTCACCAAATTTGGGCAAATGGTAGGGACTGCTATGTAGTAGGGCCTATTCTATATTTGATAAAAGTGTCTCCAGTGGTTTTTTTGTAAATTGCTTTCCCACCTTTTTTTATCGAGCGCTTACCGGTGCGCGCTCCTTTACGCGCACTGGCAGCGTTACGGGAGTCCTCCATTTTGTGTTTCGGTACAATCGAGACACAAGATGGAGGGTAAACAATGTTCGGTATGGGTAGAAGGGGGCACGGTAGAGACTTCTTGACCCTCTAGGTTTTCTGAGGGGGGCTTAGGAGGCTCATAAACGTAAAAAAAATAAAAAATTCTTTAATTTTCCACGGGGGGAGCGCCTGGTGCGCGCACCTTTAAGCGTACCGGAAAGCGTAATTTGGTGAAAAATAGTGAAAAAAGTTAGAAAAAGATAAACGTTTTGAATGATCAGAGTTAGGGTAGCTCTGAAAAGAGCTTTTGGGTTCTGTGGATGAATTTAGGTACCTACAAGTAGGTTCCAATACACATTCTTAAATTCAGGAGGAATATTCTATTCCCCTCATCTGAGAAGTGCACTCCATCTCCTCTGTAGATGTCTTGCATGTTGTAACGCAAGTTATTATTGTATATTGAACCCATTCCATAGTCTCTCATGTAAGCAGAAACAGATTTATTCACATGTTTCCGTGCTTTCTCAAATTGTGGACAAAATTGGTTGGACCAGTTCCATTTCTGTCTTTGGCATATATTGGAATATACCAAGGCAGTGTGGGGAAAAAGTATCATCAATTGATGAAAGGTGTCCTTTAAAAGCATTTCCAGACTGTTGCAAAGTTGAAATTGTAATTTGTAAGGTAAGAAGATCCAGTAGTCGTAGGTAATCTTGGAAGGATGTTTATTAATTAAAAGCTGGTAAATAGGTAAATAGGAAGGAGGAAGGTGGAAGGGAGAAGGCCCCACCGGGAGCAGCATCCAGCTGCTCAGCCCACTCAATCAAACTGACCACACATTCAAACCATGCACACAGGAACATTCCAATGACATCACACACACAGGCTGAGCAGCAGGGAAAGAGATGAACAGGATATAACACATCTCCCTCTTTTAAAACAATGAAAACAAAAGAGAGAAAGTGAAACTAAATACAGTATGTCCTGATGATGACAAAATCAGGATTTCAATAAGCAGTCAACATAAGAAAATGAATAACTGTAAATAATATATCATGAAATAAGCAGTCAACATAAAAATGAATAACTGTAAATAATATCATGAAATAGCGATATATCAACATGAAAGATACATAGAGAGGAAAAATATCTTTTCGCACAAAACCAGGAATAATATCTTCTCGCACAAAATGGAGAGAGAAATCACATACAACCATCCCCCATCTCAAAGAAAAACCCAAAATATTACCAATCATGCCAGTTGGCCAGACTGTCACGAAAAGCAATAAAAGGGAATCAAACTAGACAAAATGGCGTCCCAATAGAATAACAAATTTAGGACGTAGGAGTTACCACGCTGTCCAAAACCACTTAAATAAAGTATAAAGAACAAAGCGCATAACACCTAGTGCATGGGGTACATGGCTACCTAACGACTCTCAATAACTGAACACCTCTAGTAGAATAGAGCACTTGCGTGGTTCAGGTAAATAAAAACATGAATAAACAGAACTGAGGACTTTGCAACCTCTTACAATTTGATCACAAGCAAATGGAGCACCTCAAACAATGAGCACTTATGTGGCTCCGCAACATATTCAAAAATACAGACTAGCATTGAACTCCTCAAAGATCAACAAAATACACACTGGCATTGAACTCCTCAAAGTTTAAGTAAATACACACCAACATTGAACTCCTCAAAGTTCAGCAATAAATGTAGACTCTTTGCAGTAAAACGTGAACTCCTCTATCTAAAATAGAGCACTGTTAAATAAGTGGTTCATCAAAAATCAGTATAATAAATCTCAACACTTAATGAACACCTCAATTTAATTGAGCACAAATGTGGTTCATGAACATCAATAAATTCAAACCTTGTCAGAATTCAGCATAGTAAACCTGACCCTTAAAATCAACCTTTAGAGAAAACAGTATAAATAAATTAATTCATCCATTTCAACACATAGCAGTTCCAAGTAGTATAAGCAAATAAGTAAATCACTCAGAACACATATAAACCAATACCTCAATTTCAGTACATAACAGTTCTATAAATCACTTAGAACAAAACATGTACATCAATTTATATATAAATAGAGACTGATTGAAAATAAGAAACTAAAATAATAAAAGTAGTCACCGTTGTCATATCAGATGTTGTGAATTTGCGAGACCTGAATCGAAAAACAGTACCTTGTCTCTTGAAATATAAATGAAAACATCTCAGGGACTGCAGGGTTTAAAAACAACATAGCGTGCCAGTCGCTGTGACACGATGAAGAAAACGATGGCAGAAACCCACAAAAGCAAAGCATTAAGGCAGAAACGCTGTAGAAATGGAAACGTTTTATCCACGACCACCTCAGCGCATTAAGAACTCATCAGTGTCCTTCACATCAGGAAGCGCTTGATTAAAGACGACAGCACGCAACAAACATCACGCTGTCAGTCACGTCTTCGCCCGATGGCTTATGGCGAAAATGCGCTTCAACAAAGGCAGTGACTCATCAGCGGTGACTCATCGGCTGACGTCAGCAGCAGAGCGCGAGGAGAGCTTCACATCGCCAACTCCTCAGAACCTTCTGAAGACGTCATCACACAGCGTGAAGCAGAGGAAGAGAAAGGATCGCTGCAGACCAACTGACAGCTCAACCGTCATTCCCAAACAGGACGGTGAGTGTCAGAGATTTATGTGAAAAGCAATGTTACAGCTCCGTTCAGTAGGGCGCGCTGGCACTTGTTAAGTTAATCACGCTGGCACCAAATTTCCTCCTAAACACTGCTCCAATAACTACTAATTTTAATGAAAACGGAAGACTTAGAAATGTCACAGCCTGTACACATGCTTGCAGCCAGCTTATACAAACACCGCTCATTTGTTTAACAGTCACAATCCACTTGGAAATAGCGCAGTAATAGGTTTCAATAATCTTCAAAGTTTATAAACTGAACAGCCGCCTCAGATAAATTACTGAAAGGTTGACATCTTTGCTCTTGCAATATAAATAGACGTTTAAGTTGCTGAAAGGTTCACATCTTTGCCCTTGAAATGTAAATAGTCATTTTAAATTGGGCTCTGAATATCTTGAGGAAATATATTTACGTTTTCCACCGTTTCTCTCTGACAACAGTCATAACTTGAAATTTTGACGCTCTTGCCAATAACTCTGCCAATTTAAAATTCAATACACTCCATACAGACCAACGCTTGAAACATACCTTTATAGATGTTTCCTGTAGGCTGTCAGATGTGACATGACACCGGTGGGGCATCAAAAGCGTTGCTTGTCTTGTTTTAAAATCTTTACTTCTCTTGTCAGTAGTTCCATGTTTCAAAAGTAGTTTCTGCACACGTAGTTCTTTCTCGCTCGTCGCCATTGTTGCAAAGTTGAAATTGTAATTTGTAAGGTAAGAAGATCCAGTAGTCGTAGGTAATCTTGGAAGGATGTTTATTAATTAAAAGCTGGTAAATAGGTAAATAGGAAGGAGGAAGGTGGAAGGGAGAAGGCCCCACCGGGAGCAGCATCCAGCTGCTCAGCCCACTCAATCAAACTGACCACACATTCAAACCATGCACACAGGAACATTCCAATGACATCACACACACAGGCTGAGCAGCAGGGAAAGAGATGAACAGGATATAACACAGACCTACCCCAGTCAATGTGCCTAGATCGTTTCCACCACAGTGCACAATTATAAGGTCAGGTTCTGGCAGATGCAAAAAGGTTTTCACCAATGGTATCAATTGGTGACATTTTAATCCTCTGTGGCCAATCCACTTGATTTCCACATTTGATAAATCAAGGTTATGAAAATTTCTGCTAGCTGCATACCTTTGAGCCCAGTGGATGTAGCTATGTCCAATAATCCAAACATAGTACATGATGTGAGAAGGTTCTGGTCCAGTCAGATGAAGTGTGGGAATGAAATGGCAGTTGGAACAGTAGGAGTTTACAAAAAAATAATTGTGCAGTTTCTCTGCTCTTGAATCACAAGCAATGATTGGTGGATTCAGATAGTTGAAAACTGAAAGTTAGGGTGCATGGTTATGTTGTGTGAAAGAAGCAATTTGAATGGTTTAAAAAAAGTCACCAAAAGCAAAAATACCCTGTATAGGCTGCTGTATTGAGAGGTCAAACATCCTTGCTGAGTTAATTTGCAACATTGTAAGATAAACTTTTGAACCTTAGAGTTCAGTTAGGAGGGAGTTGCTATGGTAACAGATAGAAAGGTCTGAGAGGGGGATGGGTGTTGGTTTGAAAATAGTGAGGGAAGACTTTTGATTGGTTGAATTAAGGCATATGTGTACAAAGATAGAGATTTTCTATGCCAGTCTTGGTTTCAGTGTATTGAGAGCACACCTTTTGCTCTGCTAAAGAAAAATTGGTGTGTGTGTCTGACACTGTTCTCAATCTCCAAAAGCATTTGTAAAGGTAAGTAATGATTTATTTAATTTAGATAGAGACTTATTTGCTCTATGGAGAATATTTGGAAGCAGATAGTTATGTTTTAGAAGTGAAATTGTATGTTAGTATATAAGTTCTGCGCAGTGTTTCTTACATGTTATTCAAAAATCGATTTTGGGTGCAAATGAATGGTATTTTTATTTGGCCTTTTTTTATGATTGCCATGTGCAGCTGATGCATCACTTTAAACATGGGTAATAAGTGATGCAGTGGTGGCGCAAGGCTTTCATAAATAAGGCTCTGACTTTGTTTTATGATATTGAGTGGTTGTACATAGGTTCCGCGCAGTGTTTCTTACATGTTATTCAAAAATCGATTTTTGGGTGAAATTGATTGGTATTTGCATTTGGCCCTTATTTATGAATGCCATGTGCAGCTGATGCATCACTTTAAACATGGGTAATAAGTGATGCACTGGTGGCGCAAGGCCTTTATAAATCAGACCCTGACTTTGTTTGATGATATTGAGTGGTTGTACTTAGGTTCTGCGCAGTGTTTCTTACATGTTATTCAAAAATCGATTTTTGGGTGCAATTGATTGGTATTTGCATTTGGCCCTTTTTTATGATTGACTTGTGCAGCTAGTGCATAACTTTAAACATGGGTAATAAGTGACGCACTGGTGGCGCAAGGCCTTTATAAATCAGGCCCTGACTTTGTTTGATGATATTGAGTGGTTGTACATAGGTTCTGCGCAGTGTTTCTTACATGTTATTCAAAAATCGATTTTTGGGTGCAATTGATTGGTATTTGCATTTGGCCCTTATTTATGATTGCCATGTGCAGCTGATGCATCACTTTAAACATGGGTAATAAGTGACGCACTGGTGGCGCAAGGCCTTTATAAATCAGGCCCTGACTTTGTTTGATGATATTGAGTGGTTGTACTTAGGTTCTGCGCAGTGTTTCTTACATGTTATTTTAAATTCGATTTTTGGGTGCAATTGATTGGTATTTGCATTTGGCCCTTTTTTTTTGATTGCCTTATGCAACTGGTGCATCATTTTAAACATGGGTAATAAGTGACGCACTGGTGGCGCAATGCCTTTATAAATCAGGCCCTGACTTTGTTTGATGATATTGAGTGGTTGTACATAGGTTCTGCGCAGTGTTTCTTACATGTTATTCAAAAATCGATTTTTGGGTGCAATTGATTGGTATATGTATTTGGCCCTTATTTATGATTGCCATGTGCAGCTGATGCATGACTTTAAACATGGGTAATAAGTGACGCACTGGTGGCGCAAGGCTTTCATAAATAAGGCCCTAACTTTGTTTGATGATATTGAGTGGTTGTACATAGGTTCTGCGCAGTGTTTCTTTCATGTTATTCAAAAATCGATTTTTGGGTGCAATTGATTGGTATTTGCATTTGGCCCTTATTTATGAATGCCATGTGCAGCTGATGCATCACTTTAAACATGGGTAATAAGTGATGCACTGGTGGCGCAAGGCCTTTATAAATCAGATCCTGACTTTGTTTGATGATATTGAGTGGTTGTACTTAGGTTCTGCGCAGTGTTTCTTACATGTTATTCAAAAATCGATTTTTGGGTGCAATTGATTGGTATTTGCATTTGGCCCTTATTTATGAATGCCATGTGCAGCTGATGCATCACTTTAAACATGGGTAATAAGTGATGCACTGGTGGCGCAAGGCCTTTATAAATCAGGCCCTGACTTTGTTTGATGATATTGAGTGGTTGTACTTAGGTTCTGCGCAGTGTTTCTTACATGTTATTCAAAAATCGATTTTTGGGTGCAATTGATTGGTATTTGCATTTGGCCCTTATTTATGATTGCCATGTGCAGCTGATGCATCACTTTAAACATGGGTAATAAGTGATGCACTGGTGGTGCAAGGCCTTTATAAATCAGGCCCTGACTTTGTTTGATGATATTGAGTGGTTGTACATATGTTCTGCGCAGTTTCTTACATGTTATTCCAAAATCGATTTTTGGGTGCAATTGATTGGTATTTGCATTTGGCCCTTTTTTATGATTGCCTTGTGCAGCTACTGCATCACTTTAAACATGGGTAATAAGTGACGCACTGGTGGCGCAAGGCCTTCATAAATAAGGCCCTGAGTTTGTTTGATGATATTGAGTGGTTGTACATATGTTCTGCGCAGTGTTTCTTACATGTTATTCCAAAATCGATTTTTGGGTGCAATTGATTGGTATTTGCATTTGGCCCTTTTTTATGATTGCCTTGTGCAGCTACTGCATCACTTTAAACATGGGTAATAAGTGACGCACTGGTGGCGCAAGGCCTTCATAAATAAGGCCCTGAGTTTGTTTGATGATATTGAGTGGTTGTACATATGATCTGCGCAGTGTTTCTTACATGTTATTCAAAAATCGATTTTTGGGTGCAATTGATTGGTATTTTCATTTGGCCCTTATTTATGATTGCCATGTGCAGCTGATGCATCACTTTAAACATGGGTAATAAGTGATGCACTGGTGGTGCAAGGCCTTTATAAATCAGGCCCTGACTTTGTTTGATGATATTGAGTGGTTGTACTTAGGTTCTGCGCAGTGTTTCTTACATGTTATTCAAAAATCGATTTTTGGGTGCAATTGATTGGTATTTGCATTTGGCCCTTTTTTATGATTACCTTTTGCAGCTAGTGCATCACTTTAAACATGGGTAATAAGTGACGCACTGGTGGCGCAAGGCCTTTATAAATCAGGCCCTGACTTTGTTTGATAATATTGAGTGGTTGTACTTAGGTTCTGCGCAGTGTTTCTTACATGTTATTCAAAAATCGGTTTTTTGGTGCAATTGATTGGTATTTGCATTTGGCCCTTATTTATGATTGCCATGTGCAGCTGATGCATCACTTTAAACATGGGTAATAAGTGATGCACTGGTGGTGCAAGGCCTTTATAAATCAGGCCCTGACTTTGTTTGATGATATTGAGTGGTTGTACATATGTTCTGCGCAGTGTTTCTTACATGTTATTCCAAAATCGATTTTTGGGTGCAATTGATTGGTATTTGCATTTGGCCCTTATTTATGATTGCCATGTGCAGCTGGTGCATTACTTTAAACATGGGTAATAAGTGACGCACTGGTGGCGCAAGGCCTTTATAAATAAAGCCATGAGTTGCTATTGTATAAACTTAAATATGTTGCAATTTATTGTATATATTGTTTGCTTTTTAACATTACTTTGTTGTTTGCTAATAGTGGTCTTTCATGTGTTTTTTTAACAGAACAACAGATTCAAATCAACTTCTGACAAGGACGCAAAAATGCCTTCAAAGCAAAGAAATATCAAAAATAATATACGGAAAAGGAGAACATCAACAACAGAGTTTATGGAATCCTCTTCAACAAGTACTTCAAAAAACACCAGAAAAGCTTCTGGTAAGCCAATTAAGTCTTTTCTTCGCAACATATGTCGTAGAAAAAAAAATGATATTGCTAATGTGAATATACAGAAAAAGTCAACAAATCTAAAAAGGAAAGAGAAGCCGACAAAAAATGTTTCCATTGGAGCAGGAGAGAAGAGAATGGATAGTAATAGAAGGGTAAATGTTTTTAGGGACATTCGTAGGCGAATGTTTCGCAATAGGGTAGTTTTAAATTTGCTAAAAAATGATAAGAAAAGTAAACTAAAAGCTGCTTTTTACAAGAAAAAGAAAAGTGTAGAAAAGATTGTTGATCAGGCTTTTGAAGTTAAGAAAAAATTATTTATTTTAATAATCAATAGAATTAGGATACTTAATAAGGCAATTGATGTTTTCAAATCGAACAGTAGATGGAAAAGAATTATTAATCGGAGTAATTTTTGTGAAGTATTTTCTGGTGAATGGATGCATAGTTCAAGTTCTGAGCCTTTTTTCAATGAGGAGAGTTACTTTCAGGAAAATGATTTGGTGCATGCAGTTGACACCAGTGGTCGTGCATATGAGGTGAAAGATAGTTGTGTGATGGAAAAAGAGAAACTTGTATCTAGAGATGCAGAAGAGGTGTTAGCTGATGAAGTTTTAGGGAGACGTACTAAGGGTCCAGTGTACACATGGAAATGCAGTAGTATTTGTAGTGTGCGACAGGAATCAATCGATTTGCTTCGAAATTTCTTACGTACATATAGTAAAAAAAGTCTCAAACAAAAAATGAAGATCCTGCAAGAGTTAGATCCTTGCAGAGTGAGAGAAAGCACAGGTTTGCAAGGGCATTCACTAGCTTGTCTTTCTAGAAAAGTTTGTCGGAGTGTTTTTCATCATTTTAGGATGTTAGCAGTGCATCATAATAACGTAAGGAAATTAGTGAGAAAGTTGTATTATGCAAAAAGTCCTGCACTTAAGCTTAAACAGTTAAATAGTGCTCTTTTGCATGGATCTGAAGTGGATGTGAAGACTATTTGTGAAGAAATTGAGTTTTGTTATTTTGGGAACAAGGAGGACAGTGTAGAAATAGATATAGTAATGGATGGTAATGCAGAAGATAATGGACAAATTTCAAGTATTGAAAAGTTTGATGAGGAAATTATCAAGTTTAAGGTGAAATCAAGTGAGAGGCCTAATTTAACTTGTGTGTGTTGTCGACGGACTCATTATAAAATTCAGACTAGGTTAGTTGATTTATATGCAAAAAGTGAATTGGAAAATAATAGTGAATGGGAGGATTTTGTAAGTTATTTGTTGGTGGAGAATTCTTTTGATTTGAGTTTGGATCAGCGTATTTGTAATTATTGTTTGAAAAAATTAAATGAAAATAGAATGCCTGCTAGAGCAGTTTATAATAATCTTCAGTTGATAGATATTCCTTCTGAATTGATGGATCTAAATACTTATGAATCTATTTTGATTCAATGTGTCCATCCTTTTCAGGCTATTGTACGCATGGAGCCTAAGACAGGGAAATTGTCTCCATCAGATTTACTGAGAGGATTAAAGGGAAGAGTTGTTTATTTGCCTCTAGATGTAAAGAAAAATATTAATACAATTGGTGTAGAAAGAGTAGAAGAAGATCCTTTAGTTATTCTAGTTAATGGGGTTCCAACAAAGAGTAAGAAAATTTGGCAAGATTTAGTGGATGTTAAAAAAGTCAAGAAGGCAACGTTGTATTTGGTCAAAAACAATGAGTACTACAAAGATGTAAGTGTTGGAGCAGAGGAAACAGCTATAGAAGAAGATAGTGATTCTTCAGTTGGTCAAATTGAAAAAGTTGATGTGTCTAGAACTGAAGAAATATATGAACATTATACTGTTCATCCTTTGCATTCCAAAGAAGTAATGGGAAATGCAATTGACTTGTTTCAAATGAAAGCAGCAAAAGGAAGTCCCATTAGTGTATGGGAAGAAAGTTTGGAAGCTCCTTGTTTTCCACAATTATTTCCAACAGGTTGTGGTGGACGATATGATGATCGACCAGTTCAAATTCCTGCAGCTGAATACCGGACTCTAAGATTATATGCAGAAGATCCAAGGTTTCGTCAATGCATTCCATATTTATTTCATCTACTGTTTGAAAGTGATTTGTCTGGGCTTTCTTATACAGTTAATCATATATTAAAAAGTGGACCTCATTTGCAGAATGTTTGTGCAAGGGACTTTATGGAGAAAGTTAATCTGCAAGACAGTATTTTGGAATCTCAGCTAATCAATCTCATGGCATGTCAACGTGGAACCAACAAGTATTGGTTTCGTCGTCATGGAGAATTGAAATGTATGCTAAGAAACTTAGGAACTCCTACATGGTTCCTCACTCTTAGCTGTGCTGAGTATGCATGGGACGATTTACTTCAATTTCTACGAGAGGCAAATGAAAACATACCAAATATAGAATTGAAAACACCAGGAGAACTGTGTTCTTTAGATCCAGTGAATGTTTGCAGATATTTTAATCATAGATTTGAAGCTATGATGTCTTTTATTACCAACAAAAAAAATCCTCCCCTTGGAGAGGTTTTGGATTTCTTTTGGAGGAAGGAATATCAAGCGAGAGGTGCTCCTCATATACATATGTTGTTGTGGATTAAAGATGCACCCAAATTTGGATCAGATTCAGATGAAACAGTGATGAGTTTCATTGAAGAGTATTCAACATGTGCTGTTCCAAAATCTACTGAAGAAAACAATTTAAGGCAACAAGTTTTACGTTTTCAATCTCATCGTTGTGGAAAGTACTGTCGTCGAAAATTTAAAAACAAGGAAAAGTACTACACGAAATGTCGTTTTGCATTTCCTCGACCAGTGATTTCTAAGGGAAGAGTAAATAATTTGATGTCATCTCTACGACATACTGTGACGAGGAAATCTCCCAAAAATACATATAATTTGAAAAGAAATGAAGAATCTAAGTACATCAACGATTACAACCCAGTGATTTTGTCCATGTGGAATGCTAACATGGATATTCAGTTCGTTGCTGACAACTCTATTGCTGTGGCTCGATATGTGACATCTTACATCACGAAAAAAGAAAAGACAGAATTGAAGGAAATGTGGGAGGACATTTCACATGAAAAGAGTCTAAGCAAGAAATTATACAGTTTCAGTCTGAAGATGTTGTCGCATCGAGAAATTGGAGCATATGAATGTTCTGATCGGTTATCATCAGCAAGTCTCTATGCCAAATCAAGAACAATCATTTGGGTGAGTCTTGGTCTTGCTGCAACACGAAACCGAGTTTTGAAATCTGTACAAGAAATTGAATATTTGGCGGAAAAAGAACCGAACAGTACAGATATTTTGAAGACAAATATGTTGGATACATACTATCCAAATAGAAGTACTCACCTTGAGAACACATGTTTGTATGAAGTTCTTCAAAACTACAGTTATAAGAGGAACATCACAGAAGATATCAATAATGGAAAATATGCACTCATTGGCTATGAAGGATGTCTAGTGAAGCAGAAAAAAGGCCATTTGATTAATCATCGAAAATTGAGTTGTGAAGTTCCAGACAAAAGAGAATTTTACTATTTAGCTCTTTTGCAACTCTTTAAGCCATGGCGTACAGAAGAGGAACTACTTGGAGATTTTCTCTGTTATGAAGACTCTTTTAATGCAACTAAGGATACCATAGAATGTCCTATTTTTCTAAATTATCTGCAAATGTTGAATGAAGAAATGGAGCAAGAAACTACAATTGCTGAAGAGATAGCTAGAAACAGTTCTCAAGATAGTCAGAGTTCTACTTCATTGAGCCAGGATCCACTAGGAGGACCAATTTTCCAAAATGAAGCTGCCACTGCCATGGATGAGGTGGAAAGAGCTATGGAACAAGCTCAAGAGGATGGAGTTAACTTAGAAGATTTGGTAAAGCAACTAAACATTGAGCAGAAAAAGATATATGATGAAGTCACAGAGCAGATTGAACATGGATTCAAACATGAGAAAAAAGAGTGCTCATGTATATTATTTGACCCTGTCCGATTGTACGTAAGTGGAGAAGCGGGGACAGGAAAAAGTTTTCTAATTAAAGCCGTTGCAAGTTATCTGCAGAAAAGGACTGATTCACCATTGTCTTGTGTTGTAACTGCTCCAACTGGTCTGGCAGCACATAACATTAAAGGGATTACTCTACATCGTTTATTGATGCTGCCAGTTGAACATGATAATAAATTGCATTACAACAAGCTATCTGGAGATGCGTGTTCTGAAGTTTCAAGAGTCTTGAAGAAAATGAAACTTCTTATCATAGATGAAGTAAGCATGGTCTCAAATCTAATGCTTGCTTTTGTGCATTTGAGAATGCAAGAAATTCTTAAAACAGACTATGATGTGTTATTTGGAGGAAAACACATTATTGTTTTTGGAGATCTATTGCAGTTGACTCCAGTAAAAGGACAACCAGTGTTTAAAATGCTCATGCATGAAGATACCAGGAAGTCCCTTGGAAGCATTGGAAATGTTAATATATGGCTAAATTTTAAATATGCTGAACTGCTTCAAAATATGCGACAGGCCAAGGATGAAGATTATAAAAATATTCTACAAGATGTAAGAATTGGAAAAGTGACTGAGAAAGGGAAAAAAGCTTTGCATAGTCGATTAATTTCAAATTTGTATCCAAATGAAAACATTCTTCCAGAGAATATTTTTAAAAAAATGACTGAGAAGAAATCTGGGATATGTTTGATGCCAACTCTGCAAGAATGTTCCATCTTCAACCAAAAAATGTTAGACTTAGAAAATGAAGAGATTGTGAAACTGGAAGCAATAGATAAAATAGAGCATATGTGTGCAACAATTGTTTTGTCAGAAAATTTGAAAACTAAATTGGATTCATTGGAGAAAAGTATTTTAAAAACAGCTGGTTTTGAAAAGACTCTGAATGTGTGTTTAAATTGTCGTATCATTTTGAGAAGGAATTTAAATGTTGAAAGCGGTCTGGTAAATGGAGCAATGGGTTATGTTGTTGATTTTGTGAATTACAGAAATAGAGATGGAATTGAATTTTTAAAAATAAAATTTGATGGCATTGAACAAGTACAACAAATAAGTCGTTGTTCTGCTAGATTTTTACTTGTAAAAGACTTATATGTTCGCCGAAAACAGTTTCCTGTTTGTTTGGCGTATGCGGTGACAATTCATAAATCTCAAGGTTTAAGTGTAGATAGTGCTTTGGTGAACATTGGAAGATCTGTGTTTAAAGAGGGTATGGCATATGTGGCATTATCTCGAGTCAGAACTTTATCAGGATTGTACTTGATTGCGTGTGATGAGACAAAGATTTCTGCAGATCTAGATTGTGTTAAAGAATACAATAGGTTAAGAAGAGAGTATGCTCCACATTTGCCTCAATATCCCCTGTTTGAAAAACGTGTGGTAGGCCGAAAAAGAAGAAATGAGGATAATTGTAGTGAGGTAGTTGCAAAAAGACAAAAAGTAGAGAAAACTTTAATTGAAAACAGGAAGAAAAAGAATTGTGGAGAAAATGTTGTTGGATTTCAGTTTGAAAATAGTTCTGGTGTCAACTGCTATGCTAATGTAGTGGTTAATGTTGTTTTTTTTCTTAAAAGTTTACAAGAACAGATTGTTGAAAATCGGGATCAAAGATTGTGTGGTTTATTGAATTCTGTGTTTCAGAAATGTAGCAGTGGTACAGCACAAATAGAAAGTGTAACAGAAATTCGAAATATTTTAGATTTGTGTTCTGGTCAAGATAAATTTTCACAGAACATTCAGCAGGATTGTCAGGAATTTTTAATGTATATGTTTGGTGTTTTGGAAGATGAAGGTGTAGATGTAGATAATCTTTTCAGTCTTTCTTATCAATGGCAGCATGACTGCCACAATTGTAGTTTATCAAGTACTACTAGAATAGACACTGAAAGATTTATATATTTGAGTTTACCAGACTGTAAATCAGTGTCTTTTAAAAATCTAGTTAAAGCAGCAGATCATAATATGGTGTGTACCAAATGTAACTGTACAATGCTGTCCACATTATTTATACAAAGGTATGGGCAGTATATCATTTTAGTTTTCCAACGATGTAGACCTGATGGAACTAAATTGACAACTTCTATCAAAAATGTTGTGGCTTCTCAGTTATCAATTTCTGGAAGGACCTTTACAACTGAAGCTATTATTTATCATGATGGATCTTCGACAACCTCAGGACATTATACATGCTACTTAAAATCTGAAAATGGATGGAGTTACTGCAATGATTCTCATTTAACTTATAAACAACGTTTGCCTTATGACTCTACAAATTCTTATCTAGTGTTTTTAAAACCAAAGTTTTAGTAAAGGGAATTGGCCTTTGAAGACGGGAATAGATAATAAAAGTTAGTTAGTTAGTTAGTTAATCTAATATTTTAAATTATTAATCTCATGTAGATACTTTAAGTGGATCTCAAAGTAAAAAATACTGATATATCTGACACAAATTGGCCGTGAGGAAAGTGTAAGATATGATGTTGTTAGATCTTTTTTCATAGGGAGTCGATGAAATCGAAGTTACAGAGCACAGCAGACTTTTTTTCACCAAAAGGACCTTCACTATCTGCAATCTCATGTAGATACTTTAAGTGGATCTCAAAGTAAAAAATACTGATATATCTGACACAAATTGGCCGTGAGGAAAGTGTAAGATATGATGTTGTTAGATCTTTTTTCATAGGAAGTCGATGAAATGGAAGTTATAGAGCACAGCAGACTTTTTTCCACCAAAAGGACCTTCACTATCTGCAATTTGGTCTCACGGAAAAGTAAGTGAATCAAAGATTAGTGTACTTATATGAGATGTATGTTTGAATGGGTTTTTTTAAACACAATCTTTTAGATTGTGGGTTTTTTTCCCGCTGTTATATGATGAAGACTTTGATCTCACTAATTTAAGTGAAATTCAATATATTCTGAGAACAGCAAAAATAAATAATGTAACATATTGTAGAAGTTATTGTGTAGTTTGCATTGTGTAATTTATATTGTGTTCACATTGTCTTATACTCATTTTCTTTTTCACCCTTATTTACCTCTCTTTACTAATTTACACTCTTTTTTCATCGCTGTTTCTTTAGTGCACTTCATTCACAACTTCTTAATCTAATAGGAACTGTCTGCATTTCCTCTGTTCCTTCCACCACTTTTTATCTTTTTCATATTCTCACAGTACCACTGCTTTAGTTTCCTAACCCTCTCTTTCTTTTTCTCCATTTTTTTTTCTTTCGCACCCATTGTACTGTAGTTCACTTAGTTCTTCCTTTTGTCTTTCTGTGTACTTACTCTCTCACTCCTGTTTTATCCATCGTTCTATACTAACTTCATTCCTTTCATCCCTTCACTCTGTGACTTTACTTCACTCACTCTCAATCATCTTCTATTCCTCTTTTTTATTTATAGTTTCTCAATCAGACTTCTCTCCTTTTCACTCATTTTTCTTTTATTTTCTTATCTTTACTGATTTTGATTTGATATCTTACATTCTTTTAGTATCTTATTTATCTTTAGGAATTTGTTTTCTTTCTATTTCTTTTTCCTTTTTTTTTCTCTTTCTACATTACTTTCTTTCTGTTTTTGTATCCTTCACTATTGCATCATTTCTTAGTAAACTTTTGTAGATTTTTAAACCTCATGAACTGTTGCTTCTATTTTATTATATATTTTTAAGTAATTATAACGTGTTTTTTCTTTTATCTTTCATAGATACAAGTTTGCATTGATTATATGGTAAGTGTGTTTACAAAATCTTTTTTGTTATCACCTTTGGTTTTATTTTCACTATTTTTCTCTCACCCTACCTCACCCCTGTTTCCTTACTTTGCTTTTCTCACTTATTCTTTTCTTCCATGTTTACTTCCTACCACATTCAACTTCTTTCAGTACCTCTGTCTATGCACACTCCTTCACTTACCTTTTTTACTGGTTCACTTAGTTCTTTTGTGACACTCCTTCTTTTACTCTCTTTCTTCTTTCGCTCTATTATTCCCCATGTCTTACCCTTATTCACTTACATGTACCCTGTTTCACCCCTCTTTGCTTATATTCACTGCTATTTACTTTCCCTCCATCACTACTATTCCTTTTCTCTCATTCCGTCACTACCTGTCATTCACATGCTTAACTGTCCTTCCTTTTACTTTCATCATCCATTTACATTCTCCCAGAACCTCTGCTTTAGTCTTCTTCCTATTTCTTCTTTTCTTTTGCTCCCTTATTCATTTTTTTTTCTCAGTTATTTCCTCTTACACTTTTTATCTGTCTTACTATCTATTACACAGTCCCTCTGTGTTCCTCCCTTTAGCTCTCTTTCTCTTAACACCACTCTCTCTGTCCCCATTTCTTATGGTCACTCCTTCATTATTTTTTTTTTCTTTTTTTTGTTGATGCGCTGACGGTGCGCGCACCCGGGCGTTTATCGGTATGCGCACCGGGAGCGCTCCAGAGTCAAATATAAAAAAAAAAGGAAAAATCTATTTTAAAATAAAAATAGTATCTTAATATACATTATAGGGTTCATTTTTAGAAAAACATACCTTTCTCAGGTAAAGACATTTGCGAAAAAATAAGCTTAGAAATTCAATAAAACGTACATAGGTATGAAGCCCTACAAAAAGTTAAAAATTAGTATTAAAAAAACCTATGAAATTCACTGAAAAAACCATAGGTTTCACACCAGTTATAGTTAGGAATTAGCATTTAAAAAACCTATGAAATTCACTGAAAAAACCATAGGTTTCACACCGGTTATAGTTAGGAATTAGCATTTAAAAAACCTATTAAATTCACTGAAAAAACCATAGGTTTCACACCAGTTATAGTTAGCTGGAAATTTTACTGACATAAAACCAATGAAATTCCACGTTATAGTTAGTTGGACTCACTATAACTTGCGCGTGTAATGCACTGCTGATGACATTACATATTACATCACTCATGACATGGTCAGTGACATCACTCATGATATCACTGATGACAGACCTTCTTTAAGTGTAATGTAACCCTTAAAACACATATTGGAAAATAGAAATTAACATTTTCCAGAAAAAGGAGATACCCATACCAGTTACAACAACCAATTCAGTAATTCCACCATCTATATACACATTCTGTCATTCACCAACAGTTCTCTATAGTCACTCATACATATACTCACTCATCATATGTAGTGATACACCTATACATCCTATTACACACCGACAGTCATCCAAAAGTTACTCACACACATACTCACACATGCAAATAAACTATTGAACATCCATTTATTTGCATATAAGACTATACACACACTACCACGTTACTTCTAAGGAAACTTATACATACTTACTCTCTTAAACAATCACTTATAGAAACACATACTTATTTAAACAGAAACTCTTTCAATCTCTCACTCTCACATATACTCACTTATATACATCAATAATCACATATACTAGATTAAAACATATGTAGTTACTGATAAACACAATAGTAAGACAGTCATTTACTTACTAACACAAACATATACACACTCATCCACCCATACAGTCCTGCACATATGTTGTCTTCAAAAAACATAGAAACAGTGAGTCAGTCATTGATGGATCTATATCATAAGTAACACCCCCACCAAACCATAGAGACACTCATACTGATACTAAAAAAACATCTAATAACCCATATACACACACATGTAGGTACTCATCAACCCATGCAGCCACTTATTCACAAAGTGAAACACTGATACATATATTGAAATATTTAAACATTACTCGCAAATATATGTATTCAGTAAGATACACTTAATAAGCCAGTTATCCAATCATTTCTTTTAAAAAAAAACATTCATTAAGACAATAATTTAAACATTTATTCTTCCCTCCACCTTTACATATACATATATAAAACATATTTATTTTTTAGAAAGACACACATTCACTGGATGGTGTCATAAGTGATGTCACTGACCATGTCATGAGTGATGTAATATGTAATGTCATCAGCAGTGCATTACATGCGCAAGTTATAGTGAGTCCAACTAACTATAACGTGGAATTTCATTGGTTTTATGTCAGTAAAATTTCCAGCTAACTATAACTGGTGTGAAACCTATGGTTTTTTCAGTGAATATATATATATATATATCTCTTTCTCCTCGTGCATGTTCGTAAATATCTCCCTCCCTTCGCTTTAAAAACCAGCCATGCTGTTTTCAGGTCTTTCTGATGAGAGCTGTAGCCAAAACGTTGTCAAAGTTGGCTTTGAATTTCGATCATGGATGATGTGTTGGGTAGCTCGCCATGGGCATATGGCTCCTATGGTTGGCAAAAAAGAAACTGGATCTAGTACTGGATCTAGTACTCCACGTGGCCAGTAAGCTTTTGATTCTTTTTCTCTGGCCTTTTTGGTTGTTTTTCCTGAAGGAGGCTACTATTTGATTTAATTTTATTTTATAACATACACCAAGGGCATTACATGGTTAATTTAGACTAGGCGGATCCCAATACCCCAATAGTTGATATTTAAAAAAAAAATGTATTAGCTAAGCACGCACTAATGTTATTGATTTGTTTGAGCACAATTGGGAAGAAGTTGAGGGCGGACATGGCGCCAAATGGAATACAACATTCGGGACGAAGGGTGCAAGTAGGGGATGTTATGTGTATTATAACACAGAGATTTAGTAGAACAACGCATGGATAAATAATGATTTTAAAATTATTTATTACAGATACGATGAGAAGATAACAGGACATTTCTGGTTTTAAAAAGCATTATTGCTGACATTTGCACATAAATGCATTTTGCACATAACTACTGGAATTTGAATCCCTGTAATTTTGACCAGTACAGATTTTGCGTATTTTGCACAGTAATTAGAATGCGCATGCACTTTATTACATCTCCAAGTACTGTAACCGTGATGCTCAAATCATTCGTAGTGTACATGTATTTTACTGAGATTTTATAATTAGTATTTTACAAATGATCAATTGTTACAAATGACAATAACAATTTCCCCTATTGTTTAATGCACAATGAATTATGAGTATTTTACCGATATTTTACTGTGACAAAAACATGTAAATAATTGACCTGAATGTGTTTAAGGATTCCAAAGGGAGCGTCGTGTATTTTCCCCAAGTATGTCTTCCCTTTTTACTTCGTTAGCCCTGACACGTGATGTTGTTTAAATCAACTTTGGGCCCTTTAAAAAGACTGAGTTGCATTTGGATCACTGTCATGTGAACAAGGCTCGTTGAGAGCCGAAACGTCATGCGCTAACTTGTACTGAGTAAATAATTGCACCAAATTGGTCCGTGTTTCCTTGGGGAATACCTGAGCGATTATAGTAAAGACGCGGTGTCTTGGATATATATATATATATATATATCTCCTCGTGCATGTTCGTAAATATCTCCCTCCCTTCGCTTTAAAAACCAGCCATGCTGTTTTCAGGTCTTTCTGATGAGAGCTGTAGCCAAAACGTTGTCAAAGTTGGCTTTGAATTTCGATCAAGGATGATGTGTTGGGTAACTCGCCATGGGTATATGGCTCCTATGGTTGGCAAAAAAGAAACTGGATCTAGTACTCCACGTGGCCAGTAAGCTTTTGATTCTTTTTCTCTGGCCTTTTTGGTTGTTTTTCCTGAAGGAGGAAAAACTAAGCAGCGGAGTCTGCCAAGGCCGTATGAGCCATTTACCTTATGGGTCATATCCCTAGGGACTGACAGGCGTCATTAGAGTCTAGCTTCTGAACATCCACATTTGTCACTCTATCCAACTTCCATAGATTACTGCAGCAGGCTGAATGGTTTAGAAAGAGAGAGAGAAAACAAACTCCCCTTTTGGGACCTTTTGTCTTTTTGGGCATGCTATACAGCGTTGGTAAAAAGCAAAATGCTTTTTGACAATGCTCCGCAGCATCAATTTAAAAAAAGCCAAAAGCTGTAATGACACAGACAGTGTTGGCGGTTGATTCACACTGTTGGTGCAGGCATGCATTGTGATGTATACACAAGCATGCACCACCATGCATGTGTTTGTACAAAATGACAAAGGCACAATTTTCTTTTATTGACCAGTCAAAGATGGTGAGAAGGCGGGATTTTCGATCTCTTATCTGATCACTCTAGATCTAAATCCCCACCTAGGTCGACTGAACCTTTGTTGCCTGTCATAGAGTAAAAAGCATTCCACTACTAGGTTAATCTAACCAATAATTGGCACGACTCTGAAGAACCACTTACCACAAATAAGTTTTAAAGTTTTATTATAAAGCCAAAGATAACTGGAGATACAAACATCTCAATATAAGGTTCAAGAGGTATACTGGTACCAAAACAAACTTAAATTCTCTGAACGATCTTAGACGACAGAAGAATACCACTAACACCAACTCGAATATGAGCAGGTTTGCAAGAATAGACACAAGTTGTAACTTAAGCATCGTTTACAAAAGAGAAAATCAGGTTAGACTGTCCCTACACTAGACTAGGTGACATCCCTACTTAACAGAATTTTCAACCTAAAAAGGTGTCAGCCGTGGTGACTTCCAAAGAAGTTCACTCACTTTCCCTTAGTCTCTGATGTAAATCTGTGCATCGCAGTCATGTCCTCTCTGCCTACCCATCCGCTCTCTAAGGGTCCTCAGGCCATCTGCTCTAACTCCACCCCAGGGTGCTGTCCCTAATACAAAATCACAATTACAGTTGAAACACCCCTCGGGGACGCCCCTCACGTACACCTCTCACGTGGTTTCGGTTCTGGCTTTTTCCATACTGATACTCCTCTGGGCTTCTTGTTAGCGTTGACCTTGCTTCCCAGGCTTCTTCTCGGCACGCCGGTACCCCCCAGGAAATTCCTGAAGCCTCCTCCAGGCCTGTGCCTGTCTCCCCGGACAGAGCTCTATTAATCACTCTCTTGATTGGAACCCCCTCACACCTGCAAACAGACACCCATGAAGTGGGCCCCAAATTCCGACCTCCAGTTTATCTCTCAAGTCGTAAAATTTCGAACATGGTCGGCAATTTATGCTTAACGAGACCCGAATTTAACTAGCACATGCAGATCAAAGAAGCGACTTTATCTTTCCAGGCCTACTAAATTACTTTGCAAGAGGCCTGCACTCTGTGAACCTTTATTTCTTAAACTAAAACAAATTCTAACCAATTACACTCTGATTGTATGAGACACTTCTATAAAACATAACTTTAACATATTATCAATAATATTCTGAATAATAGTAATCCATCTTATGTGAACTGTAAAGGCACGTTTTCGTTCTTCATACATTGCCATGAGGCCTGCACATTTCTACGTTTGGCAGCATTAGATCCTCTTCTGCAACAGCCACATAACATGGAGTCTTAACAGCACTCTAGCATTTCTAAACATTACTACATTAGCTTCACACTCTAAAATATGCATTCTACATTGATTAAACACTTGTGAGTATATGTAATAATAATGCTCCCTCGTTTTATCATTTCTAGAGCCCTCAGACTCCTGTATTGGTTGTCCTGCATTGCAGCTAGTCTTTGCTTCTGTTCCCTCATGGATCTTTGCAACCTATTTGACCTATACCATTGGTACAGCCTCACTAATCCCCACAATATGATTACACAGATCACTATTATGATGATAGGCTTCAGTATATGCCATATAAAGCTTTTCCCTAGATTGGCGAACCAACCTCCAACTTTACCCATTCCGTGACCCACTTTTTCCCACACATTTACTTTTGACAAATCTTCAATTTCTTGGTGTATTTCAGTGATGTTTCGTATGTACTTTTCAAGAGGTTTTGAATTGTCTGGAATGTAAGTGCAACATTCCTGGACCTTCAAAGCCTTACAGACTCCACCCTCTTTGGCTAACAGAACATCTAGAGCAAGTCGGTTCTGAAGAACCATTGCCCTTATCGATTGCATCTCTCCCTCCACCAGCATTAAGGATCTAGCAGTACTGGCGGATAATCTATCTACAACTTTTGCCAATCTCCTGATGTTAACATCATTCAGTATTAATCATAGAAGAGGGAACATAGCGCCAAATACATCTCCAACTACCTCAGCATCGCCTACATCCCTTCTCCCTCTGGCTTGAGTTTTTCCCTCGATGATGTCTAAATCCTTAGCATGATATATTTTGGGGAAGACAATTGCCAAATAACATGAACCATACCAATTATCCGGCAGTTTCACGTAGGCATCTCTTCCACAGACAAAATACACATTTGGGATCACCTGCATCCCCTTTAAGAAATCTTTCGTGTAGTATTCTAATTGGAAGGCATGTCCACAACTTACTTCTCCCACGAATACATTTTCATAGTAGGTCTTACCCCTATATATACATAGCTTCCCTTTTTGTGTTCGATCTAAAGCTATTGGACCATTACTACCCTTTCTTTTGTGTGACTTTTCCTCCTCGGTCCAATCTGTTTTCCATTGGCCAGAAGCCTTTAGAATCTTCTGCCTCCTGTACCAATCATCCACCTGCCCTATAAACTTTTTCTCAATTTCTGATACCTTGCAGGTTAGATTATTTCGTCGGGCATGTGAAGTATCTAAAGTTTTCCATGGAATGAAAAATTTCCCTAATCGGTCCTCACTCTTATAATAGTCCCATTTATTCATGTGCTTGTAAGCTGGGACTTCTGGTAACACAGCATCAAAATTTGAAAAATACTATTCAAAGCTATCTCGTAGCCTAAAATATACTAAGCAACAAACTACATGTAATCCCATAAGTCAATGGGAGATGATGATACCTAATACCTTCGTCTACAGAGGCTGGCAATTGCATACAAACGTAGCAGTCCTTCGCCTCCATAGCATCAATGTATTCATATAGCAGCTTAGCATAGGCGTTTGATTTAAACTTTCCCTGTGACTCATCTACGTGTAACCTACGAGCTTCTGCTGCTAGCAAAGCCTTTTCCTTCACTGTATTGTCCTCCTTCTTACCAGCAGTAGTAGGTTTCGAGGTTACCACAACCTTTGCTTCTGTTGCTTTTGTTTTGTTTTCATGTCCCACTATATATGATACAGTAACTACTAAAACTATAAGAAAAATTACTCCCGCTAAAAGTGTACCTATTATGCATTTCGCTTTGCGGTTCGAGTTGCCGGCCTCCATGTTCTCTAGATAGTGTAGTTTTTAGTCTCTTTCCCAATGTAAAGTCTTTTTCTCCTTATTTCTTCAACAGTCTCTCTTTGCTCATTCAGTCTTTCTCGAACTACACCTCAGGAAGCTAGCAATCTCTTTTGAAATCAGTCCTTTGAACTTTAACAACAGACAACCCTAGCCCTTCTCCGTCAACTAAATGGAAAGGTCCCTAAATTTTTTCTTCTTCCACTTGGCGCTAGGTTATCTTCTCAATCTTTGCTAATTTTGCAAAATGTCTTTAGGTGTCTACGATCACCCGTGTTCCAGCAGCTCTAATCACGTGTTCTAACAGTTCTAGGCGAAGAATGGTCTCCTCGAGTACGGATACTGTTGTGCCAAACGTTGGAAATTCTACTCTGTTTAAAACCAGTTCTCTTATTCTGCTTAGGTAAGGAGGATTGGGGATAGTGAGTGTCAGTAACCCTTCAGCTTCAACTCCAGGCACCAACAACGCCACTTCCAACTTTATGATGGGGTCAGTGCTGGTCACTGTCACTTCCCTCACCCTCCCGGATCTCTGTGCACAAGACATCTGCTGCCAGGAAGGTCCACTCAGGAGTGGCGTATCTTCTGCAGGGCACACGCACCCTCCTTGATCTCCTTGGACCCTCCGCTTCTGGATTCTGTGCACCTTCGTCCAGGGTAGAGTCTTCGGATATAGGAGCAAGGGTTCTCTCTGGAGTTGACTTCAAGCTCGGCCTCCTCCTTCTTTCAGGCCAACTGGTCTCTCCACGCCTTGTTCTCCTGCTTCTTGTCCTCACACTCGACTCTTGATCACTTGCAGCTTGATCAGTGTCTGATTCGTACTCACAGCTACTTTCTCCTTCTGTGGCAACGTCAGTTTCACTGTCGTCTTGTCCTTCCTCCACTTGATCTGACACGCTCCCAGCTTCCTCTGACACCCCCACAGCTTGACTGGTCCCCTCTATTGATTCTTTGTCCACAGCTGGATTTTCATCCGAGAGAGGAGCTGTTTCTTCCATGGGTGCTGGAACTCTCCGTGTATAGGAGGCGTGAATCCAGTTGGGCAGCCCTCCAACTTTAACAGCAGTATTCGTTGTTAAGATGATTTGATAGGGTCCGCGCCAGCGCACGTCCAAGCAATTCTTCCTGACGTGTTTCTTCACCACGACCCAATCACCAGGGCACAGGTCGTGGCACAGGTCTTTGGACGATGGAATTTCAGCAGCCTGCACCTGAAGAGACACAGAATGAATGGCATCAGAAAGTCCCTTGCAATAATCCAGGATCAGATCATCTGTGATATTCAACAATGTTGCAGTTGGAACTGATGGCAGTCTCATTGCCCTCCCCATTAAAACTTCATGTGGAGAGAGAGACCTGTTCTCCTGTCTGGTGTGCTACGTATACTCATGAGTACTAATGGCAGTGCATCAGGCCAGCTCAAGGATGTCGATGAACACACTTTGGCAATTTGGGACTTTATCGTACCATTGATCTGCTCCACAATTCCTGAAGCTTCTGGTCGATAGCTACAGTGCAATTTCTGATCAATGTTTAATGCTGAGCAGCGCATCTTCACAATTTCGCTATTAAAATGTGTTCCCCTATCCGATTCCAAAGAGGCCGGCACCCCGAACCGCGGTATTAACTCCCTAAGCAACAACTTTGCTACTGTGAGTGTGTCACACCTGCGTGTAGGGTAAGCCTCGACCCATCTGGAAAATATGCAGACAACCACCAGAACATATCTGAGGCGGTTACATTTTGGCATCTCAATAAAGTCTAGTTGCATCCGGTTGAAAGGACCACCAGACCTCCCTATGCGACTCAATGTGACTGGTGTCCTTTTCCCTATGTTCAATTGCTGACAGGTTACACATCGTTGACACACTGCTTCTGCAGCCATTCTAAACTTGGGATTATACCAAGTCTGTCTAAATACCCGCAGCATAGCATCTCTGCCTAAATGTACTGGACCATGTATCTGGGTATCTACAGTTTCTAACATCATAGTTAATTCTGTCTTTTCCTGTGTCCCACCCACTTCCACTTCCGTGAAAGAGTATCCTTGCTCTGCACAGTAGCGTGCAACCTCGTCTGCGTATCTGTTTCCCTGGGACACAAAATCAGTACCTTTGGTGTGGGCTGCACATTTAACAACGGCAATTGCCGCCGGACCTTGTAATGCTTCTAACAACAATCGTACAAATTCCACATTTCGAATAGGTGAACCTGAAGAGGTCATGTAACCTCTTTGAGACCACAATTGCCCATAGTCATGAACTACCCCAAAACCATATTGGCTATCGGTGTAAATGGTGACTCGAATTTTGCTACCTGCTAAACAGGCGCGTGTCAATGCAATGATCTCAGCTACCTGAGCAGAGTGTACTCCTTCCACGCAAGCGGCTTCCACAACTCCAGTAATGGTGCAAACAGCGTAAGCTGCTCTCAACTGACCAATATTGTCTCTTACACATGAGCCATCAACAAAGAAAATTTCATCAGTCGGTCAACGGTTTATCCACAATATCTGGCCTCGGTTTGGTGCATAGTTCAGTCACATCAAGGCAATCGTGATCTTCACATTCTTCATCTTCTATATCATTGGGGAGTGGGATCAAAGCAGCAGGATTCAAGACAGAGCATCTCTTAAGGGTCACGTTCTCAGCAGCAAGAATAACTTGCTCGTAGCGCGTGAGCCTGTTATTTGTCAAATGCTGTGTCTTGGTCCTGGTCATTAACAGTTCCACAGAATGAGGTACATACACCACTAACTGGTGTCCCATTACAATACTTTCACACCTCTCAATGCTGATACCCGTTGCAGCAACGGATTTGAGACATCCGGGCAACGCTGCGGCTACTGGGTCTAAAGTAGCCGAGAAGTATGCAACTGGTCTATGGGCATTTCCATGAATTTGGGCTAGAACCGACAAAGCACAACCTTCTCTTTCACAGCAGTAAAGTAAGAATGGTTTTTCGTAATCCGGCATTCCCAGCGCAGGAGCACGACACAAGTCCTCTCTCAGCTGCAAGAATGCCATCATACAGTCCTTGTCCCATGGTACCGGATCACTCACCTCCTTGTGCGTCAGTTTTTGTAAGGGTTTTGCTTTCAGGGAAAAGTTAGCTATCCACTGTCGACAATAACCAACCATTCCTAGAAACATCCTGACCTCTCTTTGTGTTGTGGGCGAATTCATCTTCATGATCGCCTCTATCCTGTCTGGTGACACCTTCCGTTTCCCTTTTTCAATTCTGTGACCCAAATACTGTACTTCTGTCAGACAGTACTGTAATTTGCTCGGAGACACCTTGTGTCCGTTCTCAGCTAAATGGTTCAGCAAGGTGATGGTGTCTACCTTGCAAGCTTCCTCTGTTTCTGACGCAACAAGTAGACCATCTATGTACTGGACTAGAACCGAGTTCTGTGGCAGTACTAGACTTTCAAGATTTTTCTTCAGCAGCTGGTTAAAAATCGATGGGCTTTCTGTATACCCCTGTGGGATACAACACCATGTTAATACGCGATTTTCCAGCTTAAATGCGAAAAGAAATTGGCTCTCTTCATCTAATGGCATTGAAAAGAAGGCCTGACAAAGGACTATCACCGTGAACCATTCAGCTTGGAATGGTATCTGAAACAATATCACTGATGGATTCGATACCAGAGGACAACATGAAACAACTATGTTATTAATCTTTCGGAGGTCCTGAACTATTCTGAATTTCGCACTAGGTTTCTGCAAACCCATAATCGGAGAGTTACATGGACTACCCACGATTTCTTTCAGTATTCCCTGTCTAATCATGGAGTCGATCACAGGCCATATTGGCTATCGGTGTAAATGGTGACTCGAATTTTGCTACCTGCTAAACAGGCGCGTGTCAATGCAATGATCTCAGCTACCTGAGCGGAGTGTACTCCTTCCAGGCAAGCGGCTTCCACAACTCCAGTAATGGTGCAAACAGCGTAAGCTGCTCTCAACTGACCAATATTGTCTCTTACACATGAGCCATCAACAAACAAACAAAGAAAATTTCATCAGGGTCGGTCAACGGCTCATCCACAATATCTGGTCTCGGTTTGGTGCATAGTTCAGTCACATCAAGGCAATCGTGATCTTCACATTCTTCATCTTCTATATCATTGGGGAGTGGCATCAAAGTAGCAGGATTCAAGACAGAGCATCTCTTAAGGGTCACGTTCTCCGCAGCAAGAATAACTTGCTCGTAGCGCGTGAGCCTGTTATTTGTCAACAATATGCTTTAGAAACTATGGCCAATCGTTTAATTTCCCTATGGGAATAATGTTTTGAGGATGGGAGAGCCCCACAGGTCCTATATGATATTGTGGACCGGGCACATAAATTTGAATTAGGATTAGAAGATGTATATAGTAATCTTGTGACTATAATTAAGTACCGAGAAAGGCTGTTCACTAAATGCCCGAATTGGGACTCAGCATCCGATGTGGGAAGTTCATCCCATTTACCATCCCAAAATCCCTGAGGTCCGGGACAATGGTAATCAAATTATTCAAGCCTGTGTTGAAGCCAGGTTCCAAGAGCAATGGGTTTATACCCCTTGTAAAAGGAGTGAGGTTCTTTCCCTGAAGTCCGAATTACTTGACCCTCGAAAAAATAACAGTGCTTACTATAAAGAACTTACTGAGGCCACTTCATCGGCCGTGAGGACCTTAGCTGATATAGAATTATTTTTCGGGTTACTGGTCCCTGTCGATGTATGGCGACAGGTGCACGATCATCACGTTAATGAGTTAGGAGGAACTTGGGATCAAATTAAAGATTGGGACAAGGATCGGAAACCCGGAGATAAACCTAGACCGGAAATTTTAGCCTTGCCGGGTCGGATCATTACATATATGCATACTTTAATCCCGCCCCGGAAGGTGGATTGGGATAAATCACCAGTTTGTAAACAAAAAAAGGATGAGAGTGTGTCTGATTTCTTCACTCGATTTGAGGGAGTGTTCATTGATTTTAGTGGGCAGGATTTGTCAGTGGAAGATGGGATAAGATTATTCGTTAATCGTTTTGTGACTAATCTGTTGTCCGAAATATCTGCCCGGCTCCAGGCAGCAGAAAGTACTTGGACCACCTCTACTCCTTCTGTTATTTTAAGAATAGCCCAATATTATGAGCATAGGAAAAACGGGAGCAAAGATAAGTCTGACAAGAAGACGAAGGATCTTAAGACTTGAGGTATTACAACAAGTAGCCAGGGGACGGGGAAGAGGAGGAGGAGGGGGTTTTGTCCCAAGAAGGGTGGGAGCTGGACGGGGAGGAGGTCCAGCTGTTGCTTTAGGAGCAGACCAATGTGCTTACTGTAAACAGGAAGGGCATTGGTGAGCTCAGTGTCCCTTCCTCTTAGCGCAGAACGGAGCCATGAGAGGCAGAGGAAGAGGAGGAGTAGATCGGAGTGACACGAGAAGAGAAGAGGTTATACGAGGTGAGCCAGAGGGAAATTGCTTTGATAATCCGAGAGGGAGGCAATACTATAATGAGAAGTATGGAGCTGATGGGCCAGAAAGGTATAGCTATGCATAGGACAGCCACGGACAAAGTAGGGGCCAAATGTCAGTACCCGTCGGTCAGAGAGGGCCTTATATTAAAGGGCAGTTAATGGGGACTGTCTAGGATTTTCTAGTAGACACGGGTGCAATGAATAGTTTGATTGCTCGTTCACTGGTCCAAGGGGCTGCTCTGTCTGGGCAAAATAATATCTTCGCGAAAAATGAACCCCTCCCTCCTGAGTTTGCTGCCATACCCTCTACATTGTGGGCGGCTGGTGATACGGACGTTGGCCTTTTAAATGAATGAATGAATACACACTTATTTAGCACATAAATACCCAAGGGCATCCCAGCACATCTTGTGACACCTAATCATTCTTCATTAATCATGGAAAAAGAAAGGTTTTCAGCTGTTTCCAGAAACGGAGATAGTTAGGTTCAAGACGAATAAGGTCTTTGAGCTGGTTCCAAAATGTAGCCGCATGGCGAGGAAAACATCGGCCCCCCATCCGTGCCCGTTTAATCCTTGGGACTGCCAGAAGTTGTTTTATTGTTGTCACAATTAAAAGCAAAAAGTTTAGGGATGAACCTGCCAGAAGGGCTAAGTCCAAAAGCCCTAAGTCCCACTCGGGACTTCGCTGGGAGTATGCCCCCAAAAACAAACATAGGCACTGTTGGACCCGGGGTCACCGGTCCACCTAGGGTAGCTTGGCTCGAGTGGGAAGGCCTAGCTTCAAGGCAATTGTGTTATGCTTGCGTCACACTCACTCAGTAACCCTGCACCCCTCCACTTGGAAAATGACACCACACCTTGTTAGAAAATAATATAATGCTTTATAAAAATTCCTTATATTAGCTTACTCCGTTAGCAATGTATCACTTTAACACATTGAGCATTTCCACATACGATTACCTGCATCAATGAGAGCACAACATTGCATTTAGTTAAAGAACCTTTCCCCCAGAGGAAATGAGTTCAGCAAATCCACTTAATACTCTAATTTTCAGGCAGTTACTTTGCAGTTTAAATAAAACAAGCAGCAAGAAAACAAAATGCATCTATTCAGGGAAGCAAGATTGTGCATTACTTCTGTAAGGAAACAATATGGCATATCTCTTTTAGTAAGGTTGGAATATGCATTAATGTAGCAGGAGCCAGAATTATATACTCCCAGTAAAACAAGAACGTGCATTAATTTCAGTCAGTAAACATGCACTTGATCTGGTAACCTGCAATGCCCTGGCTTCTGATTAGCTATAGTGTTGAACCAGCAGCAGTTCTATGGATGGCAGATCCCTGGATCCTGTAGAGTAGTTTTATCAGTTTAAGCTCCCTTGGCTCACATTACATCTATTACCAAGGATCAGGAAAGTAGGCCTGACACTTGGCCCAGTGGAGATTTCTCAGAGTTTGTGTCCCGCACCAGCGCCCAAATCCCTGCTTACTTGTGGGCTTGAAGTTATTATTGGCAGTTTTAGCCGTCACAAGCAGCTTGGGGAACTTACACCTTCACAGGCAGTCTTCTGATAAAGCGTCCGCTCCCTCGCAGGCAAGGCCGGCCTACACACTGGGCCTGCGCTGGGGAGAGGACACTTCCGCTACAATGCCCAGACGAGATTGCCGTTGCTCAGCCACCTCTACAGGCAGCCACTCCTCTCCTCCGAACGGCCGCGCTTCCTCCCAGAGAAGTCAAGCCCTCCACTGGGCCTGCGTGGGAGAGAAGTGTCTTCAATGCGGCGCCGCCCACTCAGGAAAGCCGTCAAGCCCGCCACTCGGCCTGCGCGAAGGGAAGGAAGCCTCAATGCCGTGCCGCCCCCTCAACGAAGATCTCCTCAGTGAGGGGCAGCTGCACAGGCGTCGGATCGATTAACGGTTCCTCACCCTAGGAGGGAGTCGCGTTGCCCATAGGAGGGCACACCTAATCTCACTGCCCCACCAAAGCCTCACAGGGCCCCCAGCCTGATGTCGCAGATCACGCGACCTCCACGCCACAACCTGGCCCCAGCAAAATCGTCCAAAAGGGGGGGGGGTCAGCGGTGGAGTCTCTTCTCAGCGCTCCTCAGCACAAGTAAGTTGGGCAGGCACACGCAGTCTACATCCCCGCAGGAGCGGTGTCGCTAGAGAGGAGGGAGGGGGCAGTTCTCACAGACCCTTCTTGATACTCGTAGTTATCCAGTGCCCTCAGGACAGCTCTCACCCCCACAGGTCAAAGGGGCAGTACTTTTTAATCAGCACAAGCCCCAACAGGTGCTCTGGGACAATCCAGTGAAAGTGACAGCCTCTTCCTTTTGTGTGGAGACACCAGGGCAATGTACTTAATACCTAGGCAGGGCAAGGCCTACCTTATATAGCCTAGGCCCAGGTCACTATAATGGGCCAGAAGGTTCTAGATCCCTCTAATGCTAACCTATGGCCAAGCTCCGAGGTAAAACTTTGTCAGTTGGCAGGCCACCGTTTTGTGAGGGTACCTACTCTTCCTCCATTTTACGAGAGCACCTGCGCCGCATTACTAAATAGTAATAATGAGGCACCCAGAGATCTATGGTCAATACCAAAAAAAAATGGAGTGCACAAAAATTCAGAGGGTCAAAAAGGGGAGAAAAATTAGGAGGGACCACCCAAAGGACTGACAGGTCTAACAGGCACCACTGTGGGGGGCCACATCTCGGGGAACTTCTGAAGATACTTGCCCCCCAAAGTGTTGTGGCAGCCCGCTGCTAGACGGGGTTGCTTAAGAATGCAGGGGAAGCAGTAATTGAGCCCGCGAGGATCCTCGCCTTCTCTCTGCCGGCCTTTCTCCTTTGAGGGGCTTCCTCTGCTTCCTGGAAGCCCCGCCCATGGGAGACATCGCCGGGTTTGCCTTTTGGGTCGCGCTGCTTCCTGGGTGCACGTGGGGAAGCCCTCGAGGTCAGGCCAATCCCTGCGTGGCCCCAGGATGACGCGGCGGGAACCCTGACAGCCGGGGACCAATCCAAGCGCGTCTAGGAGGCGGGCCCAGCACTCTGCCCGGAAGCCCCCAGGGCCAGCGGCAGTGAAGTCAGTAAAACCACGGGGTAGGCTCCTGTTTAAAGGTACACAATTGCGGGGTAGGCACCCGCTTAAAGATAGGGTCCCTGGCGATTCAGCAGGTAGCGGGGTGGCACCCGATTAAAGTTATAAACGATACCCAAAGTCGCAGGGTGGGCACCTGCGCTGAATTAAAGCAAAAAATGGGGGATCCCCACGCCGGGGAATCCGTCTGGTTGCAGCTTCGCGCTGCGGCCACCAGTACTCTGAGACAAAAGTGGAGAGCACTCAGGACTGGGACAATGTAGCACTCTTTAGAAAAACGGCAAACCAAGCGCCACTTAAAATAATGGAACAATCGCTCCCAGCCCTCGAAGGGAAGTTTCAGTGCTCCTCTGGAGGAGAAATAAAGCACTGCCCAGGCGCTTTTAGGGACACAAGTTTACAAGTCCAAAAGAAGTCCAGCTAGGCCCTTAAGCAGGCAGGGGGCAAAGGCTGGGCCCAGGGGCCAGCTCATAGGGCCCTCCAGGCAGGAAGGCAGTCCCCAGTTGCGGTCCTCCTGGCGTCCAGCAGCAGCAGGCCCCCTTAAATTAGGATCAGGAGAAGAACAACTTGTAAGGGGTCACAGCCCCTTTTTATACACAGAAACCCTTTGTCTGTAGGGTGGTGGGGGAACAAGTTGCAGCTGGTTTTGAGCACTCCAATGTGTTCAGCCCCTCTCCCCATTCACTGGCCAGGCTAGGGTCATCAGTCGCACCACAGGGGGCGGAGCCAGCATTGTGTGGGGCAAGCCCAGCCCTATTCAGGTCCCAGGTGCACACCTCCCTCACATCACTCATGCAGATCTCTCCACTCACCACCGGGGCAGACCCATCCTGACTTCCTGGAGCCAGGCTCACCAGCCAGCTCCAGCCAATCACAAGCCAGGCAGCCAATTCACATACATTACACAGACATGCCAACTTCTAGAAGTGGCACATCCACAGTAGACAACGCCGCACACATCATCGCGCAGCATTTAATCACACGAGTCCACACATATCAAACTCGCATCTGCACTCCCAACGCATCAGGAAATACCAGGGACACATGCATTCCACATGCATTCCTATGGGAGGGCAGGCCACCCTCACTACACGCACACACTTTACCCTAGGACACAGTGGTCAAGTGCGCAGAAGCCAAAAATCACTAACACCAGGTCACAATTAAAAGAAAAACGTTTAGAGGTGAACCTCCCAGAAGGGCCAAGTCCAACACACAGCATTCATCCTTGTGCACTGCCAGCTCTGCACCCACACAGCACAACATTCAACCTTGTGCACTGCAAGCTCTGCATCCACACAGCACAGCATTCATCCTTGTGCACTGCCAGCTCTGCACCCACACAGCACAGCATTCAACCTTGTGCACTGCCAGCTCTGCATCCACACAGCACAGCATTCATCCTTGTGCACTGCCAGCTCTGCACCCACACAGTACAGCATTCAACCTTGTGCACTGCCAGCTCTGCATCCACACAGCACAGCATTCATCCTTGTGCACTGCCAGCTCTGCACCCACACAGCACAGCATTTAACCTTGTGCACTGCAAGCTCTGCACCCACACAGCACAGCATTCAACCTTGTGCACTGCAAGCTCTGCATGCACACAGCACAGCATTTAACCGTGTGCACTGCAAGCTCTGCATGCACACAGCATTCATCCTTGTACACTGCCATCTCTGCACCCACACAGCACAGCATTCAACCTTGTGCACTGCAAGCTCTGCATCCACACAGCACAGCATTCAACCTTGTTCACTGCCATCTCTGCATGCACACAGCACAGCATTCAACCTTGTTCACTGCCATCTCTGCACCCACACACCACAGCATTCAACCTTGTGCACTGCAAGCTCTATATCCACACAGCACAGCATTCATCGTTGTGCACTGCCAGCTCAGCACACGCACAGCACAGCATTCAACCTTGCAGTCACGGCCCGCATTGATCACCCTACAGTATGCCACTATTGCAGCTTGAAGTAATTTCAACCATTGCCCCATGTTAAACTATGGGAAGGGCAGATCGCATAGGTAGTGAAAACAGATGGGTATTTCTCACTACCTAGGCAGGGAACACACGTGTACCTGCCTGCCTTTCACCTACCTCTTGCTCCACCACTAGTGCTTACCCTAAGGGTGCTCTAGTAGTAGTGAAAGGTACCCTCAGGATTGGTCAGTGGTTAAGAAAGGCCAACCTGAGCATAAGTGGAACTGAGCAGACAGACCTGCAATGGCAGGCTTGACATTCAAAAACTACAAGGGTGTGAGTGTGCACCCTCAGGCACACAATGGCAGGCTTGACACATTTAAAAACCACATGGGTGTGCGTGTGAAACCACAGGCACGCAATGGGAGGCTTGACATGTTGAAAAACATCAGGTAAGCAGCAACTCCTAACATGTGTAGGGAGTACGTGCACACTTTCACACTGCATGGACAGTGGGAAAGTGCCCAGAGCCCTGATGCTACAAACACAATCAGCAAAACCCGGGAGGAAAAAGCTAAAAGTTTAGTGTTAGAATTGGGGGTCTCTTGTTGGCACAGATAAGTACTTGTGACAAACAGGGACCCTCTCCTCTTGTCAGGGCAAGGGACTCACTCCTTAGAATAACCCCTGCTCACCCTCTAGGTTGCGTGGCACGAGCAGACAAGGCTAATCTTCAGAGCGTTCAATGGTTAAGCATTTATGACCCAAGAAAAAAAGGGAGATACCCTATGTACCAATATGGGACAGGGTGAGATGATCTAAAACAAAAGACAGTCCCTAAGTGTAAGGATATACCCTCCGTCAAGGCGTCCCTTGGTTTTGGTTTTTATTGAACCTGTTTGTATTATTGTGAAATATTGAATGTTATGTATTGTAATGAGACAATCTTTAAATAAATCACTGCTTTTACGATATACAAATATAAGGATCTTTTTTGAATGCCACAAGACTTAAATTTGGACCTTGAGTACCTAACTAAACAACTTTTTTTTATGTATTATTTGTTGTCTAGTTAAGTTTGATTGTTATGTCAGAACTATAAGGGTGTTCTTCGGGTCAGGCTGTGTCTCATTAAGACAAGGGACGCCTTGACGGAGGGTATATCCTTACACTTAGGGACTGTCTTTTGTTTTAGATAAGCATTTATGACAGTATACAGCAATCAAATGACCCACCACGAATGGACATCAGTCTTAGGATTTATAAAAATAAGTATACTATAGATATATATAGTATACTTATTTTTATAAATCCTAAGATTCGGTGTGTAACTTGGCTCAGGGATGAGCAGAGACACACGGGCAGGGTGGCAGCAGCACGGGGAATGGATCAGGGTGCGGTGCGGCCCAACTTTGGTGCTTACCTCGGCTCGGGGATGAGAGGAGACACACGGGCAGGGCGGTAGCGGCAAGGGTTTCCACTGCAGGGTTTGTGAGGTGCACTCTGCGACGGCTCCAGCGGCAGACGGACACCGGCAGTCCAGCGGCTCTTTGGGAAGGGCCCAATGTTCCTGGGGCTCAGTTCAGGGAGCAAGCTCGCTTACAAGCCCTTGGAGATCGTTTTCAAAAAGCACAAGTAGATTCAAAAGTCTCTCAGTCTTTTCCTCTCCTTCTTGCAGCAAGGCACCCACCACAGGCCAGTCTCCCAGGTCAGAGACAGTACTTCTCCATAAAGCTTTTCCAGGTCCCTCTCTTCGGGCAGAGGATCTTCTTGGCGCTAACAGGATCTGATTTCTTAGGAGCAGGGCTCCTACTTTTATACACAAAATCCTTTGTTCTTGCAGACAGGGGGGCCTGTGCCTAATCCAGTTTAGTTCCTGAGCAATTTGTTTTGCAGACTCTGGCTTCTTCTTTCAGTGAATAGGGCAGGGACATCAGACGCTCCGCAGGAGGTGGAGCCAGCATTGTGGTGACAAGTATAGTCCAGGAGTACTCTGTTGACAGTCTTCTCCTCTCTCCTCACAAAGTGCAGGGCAGAGTCATCAGTCGCTCCCCAGGGGGCAGAGCCAGCATTGAGGTGGCAGAGCACAGCCCTATTCAGAGTCAAGGGGCACTCCTCCCACCTATCCTGGTGTAATCTCTCTATTCACCACCTGTCAGCCCCAGCCGGTCTCCTGGAATTCCCCAGCCCTGTGTCACACAGAAACCAGACAGCAGATACAGATAAGAGCAGAGGCGGGCTGAAATGGTTACGCAAGCAAATGCCAGCTTTCTAAAAGTGGCATTTGCAAACACAGAACATTAGAATAAACTTTACTAAAAGATGTATTTTATTATTCTGAGTTCAGGCATACCTAACTTGAACTTCTACCATGTTCCCTGAATCTGTTGGGATTATAGAGTGTAATAATTCCAGCAGCCCATTCTGGCCTATGAGAACAGGTAGCTTTCCAATAGTGAAAAACGAAAATGGCTGTAATTCACTATTTGGACAAGCGACACACATCAGGGCTTGCCCTACCTTATGCTTACAATGCACCCTGCCCTAGGGTCTACCATCGGGGTGTCTCACATGAAGAAAAGGGAAGGTTTAGAGGCTGGCAAGTTTGTGCACTTGCCCAGCCAGCATGACAGTACCAGACAGTATGCAGGTTCTGCAATGGCAGACCTTAGACACATTTTACCAGGCTGCTCCTGTGGGTGGCACAACCAGTGCTGCAGGACCACTTGGCTTCATTTATTGCAGGCACTAACTGTAAAAATTGTCCTGATGATGATCCCATTGTATTATGAGCCCTTAGGGATCGAAACGTCGACGCAATATGCAGTGTAGCATATTACTTAATATGTTTATTTGAAATTGTTGACACTGCAGGGTGAATTTGTTGTAACTGCATTTACTGTAACTACAAGTCACCTTCTGGCTCAAAAACTTCTTGCTTGCCTGAAAAACTTCTTCCTTGTTCTACCCCCCCCCCCTTTTCTTTACAGGCTTCATTTATTGCAGGCACTAACTGTAAAATTGTCCTGATGATGATCCCATTGTATTATGAGCCCTTAGGGATCGAAACGTCGACGCAATATGCAGTGTAGCATATTACTTAATATGTTTATTTGAAATTGTTGACACTGCAGGGTGAATTTGTTGTAACTGCATTTACTGTAACTACAAGTCACCTTCTGGCTCAAAAACTTCTTGCTTGCCTGAAAAACTTCTTCCTTGTTCTACCCCCCCTTTTCTTTACAGGCTTTATTTATTGCAGGCACTAACTGTAAAAATTGTCCTGATGATGATCCCATTGTATTATGAGCCCTTAGGGATCGAAACGTCGACGCAATATGCAGTGTAGCATATTACTTAATATGTTTATTTGAAATTGTTGACACTGCAGGGTGAATTTGTTGTAACTGCATTTACTGTAACTACAAGTCACCTTCTGGCTCAAAAACTTCTTGCTTGCCTGAAAACCTTCTTCCTTGTTCTACCCCCCCTTTTCTTTACAGGCTTCATTTATTGCAGGCACTAACTGTAAAAATTGTCCTGATGATGATCCCATTGTATTATGAGCCCTTAGGGATCGAAACGTCGACGCAATATGCAGTGTAGCATATTACTTAATATGTTTATTTGAAATTGTTGACACTGCAGGGTGAATTTGTTGTAACTGCATTTACTGTAACTACAAGTCACCTTCTGGCTCAAAAACTTCTTGCTTGCCTGAAAAACTTCTTCCTTGTTCTACCCCCCCTTTTCTTTACAGGCTTCATTTATTGCAGGCACTAACTGTAAAAATTGTCCTGATGATGATCCCATTGTATTATGAGCCCTTAGGGATCGAAACGTCGACGCAATATGCAGTGTAGCATATTACTTAATATGTTTATTTGAAATTGTTGACACTGCAGGGTGAATTTGTTGTAACTGCATTTACTGTAACTACAAGTCACCTTCTGGCTCAAAAACTTCTTGCTTGCCTGAAAAACTTCTTCCTTGTTCTATCTCCCCCTTCCTGGTTTATCTCTTCTAAACCTTTCGGGATAGGTACAGGACTGTACCCTATCTTGCTACTATCTTTGGCCTCTCCTTGGGCCAACACGACTCCACGTTATCCTATGAATAAACTTACGTCCGGCTGGGCGTTTTTTCAAAAATATAGCACTGATTGTAGTCTATATTGTTATCTTCCTGTCATATTGTGAATCCTTAGGACCCCTGTTCTTTAAAGAAGGACCACTAGCAGCATTTATATTTACAAGCCCTGGCACTCCTGGTGCACTTTACAGGGGTCTGTCAGTAAACCAAATAAGCCAATAATGGAATCCAATCAATGTATACACTTTTCATAGAGAGCACTTGCACTGTGGCACTGATTGGCAGTGGCACAGTGCTCTGAGCAGGTAACACCAGCAAAACACATGAGGCAAGCAACAAAAAGTGGAAGGGAGACTCACGCCAAGGTGCCAGGCCTAACATTTAGGCAAAGAGTACCTGAAGAGTATCAGGTGTAACACCAGTTCAATGTTTTACTCTCTTCCGAAGGGAGCGTTAGGGCAGGACAGGGCCAGTGCGTCATTGCTGCTGATTGGCAACGAGTGGCCACTTCAGTTTGAAGTGCGCATGTCGGTTTGGCTGACTATCTGGTTACGGCCAGACCGCCATGTGCAATTCCAACCTCTGGCAATACATGATCAAAGCAATTCTTAAAAAGCATTGATGGAGCCATTTGAAGCTTCATGGTGGCAATCATTCATTCATTCATTATGAGAGGTAACGGAAGGGTGTGATGCATCGTTTAATGCAAAATTATAAAATGGGCTAGTGCACTGCGAACAGACTCTACAGGGCCCAGGCTGCGTCCACCCCACACGGAGCAGCCTCTATCTTACAGGTCGCACTGCAGGGACTCTTCAAGGGCCCATCCATTGTCATCTCCAGGGTCAAAGACCAGGACCGGGAGAGCGCACATGCTTTCTCCAAGTAGTATGTGATCAGTTCCTTGCACTGCTGGTTTGGTAATCGCGCCAGGGCTTTTTTACTGTCTGGTCAAGAGCTGGCTTTAGCGCTGGTGTCCGGTGCAGCAAGGTTTTTGGCAAAATGACCTCCACCTCGGATTCCTTTAGAAACATCCAGCAAAAGTGTCCCTCATCTCTCCATAGCTCCTCTCTCACATACATTTCATTTGTTTTAAAGCGCTGATTATGGCTGATTTTACAAATCCACTCAGCTATCTGCAAAAAAGCAGATCTGATCTTCGCAGCAGGGATATTATCTCACTGCTCTACTTTATGGCGAGTCAAAACTGCCACTAGACAGAACTCCATTTTTCTCTCTCTCTAGCAGGAACATTAACCACTGCGTCATCTTGACAGATTTATTACTGCCTGGAAGCACAAGGAACTCTGCAGCAGGTGCTTCTCATTGTAAGTTATTGCTCAACACAGCCCCCCCCCCCCCTTTGCGGTCAGTGCGTCCCTCCAGGTCAGCGCCCGGTGCGGCCGAACCAGTCGCACCGCCCTAAAGCCGGCCCTGGTCCGGTTTCAGTGGCTTCCCTTGGCTGCAGACAGTCCACCTCGCTGTGACACTTCAAGCGCCAGCACAAGGGTGGTGAACCTTAACAAACTCCTCAAAGGTGCTATGATTCAAGCCTATCTTCAAGGTTCTTACCCCTCACAGGACCCAAGGGGCCAACGTGCAAAACACTCCAGTTTAGCGAGGGGTGAACACAAACTTGTAACCGACCCAGAACCAGAGCTTTAAATGGGCCGGTACAGTCCAGTAATGAGAACCGGCACTTTTTATTTTGAGAGCGAGAGCGCTGGCACTTCTCAAGAGAGATGTACTAGTTTGAACTGGAGAGCACGGCACTTCTCAAGAGATGTACTAGTTTGAATTGAACACCGGCACTTCTCAAGAGGGATGTACTAGTTTGAATTGAACACCTGCTCTTCTCAAGAGAGATGTACTAGTTTGAATTGGAGAGCACTGACACTTCTCAAGAGACATGTACTAGTTTGAATTGAACACCTGCTCTTCTCAAGAGAGATGTACTAGTTTGAATTGGAGAGCACCAACACTTCTCAAGAGAGATGTACTAGTTTGAATTAGAGAGCACGGCTCTTCTCAAGAGAGATGTACTAGTTTGAATTGGAGAGTGCCGGCACTTCTCAAGAGAGATGTACTAGTTTGAACTGGAGAGCACGGCACTTCTCAAGAGAGATGTACTAGTTTGAATTGGAGAGTGCGGGCACTTCTCAAGAGAGATGCACTAGTTTGAATTGGAGAGTGCCGGCACTTCTCAAGAGAGATGTACTAGTTTGAATTGGAGAGCACTGGCACTTCTCAAAAACAAGCAGATACTCTGGTACAAGTTAACTGCAGTTCTATTTTCCCATTTCACGCACTGCCCAGTACTGCAGGCAGCACGGTTCCCTGGCAACACTGCACACTAACAACCTTGTGCAAAGGCAGCCTTATTGCTAGAAGAGATGTACTGTCTGAGCAGGGACAGCTCCTGTGCATGTGAGAAGTCCTGCGGGGTGCTGTGCACACTCGCATTCCTGCACCCTCGCAATCCTGTGCACGGCTGCTCTTCTGTGCTTTTGTGAGTTTGTGCATTCAGTGTTCGCTCTGCACGGTAGCCCAGGAAGCAGGTGTGCCCTCAAGCATTGATACAGAGGCAGATCTATGTACAGCAGGTGTTATGGACCGCTAGTTCTGTGCACTGAGCCTTACAGGCAGCTTTGCACTATGCTAGCTATGTGTACAGGTAGCGCTGCACTGAAGTCTGCAGGTGCAAGAACACTGTGCAGGCAGCCCTGAGAATAAGCTGCACTGTGCCCTGCAGCCCACCAGACTGTTCCACTTTTGCACTAGTCGGTCTGTGCACTGGAAGCTCAAATTATTTGGAGGGTGCAGGGGACCCTGTGCTGACAGGTAGCCTTAAACAGAAACAGCCATAGAAATGTAAGCCCAGCCTGCTCAGAGCACATGCAGTCCTGCACAGTGCCAGCCCTGTGCATTTCCACTTGAGTGCACTTCCACCCATGTGCACTATCAGCCCATAACGTTGCCAGCCCTGCTCATTTACCCTGTGCACACTGCCAGCCCTGAACGCTGCCAGACTTCGTCATTGTTTGCCCTGTGCACCTCCAGCTGTATGCATTTCCAACCATGTACTCTGCCAACTCTACACACTGCCAGTCATGGACACAGCTAGCCCTGTGCACTGCGACCCTTGCACATTTACAGCCCCGCCCGCCGCCAGCCACGCCTGACGCCGCCAGCCCCGGACACACCCCCGCCAAGACCCAGATGCCGCCAGCCCCGGACACACCCCCGCCAAGACCCAGACGCCGCCAGCCCCGGACACACCCCCGCCAAGACCCAGACACCGCCAGCCCTGGACACACCCCCGCCAAGACCCAGACACCGCCAGCCCCGGACACACCCCCGCCAAGACCCAGACACCGCCAGCCCCGGACACCCCCCCGCCAAGACCCAGACACCGCCAGCCCCGGACACACCCCCGCCAAGACCCAGACACCGCCAGCCCCGGACACACCCCCGCCAAGACCCAGACACACCCCCGCCAAGACCCAGACACACCCCCGCCAAGACCCAGACACACCCCCGCCAAGACCCAGACACACCCCCGCCAAGACCCAGACACACCCCCGCCAAGACCCAGACACCGCCAGCCCCAGACACCGCCAGCCCCAGACACCGCCAGCCCCAGACACTGCCAGCCCCAGACACCGCCAGCGCCCCGGACCCCACCAACCATAGACGCCACGGACCCCGCCAATGCCCCTGACACCGCCAGCCCGTTACTGTTGTAGCATTGATTGGTGCTCAGTCCGCGTTTCCTCCGGAGAAAGTGTAGTTTAGTGAATTTGTTTTTTTAAACAGTCGGTAGTCCTCTTTCAGATCCTTTCAAAGGAGTTCTGAGGCAGAAGATTCACGAGCTGTCCTTGCACCGGCAGCTTCTTTCCAGAGTTGAAAGATTAGTCAAGCCAGTTCCAGGGACGCAAATACAGCTCTGGGAAACAACTTCAAAATATATAAAGACTCTACTCAGTAGTTCGAAACTGTTTCCGTTGCTCAGACCCCAAATAGCACTCACCTTTGGTATTCAGAGGGTTCTTTTAGAACAGGACATTTTTCAAAGAGTCTTAAGTTTAATTATTTAGAACAGTAAGTGAAAACTGACCTGTGTTGTTGCTTCAGTTGAGTGTAAAGGTTCGTTGATTCCACCTGCATTAAAAAGAAGAGAAAGGTTAATAGTTCTACCAACAGTATCCGATACGGATTAGTTATTAGACTGCACATTAGTTACTTTGAATTGTAATTGCATTCCTACAGGATAGTCACGCATTGTGCATTGAAATCACTAGGAGTGAAGGATAATAATAAAACCATTTCTAAAGCGCCTGGTTACACTCAACACGGTGTGTCCCCGCGCTATGATTGCTGTCAACCCCCTAAGTAGTTGTTACCACCAGGCCAAGAGACTTGGCAAATTCTAGCAGAAGTTTAAGTATATGGAAAAAGGTAGGTTTTAAGTTTAAGGCGAAATCTTGCTTCTGATGGCTCCATACGGAGTTCAATGGGAAGCTCATTCCAGTATTCACCCGCTAAGTACTGAATGAGCAGCCTCCCATTCTGGCCTTTCGGATGCGAGGTACCATGAACAACATAGTACCCAGTGATCTCAAATTGCGTCTGGGACAGTGAATGGTTAGTAGCTTTTGTAAATATGCTGGGCATTTCCCTTGGGCGATGCGCAATGCACAACACTTTAAACCTAATGTGTTCCTTGATAGGAAGCCAATGAAGTGTTGACAGGGCCTGTTTCCCTGATGCTCTACGAGGCAGGTTCAGCACCAGACGTGCAGCAGCATTTTGAACACGCTGCAGTTGCTGAAGCCCTTTCTTACTTAGGCCTATGAGCAGGGAGTTGCCATAGTCAAGATGGGGCGTGACTAAAGCATGAATTCGAGTTTTCCTGACACTGATAGGCAGAAGATCTAACACTTTGCGTAGTGTTTTTAGGATGCCATAGCATCTTCCTATCACTTTTCCAACATGTTGTTTAAAGGATAGATTAGCATCCAATAGGACAACCAAATTCTTCACAGTCTCCGAAAGAGAAGGTGTCGGACCTAGTTCAGACGGCCACCACGCGGGCGACCAAATGGTTGGAGTTTTTCCAATTACCAACAGCTCTGTCTTGTCACCATTTAGACGTAGACAGTTATCATTCATCCAGCTTGCTAATGCCATGAGGCAGGTGGAAAAATTAATTGCAGCTTCATCATTCTGTCCCTGGGTAAGTGTGATCATTAATTGAGTATCATCGGCATTTGTGACAATGTCTACTCCAAATGATTTCACAATGTGAGCTCGGGGTTCCATATAAAGATTAAATAATGTCGGGCTCAGACTTGAGCCCTGTGGAACCCCGTGCCTCAACCCCCGGGGGGAGGATTTGAATGGGGGACAGTGCACTTGGAAACTTCTATTTTCGAGAAAAGATCTTATCCACTCGAGGGCCGAACCTTCCACTCCCATTTCTGAAAGGCGAGTCAGCAGTAAGGTGTGCGATACGGTGTCAAATGCCGCACTTAGATCTAATAATACCAATGCTGCTGTCTGCCCGTCATCTACTTTCTGTCTCAAAAGTTCAGTGGAGAAAAGGACAGCTGATTCAGTGGAATGGCTAGCCCTAAACCCCGACTGAGTGGGGTGTAAGATGCCCTTCTTCAAGATATTCCATGAGCTGCACATTAACTATTTTCTCTACCACTTTCATACAAAATGGAAGAAGAGAGATGGGGCGTAGGTTCTGCAACTGGGAGATGTGCAAATTGGACTTCTTTTTCAAAGGAATTACCTGAGCCCTTTTCCATACATCTAGCACATAGCACTCCTGAAAAGATAGGGTCAGGGCCTGCATCAAAGAGGAGGTCTCAAAGATGCTTGCTCTTGGGGTGATTGAGTCCTCCAGCAGTCCTTGGGCCAGCCCAGTGGTCTTGGTCCCAAAGGCTGCAGCGCCGGGTGCCACACCCAAACTCTGGTTCTGTGTGGACTACAGAGGACTCAAATCAGTCACAAAGACTGACGTGCACCCCATCCCCCAAAGCTGATGAGCTCATTGATCGGTTAAGGGCTGCCCGGTACCTCAGCACATTTGACTTGACGTCTAGGTACTGGCAGATCGCAAGTACAGAAATGATGTCTCAATGGACATTTGCAAGATTTGGAGTCCACATTCGTAGAAAAAAGAGGACGATTGGTAGTAAGGTTCCTCTTTAATGTATGGTAGACAAGCCGACACGTGTTTCGTCACCAAAGGGATACACAAGTATGGCGACTCCTCAGGGCTGTAGTCGGTAAGTATATGGCCACAGGTCGCTGTGCCGGTGATAATTCCAACCCGGCCAGCTCTAGACCGGGTATGCTAGAAGTGATTGTCTGGACAGGTGGTGAAGTCCGACGTCACTAATCAATAAGAGAGACGACGAGCCTTAGGAGTGTGTGCTTAGGTGAGCACAATCGAGTTCAGTAGCGAGGTAAATATAACGAAGAGGAATCCACAACGCAAAGGGTAGGGTGCATGAAGTTCAGGCCAAGTCGTTCCCGAAATAAGGAAGACAACCAGCAGGACGAGTCTTCCTGCCGTGGTTCTGGGTGCAGACCAGAACCTGGTTTGCACCCAGAACGACTTGGCCTGAACTTCATGCACCCTACCATTTGCGTTGTGGATTCCTCGCAGTTTGCACTAAAAAAGGGCACTATGCACTTTGAAAAACGACTGTTTTTATTGCTGAGATACAGTGTCTTGATAATTGATAACCTTTTATTTATGTGTTTTACCTCGGATAGCTGCTCATTGTTGGTTTGAGGTCTTTCACTCGTTTTTAGGTCTCGCACCTGTCGCCAGCGAGACCTATAGCTGTCGACTCTGCTTTCAAGGAGACAGGAGATGGGCATGCGCAGGCCGGACAGGGGCACGCGTGCGTTCACACGTACAGTTACGCGCTGTGCCCATCTCCTGTCTCCCTTGCAATCCTCATGCACTTCTCGCATGCAGTAATGGCCAACACAGCCACACCCCCCACTGCTTTTGCTTCGTGTTACACACACAACCGCACACACGAGCACGCGCACACACACTAGCGCACACACGCGAGCGCACACACACACGAGCGCGCACACACAAGCGCACACACACAAGCGCACACACACACACACACATACAGAGATGCACGCACACTTCCGCCCCCCCCCCCACCGCCGCCACCACCCCAGTACAACTAATCCCCACTCACCGCATCGGCGCCACTCCTGACTTCTGCAGCCTCCGCGGGGCTCTCGTTCACACATGGGAGCCCTGAGTCACCTCTGCCCTTTTGGGCCAGCCACTCCGTGGGCACAGGCTTCTCGCAGAAGATGGAAGTCCCGCCCCACGACAGGCCTGACGCTCCCGAACTTCCGGTTTCGGGATATGCACGCTCACGGCTTGTTTAATTCTGCAGTCAGGCTAAACAGCAGCTGTGAGTAATCGGTCTGCTTTTAACTTTTTATTTATGGCACAATGCACTTTGTTATGCCTTGTACACTCCCTATGTTTATTAATTGTTGCTGCTGGATGAGTTTTGTTAACCGAAATGATTTTCCCATGCCTGGCCATGCTTGTTTATACAACCCAGCATGTCACCCGCAACAGTTTGTTTTCTGCTGAGCGGTTTCCGCGTCAAACATGCACAGTGACGCACTTTAGTTATTGTTTGCTAACCCTCAGGAAATCTTGGAGAGACACCGACCTCTTATGGCAATGTTTGCAGGGAATGTTAGAAGACTACTGCTTATCGCACATGCCGGGTAAACAAATGGTATTGCACTTAGAGACTGGAGGCTTTGCCAGCCACACGTATCCGTCCCTGCTGTTAGTATTCCTCTCCTTATTTAACCGTCCTACAAAGGTTCCACTCTAAGCTGTGTAGAGATGCGATCTCTAGGCAACCCGGAAGGTCAAAGCGTGTTTACAGACATGGCACCACGTGTACGGCAAAAAATTACACCTAACTATCCTGCTGAGCGCTTAGAAATACATCGCATTGTAGATAAAATAAGTGTGAGTTACCTTTTTAGTCTCCGTCACTAGCGAGCGCATTGCCCACCATCTTCCAGAGGCTACCTTTCATATCGGAATATCCCAGGGTCTAGTATAGTTCCCAGCGCTGCTTTTGTGTTGTGTTTCATTGCAAACAGCTGATGTGAATAACTCGCGCCACCTTCTCTCCTTATTACCTCCATCTGCCCCGCGCCCTCCTCCCCCCTCCCCCCTCCCCCCTTGCCCTCTCCCCTGCCCCCCTTGCCCTCTCTCCTCTGCCCCCCCTCGCCCTCTCTCCCCCCTCACCCTCTCTCCTCCTTCGCCCTCTCTCCCCCTTCGCCCTCTCCCCACCCCCCTCTCACCCCCGCCCCCCTCGCCAAATGTCACAAAAAGATGTTAATATTGCACTTCTGTTCTTCTATTTTCGTCACAATAAAATACACTGAACATAATCTTCACAAAAGTTATTTACAAAAGTTTAAGCTATTGCCATTATAAATTACAATAACTTTTAAGTATCAATTATTTAAAAAAAAAAAGCCATTATTTGGAATATCAATACATCTAAGTCACGTAAATACAACACATATTGCATTACAAATGCTATAAGTGGCACATTTGCGAAAGTTATAACTATTGGCATTGTAAATGACAAAGCTATTCATTTTGCTATTTTCAAAACCAACACATAAATAAAAAAATTGTCATTTACAATAATAGCTCAAACTTTCCTAATGCGAGACCTATTGCATTGCAAATGCTTGTTTAATTACTTCGCATCTTTGTGTGTATGTGACATATGGTTTATCAAACAAATGAATAAAGTTTATAAGCTGAATAAAAAACCAAACTAACAGCTGCACCAACCAACAGCACTGCCTGCTGAGATGAAGGCCGTAACCAATCACTGGTGTAGGTGCATATGCCCTCGACAGACGCAAAAACCCTGACGAGGACTCAAGTAAAACACAAGGGACACCTGTCTTAGTGGTCTCAAGGTGAAATTTCAATCTGCACAAAAAACATTATGCAAGACTGCAGTGTGGCGTGGGTAAATGTAAATGTCATGGTACTTATAGAGCGCACTGTCACCAGACGGTCACCTTGCGGTGTCGCCTATACGGCTTCCTGGCACTGATACTCATACCGCTGTGGAACCCCTCCTGGCTTTCCCAGTGAAGTGTCCACTCTTGGGCACCCCCAGGGTGAAGGCAGGCATCCTTGGCGCTGTTGGGGTCGGTGTGGAGGCTAAGCAAGTTATTGCCCAGAGTTGCAGCGTGGGGCCCGTGATTAGAATAGGCACCGAGGCGAGAATTAACAGGTCCGAGGAAATTGAGCCAGAGACCCCGCGGAGGCGGCAATTGAACCCTGGTCCGTGGCCAGAACTCTGCATCAGGGTCTGCCGCTCTAACCATTGAGCCACACTCAATGTGTGGGTGCAGTGTGGCAAAGATGCAGTGTGGCAAGGATGCAGTGTGGCAAGCATGCAGTGTGGCAAGCATGCAGTGAGGCAAGCATGCAGTGAGGCAAGCATGCAGTGAGGCAAGCATGCAGTGAATTGAATTTAAAAGTATTTGTTAAGCGCACGTATACCAGGCGGTTTCTTGGCGCTGAGGGATGCAAAACCTGGGAGGCAGTGGTGCGGGGGCTAGGGCGAGAAAGCTTGCAGAAAAAAAAAAGTTTTGAGCGCCTTGCGGAACTCAGTATACGAGGGTGTAGATCTGATCGTGGGAGGGAGGGAGTTCCAGAAAGTGGGGCCAAGAACAGAGAATTTCATGCCCCCCAATTTATTCTTCCTGAACCGCAGTACAAAAAGGAGAGACTGGGTGCAAGAGTGCAGTTCTCTAGCGGGACTATAGTTTTTAATGAGTTCATGAAAGCGGGAGCAGTTCCGGCACAGGCCTAAAACGTTGTGCATCCCAGCTTAAATAGGGCCCGCTCTCTGATGGGGAGCCAGTGCAAGGCCTTTAATAGGGGAGTGACATTGTGCGATTTGGAAAGACCATGGATGAAGCGGGCAGCTTAGTTCTGGACCAATTGGAGAGGTCGGAAGGCATAGGCGGGGACGCCATTGTACAAGATGTTGCCGTAGTCTAGGCGCGATAGAATCCTCGCCATCAAAATGAGTTTTAAGGCAGAAAAAGAAAAAAATCTGGAGATCTTTCTAATGGTGCGAAGGGTAAAAAAACAAGATGAGACCACCATGCTGATCTGGGAGTGCAGAGTGAGATGTTGGTTCAGCGTGATCCCAAGTGTTTTGACTGAGTGGGAGGGTGAAGGGGGGGAACCAAGGGACGGGGGCCAAAACGTGGGGGTCCAGGGACTGGATGTACCACCGGTGAGAACTAACTCGGTTTTATCTGGGTTGAGTTTAAGATAGTTAAGGTTCATCCAGTCCCTGATGAAAATCATAACTGATTGAAAACTGTGAATGGACTGAGGGGAGTGAGAGAGGTTGAAGATGAGCTGGAGGTCATCAGCATAATTGAAAACCGTAACCTCCAGGTGCTGTAAAGCAAAAATGAGGGGAAAGACGTACAAATTAAACAGAAGGGGGGGAAAAGGAGGAACCCTGAGGGACACCGCACTGCACCTTGCGTGGGGAGGCAGAAAAGTCTGCAAAGTGGACGGCCTGAGTGCGGTCTCTCAGAAAAGAAGTGAGCCAAGCCAGGACGGGCCCCCTGACGCCCGCCGCCTCGACACGGGTAAGAAGAATGGAATGGTCAACCGTGTTGAAGGCGGCGGACAAATCAAGGAGGACCAGAGCCTGGGGCTGGTTGACATCCATCCCCTCCCTGAGTTTGACTGAGACCACAACTTTCTCGGTAGAGTGGAGCGGACGAAAGCCATCCTGACAGGGGGCTAAACAGCCATTATCCTCGACAAAAGAGCTGAGGGCGGTTGTAATGTGGCACTCCAGGATTTTGCCCAGGTAGGGGAGGAGGGAAATGGGACGGAAGTTGGAGAGGTCAGAGGGATCTGCACCGGTTTTTTTCAAAATAGGAATTATTGTTGCCGATTTGTGGTGGTCAGGGACAATGCCTTTTTTGAGGGAGTCGTTGAGGAAAATCAAGGGGGGCAAAGGGCAAGCTAGGAAGATCTCCCTCAATACAAAAGCAGGGCAGACATCGGAGGGGGAACCAGATTTGACCCAGGCCAGCAGGGGGGAAAGGGTTTCCCTGGTCAAAGGAGGTATATGATCCAAATGGGATCTGTTGGGCGGAGGCTGAGGGGCAACTAAGGAGGAGGAAGGCGGTGGTATGTTGGCCTTGATGACTGCGATTTTATCAATGAAAAATTTAAGGGAAACACAAAGAGATTGGGAGGGGGAAGGTGTGAGTGAGGCTTTATCTGACGAGTCCAGCTCATAGACTGTGAAGAAAATTTCCCATGGCTGATTTTCAGCCAAGAGAATTTTTCCCGAAAAGTAGTCCTTCTTGGCAAGGGGGATAGCCTTTTTGTATGTGTTAAGTGTGAGGGAATAATGTGCTTTTAAAGTCGGGCAGTAAGCGCGCCTCCAGGCACACTCGGCCTGGCGCACGACCAGTTTTTTCTCCTTAAGGTCATCAGTGAACCATCTGTTGGCATTGTGGGTGCATCTGACTGTGACGCGTCTCAAGGGAACCACTTGGTCACACGCCCTAGAGAGCCATTCATTGATGGCAGCTACCCGAGATGAGGGGACAAGCTCCTCTAGGGCAGGACAGGAACCTTGAAGGGAGGAGCAAAGGGAGGGCATGTCAAGCTTATTCCAATTACGGGCCCAGGTCTTCTTGGGAAAGGAAGGGCGTTTGGTGAGGATAAGGTCAAGGAAAAACGAGAAGGAAAAACGAGATAAAAAAATGATCGGGCCAAAGACAGGGCGTGATGATTGGGGTTGTGGTGGAGGCAAGGTGGCTGGGAGGGGGGGCGAGGTGGGGCCAGACAAGGCCGAGTTTGGCGATTTGGGCAGCGGTTCCAGGACTGGTGATCCAAGGGCCCTGGTAAGAGCGGAGTTCTTCCGAGGTATAGGCTAAAAATGCAAATGCTACTTACCAGTATGCATCTGTTCTTGGCATGTAGGGCTGCTGACATTCATATCTGTGCATAGATCGCCGCCTAGTGTTGGGTCCGGATGATTGCACATTGTTGTCCTGGAAGAGTCTTCGAAGTATCACGAGATAGGTGGCTCCTCCCCTGGACTACAGTGCGCATGGGCATCGACTCCATCCCCAGATTGTTTTTAGCCATTGTGGCCAAGATGGAGTGAAACTCAGTGAATGATGACCATGCCATGAAATGATATGTGAACACTGCAGCTGCTACAGGCGCCGGGGAGGAGGGCGGGCGATATGAATGTCAGCAGCCCTACATGCCAAGAACAGATGCATACTGGTAAGTAGCATTTGCAGTTCGAGGCATATGGACTGCTGAATTCATATCTGTGCATAGAATACATAGCAGTCCCTCCATTAGCGGCGGCTGCCCGTGCCAGCTGCAGCAGTTTGGAAAAGTATCTTGAGAACAGCCTGCCCTACAGCTGCCTGCTGTTTGGAGTGCACGTCTACACAGTAATGCTTAGTAAATGTGTGTGTGGTAGACCATGTGGCTGCTCTACAAATGTTTTCTAAGGGAATGTTTCCAAGGAAAGCCATAGAGGCCTCCAACTTTCTGGTGGAGTGGGCTCTTGGTGGAATGGTAAGAGTGCGTTTTGCCTTTGCATAGCAGATTTGAACACATTTCACGATCCACCTAGCAATACCAGCCTTGGAAATAGGGTTACCTTTGTGATGTGGCGCAAAGGCAACAAAAAGCTGCTTAGTCTTTCTAAAATCCTTGGTCCTATCAATGTAATACATTAGGGCCCGTTTAACGTCAAGGGTGTGGAGCATCCGCTCTGCCAGTGACTCTGGATTTTGAAAGAACAGCGGCAACTCAATGGTTTGGTTGATGTGGAACTGAGACACAACCTTGGGTAGAAATTCAGGGTTAGTGCGGAGCACTACCCTGTTTGAATGAACTTGGAAGAAAGGCTCTTGGATTGTGAGGGCCTGCAGCTCACTAACCCTCCGTAGCGATGTAATTGCTACCAGGAAAGCCACTTTCCATGTCAAGAACTGAAGTTCGCAAGAATGTAGTGGCTCAAAGGGAGGACCCATCAGCCTTGTAAGAACCACATTGAGGTTCCATTCCGGAGCTGGTGGAGTCCGTGGCGGAATGACTCTTTTGAGGCCTTCCAGAAATGCCTTGATGGCAGGCACTTTGAAAAGTGAAAGGTGCTGTCTATTTTGGAGGTATGCGGCCATCGCAGACAGGTGAATGCAAATGGAAGTATATGCCAGATTACACTTGTATAGATGGAACAGGTAACAGATGATGTTCTGAATAGAAGCATCTACTGGATTAATGTTGTGGTTTGCGCAATAGATGACAAACCGCTTCCATTTTGCCGCATGACATGCTCTAGTAGTGGGCTTTCTCTCCTCCTGAATGATGTCCATGCAATTGGGAGGAAGGTTAAGGTAGCCAAACTCTAGGATTTCAGGAGCCAGATCGCCAGGTTGAGCTGTTGCGGATCTGGGTGCTGAATGTCGCCATGGCTCTGCGTCAGAAGGCTGGGTGTGAGATGAAGCCTTTGATGCGGTACCACGGAAAGTTCCAGAAACGTGGTGTACCATGGTTGGCGAGCCCACGTTGGAGCAACTAGGATGAGAGTCATCGAGTGCTGCCTTAGTTTGCGCTCCAAGAAAAAACAGGGTGCCTTTTCCTGATTGTTATGCCTTGTAGGTATGCCGCTCCTACTGGAGATGGCAACCTATGTGTGAACAGGAATCGTGCAGTCTTATTAAGGTTACCAAATTTACAACCATGAATTAACAACCTTTCAGTGTTATACGGGACCACATATAAAGCATGGAAAGCCTAGAAATGTTTAAACTTTGTAGTGCATTTATTCAAAAGAATTTGTTGTTTAAAAAGTCATAGTATCACAAAACGGTTGCATTAAAAAATCGTTACACGGTATATATTCAATGTATATAAACAATATTAATAACACATTTCTTAAAAGACAATATCAATTATTTTTAAAAAAAGTTCTCCTTTATACAGTATTATTTCCAAAAAACGTATTTGTAAAAAGATAATAAAACACAAATGTTAGGAACAAAAATGTCGACGCGGCGTTTCGGTGCCCCTGATGTTCTTGCACCTTCTTCAGGACTTGTTCCCTGATTGGTCACATCTACAAAGACATATATCATAATATGTTTCATTAGGTCCCATCTACTAGTTTCAGTTACATATATTCAATACAACATTTGATAAACCTAACATTTGGTAACCTCTAAAGTCTCTTATGCACATCCCAACTTAAGGTTTGTCACAACGTTATTGTTATACTTTCTACATTTATCTGTAAATTGATTAACTTCTAGGCTTGGTGGTGGTATGGTGATATTATTTTACACCAGTAGTAGATGACTAACTACGTTTCATATTTCCTCTGCTGGACAGTCCCTTATCCCACTTCTTTCTGAGATCTTACTGTCGGTCATTTTCATATAGCCCTCAGGTCTGAAATAGGATTCATTTCCCTTTTGCTCTGTGGTCCACTATCGGTCCTTTAAATGTAACCCTAAGTTCTGGAATGAGATTTCTTTCCCTTTTCCTCCCAACCAGTTTAGTCATCCAACTTACCCAGGTGGTATTCCCTGGACCCTTTTGATCATATGAGTCTGTTTAGCATCTGCTCATACTTTCGTTCCCTTTAGCTATATGGGATTTCCTCTCAATCAATGTTCTTAGTTTTTCCTTGGAGACTTTGGAAATTAACCACTTCAGTACTATAAAGTAAAGAGAAAACATTTATATATCTTCACTTTTTTCTGACTAACTCCTGTTTAGTCTAAAAGTTAAATATATGCTCCTCACCGGTTTTTATTTCCAATTCTTATTTTAGTTGTAAGGAGGATGCCTCTGGGAGCTCCCTTTCTTATGGGTTGAATACTTCACGCCCCTGCTCCGTCTAGGGATGGGATAATCTTTGTTAGTGTATCTTGATTGCTCCTTAATTTCATCTGAATTATCACCTTCCTATTATTTTCCTTACCTTATTAGATATTTTGGAGTTACCAGTAGTTTACCTCACTCATGGGGATGTTGATCTTTTGGTAGAAGCCTTTTGACTTGGCCTGTATTTACTAGGAAAGGATACATTTTAAGGCTGAGTTAGAACAGTCTGTTTCCTTTAAAGAAAACATTCTTCTCCTAACAGCGCTAACAGAACCCTGTTTTTACTTACTTGGTGAAATTAAGGAGCAATCAAGATACACTAACAAAGATTATCCCATCCCTAGACGGAGCAGGGGCGTGAAGTATTCAACCCATAAGAAAGGGAGCTCCCAGAGGCATCCTCCTTACAACTAAAATAAGAATTGGAAATAAAAACCGGTGAGGAGCATATATTTAACTTTTAGACTAAACAGGAGTTAGTCAGAAAAAAGTGAAGATATATAAATGTTTTCTCTTTACTTTATAGTACTGAAGTGGTTAATTTCCAAAGTCTCCAAGGAAAAACTAAGAACATTGATTGAGAGGAAATCCCATATAGCTAAAGGGAACGAAAGTATGAGCAGATGCTAAACAGACTCATATGATCAAAAGGGTCCAGGGAATACCACCTGGGTAAGTTGGATGACTAAACTGGTTGGGAGGAAAAGGGAAAGAAATCTCATTCCAGAACTTAGGGTTACATTTAAAGGACCGATAGTGGACCACAGAGCAAAAGGGAAATGAATCCTATTTCAGACCTGAGGGCTATATGAAAATGACCGACAGTAAGATCTCAGAAAGAAGTGGGATAAGGGACTGTCCAGCAGAGGAAATATGAAACGTAGTTAGTCATCTACTACTGGTGTAAAATAATATCACCATACCACCACCAAGCCTAGAAGTTAATCAATTTACAGATAAATGTAGAAAGTATAACAATAACGTTGTGACAAACCTTAAGTTGGGATGTGCATAAGAGACTTTAGAGGTTACCAAATGTTAGGTTTATCAAATGTTGTATTGAATATATGTAACTGAAACTAGTAGATGGGACCTAATGAAACATATTATGATATATGTCTTTGTAGATGTGACCAATCAGGGAACAAGTCCTGAAGAAGGTGCAAGAACATCAGGGGCACCGAAACGCCGCGTCGACATTTTTGTTCCTAACATTTGTGTTTTATTATCTTTTTACAAATATGTTTTTTGGAAATAATACTGTATAAAGGAGAACTTTTTTTAAAAATAATTGATATTGTCTTTTAAGAAATGTGTTATTAATATTGTTTATATACATTGAATATATACCGTGTAACGATTTTTTAATGCAACAGTTTTGTGATACTATGACTTTTTAAACAACAAATTCTTTTGAATAAATGCACTACAAAGTTTAAACATTTCTAGGCTTTCCATGCTTTATATGTGGTCCCGTATAACACTGAAAGGTTGTTAATTCATGGTTGTAAATTTGGTAACCTTAATAAGACTGCACGATTCCTGTTCACACATAGGTTGCCATCTCCAGTAGGAGCGGCATACCTACAAGGCATAACAATCAGGAAAAGGCACCCTGTTTTTTCTTAGAGTTATTGACCCAGTCCTTTTCCTGACAGAAAGGGTAGCTCCCTACACATAACTTTTTTGACAATATAGCATTAGTTTGCGCTCCACCAGCGGTATCAGAGGTGCTGGGGGAAAAGCGTACGCAAATCTGCCTGACCAGTTCATCCATATCGCATTGCCCTGCGATTGCGGGTGTGGGAACCTGGCGGCGAAGCTTTGGCATTTTGCGTTCTCCCTTGTGGCGAACAGGTCGATCTCTGGATGACCCCACCTTTGGAAGTACGGTTGGAGTACTGATGGATGTATCTCCCACTCGTGCATTTGGTGGCTGTGCCTGCTGAGCAGGTCCACCATCTGATTGTCCTTGCCTGGGAGATGATCTGCCATGAGGAAAATGTTCCTCTGAATGGCCCACTTCCACATGCTCTGAGCCAGATGAGACAGCTGCCGAGAGTGTGTGCCCCCCTGTTTCTGAATGTAGTACATGGCCGTCATGTTGTCCGTCCGGATCAACACGACCTTGTTGCACAGATGTACTTTGAATGCCTTTAAGGCCATGAAGATCGCCATCAGTTCAAGTACATTGATGTGCATCTTCCTTTGCTGTAGTGTCCATAGTCCCTGCACCGTGTATTGGAGTACATGCGCTCCCCATCCCTGGAGAGAAGCGTCCGTTGTCAGGATGATCTGCGGCACAGGCTCTTGAAACGGTCGGCCCTTGCAAAGGTTTTGTGGATTCCACCAATGCAGAGAGTTGTATGCCCGACCGCTCACCAACACTAGGTCTTTCAACTGCCCGTGAGCCTGAGTCCACTTATGTGCTAAGCACTCCTGAAGCGGACGCATATGTAGTCTCGCGTGTGGGACTATGGAGATGCAGGAGGCCATCATGCCTATCAACTGCATGAACACTCTTGCTGGAAGCGAGTGTTGAGGTCTGAATCTTTGGATCTGCGACTGAATGCTGTTGACTCTCACTGAATTCGGCTGCGCAGTGGCCGCCAGAGTGTTTATGGTCGCACCCAGATACTGCCGTATGTGGGCGGGCTGGAGATGGGACTTTGGGTAATTCAGTGAGAACCCCAGATCGTGCAGAAGGTGAATGGTGCGGTACACGTGGTCGGCACACTACTGGGCCGACTTCGCTTGAATGAGCCAGTCGTCCAGATAGGGGTAGACGTGGATGTTTTGACGTCTCAGATGCGCCGCCACCGTCGCTAGGCACTTAGTGAAGACCCTGGGCGCTGTGGTGACCCCAAAAGGCAAAACCCTGCACTGGTAGTGCTGGTTTTGAATGGTGAACCTGAGGTACTTTCTGTGTGAAGGATGCAGTGGAATGTGAAAGTACGCATCCTTGAGGTCCAGAGTTGCCAGGAAGTCCCCTTGCCGAAGCAGTGGGAGAACCTGCTGCAGCGTGAGCATATGGAAATGTTCTGACAGAATGTAAAGGTTGAGAGGTCTGAGGTCTAGGATGGGCCTGAGGGATCCGTCCTTTTTTGGAATCAGAAAGTAGAGGGAGTAAACTCCTGTACCTCTTTCCTGCGGGGGCACGAGCTCTATTGCTCCTTTTTGCAGCATGACGTTGACTTCCTGCTGCAACAAGTGCAAGTGCTCGCCGGACATAGGACAGCTCTTTGGGGGTATGTTGGGTGGAGTGGACGTGAGCTCCAGACAATAACCATATTGGATAAGAGATCTGACCCACCTGTCCGTGGTGATGGACTTCCACACAGGCAGGAACTGCTGGAGTCTCCCCTGACCGGTGTTGCGTGGTCGGGGGGCAGTGACAAGGCGTCACTGTTTGTTGGCGGTGGAGGACCTGGAGCTGTTATTACCACGTCCTCTGCCTTTGACGTTGTTGCCACGGTATCCACCCGACCCTTGTTGGTATAGGAGGGTTGGGTGTTACTCTTATAGAATTGCGTCAACTGTGACAGTTGACCCCTCGAGGTGCCTCTATTATTGGAGCGACGAAAGGAACCACCCCGAAACTGCTGGGACTGCAAGGCACCCATAGACTTTGCAGTGTCGGTGTCCTTTTTCATTTTCTCGAGGGTGGTATCAACTTCTGGGCCAAACAGGTGGTCTGGGTTGACAGTTTGGTTCAGGATGGTAGTTTGAATGTCTGGTTTGAAACCGGATATTCTGAGCCATGCATGTCTACGCAGTAGAAGTCTAGTGTTTATTGCTCTTGAGGCGATGTCAGCCACATCCAGAGCGCACTTAATTGAAGCATTGGTGATAAGCTTCCCCTCCTGTATCAACATTTCTGCTGCTTCCTCATATTGATCTGGCAAGTGCTGTAGAAGGGTCTCTAGAGTGTCGTAGTGTGCCCTGTCGTAAAGCGCAAGTAGCGCCTGTGTGTTAGATATGCGCCATATGTTAGCTGCCTGCGCAGCAACACGTTTCCCCGAAGCCTCAAATACTTTTGATTCCTTGTCTGGGGGAGGAGCATCACCCGTAGTCTGTGAGTTGGCTCTTTTGCGTGCATTGGAGACAACCAAGGAATCCAGAGGCAACTGTCCTTTGATGTATGTTGGATCAGTGGGCGCTGCCTTGTACTTCTTGCCGATACGTGGGTTGATGACTCTTGCTCAGGTGGGCTCCTTGAAGACCTCTGGCGCATGTTTCAACACCCCTTTTAGCATTGGCAGTCTTTACAGTTTTTTCAGCGACTGAAAAGGTGTCAAAAAGAAAATCGACGTCTACAGGGTCAGCATGGAGATCGACATCATGATTGGCTGCCGCCCTTTCAATTAGAGCATTGAAAGCTGCAGAGTCTTCTGTTGGGGAAGTTTTTGCTGAAAAAAAGCTGAGGCTCCTGTCCTGAATGCGGGTCCCCAGGGTCGCCACCAGCAGACCAAGGCTCAGTCACATCCTCTGGGTCTGAGTAGACTGGGTAGGAATACTCATCCTCGTCGTTTCCATCACCCTCCTCAACATTAGAATGAGTGGGTGAAAGTTCATGGCCTTGTGGTGATACAGGCTCCATAGAGGCAGAGGCACCAGCAGAGTCCATCTTTTTCTTAAGTGGAATTTGGAAATGCTCCAATGCTGGTTCAGGGTTGATCTTCCTTTTAAGGAGAGAGAGCTTGCCTGTGTTGGCGTCGATGATCACTTCTCGACGCTCTTCTTCTGCCAGCGGTTGATGGCGCGGGCTTGGAACCACCAACGATGCCTTCGGCGTCGAAGATAACTTCAAGGGCACTCCGGCCCCAGGTTTCGCTTTGAAAGCCTTCGGCGCCGTCTTTGGCGGCAACGTGAACAGAATCGGCGTTGGCGTCTTCGCCGGTTTTTGGATAGGCTTGGGCGGCACAGTGTCCTTCGGCTCGACTGCTGCGGCCCCCTCCCTAATACGCTGAAGGGACTCCGTGACCTTTTTAGTGAACGAGGCGGAGGGACACACCGGCTCGAGAGAGTCTTCTAAAGCTAGTTTTGGGACGGCGACCAATGACGCAGTCTTCGGAGCCGACGCAGCTGCCCCCTTGGCCTTGTCGAGTGGAAGCAGGGCAGTGAGAGACTTGGGGTCATCCTGCCGCTTCTTCGTGGCCTTCTTATGGTCGTCGACCTTCTTGGTATCGAAGCGACTCTTAAGTGCGTCAACCAACTTCGGCGCCGATGCAGCCGCGTCGGCCGTTTTTACCTTCGGCTTCGATACCGTAGTCTTTGGGTCGGCCAATTTGGCGTGGCCCTTGAGCTCGACGGCCATCTTGGATTTCTTCGGCGCCGAGGCCTCCGAAGTCTTCGACCCGACCAGTGCGACTTGCGCTTTTGGTTTCGATACGTCTGGGGTCGAGACCGATGGTTTCACTTTCGGTTTCTGTAAAGTGAGTGGTGCCGTATCAATGTCCGTGGCCGGGCTGGAAGGCGGAGCCGTGGGACGGGAATCAAGGCTTTGGGTAAGGCCCGAAGGCGATCCCTCGGCCTGGGCCTTAGAATGGTGGCTGGCCCCTGAGTCAGTGTGAGGAAGCTCCTCTTCCGAGCTATCCTCTACGGTGTCAAGGGCCCCGTCGTCATCCCCTACCTCCTCGACGACTTCCTCGAAATCCTCGTCTTCCGCGTCGTAGTTTTCATCGACCTCCGACGCCGGGTTAGATTCTGTGATATCCTGGATAGTGTTGTCGCCGACATCCTCTGTATCGAAGATGTCCGTCGGAGGGGGTGCCGATCGCTGGGCCTGCAGTCTCGCAGCTGGGCGGAGCTTGAGTGTCTTTTTTGACCGGAACTTGGAGCAGGCCATACACTTGGCCTCGTCGTGGTCCGGCGACAAGCATTTATTGCACACCGGGTGCACGACGATATGTGGGTACTTCGAGGCACACACCGGGCACCTCTTAAATGGACTTCGTTCCATGATGAAAGTAGGTTGGAGCGTCGTGTAGGCCCGTCCGCGCCGAAAGCACGCGGAAGGGCAGTGTTGGTTCGGAGTCGATACAATACCGACACGAGTCCTAAAGACCTTTTGGTCTCAAGTAAAGTAAGTTAAACAACTATCGATTCCGATAGAGGGAACCGAAATACATCCGAACCCAATGGCGGAAAAAAACAATCTGGGGATGGAGTCGATGCCCATGCGCACTGTAGTCCAGGGGAGGAGCCACCTATCTCGTGATACTTCGAAGGCTCTTCCAGGACAACAATGTGCAATCATACGGACCCAACACTAGGCGGCGATCCATGCACAGATATGAATTCAGCAGCCCACATGCCTCGAACCTTGGCATAGTGGGGTGCTCCTTGCCCCGGCCGTACACGGGCGCAGACGGGCTTGCCTTTGGAGCGCCTTTGGTGCGCCGCCGGCGTGCGCATGGGGATGGCCTCCAGTGTGCTTGGGAGCGCAATGTCACTAGCGCTACCTAATGAGGCCAAAGCTGGACTGCCCTACCTAAAATGGCGCCCGCAGCCCCGTCAGCCCGCCGGTACAAGCAGCACTCAGCCGTGCCGGATTGGGACCAGGGGAGCGGGGAGGTGACACAGGAGGCAGGCCACCAGGTAAGAGGAGAAACAAACAAACAGGAGTCTTAAAATCACTACAGTTTAAAAAAAAATAAAGAACTGAGGATTGCCACCACACAGCCAACAGCTTCCGCGAACCCACTGCCACTGGGGTTATTGAGGCAAGCATGCTGTGAGGCAAGGATACAGTGAGGCAACCCACAGGCGCGCAATGGCAGGCTTGACATGTATAAAAACATTAGGTAAGCACCAACTCCTAACATAAATGCAAAAATGCAGATCTGTTCTTCGCAGCAGGGATATTATCCCACTGCTCTACTTTATGGCGAGTCAAAACTGCCCCTAGACAAAACTCCATTTCTCTCTCTAGCAGGATCATTAACCACTGCGTCATCTTGACAGATTTATTACTGCCTGAAAGCTGGAAGCACAAGGAACTCTGCAGCAGGTGCTTCTCATGGTAAGTTATTGCTCAACACAGCCCCCCCTTGGGGTCAGTGCCTCCCTCCAGATCAGCGCCCGGTGTGACCGCACCAGTCGCACTGCCCTAAAGCCAGCCCTGGTCTGGACTCAGTGGCTTCCTTTGGACACAGACAGTCCACCTCGCTGTGACACTGAACATGCGCCAGAACCTTGAGCAAACTCCTCCAAGGCGCTAGGATTTCTGAGCCCATCTTCAAGGTGCTTACCCTTCACATAACCCAAGGGGCCAACGTGCTAAACGGTCCAGTTTAGCCAGAGGTGAACACAAACTTGTAACCGACCCAGAACCAGTGCTTTAAATTAGGCCTGTGCCAAGCACTACGCTCGTATAGTTTGCGCAACTTCGCACTATGCGAGCTGCACGTAGCACAGTGCGAATATGTGTAGCGTAGTGCAGTGGTCATTTTTTGCTTGCTCGCGGTCCTGCACAAGTTGGCGACCGCGAGCAAGCAAAATGACATTGCGAGACTTTTTCCTTGTTCGCGATCAGCAACATCAAGTTGCTGATCGCGAGCATGGAAAATAAACCTCCCGGCGAGATTCTCAAAGCGGGGAGGTCAGGTTTCTCAAGCAGTAGAATAGTACATCTCGCACTGTGCAAGATGCCGTTCTCAATGATTGCACAGTGCAAGATGCTTGTCCGCACTGTGCAATCATTGAAAATGACGTAGCTCGCACAGTGCGAAGTGCACTTCGCGTATCGCTACTTCGTGAACTACACCCACCCCTACTTTAAATGGGCCGGTACTGTCCAGTACTGAGAACCAGCACTTTTTATTTTGAGAGCGAGAGCACCGGCACTTCTCAAGAGAGATGTACTAGTTTGAATTGGAGCATGCCGGCACTTCGAGAGATGTACTAGCTTGAATTGGAGAGCGCCGCCACTTCTGAAGAAAAATGTACTAGTTTGAATTGGAGGACACCTGCACTTCCCAAGAGAGATGTACTAGTTTGAACTGGAGAACTTGACACCGCCAGCCCTGTGCACTGCGACCCCTGCACATTTACAGCCACGCCAACACTGCCACCCCTGCTCGCCCCACCCATCATCAGCTCCGCCCAGCCCCGGACACCTCCGGCCCCGGACCCCGCCAGCTCCGCCCAGCCCCGGACAACGGCAGCTCCGGCCAGCTCTGCCCAGCCCCGGACAACACCAGCTCCGCCCGGGGCCCAGACGCCACCAGCCCCGCGCGGGGCCCAGACCCCGCCAGCCCCGCCTGGGGCCCGTACCCGTACGCCGCCAGCCCCGCCTGGGGCCCAGACGCCGCCAGCCCCGCCTGGGGCCCAGACGCCGCCAGCCCCGCCCGGGGCCCAGACGTTGCCAGCCCCCCCCCCCCCCGGGCCCAGATGCCGCCAGACGCCACCAGGCCCGGGGCCCAGACGCCGCCAGGCCCGATGCCCAGACGCCGCCAGGCCCGGGGCCCAAGTGCCGCAAGGCCCAGGCGCCGCAAGGCCCAGGCGCCACCAGACCAGCCCCAGACACCACCAGGCCGGCCCAGACACCACCAGGCTGGCCCAGACACCACCAGGCTGGCCCAGACACCACCAGGCTGGCCCAGACACCACCAGGCTGGCCCAGACACCACCAGGCCCAGACAACACCAGGCCCAGACACAGTCTGACCGTTACTGTTGTAGCAGTGTTTGGTGCTCAGTCTGCTTTTCGTCCAGAGAAAGCGTAGTTTAGTGAATTTGTTTTGTTAAACCATCGGCAGTCCTCATTCAGCTCCTTTCAAAGGAGTTCTGAGGCAGAAGATTCACAAGCTGTCATTGCACCAGCAGCTTCTTGCCAGAGTTGAAAGATTAGTCAAGACAGTTCCAGGGACGCAAGTACAGCTCTGGGAAACAACTTCAAAATAAATATAGACTCTACTCAGTAGTTCGAAACTGTTTCCATTGCTCAGACCCCAAATAGCACTCACCTTTGGTATTCAAGGGTTCTTTTAGAAAAGGAACTTTTTCAAAGAGTCTTAGGTTGGTGGGCTCCCTCATGGAAACAAAGCACATAAAGACACTTCTCTCTGGGAGACAGGCTTTTACCCTAAGTGAACACCGAAACACACTTCAACTCCATTTTTCAATCTATCAAATAGTTTCTGCATGATCGCAGCGATGGTCTATACGCTAATCTTGGAAGGGGTAAAGTTCCATCTGCTTCATTTCAACTGTCCGCAAACTCATGTATGTCCCTACCCTTGTCTTTGAAAGCAGCCAGGAAGTAACATGCACATATCTTACCTTAGACAAAACAACATCTCATCCTGTACTCTCACAGTTTTCATTCAGCACCAAACTCACATAAATCCCCACGTATCAACCTTCATTCTTGCACAGAGGACTCACACCATTCCCTCTGCACTCACACGTATCAACCTTCATTCTTGCACAGAGAGAACTCACACCATTCTTGCACTGAACACTTATCAACCTTCATTCTTACTCATTACTCTGCTCCACCACCTCTGTACTTACTATTAATCCCCCCCAGGCAAAACCTAATGCATTTACTATTGCTTGTCTTTTCAGTGTTGTTGCCCTTGATATATTCAATGGGTGTGGTGGTGGAACCCAGTTATTGTCTTGACAGAGCTGGGCATGGGCCTCAACTGCCTCCTTTATCAACGCCACTGATCAAATTACTTATCTGCCATTTTTCATCCTGTAAACTCTGCTGAAATCCACTTGGGAAACATGCTGGAGCGCAGGTTTTATTGCACAAATGAGTTGCCATCACAGATAGTGCAACTATCAAGGGTTTGAGTGTAATCGGGGCCATAGAAAGCCCACCTCTCAGTCTCACAGGTTTATGGGTTCCAGCTTGGTTCCAGTTTCCCTGTCTGGAAATCAATAAAGTTAGGCAAAGTTTGGGATTGCTTTCGGGGCTCTGCTGCCGTCTCACTCTGTTACAAAGGTTAGAAGCTTTGATGGCAAATGGCCTTTAAAGAAAGGATCTGGCTCGTTTCTCATGTGTCTGTTGGGGTCGGACTGGCCCCCAGGGCGACCAGGCAGGGCCGGAGGGCTGGGGACAGGCCGGTCTGTGGTTAATTCCTGTCTGATGGCCTATTGGTAGTCTCCGGACTGCCGATTTTGGTATCTGTTGGTCTGGTGGTCAGAAATCCACGAGTTCTCCACGAACGGGAGTCGACGGCCTCCGTTCTTTGGTTGTTTGGTTCTGGTAAAAGACATGTCAATGTACATTTTTTTATGTTTTGTTAGTTTCTCTTATACGTCAGATCCTGTGTTGAAAGAGATTGAGTATGAGTGAACATGGCCATGTTTGAGAGTTTGTGAGCGGGTGTATCGTTGATAAATATAATGTGTTTTAGTAAAATATGTTTTTGATGTTGTTGCCGCAAGAGTGGACGATTAGATGAAAGCCAGCCTGCTCCGCCAGAGGGCAGCCCAAATTGAAATGTATGTAAAACATGGCCTTTACGCCTATTTTGTTTAAAAATTTATGGCACAAACATACGAAGGATAATGTGGAATTACAATGGCCCTTAACTGGATCATTCAATGAGAAAAAGACAGTATTTACAGGATCAATTATTTGCTAAAAAAAGCCGACAGGCAATGTTCGATTCTTTAAAGCTGTGTCAAAAAGAGGCGAAACACCGTCGTATGCGAGAAGAAAAGCTGCTGAAGATAAATGGTCAGACCAAACCTCAGAAAGCTGTAGCATATGACAGGGAGCAAACTGAGAAAAAGATTGAATGTTTAGATAGACAGTTTAGATTACAGGCAGATAAAAGTTATACAGCTTGAACTGAGCCGGAAGAAGAAATTGAGGACCTATTAGATGTACGTCCTCCGCCTCCTTATGCCCAGAGTGTACCCCGCGATACCTCTTGAAATACTCCCCGCCTCGTCCGCCCCACAAGCTACGGCCCCGGCTGTTACCACAGCCCCTACCCCTACGGGGGCAACTTTCACTCCTGCTTCTCCGGTACCGGCCACAGCCACATTATTGACTGGTATCCTGTCACCGCCGCTATGTCCTCTAACATTAGCTTGCCACAGCCCATTACAAAACTGTCACCTTTGTGAATTCTAAAGCTGAACAAGATGATGAAACAACTTGCTATAAAAAGTAACTTTAAAAACGTGGTTGAAAACAATTAGAATTAAAAAAAATAGAAGGGAAAAATTTACGTAAAAGAACATATTTCACAGGCAGGGCTGGCGCATAGGCTGCGAGTGGGGCACGCCAGCACGTGGAATCACCGTGGGGCACTTTAGTGCCCGGTGTCACGCGCCTGGCTGGGGCATGTTAGTGCACGCCGCCTCGGAGGCACTCGTCCGTGCGATAAGCACCAGTGCACAGGAGGGGGGTCAGATATGTTATTACATATAGTGTGGGTGGCTTGTGTTATCATATGGAGTCTGTTGGGATTTTGATGGGGCTTGGCGCGTGGAGTCTGAGTAAGACGTGATTACATGGCATCTGAGTGAGGTCTGATGTTACACAGAGAGGGGGTCGGAGGTGTATTGTGACATCCGGGTGTGTTCTGCGTGGAACATCTTATGTGAATCTGGCTGTAAATGCCAGTACGAAGGGCGAGGGTGGGTCCAGCTAGTGCTGTGGGACGTGTTACTACCTCGAGTCTGGGCGAGGTGTGTTATGTGGAGGCTGGGTGGGATGTGGCATTACGTGGAGTGTGATTGGGACGTGATGGTATGTGGAGTTTGGGAAGCCTTAGTACATGTGGTCTGAGTGAGATATGTTATTACTTTGAGAGTGGGTAGGGCGTGTGGAGTCTGCATTGCATGTTCTGTTTATGTGCAACGGGGTGAAACATGGTATTAGGCTGAGTGTGGGTGGGAGTGGGTGTAGGATGTGGTAACTGGTGTCTAGGTGGGATTCATTACTATATGGAGCCTGGGCGGGACGTGTAATAATGTGGCATCTGAGTGAGGTGTGCTATTATCCAGTCTGGTTTGGATGTCTTATGTGGACTCTGGGTGGGTTGTACAAATATGTGAAGTGTAGTTTAAATGTGGTATTAGGTTGAGGGTGACTGGGAGTGTGAGCAGGATATGTAATTTGGGTGGTATGCGTTACTATTTGGCATCGAAGTGGGTGTGTTATTATGCAGTGTACGGTTTGGATCTGCTATCTGGAGTCTGGGTGGGTTGTGTTATGCGGCATTGGAGTGGGTGTGTTATTATGCAGAGTCTGACTTCGATGTGTTATCTGGGGTCTGGGTGGCAAATGATATGTGACATTGGAGTGGGTGTGTTGTTATGCAGAGTCTGGTTTGGATGTGTTATGTGGCATCTCTGCAGAATTCAAAGGGGGGAAACGGAGACGTCGGAGAGTGACTAAGAAAGAGGCAGAGGAAGTGAGACAGGATGGAGATTCGAAGGGGGGAAACGGAGACGTTGGAGAGTGACTAAGAAAGAGGCAGAGGAAGTGAGACAGGATGGAGAGAGGGTCAAGGCCGAGGAATAAGAAAGATTGGCACATGACGAAAGAGAAATTAGGGTAGACTGAAAGGAAAGAGGGGGGAGAGAAGGTCACAAAAGAAAGACTGGCAGTGAAACAGAGGAGGAGGAAACTGAGGAGGCAGAGTGCTAACACATGGTAGAAAGGCTTGTGGGAAAAGGCAGATTGCGATAAAGCAGAGACGTATAGACAGACGGACGGAGGTGCGGAAATGAAAGACTGGCAGTGAAACAGAGGCGGAGGAAACTGAGGAGGCAGAGTGCGGACACAGAGTAGAAAGGCTTGTGGGAAAAGGCAGATTGCGATAAAGCAGAGACGTATAGACAGACGGACGGAGGTGCGGAAATGTTAACAATGGGATAAGACGGGTAGGAGATGAAAGGCAAGAACAAAAAAATGTGAACAAATGCGTGCGCCGGGAAACAGAGCCATGAATAATTAGGGGAGGAGAAGCCGAGAAGCCGCAGAGCGCACGCTGGGCGAAGCCCTTTGATGTGCTGTGCGGCCGTTAAAAAAAAATGCAATTAGGAGGGAGGGAGGCTGATGCACGTGCTTGCGCGCATTGATAGGTCGCGAGGCCTAAAAAACAAAAATGGTGATAGACCAGGCATCCCAATGGGTGTAGAAGGCCATTTATACAATTACAGAAAGATTACAAATCAGTTATGCAGCAATATGCTTTAGAAACTATGGCCAATCGTTTAATTTCCCTATTGGGAATAATGTTTTGAGGATGGGAGAGCCCCACAGGTCCTACATAATATTGTGGACCGGGCAAATAAATTTGAATTAGGATTAGAAGATGTATACAGTAATCTTGTGACTATAATTAAGTACCGAGAAAGGCTGTTCACTAAATAGCCGAATTGGGACTCAGCATCCGATGTGGGAAGTTCATCCCATTTACCATCCCAAAATCCCTGAGGTCCGGGACAATGGTAATCAAATTATTCAAGCCCGTGTTGAAGCCAGGTTCCAAGAGCAATGGGTTTATACCCCTTGTAAAAGGAGTGAGGTTCTTTCCCTGAAGTTCGAATTACTTGACCCTCGAAAAAAGTAACAGTGCTTACGATAAAGAACTTACTGAGGCCACTTCATCGGCCGTGAGGACCTTAGCTGATATAGAATTATTTTTCGGGTTACTGGTCCCTGTCGATGTATGGCGAGAGGTGCACGATCATCACGTTAATGAGTTAGGAGGAACTTGGGATCAAATTAAAGATTGGGACAAGGATCGGAAACCCGGAGATAAACCTAGAACGGAAATTTTAGCCTTGCCGGGTCGGATCATTACATATATGCATACTTTAATCCCGCCCCGGAAGGTGGATGGGGATAAATCACCAGCTTGCAAACAAAAGAAGGATGAGAGTGTGTCTGATTTCTTCACTCGATTTGAGGGAGTGTTCATTGATTTTAGTGGGCAGGATTTGTCAGTGGAAGATGGGATAAGATTATTCGTTAATCGTTTTGTGACTAATCTGTTGTCCGAAATATCTGCCCGGCTCCAGGCAGCAGAAAGTACTTGGACCACCTCTACTCCTTCTGTTATTTTAAGAATAGCCCAATATTATGAGCATAGGAAAAACGGGAGCAAAGATAAGTCTGACAAGAAGACGAAGGATCTTAAGACTTGAGTTATTACAACAAGTAGCCAGGGGACGGGGAAGAGGAGGAGGAGGGGGGTTTGTCCCAAGAAGGGTGGGAGCTGGATGGGGAGGAGGTCGAGCTGTTGCTTTAGGAGCAAACCAATGTGCTTACTGTAAACAGGAAGGGCATTGGCGAGCTCAGTGTCCCTTCCTCTTAGCGCAGAACGGAGCCATGAGAGGCAGAGGAAGAGGAGGAGTAGATCGGAGTGACATGAGAAGAGAAGAGGTTATACGAGGTGAGCCAGGGGGAAATTGCTTTGATAATCCGAGAGGGAGGCAATACTATAATGAGAATTATGGAGCTGATGGGCCAGAAAGGTATAGCTATGCATAGGACAGCCACGGACAAAGTAGGGGCCAAGTGTCACTACCCGTCGGTCAGAGAGGGCCTTATATTAAAGGGCAATTAATGGGGACTGTCTAGGATTTTCTAGTAGACACAGGTGCAATGAATAGTTTGATTACTCGTTCACTGGTCCCAGGGGCTGCTCTGTCTGGGCAAAATAATATCTTCGTCAGGTTTTCTGGAATACCGGTAGTGAGCCTCATTTCAAGGACTCTCCCACTTACTATAGGCCCAGTTACGGTGGATTCCCCATTTTGTTTACGTTATATTGTGGGGAAAATTGGTTAGGATTGGACCTGTTGAAGAAATTACATGGAAAGATTTATTGTTCTCCCGATGGAGTGTATTTAACTATTCAATCGCCTAATCAGCATACTCGGCAGAGTTTCGCGAAAAATAAACCCCTCCCTCCTGAGTTTGCTGCCATTCCCTCTACATTGTGGGCGGCTGGTGATACAGACGTTGGCCTTTTAAATGAATGAATGAATACACACTTATTTAGCACATAGATACCCAAGGGCATCCCAGCACATCTTGTGACACCTAATCATTCTTCATTAATCATGGAAAAAGAAAGGTTTTCAGCTGTTTCCTGAAACGGAGATAGTTAGGTTCAAGACGAATAAGGTAAGGGAGCTGGTTCCAAAATGTAGCTGCATGGCGAGGAAAACATCGGCCCCCCATCCGTGCCCGTTTAATCCTCGGGACTGACAGAAGTTTTTTATTGTTGTTTTATTGTTGTCACAATTAAAAGCAAAAAGTTTAGGGATGAACCTGCCAGAAGGGCCAAGTCCAAAAGCCCTAAGTCCCACTCGGGACTTCGCTGGGAGTATGCCCACAAAAACAAACATAGGCACTGTTGGACCCGGGGTCACCGGTCCACCTAGGGTAGCTTGGCTCGAGTGGGAAGGCCTAACTTCAAGGCAATTGTGTTATGCTTGCGTCACACTCACTCAGTAACCCTGCACCCCTCCACTTGGAAAATGACACCACACCTTGTTAGAAAATAATATAATGCTTTATAAAAATTCCTTATATTAGCTTACTCCGTTAGCAATGTATCACTTTAACACATTGAGCATTTCCACATATGATTACCTGCATCAATAAGAGCACAACATTGCATTTAGTTAAAGAACCTTTCCCCCAGAGGAAATGAGTTCAGCAAATCCACTTAATACTCTAATTTTCAGGCAGTTACTTTGCAGTTTAAATAAAACAAGCAGCAAGAAAACAAAATGCATCTATTCAGGGAAGCAAGATTGTGCATTACTTCTGTAAGGAAACAATATGGCATATCTCTTTTAGTAAGGTTGGAATATGCATTAATGTAGCAGGAGCCAGAATTATATACTCCCAGTAAAACAAGAACGTACATTAATTTCAGTCAGTAAACATGCACTTGATCTGGTAACCTGCAATGCCCTGGCTTCTGATTAGCTATAGTGTTGAACCAGCAGCAGTTCTATGGATGGCAGATCCCTGGATCCAGTAGAGTAGTTTTATCAGTTTAAGCTCCCTTGGTTCACATTACATCTATTACCAAGGATCAGGAAAGTAGGCCTGACACTTGGCCCAGTGGAGATTTCTCAGAATTTGTGTCCCGCACCAGCGCCCAAATCCCTGCTTACTTGCGGGCTTGAAGTTATTATTGGCAGTTTTAGCCGTCACAAGCAGCTTGGGGAACTTACACCTTCACAGGCAGTCTTCTGTTAAAGCGTCCGCTCCCTCGCAGGCAAGGCCGGCCTACACACTGGGCCTGCGCTGGGGAGAGGACACTTCCGCTACAATGCCCAGACGAGATTGCCGTTGCTCAGCCACCTCTACAGGCAGCCACTCCTCTCCTCCGAACGGCCGCGCTTCCTCCCAGAGAAGTCAAGCCCTCCACTGGGCCTGCGCGGGAGAGAAGTGTCTTCAATGCGGCGCCGCCCACTCAGGAAAGCCGTCAAGCCCGCCACTCGGCCTGCGCGAAGGGAAGGACGCCTCAATGCCGCGCCGCTCCCTCAACCAAGATCTCCTCAGTGAGGGGCAGCTGCACAGGCGTCGGATGGATTAACGGTTCCTCACCCTAGGAGGGAGTCGCGTTGCCCATAGGAGGGCACACCTAATCTCACTGCCCCACCAAAGCCTCACAGGGCCCACAGCCTGATGTCGCAGATCACGCGACCTCCACGCCACAACGGGGCCCCAGCAAAATCGTCCAAAAGGGGTGGGGGTCAGCGGTGGAGTATCTTCTCAGCGCTCCTCAGCACAAGTAAGTTGGGCAGGCACACGCAGTCTACATCCCCGCAGGAGCGGTGTCGCTAGAGAGGAGGGAGGGGGCAGTTCTCACAGACCCTTCTTGATACTCGTAGTTATCCAGTGCCCTCAGGACAGCTCTCACCCCCACAGGTCAAAGGGGCAGTACTTTTTAATCAGCACAAGCCCCAACAGTTGCTCTGGGACAATCCAGTGAAAGTGACAGCCTCTTCCTTTTGTGTGGAGACACCAGGGCAATGTTCATCTACTTAATACCTAGGCAGGGCAAGGCCTACCTTATATAGCCTAGGCCCAGGTCACTATAATGGGCCGGAAGGTTCTAGATCCCTCTAATGCTAACCTATGGGCCAAGCTCCGAGGTAAAACATTGTCAGTTGGCAGGCCACCGTTTTGTGAGGGTACCTACTCTTCCTCCATTTTACGAGAGCAGCTGCGCCGCATTACTAAATAGTAATAATGAGGCACCCAGAGACCTATGGTCAATACCAAAAAAAAATGTAGTGCACAAAAATTCAGAGGGTCAAAAAGGGGAGAAAAATTAGGAGGGACCACCCAAAGGACTGACAGGTCTAACAGGCACCACTGTGGGGGGCCACACCTTGGGGAACTTCTGAAGATACTTGCCCCCCAAAGTGTTGTGGCAGCCCGCTGCTAGACGGGGCTGCTTAAGAATGCAGGGGTCCCACAGGGCCTCCAACAGGCACCACCAATAGTCCCCTCTGAGCCCCCCCCAGCCCTTCCTGACTCACCGGACTACTCAGGGAGGTGGGTGCTCCTTCCGTGATGCGGGACTCGGTAATGCGGGGGCTCTCTGCCCAGTTCCCTTGCTGTGTGTAGATGCGACGAGGCTGCCCACGGGACTCACTCTGCCCGGTCCGCACTCCTGGGACCAGGACCGGACTGGCACGCCTGCAAGCCTGGCCGCAGCTTCCTCCAAGCCGGGGAGGAAGCAGTAATTGAGCCCGCGAGGATCCTCGCCTTCTCTCTGCCGGCCTTTCTCCTTTGAGGGGCTTCCTCTGCTTCCTGGAAGCCCCGCCCATGGGAGACATCGCCGGGTTTGCCTTCTGGGTCGCGCTGCTTCCTGGGTGCACGTGGGGAAGCCCTCGAGGTCAGGCAAATCCCTGCGTGGCCCCAGGATGACGCGGCGGGAACCCTGACAGCCGGGGACCAATCCAAGCGCGTCTAGGAGGCGGGCCCAGCACTCTATCCGGAAGCCCCCGGGGCCGGCAGCAATGAAGTCAGTAAAACCACGGGGTAGGCTCCTGTTTAAAGGTACACAATTGCGGGGTAGGCACCCGCTTAAAGATAGGGTCCCTGGCGATTCAGCAGGTAGCGGGGTGGCACCCGATTAAAGGTATAAACGATACCCAAATTCGCAGGGTGGGCTCCTGCGTTGAATTAAAGCAAAAAATGGGGGATCATCACACCGGGGAATCCGTCTGGTTGCAGCTTCGCGCTGCGGCCACCAGTACTCTGAGACAATAGTGGAGAGCACTCAGGACTGGGACGATGTAGCACTCTTTAGAAAAACGACAAACCAAGCGCCACTTAAAATAAAGGAACAATCGCTCCCAGCCCTCAAAGGGAAGTTTCAGTGCTCCTCTGGAGGAGAAATGAAGTGCTGCTCAGTCGCTTTTAGGGACACAAGTTTACAAGTCCAAAAGAAGTCCAGCTAGGCCCTTAAGCAGGCAGGGGGCAAAGGCTGGGCCCAGGGGCCAGCTCATAGGGCCCTCCAGACAGGAAGGCAGTCCCCAGTTGTGGTCCTCCTGGCGTCCAGCAGCAGCAGGCCCCCTTAAATTAGGATCAGGAGAAGAACAACTTGTAAGGGGTCACAGCCCCTTTTTGTACACAGAAACCCTTTGTCTGTAGGGTGGTGGGGGAACGAGTTGCAGCTGGTTTTGAGCACTCCGATGTGTTCAGCCCCTCTCCCCATTCACTGGCCAGGCTAGAGTCATCAGTCGCACCACAGGGGGCGGAGCCAGCATTGTGTGGGGAAAGCCCAGCCCTATTCAGGTCCCAGGTGCACACCTCCCTCACATCACTCATGCAGATCTCTCCACTCACCACCGGGGCAGACCCATCCTGACTTCCTGGAGCCAGGCTCACCAGCCAGCTCCAGCCAATCACAAGCCAGGCAGCCAATTCACATACATTACACAGACATGCCAACTTCTAGAAGTTGCACATCCACAGTAGACAACGCCGCACACATCATCGCGCAGCATTTAATCACACGAGTCCACACATATCAAACTCGCATCTGCACTCCCAACGCATCAGGAACTACCAGGGACACATACATTCCACATGCATTCCTATGGGAGGGCAGGCCACCCTCACTACACACACGCACTTTACCCTGGGACACAGTGGTCAAGTGCGCAGAAGCCAAAAATCACTAACACCAGGTCACAATTAAAAGAAAAACGTTTAGAGGTGAACCTGCCAGAAGGGCCAAGTCCAACACACAGCATTCATCCTCGTGCACTGCCAGCTCTGCACCCACACAGCACAACATTCAACCTTGTGCACTGCAAGCTCTGCATCCACACAGCACAGCATTCATCCTTGTGCACTGCCAGCTCTGCACCCACACAGCACAACATTCAACCTTGTGCACTGCCAGCTCTACATCCACACAGCACAGCATTCATCCTTGTGCACTGCCAGCTCTGCACCCACACAGCACAGCATTTAACCTTGTGCACTGCAAGCTCTGCACCCACACAGCACAGCATTCAACCTTGTGCACTGCAAGCTCTGCATGCACACAGCACAGCATTTAACCTTGTGCACTGCAAGCTCTGCATGCACACAGCACAGCATTCATCCTTGTGCACTGCCAGCTCTGCATCCACACAGCACAGCATTCATCCTTGTGCACTGCCAGCTCTGCACCCACACAGCACAGCATTCAACCTTGTGCACTGCCAGCTCTGCATCCACACAGCACAGCATTCATCCTTGTGCACTGCCAGCTCTGCACCCACACAGCACAGCATTCAACCTTGTGCACTGCCAGCTCTGCATCCACACAGCACAGCGTTCATCCTTGTGCACTGCCAGCTCTGCACCCACACAGCACAGCATTTAACCTGGTGCACTGCAAGCTCTGCACCCACACAGCACAGCATTCAACCTTGTGCACTGCAAGCTCTGCATGCACACAGCACAGCGTTTAACCTTGTGCACTGCAAGCTCTGCATGCACACAGCACAGCATTCATCCTTGTACACTGCCATCTCTGCACCCACACAGCACAGCATTCAACCTTGTGCACTGCAAGCTCTGCATCCACACAGCACAGCATTCAACCTTGTTCACTGCCATCTCTTCACCCACACACCACAGCATTCAACCTTGTGCACTGCAAGCTCTATATCCACACAGCACAGCATTCATCGTTGTGCACTGCCAGCTCTGCACACGCACAGCACAGCATTCATTGTTTTGCACTGACAGCTCTGCAAACACACAGCACAGCATTCGACCTTGCAGTCACGGCCCGCATTGATCACTCTACAGTATGCCACTATTGCAGCTTGAAGTAATTTCAACCATTGCCCCATGTTAAACTATGGGAGGGCAGATCGCATAGGTAGTGAAAACAGATGGGTATTCCTCACTACCTAGGCAGGGAACACACGTGTACCTGCCTGCCTTTCACCTACCTCTTGCTCCACCACTAGTGCTTACCCTAAGGGTGCTCTAGTAGTAGTGAAAGGTACCCTCAGGATTGGTCAGTGGTTAAGAAAGGCCAACCTGAGCATAAGTGGAACTGAGCAGACAGACCTGCAATGGCAGGCTTGACATTCAAAAACTACAAGGGTGTGAGTGTGCACCCTCAGGCACACAATGGCAGGCTTCACACATTTAAAAACCACATGGGTGTGCGTGTGCAACCACAGGCACGCAATGGGAGGCTTGACATGTTGAAAAACATCAGGTAAGCAGCAACTCCTAACATGTGTAGGGAGGGTGTGCACACTTTCACACTGCATGGACATTGGGAAAGTGCCCAGAGCCCTGATGATTCAAACACAATCAGCAAAACCCGGGAGGAAAAAGCTAAACGTTTATTGTTAGAATTGGGGGTCTCTATTTGGCACAGCACAGCATTCAACCTTGTGCACTGCCAGCTCTGCATCCACACAGCACAGCATTCATCCTTGTGCACTGCCAGCTCTGCACCCACACAGCACAGCATTCAACCTTGTGCACTGCCAGCTCTGCATCCACACAGCACAGCGTTCATCCTTGTGCACTGCCAGCTCTGCACCCACACAGCACAGCATTTAACCTGGTGCACTGCAAGCTCTGCACCCACACAGCACAGCATTCAAACTTGTGCACTGCAAGCTCTGCATGCACACAGCACAGCGTTTAACCTTGTGCACTGCAAGCTCTGCATGCACACAGCACAGCATTCATCCTTGTACACTGCCATCTCTGCACCCACACAGCACAGCATTCAACCTTGTGCACTGCAAGCTCTGCATCCACACAGCACAGCATTCAACCTTGTTCACTGCCATCTCTTCACCCACACACCACAGCATTCAACCTTGTGCACTGCAAGCTCTATATCCACACAGCACAGCATTCATCGTTGTGCACTGCCAGCTCTGCACACGCACAGCACAGCATTCATTGTTTTGCACTGACAGCTCTGCAAACACACAGCACAGCATTCGACCTTGCAGTCACGGCCCGCATTGATCACTCTACAGTATGCCACTATTGCAGCTTGAAGTAATTTCAACCATTGCCCCATGTTAAACTATGGGAAGGGCAGATCGCATAGGTAGTGAAAACAGATGGGTATTCCTCACTACCTAGGCAGGGAACACACGTGTACCTGCCTGCCTTTCACCTACCTCTTGCTCCACCACTAGTGCTTACCCTAAGGGTGCTCTAGTAGTAGTGAAAGGTACCCTCAGGATTGGTCAGTGGTTAAGAAAGGCCAACCTGAGCATAAGTGGAACTGAGCAGACAGACCTGCAATGGCAGGCTTGACATTCAAAAACTACAAGGGTGTGAGTGTGCACCCTCAGGCACACAATGGCAGGCTTCACATATTTAAAAACCACATGGGTGTGCGTGTGCAACCACAGGCACGCAATGGGAGGCTTGACATGTTGAAAAACATCAGGTAAGCAGCAACTCCTAACATGTGTAGGGAGGGCGTGCACACTTTCACACTGCATGGACAGTGGGAAAGTGCCCAGAGCCCTGATGCTTCAAACACAATCAGCAAAACCCGGGAGGAAAAAGCTAAACGTTTATTGTTAGAATTGGGGGTCTCTATTTGGCACAGATAAGTACTTGTGACAAACAGGGACCCTCTCCTCTTGTCAGGGCAAGGGACTCACTCCTTAGAATAACCCCTGCTCACCCTCTAGATTGCGTGGCACTAGCAGACAAGGCTGATCTTCAGAGCGTTCAATGGTTAAGCATTTATGACAGTATACAGCAATCAAATGACCCACCATGAATGGACACCAGTTTTAGGATTTATAAAAATAAGTATACTATAGATATATATAGTATACTTATTTTTATAAATCCTAAGATTCGGTGTGTAACTCGGCTAAGGGATGAGCAGAGATGCACGGGCAGGGTGGCAGCAGCACGGGGAAAGGATCAGGGTGCGTTGCGGCCCAACTTTGGTGCGTACCTCGGCTCGGGGATGAGCGGAGACACACGGGCAGGGCGGTAGCGGCAAGGGTTTCCACTGCAGGGTTTGTGAGGTGCACTGTGCGACGGCTCCAGCGGCAGATGGACACTGGCAGTCCAGCGGCTCTTGGGGAAGGGCCCAATGTTACTGGGGCTCAGTTCAGGGAGCAAGCTCGCTTACAAGCCCTTGGAGATCGTTTTCAAAAGCACAAGTAGATTCAAAAGTCTCTCAGTCTTTTCCTCTCCTTCTTGCAGCAAGGCACCCACCACAGGCCAGTCTCCCAGGTCAGAAACAGTACTTCTCCATAAAGCTTTTCCAGGTCCTTCTCTCCGGGCAGAGGTTCTTCTTGGCGCAAACAGGATCTGATTTCTTAGGAGCAGGGCTCCTACTTTTATACACAAAATCCTTTGTTCTTGCGGACAGGGGGGCCTGTGCCTAATCCAGTTCAGTTCCTGAGCAATTTGTTTTGCAGACTCAGGCTTCTTCTTTCAGTGAATAGGGCAGGGACATCAGACGCTCCGCAGGAGGTGGAGCCAGCATTGTGGTGACAAGTACAGTCCAGGAGTACTCTGTTGACAGTCTTCCCCTCTCTCCTCACAAAGTGCAGGGCAGAGTCATCAGTCACTCCCCAGGGGGCAGAGCCAGCATTGAGGTGGCAGAGCACAGCCCTATTCAGAGTCAAGGGGCACTCCTCCCACCTATCCTGGTGTAATCTCTCTATTCACCACCTTTCAGCCCCAGCCGGTCTCCTGGAATTCCCCAGCCCTGTGTCACACAGAAACCAGACAGCAGATACAGATAAGAGCAGAGGCGGGCTGAAATGGTTACGCAAGCAAATGCCAGCTTTCTAAAAGTGGCATTTGCAAGCACAGAACAGTAAAATAAACTTTACTAAAAGATGTATTTTATTATTCGGAGTTCAGGCATACCTAACTTGAATTTCTACCATGTTCCCTGAATCTGTTGGGATTATAGAGTGTAATAATTCCAGCAGCCCATTCTGGCCTATGAGAACAGGTAGCTTTCCAATAGTGAAAAACGAAAATGGCTGTAATTCACTATTAGGACAAGCGACACACATCAGGGCTTGCCCTACCTTATGCTTACAATGCACCCTGCCCTAGGGTCTACCATAGGGGTGTCTCACATGAAGAAAAGGGAAGGTTTATAGGCTGGCAAGTTTGTGCACTTGCCCAGCCAGCATGACAGTACCAGACGGTATGCAGGTTCTGCAATGGCAGACCTCAGACACATTTTACCAGGCTGCTTCTGTGGGTGGTACAACCAGTGCTGCAGGCCCACTAGCAGCATTTATATTTACCAGCCCTGGCACTCCTGGTGCACTTTACAGGGGTCTGTCAGTAAACCAAATAAGCCAATCATGGAATCCAATCAATGTATACACTTTTCATAGAGAGCACTTGCACTGTGGCACTGATTGGCAGTGGCACAGTGCTCTGAACAGGTAACACCAGCAAAACACATGAGGCAAGCAACAAAAAGTGGAAGGGAGACTCACGCCAAGGTGCCAGGTCTAACATTTAGGTAAAGAGTACCTGAAGAGTATCAGGTGTAACACCAGTTCAATGTTTTACTCTCTTCCGAAGGGAGCGTTAGGGCAGGACAGGGCCAGTGCATCATTGCTGCTGATTGGCAACGAGTGGCCACTTCAGTTTGAAGTGCGCATGCCGGTTTGGCTGACTATCTGGTTACGGCCAGACCGCCATGTGCAATTCCAACCTCTGACAATACATGATCAAAGCAATTCTTAAAAAGCATTGATGGAGCCATTTGAAGCTTCATTGTGGCAATCATTCATTCATTCATTATGAGAGGTAACGGAAGGGTGTGATGCATCGTTTAATGCACACTTATAAAATGGGCTAGTGCACTGCGAACAGACTCTACAGGGCCCAGGCTGCATCCACCCCACACGGAGCAGCCTCTATCTTACAGGTCGCACTGCAGGGACTCTTCAAGGGCCCTTCCATGGTCATCTCCAGAGTCAAAGACCAGGACCGGGAGAGCGCACATGCTTTCTCCAAGTAGTATGTGATCAGTTCCTTGCACTGTTGGTTTGGAAATCGCGCCAGGGCTTTTTTACTGTCTGGTCAAGAGCTGGCTTTAGCGCTGGTGTCCGGTGCAGCAAGGTTTTTGGCAAAATGACCTCCACCTCGGATTCCTTTAGAAACATCCAGCAAAAGTGTCCCTCATCTCTCCATAGCTCCTCTCTCACATACATTTCATTTGTTTTAAAGCGCTGATTACGACTGATTTTACAAATCCACTCAGCTATCTGCAAAAAAGCAGATCTGTTCTTCGCAGCAGGGATATTATCCCACTGCTCTACTTTATTGCGAGTCAAAACTGCCACTAGACAGAACTCCATTTTTCTCTCTCTCTAGCAGGAACATTAACCACTGCGTCATCTTGACAGATTTATTACTGCCTGAAAGCTGGAAGCACAAGGAACTCTGCAGCAGGTGCTTCTCATTGTAAGTTATTGCTCAACACAGCCCCCCCCCCCTTTGCAGTCAGTGCGTCCCTCCAGGTCAGCGCCCGGTGCGGCCGAACCAGTCGCACCGCCCTAAAGCCAGCCCTGGTCCGGTCTCAGTGGCTTCCCTTGGCTGCAGACAGTCCACCTCGCTGTGACACTTCAAGCGCCAGCACAAGGGTGGTGAACCTTAACAAACTCCTCAAAGGTGTTATGATGCAAGCCTATCTTCAAAGTTCTTACCCCTCACAGGACCCAAGGGGCCAACGTGCAAAACACTCCAGTTTAGCGAGGGGTGAACGCAAACTTGTAACCGACCCAGAACCAGAGCTTTAAATGGGCCGGTACTGTCCAGTAATGAGAACCGGCACTTTTTATTTTGAGAGCGAGAGCGCTGGCACTTCTCAAGAGAGATGTACTAGTTTGAACTGGAGAGCACGGCACTTCTCAAGAGATGTACTAGTTTAATTGAACACCGGCACTTCTCAAGAGGGATGTACTAGTTTGAATTGAACACCTGCTCTTCTCAAGAGAGATGTACTAGTTTGAATTGGAGAGCACCGACACTTCTCAAGAGAGATGTACTAGTTTGAATTGGAGAGCACGGCACTTCTCAAGAGAGATGTACTAGTTTGAATTGGAGAGTGCCGGCTCTTCTCAAGAGAGATGTACTAGTTTGAATTGGAGAGCACCGACACTTCTCAAGAGAGATGTACTAGTTTGAATTGGAGAGCACTGACACTTCTCAAGAGAGATGTACTAGTTTGAATTGGACACCTGCTCTTCTCAAGAGAGATGTACTAGTTTGAATTGGAGAGCACCGACACTTCTCACGAGAGATGTACTAGTTTGAATTGGAGAGCACGGCACTTCTCAAGAGAGATGTACTAGTTTGAATTGGAGAGTGCCGGCACTTCTCAAGAGAGATGTACTAGTTTGAACTGGAGAGCACGGCACTTCTCAAGAGAGATGTACTAGTTTGAATTGGAGAGCACGGCACTTCTCAAGAGAGATGTACTAATTTGAATTGGAGAGTGCGGGCACTTCTCAAGAGAGATGTACTAGTTTGAATTGGAGAGTGCCGGCACTTCTCAAGAGAGATGTACTAGTTTGAATTGGAGAGCACTGGCACTTCTCAGAAACAAGCAGATACTCTGGTACAAGGTAACTGCACTTCTATTTTCCCATTTCACGCACTGCCCAGTACTGCAGGCAGCACGGTTCCCTGGCAACACTGCACACTAACAACCTTGTGCAAAGGCAGCCTTATTGCTAGAAGAGATGTACTGTCTGAGCGGGGACAGCTCCTGTGCATGTGAGCAGTCCTGCGGGGTGCCGTGCGTACTCGCATTCCTGCACCCTCGCAATCCTGTGCACGGCTGCTCTTCTGTGCTTTTGTGAGTTTGTGCATTCAGTGTTTGCTCTGCACGGTAACCCAGGAAGCAGGTGTGCCCTCAAGCATTGTTACAGAGGCAGATCTATGTACAGCAGGTGTTATGGACCGCTAGTTCTGTGCACTGAGCCTTACAGGCAGCTTTGCACTATGCTAGCTATGTGTGCAGGTAGCGCTGCACTGAAGTCCGCCTGTGCAAGAACACTGTGCAGGCAGCCCTGAGAATAAGCTGCACTGTGCCCTGCAGCCCACCAGACGGTTCCACTTTTGCACTAGTCGGTCTGTGCACTGGAAGCTCAAATTATTTGGAGGGTGCAGGGGACCCTGTGCTGACAGGTAGCCTTAAACAGAAACAGCCATAGAAATGTAAGCCCAGCCTGCTGAGAGCACATGCAGTCCTGCACAGTGCCAGCCCTGTGCATTTCCACCTGAGTGCACTGCCATCCATGTGCACTATCAGCCCATAACGTTGCCAGCCCTGCTCATTTACCCTGTGCACGCTGCCAGCCCTGAACGCTGCCAGACTTCGGCATTGTCAGCCCTGTGCACCTCCATCTGTATGCATTTCCAACCATGTACTCTGCCAACTCTGCACACTGCCAGCCATGGACACAGCCAGCCCTGTGCACTGCGACCCTTGCACATTTACAGCCCCACCCGCCGCCAGCCACACCTGACGCTGCCAGCCCCGGACACACCCCCGCCAAGACCCAGACGCCGCCAGCCCCGGATACACCCCAGCTAAGACCCAGACGCCGCCAGCCCCAGACACACCCCCGCCAAGACCCAGACGCCGCCAGCCCCGGACACACCCCCGCCAAGACCCAGACACCGCCAGCCCCGGACACACCCCCGCCAAGACCCAGACACGGCCAGCCCCAGACACACCCCCGCCAAGACCCAGACACCGCCAGCCCCAGACACACCCCTACCAAGACCCAGACACACCCCCGCCAAGACCCAGACACACCCCCGCCAAGACCCAGACACCGCCAGCCCCAGACACCGCCAGCCCCAGACACCGCCAGCCCCAGACACCACCAGCGCCCCGGACCCCGCCAACCATGGACGCCACGGACCCCGCCAATGCCCCTGACACCGCCAGCACGTTACTGTTGTAGCATTGATTGGTGCTCAGTCCGCGTTTCCTCCGGAGAAAGTGAGGTTTAGTGAATTTGTTTTTTTAAACAGTCGGTCGTCCTCTTTCAGATCCTTTCAAAGGAGTTCTGAGGCAGAAGATTCACGAGCTGTCCTTGCACTGGCAGCTTCTTTCCAGAGTTGAAAGATTAGTCAAGCCAGTTCCAGGGACGCAAATACAGCTCTGGGAAACAACTTCAAAATATATAAAGACTCTACTCAGTAGTTCGAAACTGTTTCCGTTGCTCAGACCCCAAACAGCACTCACCTTTGGTATTCAGAGGGTTCTTTTAGAACAGGAAATTTTTCAAAGAGTCTTAGGTTTAATTATTTAGAACAGTAAGTGAAAACTGACCTGTGTTGTTGCTTCAGTTGAGTGTAAAGGTCCGTTGATTCCACCTGCATTAAAAAGAAGAGAAAGGTTAATAGTTCTACCAACAGTATCCGATACGGATTAGTTAATAGACTGCACATTAGTTACTTTGAATTGTAATTGCATTCCTATAGGATAGTCACGCATTGTGCATTGAAATCACTAGGAGTGAAGGATAATAATAAAACCATTTCTAAAGCGCCTGGTTACACTCAACACGGTGTGTCCCCGCGCTATGATTGCTGTCAACCCCCTAAGTAGTTGTTACCACCAGGCCAAGAGACTTGGCAAATTCTAGCAGAAGTTAAGTATGTGGAAAAGGGTAGGTTTTAAGTTTAAGGCGAAATCTTGCTTCTGATGGCTCCATACGGAGTTCAATGGGAAGCTCATTCCAGTATTCACCCGCTAAGTACTGAATGAGCAGCCTCCCATTCTGGCCTTTCGGATGCGAGGTACCATGAACAACATAGTACCCAGTGATCTCAAATTGCGTCTGGGACAGTAAATGGTTAGTAGCTTTTGTAAATACGCTGGGCCTTTCCCTTGGGCGATGCGCAATGCACAACACTTTAAACCTAATGCGTTCTTTGATAGGGAAGCCAATGAAGTGTTGACAGGGCCTGTTTCCCTGATGCTCTACGAGGCAGGTTCAGCACCAGACGTGCAGCAGCATTTTGAACACGCTGCAGTTGCTGAAGCCCTTTCTTACTTAGGCCTATGAGCAGGGAGTTGCCATAGTCAAGATGGGGCGTGACTAAAGCATGAATTCGAGTTTTCCTGACACTGATAGGCAGAAGGTCTAACACTTTGCGTAGTGTTTTTAGGATGCCATAGCATCTTCCTATCACTTTTCCAACATGTTGTTTAAAGGATAGATTAGCATCCAATAGGACACCCAAATTCTTCACAGTCTCCGAAAGAGAAGGTGTCGGACCTAGTTCAGACGGCCACCACGCGGGCGACCAAATGGTTGGAGTTTTTCCAATTACCAACAGCTCTGTCTTGTCACCATTTAGACGTAGACAGTTATCATTCATCCAGCTTGCTAATGCCATGAGGCAGGTGGAAAAATTAATTGCAGCTTCATCATTCTGTCCCTGGGTAAGTGTGATCATTAATTGAGTATCATCGGCATTTGTGACAATGTCTACTCCAAATGATTCCACAATGTGAGCTCGGGGTTCCATATAAAGATTAAATATTGTCGGGCTCAGACTTGAGCTCTGTGGAACCCCGTGCCTCAACCCCCGGGGGGAGGATTTGAATGGGGGACAGTGCACTTGGAAACTTCTATTTTCGAGAAAAGATCTTATCCACTCGAGGGCCGAACCTTCCACTCCCATTTCTGAGAGGCGAGACAGCAGTAAGGTGTGCGATACGGTGTCAAATGCCGCACTTAGATCTAATAATACCAATGCTGCTGTCTGCCCGTCATCTACTTTCTGTCTCAAAAGTTCAGTGGAGAAGAGGACAGCTGATTCAGTGGAATGGCTAGCCCTAAACCCCGACTGAGTGGGGTGTAAGATGCCCTTCTTCAAGATATTCCATGAGCTGCACATTAACTATTTTCTCTACCACTTTCATACAAAATGGAAGAAGAGAGATGGGGCGTAGGTTCTGCAACTGGGAGATGTGCAAATTGGACTTCTTTTTCAAAGGAATTACCTGAGCCCTTTTCCATACATCTAGCACATGGCACTCCTGAAAAGATAGGGTCAGGGCCTGCATCAAAGAGGAGGTCTCAAAGATGCTTGCTCTTGGGGTGACTGAGTCCTCCAGCAGTCCTTGGGCCAGCCCAGTGGTCTTGGTCCCAAAGGCTGCAGCGCCGGGTGCCACACCCAAACTCCGGTTCTGTGTGGACTACAGAGGACTCAAATCAGTCACCAAGACTGACGTGCACCCCATCCCCCAAAGCTGATGAGCTCATTGATCGGTTAAGGGCTGTCCGGTACCTCAGCACATTTGACTTGACGTCTAGGTACTGGCAGATCGCCTTTACTGATGGGGCCAAAGAGGTCAGCATTCTACACACCAGATGGGCATTTCCAGTTATGGGTTTTGCCATTTAGGATGAAGAATGCCCCTGCCGGTGGCCAACTACATGGGCGAGTGAGTCGCACGACGCTGCAGCTCCGATGAGCCGAATTGATCCGTCGCTCTTTCACCCATCCAGCCACCCGAAGAGTCCCCCGGAGGTGTGGAGGAAAGGTAGCAGACCTTGGTGGCTGCCTTGGAGGTCTCCCGGAGGCCGGGGAGAGGCGGAGAAATACCGGGAAAAGTTTTGGCGCCCAGGCCCGGACCCATGATGGCGGGGCCCGCAGCAAAGTGAGAGCAGAGCCGGAGATCGTGCCCAGTGATCGCCCAGGGAGGCAAGGGTACGAGCACTGCAGTATCTGGGGGCTCCAAGACAGCAGGTGAGCCCCGGGGATCCTGGCCGGGCCATCGGACAGGGAGCGTGATCCGCTGGAGGACACTGGGGGCCTGATACCCACGCCCTGAATGGGGGTCCCCGGACGAGAGCGTGCGGAGGACCGGTGACCCCACTTACAGCATCCGAGAAGTTGAGTGACCTCCTCTCCCCCTTTCAGCCACCCAGGACTGTAGCGACGCACCGGGGGGCAGACTGAGACCGGGTGTTCTGCGTGGCGAGACTGCCGCCTCCACCTGCCTAACACCCATGATCCGGGAGAGGAGGTACTGAGGACGGACAGTGAGCTACAGCCGCAAAAGGTTGCGGGGGCGGCGCTCGGCGGCACCCCGGGGACATTTGAGAGGTGATTCTGAGACCAACTGCATGTGGGGGGGTTCCTAACTGCCCCCCTCCCTGTCTCGAACTGACTGGTGGGCCTTGCGTACCTGGAACATGGAAAGAAAGGCCCTGATCGGGTGATCGAGCTGCGACTGGCACTGGCCCAGGGAGAAGCCCGAGGTGGTTCCTTTGGAGGCCGAGTTGGGAGAGCACCTGCTACCACTGGATCTGGGACGGGGAACCAGCCTGACCAAGCGGCCCGACCACCATACGCCGGTGTACACTACCCTCGGACCGGACATATTGCGCATCGAGACCCAGGAGGTCTATGAGGTCCCACCGACCCCTTAGGAGAGCAGACTTCTGTGCGCTGTGTCCCTGAGGCATGAACACTGACCCTTAGAGGTGCTACTGATGGATGAAAAGTCCATGCAGGACTTCTGGGCGCTGTGTCCCTGAGGCATGAACACTGACCCTTAGAGGCGCTACTGACGGACTTCTGGGTGCTGTGTCCCTGAGGCATGAACATGACCCCCTCAGAGGCGCTACTGATGGACTTCTGGGTGCTGTGTCCCTGAGGCATGAAAACTACCTTAGAGGTGCTACTGACGGACTTCTGGGCGCTGTCTCTGAGGCATGAACATGACCCCCTCAGAGGCGCTAATGACGGACTTCTGGGCGCTGTGTCCCTGAGGCATGAACATGACACCCTCAGAGGCGCTACTGACGGACTTCTGGGCGCTGTGTTCCTGTGGCATAAACACTGACCCTCAGAGGCGCTAAAGATGGATGAAAACTCTGTGCAGGACTTCTGTGTGCTGTGTCCCTGATGCATGAACATGACTCCCTCAGAGGCGCTACTGACAGACTTCTGGGTGCTGTGTCCCTGTGGCATGAACACTGACCCTCCGAGGCGCTACTGATGGACTTCTGGGCGCTGTGTCCCTGAGGCATAAACACTGACCCTTAGAGGTGCTACTGACGGACTTCCAGGCGCTATGTCCCTGAGATATGAACATGACATCCTCAGAGGCGCCACTGGCGGACTTCAGAGCGCTTTGTCCCTGAGGCATGAGCACTGACTCAGAGGTGCTACTTACAGACTTCTGGGCACTGTGTCCCTGTGGCATGAAAACAGACCCTCTGAGGTGCTACTGACGGACTTCTGGGCGCTGTGTCCCTGTGGCATGAACACTGACCCTCTGAGGTGATTGAGTACGGACCTATGAAACTGGGTTGTAGTTTTCTAGACCCTGGGAATTTGAGATTTTTGATGGATAACCAAACCTTTTCACCTATCTCATAGGGTGGTTCTACTCTGCGGGGTTTATCCGCTTGATGTTTCATATCTTCTTTGGCTTTTTTTAATTCTTGAATGGCGCTTTCCTAAACTGCTTTCAACGGTTGATGATGTTCTTTTAATGCTGGGATGTTATCAAGTTCAGTCGGAAAGGGAATGGGTAAAAACACTGGATGTTGAGCATAATTAAAGAAGAAAGGGGAGACCCCGTTGGAAGTGTGAGTTGCATTATTATATGCGAATTCTGCCAATGGGATAGTCTCCACCCGGGTAGTAGAAAGACTGGTTAGAAGACAATGTGAATATTGCTCTAAAGTCTGATTTGTTCTGTCAGTCTGCCCATCTGTCTGTGGGTGATAGACCGTAGAAAGTCTGTGATCCATTTGTAACAATGAACACACCCCTTGCCAGAACTTGGAGATGAATTGAGGACCTCTGTCAGATATAATAACAGATGGGACGCCATGTAACCGAATGACATGAGTTAAAAAGATCTGTACTAGCTCTTAAGAACATGGTATTCTGTTTAAAGGGACAAAATGGGCCATCTTAGACAACATATCCACTACTATGTATATTGTGTTATACCCTTGACTATTTGGGAGCTCAGTTATAAAAATCCATGCTCATCGTATGCCAAGGCCTGGGAGGAGCAGGTATAACCCTTAGTAAGTGTATAACAAAGGAGAGAGTAAGGGAGGTTTGCACAGTCTATGTGTGGTGGGAACTCCTGGTCCCCTAAACTAGAATTAAACAAACAATGGAGGAGTACCCCCTATAGGCAAAAAATACAAAGAAGAGATTCCTTCTGTGTCAGGAGCTTAAGGCTCTGGTTTAGCAAAAGATTGCCCCAACCTTTTTTTTATAGGACAGTCATAGTCCTTAAAGAAGACCCCTCACTCACCAACCTGGTTGGTGACATGCTTCATCATTGGGGTCCCACCCCATAGGCCGAGTGCCTATAGGGTGTGCTGCGACACCTGGTTACAGTGGAGCGGGTTTCTTTGATTTTTATATGTGCAAAGGATAATTGTGAAAAGTTTATTAAAAAGGGTCAAGTCTACTCACACCAAGAATTTATTCTGGAGTGCTTGAACCCTATTAAAATATATGTGGCACCAGTGCCTATTTAGGAAGGTTTAGGTGCTTCGAGACGTGTGAAAAAGAATTAAAAATAGCCAAGTGTGCTATGTGAGTTATTTACAATTAAAAGTAGGTCTACATGTTTCAACCATTGGTAATATTATTTGGTTTTCGTCAGGACCGTGTTGTTTGAACGGGGTGGTCCACACACGCTAAGGCGTGTCGAGCCCTCGTTCAAAAGCAGACCATAAATAGTGGTCTGGTGTTAAAAAGTGCTTTTTCCTGAGTTCAGGAGAAAAACCTGTGGGATAGAAAAACATATAAAAGGTTGGGTAAACATACTGGGGATAACAAGACAAGGGTACATATTACAACAGTTATTGTGCTAGGTGAGTACTCAGGTGATAGTAGAACACCTAACATTTCAGGTCGTACCCGTGGTCTGTCTGTGGTAGTCGACAGTGGTGCTCAGGCACCGGAGCGTAAAAGTGCTAAAATTGATTCCAGCAACTAGTTAATGCACTAGTTGTAGGAAACTAAGACTCAAAGCCTTTTTTGAAAAGAGAACCCCAACAGAAGAAAGCACTGACTTAAATGAGACTGGACTCCGGAATAAGTCCACATTCACACCACCACCCCACATGGTTCCTGTAGAAATCTCCACGTTTGAGCAGGCTGTTTTCAATGAGGTGGAGAAAATATCCCCTAAGAAGCCTTTCATGAATCTCACTAAACAAGAAAGTATTGCACTGAAAAATCTACAGAACTCCGACACCATTATCATAAAACCAGCTGATAAGGGCGGAGGGATAGTCATCCAGGATAAATCAGCCTACCAAACAGAATGCCTCAGATTACTGGGGGATCACTTGAATTATCGCAGACTACCGATGGATCCCACAGATGACCTCAGGGGAGAGATCATATCACTTGTGGAACATGGAGAAGCAGAAGGCTACCTCTCCAAACAAGAGGCGGATTTCCTTTGCAAAAGCGAAGGCAAGATTCCCTACTTTTACACGCTCCCAAAACTGCACAAAAATAAAATTCCACCACCTGGGAGACCCATTGTTTCAGGGATTGGTTCATTACTGGAACCCCTGTCCTGTTTTTGTGATGTCTTTTTCAAAACGATGGTCCAAAAAACTAGCACCTACTTACAGGATACAAAAAGTGTACTACGCCTCCTGGATCAACTGACCGTAGATGATGATACCATCTTGGTTAGCTTTGACATTGAGAGCTTATATACAAGCATTCCCCAGGATGCTACCCTGGAGGTACTCAAAAGGGCTCTTGAAAAAGAAGATTGGACCTCCAGAACCCCAAGAGAATTCATCTTAGAATGCACAAGACTGGCCTTGAAGAAAAACTATTTCCAGTATGAGGACAAGATCTTTCTCCAAACTGGGGGCACTTCTATGGGCAGTACTTTTGCTCCTAGTGTAGCGGGTTTGTACGTTTATGATTTTGAGGAGAAGTACATCCTGAGCCAGCAAAACCCCTACAGTTCTAATATCTTACTATGGAGAAGATATATAGACGATGTGCTGACAATTTGGAAAGGAAGTGAAGACACGTTATCAAGCTTCTTTAACTGGATTAACACAAGAGATGAACATTTGAAATTCACTTGTGTAAAGGACCTAAATTCGTTGGTCTTTCTGGATCTCACCATAACGAAAATCAATGGTAAACTATCAACTGCCACCCACTATAAACCCACAGCCAAAAACAATTTACTCTGCTACGAAAGTTTTCATCCTAGACCTCTGCAGGAAAACTTACAGTATGGGCAATACCTACGGCTACGCAGAAATTGCAGCGAACTTGATGATTATAAACACCAGGCCCAGGATCTCACAACCAATCTGAAGAACCGGGGGTACCCTAACAAAATCCTCAATAAGAGTCAAAAATGAGCCCGCAACCAACACCGAGCAGCCCTCTTAGAGGATGCAACCAGAACAGAAGAGGAACCTTCACTAACATGTGTTACAACATATAACACGATTTCCAATGACGTAACTAAAATTATAGGAAAACACTGGAGCATCCTCAACACTGGTAATCTGCATTGGGAAAAGCCCCTTTTCTCATATAGAAGGGCTAGGAGCATCAGAGATGCAGTGGTGAATACCAGACCTAAAACAACTATAGTGGAGAATGAGTCTGTCCTGAACATATGGGGGCTGCCAAAAGTGACAGGACACTACAAATGTGGCAATTGCAGCGTATGCCCCTTTACCAACAATGCTAAAACATTACAACTAGAACCCAACAAAGTGTGGACGATCAGGGGGCATACGAACTGTAATAGTGAAAACGTGGTGTATTTGCTAACATGTCCTTGTGACCTAAGATACGTGGGCATGACTAGCAGAAAAATCAAGACACGCATTGGTGAACACAGAAGCACCATCAGGTGCAAAAAGACCAATACAAAGCTTACCGAACATTTTCTGTCGGTTGGCCACAGTGCGGATGACATCCACTGGACAATAATAGAACAAATAAGACCAGGAACCAATGTAAACCAACGCCTTTTTGAGAAGGAACAAAGGTGGGTTTACAGACTTCCCACCTATAAAACTGGTCTCAACGATAATATCCCATGGAATTCAGTAATGGGGTAATCCACCTCCGCTAATATAGTGTGCGAGTCAATTCCTCATACTCCCCCACACTATGTTTTCAAACTGAATACGAGTAACAACATTCCGGGCTGGAGCGTGTCCTGTATATTGTTCTTTCCAAAGTCTGATATCCTTTTAGCTCATATCATTTGTTTTCCCTAAATACTGATCTTCCAAGATCAAGCCACCACCCCTAATAATCCGGTTTTTCTTTTCTGGGAGGCGCGACTCTTCCTTGAGCTCCGTTCGCCTTAACAATCACCCAGACAACCGAACAACACTGAATCCCACGTGACCATCACGTCATACGCAGCGTCATCGGGTACCGCCCCCGAGCCGCGCAACGATTGGTCTACCGGGACTCTCTGAGTGGAGGCACGCCTACCCAGGAAGTATCTGACAAACTACTTCTGGACGCCGTTACCGCTACGGGTGACTCCACGGGCATTTCCGAGTAAAGAACCTAGTAGGTTTACAGGCCTGAAGAGCAGAAGCCGCAAGTAAGTGCCCTGAATTTTAGAATAGAGACGTAAATAACGCGTCTCGGACCAAGACGCGCCTATCTGTTGCATCAGACTAACAGGATACAAACCTCTTAATTTGCCGCAATTCTTTAGGTGACGGACACCTGCAGTCTTGGCCAACTCGATGCCCATGAGGCGCTAATTACCGCTTCAAGTGTAAGCAAAACAGTCCCTATGTGTGTGATGTTTCTTACAGATTATGACTACTTCCTTCGGTACTAAAACTTAGATACCGTTTACTTTCAGAAATGCCTGGGCGTGTTGTGACGCCTCACCAGTGGTAGCGATTGCTCTCCCACACCCCCCCTGCCCCTTGTCACGTGTACCTACAACTAGTGCATTAACTAGTTGCTGGAATCAATTTTAGCACTTTTACGCTCCGGTAAACTCCGCCTGAGCACCACTGTCGACTACCACAGACAGACCACGGGTACGACCTGAAATGTTAGGTGTTCTACTATCACCTGAGTACTCACCTAGCACAATAACTGTTGTAATATGTACCCTTGTCTTGTTATCCCCAGTATGTTTACCCAACCTTTTATATGTTTTTCTATCCCACAGGCTTTTCTCCTGAACTCAGGAAAAAGCACTTTTTAACACCAGACCACTATTTATGGTCTGCTTTTGAACGAGGGCTGGACACGCCTTAGCGTGTGTGGACCACCCCGTTCAAACAACACGGTCCTGACGAAAACCAAATAATATTACCAATGGTTGAAACATGTAGACCTACTTTTAATTGTAAATAACTCACATAGCACACTTGGCTATTTTTAATTCTTTTTCACACGTCTCGAAGCACCTAAACCTTCCTAAATAGGCACTGGTGCCACATATATTTTAATAGGGTTCAAGCACTCCAGAATAAATTCTTGGTGTGAGTAGACTGGACCCTTTTTAATACACTTTTCACAATTATCCTTTGCACATATAAAAATCAAAGAAACCCGCTCCACTGTAACCAGGTGTCGCAGCACACCCTATAGGCACTCGGCCTATGGAGTGGGACCCCAATGATGAAGCATGTCACCAACCAGGTTGGTGAGTGAGAGGTCTTCTTTAAGGACTATGACTGTCCTATAAAAAAAAGGTTGGGGCAATCTTTTGCTAAACCAGAGCCTTAAGCTCCTGACACAGAAGGAATCTCTTCTTTGTATTTTTTGCCTATAGGGGGTACTCCTGCATTGTTTGTTTAATAACCCTTAGTAATCCTGTGGGAGTACAATGGGATGTCTTTTGTCTCCCACAGATAGAACAAGCTTTCACAAAGGCAGTTCTCTTTAGTTATGTTTTCCCACCAAAACCATTTTACAGGTTCTAGCAGTCTTGACATCCCCTGGATGTCCTGCTAAAGCACTGTCATGACACCACTCTAGTATTTGTCTTTGTAAAGATGAAATGGGTATGTACAATTTGTCATCATGATAATATAATCCTTGTTTGATAGAATGCAAAGGATTCTTTTTCCATTCTTCAGCGGGGATGAGGGCATATTGGTATTTTAATAACTCTAGAAAAGTCTTGGTAGTGTGTTCTTCTGCTCCAATGATCTTATAATCTGGAATGATAGGAGGTACATCATCCGTAATTCCGCCTTTGGAACCACCAATACTCGATAGCCCGTCTGCTTTGCCATGCTGAGCCGCTGGCCTATATGTTATTACAAAGTCATATTCACTGAAGAATGACACCCATCAGATCTGTCTAGATGTAAGAGCTTTGACAGACTTATAGAACTGAAGGTTTCTGTGATCAGAAAAAATCGTAATGACATGTGGAGAACCCAAAAAGTAGTGTCTCCACTCTTGGAAAGACAACTTGATGGCTAGTAATTCTCTTTCTCCTATTGTGTAATTTTGTTCTGCAGGAAGTAAGATCTTTGAAAATTATGCAACTGGATGCAATTGCCCTGTACTTTTACCTCTCTGAGATAACACTGCTCCAACTGCTTGTTGTGAAGCATCAGCTTCCAAGAAAAAAGGTTGAGTATTATCTGCATGATGGATTATTGAGGCAGATGTAAATTTGTTCTTTAGGATAAATAAAGCTTTTTCAGCTTCCTCAGTCCAAGAAAACCTTGTACCCTTCTTGAGTAATCTGGTAATAGGGGTGATTGTATCAGAAAAATGATCAATAAATCGCCTATAGAAATTGGCAAACCCTAGGAAGGAGTGTACCTCTTTGACTGAGCCTGGACTTGGCCACTGCACTAGTGCTTGTGTCTTTTTTGGATCCATTTGAATACCTTGTGGTGAAATCACGAATCCCAAGAAATCAATGGTATCAGTGTGGAACGTACTTTTGTCCAATTTGGCTAACAAACCATTTTCTTGTAATTTCTTAAAAACTATTTTTACATTAATCACATGTTCTTCGTCAGTCTCAGTAAATCAAAATATCATCGATGTATACGATGACAAACACATCCAGAAATTCACGCATGATCTCGTTGATGAAATATTGAAACGCCGCGGGGCGTTACATAAACCAAACGGCATGACGCAGTATTCATATAATCCAAACCTGGTGCGAAATGCAGTCTCCCACTCATCACCCTCTTTTACCCGGATAAGATGGTATGCTCCTCTCAAGTCAATCTTGGTGTAGATCTTTGCACCTCGCACTTGATCAAGGAGGACAGGGATGAGTGGCAGAGGATACTTATTCTTAATAGTGATCTTGTGCATGGCACGTTAGTCCAGGCAGGCTCTCAAGCCTCCCTCCCGTTTGCGAATAAAAAACAGAGGCGAGGACACAGGGGATGTTGAATGCCTAATAAAGCCTTTATGCATCATTTCTTCCAAATAATTCTTCAGGTATTCAGTTTCGGCCGAGGTAAGGGCATATATTCTAATATTAGAAGTTCTGCCCCTGGTACAAGATGAATACGACAATCGTAACTACGATGTGGGGGTAGTTTGGTTGCTTGTTCTTCATTAAATACAGATTCAAATTCTGAATAGATCTCTGGTACAGAGGAAGTGGTTTCCACTGAATGAACGGTGCAGCACAAAGGATGCAGACTGACTAGCTTCTTGATAACAATGCAGAATACAGAAGTGAGATTTCAGCATCCCCATACGTTCTATCCAATCAATTTGGGGATTGTGAGTTTGTAGCCATGGGACACATAATATAGCTCCAGAATTAGGGGTGTCAATCAAATCAAAAGTTATTGGTACGGAATGGCAATCACCACATACGAATATAAAAGGCGCAGTTTGGTGAACAATCAAACCTGCCGATAATTCCGAACCATCCACTGCCTTAACTGGTTCAGGGCAACTCTTGGGAATGAATGGGATGCCAATCTTGGTTGCTAACCGTATATCAAGAAAATTTCCTGTGGCTCCTGAATCTAGTAATATAGACATGTTATACCTTTCTTGATGAGAGATTATTAGTGTAACATTTAGAAGGAAATGTTTCAGTGGTCTTAATAAGGTCTTGGTTGGTTTTGAGATCTGATGAAACGATTAACTTGAAGGATCAATCTCATTATTGTTCAAGTTTTCTAGTTTTCCTGAGTGCTAGCAATCTTTTTTGGAGGAACTGGAGGTCTAATGGGACATTCTCTTGCGAAATGTCCTTTTCCACAATACAGACAAATTATTTTTAAGTCTTTTGGATTTTTCTTCATCTTATATAGGTCCTCTCAACCCACCAATTAGCATAGGTTCAGGCATATCTTTAGACTCTTTTGTCGGCTCTCTGTATGACACAGTGGAGAACCCAATCAGGATTTTTCTACTTTTGTTTTTTGTAGTCTATGATTTAGCTTCACAGTGAGTTCAATGAAGGAAGGACAATCCTCAGGTGGATTTACCATTTGTGATAATATATCTTTTAACTCATCTGACAAGCCTCTGTAAAACAGTGATGTCCTTATCTTCAGGCCAGTATGTTTTTTTCAAGTAATCTATTAAATTGAGTAATATATGTAAGAAGATCTTTAGACCCCTGCTTTAAATTAAGAAGAGCATTGTCACTAGCCTGCATGTATGTATGTTTAGAAAAAAGGCTTCTCATCTTGTCTTGAAAAATTTTGTAATCATATAACAGAGGATCATTAGTTTCTACAAGGGGTACCGCCCATTCGGCTGCATTCCCAACTAGATAGGAGATAACAAATGCTACCTTGGCAGCATCGTCAGGAAGAGCAGCCACCTTGCACATAAACTGGAGATGGCATTGAGTCATAAAACTATTAAATTTAGCGCTGTCCCCTGTGATCCTTTCTGGCATAGCCAACGGGACATGGCTAGGGGTGTGGACAGTTACCTGAACGGGAGATATGGTACCTGTGTCACTAGCGGTAGCACTCTCAGAAGAGGACGGGATGGAAAAATGTGCTGGCTGAATATAGTTTCTCCTTCCCTTGGGAATTGCACCCAACCCTCCAGCCACACTAGTGTCCTGAACTTTTAACTGTGCTACTTCTGCCTGTAATTTCAGGTTTTCTGTACGCAACTGTGCTACTTCACTTCTCAACCAGTACAGTAGAGAGTTCTTCTACTGTAAGTGTTTGACTAGTTAAGGGGGATGCCTGTTCGGAGGGACTGTGTCTGATCGAAATTCATCTTCGCTCGGGTGGATTAAATTTGGGGGCTTGGCTTTCCTGTCGGGGATCCCCTAGTAGGGGGGCTAATTTTCCACAGAAGCGAAGATGAAAATCCTCCACACGTCCTAAAAGCAGTGACAAGAGTGGGGTAATATACACACTCAAAGCCAGCTGCTCCCAAAAAGTGTGGGGGGAATAATCCAAGGAGTGTACCACCATTCTCCCCCAGCTGGATGAAGCTGCTGCAGACTCAGAGACAGGGGTAAGGCTGCAAGAAATACACAGTGCTTCTAAAGTACCATAAAGCAAAACAAAAAGACTATATACATGTGTTCAGCATGAAGTTCCACTTACCCCACAATTGTGAGAGTCAGACTTTGAATGAAGTAGTACCAGGAAACTCCAATGAGGAGAAACGCCAGGGAGGATAGATAGCCCGACAGCAGCAAAGGACCAACAAAGACAAGAGGTAACAAAAAAAGAAGTGGGTAGGATAGGAGTTTCACCCAGCCTCAAGGAGAACTGAAGCGGAGCAAACACTCACTATCAGTGGTATTCCTACCGGCTCAAACTTAAGACAGAGCGGGAAAAACACACTACACACAGGAGGAGAAAACCTCGTCCGGCTCATAAGCTTAAGACAGAGCGGAACGGGATTCCACCTAACAAACAATAAAACAATATCCGTCCAAATCTAAACTAAAGACGAAGTGGTACGGGCTCACAAGAGACAAAGGGTACGTACTCACACAAGACAGAATGGGAAATGAAAGCGCTGTCCGGCTCTTACCCAGAAGACGGAGCGGAACAGGCTCCCCCAACAGAACAAACACACGATGGGACGACTTGCACCCAATCACCATGAAATATCGGGTAAAGTCAGGATGAGGCGTCACCCGGGAGTTTAAGGTATAGGTCGAGGCACGGAAAACCACCACCCCTCGCGAGAGGGAGAGGGCGCGAGAAATGTAGAAACAATCCAGGCAGAAAGAGGCAGGGAACAGGGAAACAGGAGAAATTGGGAATAGGAAACAAGGCAGGAAGTTCTCTGTAGAACGACAAACAGGAATCAGGAGCAGGAAAGAAATTCGGGACTCAAGGCTCCCGTAGCTTCACGAAGCATGAAGAGCAATCACTAGGTAAAGGGGGCATGGTCACGTCGAAGTCAGTAAGCCAAGCATGGGTTTACGTAAGAGACGTCCTTTTCAATGCATGTCAGGGAACGTCTCAAAAGTGCGCGTCAGGGCTAAAAAGGAACACAATTCCGACCACCCCGGACCCCGCCATCCCCACACCCCGCCAGCCCCAGACCCCGCCATCCCCAGACCCTGCCATCCCCAGACCCCACCATCCCCAGACCCCGCCAGCCCCAGACCCCGCCAGCCCCGGACCCCGCCAGCCCTAGACTCCGCCAGCCCCGGACCACGCCAGCCCCGGACCCCGCCAGCCCCGGACCCCGCCAGCCCCGGACCCCGCCAGCCCCGGACCCCGCCAGCCCCGGACCCCGCCAGCCCCGGACCCCGCCAGCCCCGGACCTCGCCAGCCCCGTACCCCGCCAGCCCCGGACCCCGCCAGCACCGGACCCCGCCAGCCCCGGACCCCGCCTGCCCGTTACTGTTGTAGCAGTGCTTGGTGCTCAGTCCACGATTTCTCCAGAGAAAGTGTAGTTTAGTGAATTTGTTTTGTTAAACCGTCGGCAGTCCTCTTTCAGCTCCTTTCAAAGGAGTTCTGAGGCAGAAGATTCACGAGCTGTCATTCCACCAGCAGCTTCTTGCCAGAGTTGAAAGATTAGTCAAGACAGTTCCAGTGACGCAAGTAAAGCTCTGGGATCAAACTTTAAAATATGTAAAGACTCTACTCAGTAGTTCGAATCTGTTTCGGTTGCTCAGACCCCAAATAGCACTCACCTTTGGTATTCAGAGGGTTCTTTTAGAAAAGGAAATTTTTCAAAGAGTCTTAGGTTTAATTAATCGAGAAATGTGTACAAAACCAACTGACCCACCACATCGATAATTTCACACTGCTAGACTACTGCCAATCCGGGTTTAGAACAGGCCACAGCACAGAAACAGCAATCCTACATATTGTCGACGATGCATTACAGGCCCTGGATCAGAAGAAAGCAGGTCTACTAGTCCTCCTGGACCTGTCCTCTGCATTCCACACGGTAAATCATGAAAAATTAATAAGCAGGCTTCATAACAGGATGGGAATATCGGGAAATGTGCTGAAATGGTTTGAACCCTTCTTAATTTGATCTGAGTCCCTCAAGGATCTACGCTATCTCCTTCACTCTTCAACCTATATGTCGAACCTCTGACAGAAATTCTCAAAGACACAAACATATCTTATCATATGTACGCAGACGACACGCAGATATACATCAAGATTGCATGTCTGGAAGATATCATGTCAATGAATGAGGCCTTAAAAACTGTCATTAAACTGGTTGACCAGCAATGTGAAGCTAAATGCACAAAAAACGGAGTTCCTTTTAATTTCTCCCCCAAAGAACGACACGTAAGTGAAAGAATGGTCTAAATTGATCAGAGCACTAAACTGCACCCCTACTCTAGTGGACTCTGCAAAATCGTTAGGAATCACATTAGATAAAAACCTTGACATGAGAGCCCATATCAAATCAATGGCAAAAAATGCACGCTTTCACTTGAACTATATTAGGAAAGTGAAACCATTCATTTCTGCGGCAGTTCTCAAAATGGCAGTACAATCCTTAGTTATCTCAAGGATTGAATATGGATGTATAACCGTAGCAGGGCTGCCAAAAATTTCCACAGCACCACAAAAAGCATGTCTCAATTCAGCTGCAAGGCTCATCACCGGATCGAGGAAATACGATCATATCACGCCACACCTGAAATCACTAAACTGGTTCCATAAGAAGCAACAATCCAACTTATAATGGCATGTATCACCCACAAAGCGCTTCACTACAAAACACCAAGATACCTGGCTCAGAAGATAGAGCTATCTGGAGGAGACAGACGGGCCAGGAGTGTCAAGGAACTGCTGCTGAGACCTTCCATCTTCCGGAAGAAGAAAACATACGACAGAGCTTTCTCAGGAGCAGCCCCTAGAATCTGGAACTCACTCCCTCCAAATGTTAGGAAAATTACTAACATGGCAACATTCAAGAGAGAAGCTAAGATTTTCCTAATGAGTAAATTCCTCACTTAGGCAAGAAAGGACATCACCGCCACCGCGACATAGATGTGGCAAAGCAGAACAGCAAATGGAAGTAAATAGAAAAAAACTAATTGTACAAGGGATAACCTAGAGGCGCTATGCTTACCCAGAATCTGAATGAAAAACTCACAGGTAAAGACAATTCGGATCTATTGTGATTATACTACATTTTACAGTACAGTAGGCAAAAAGAACAACATGTATGATAACCCTGAAGACGGGCACTGGCTGAAATTATATTGGAATATGGATGCAAGGTGCACATGCCGATGTAAAGTAGTAGCTTAATATACCTAGCCATTGTACATTTTTATACTATAATGCTTTATAATCGTATACCTAACCTACCTTTTATCAGAATGATACGGTTTGCTACATAACTTTATACCTACCGACCTCATTCTCTGAATGTTTATTCTATGCAAGATGTATCCCTAACCTACCTATTGCATTTTGTTCTGTGAAGCGCTCTGATACCCAAGGGTCACGTTCGCGCTATACAAAACTATCTAAATAAAATAAAATAAATAAATACAGTAAGCGAAAACTGACCTGTGTTGCTCCAGTTGAGTGTAAAGGCTTCGTTGATTCCATCTGCATTAAAAAGAGAAAGGTTAATAGTTCTACTAACAGTAGCTGATACGGATTAGTTAATAGACTGCACATTAGTTACTTTGAACTGTAATTGCATTCCTCCAGGATAGTCACGCATTGTGCCCTGTTGTGAAATCACTAGGAGTGAAGGATGCGGTTCCTATATCTCAACCCCTCTGTTTTCGTAAATCTTTGGTTATCTTGTGTAGTCTACTTGAAGATTTTATACAGGTTCAATCTCTACATATGTTCACACGGGGGACCCTTTCAAGCAGACCCTGGTGGGCTCCCTCATGGAAACAGAGCACATAATGCCTCTTCTGTCTGGAAGACAGGCTTGTACCCTCGGGGAACACTGCAACACACTTCCACTCAATATTTCAATCTATGAAATAGTTTCTGCATGATCGCAGCTATGGTCGAGACGCTAATCTTGGAAGGGGTAAAGTTCTATTTGCGTCCTTTCAACTGTCCACAAACTCAGGTATGTCTCTATGTCTTTGAAAGCAGCCAGGAAGTAACATGCACACATCTTACCTTAGACAGAACAACATCTCTTACCCTGTACTCTCACACAGTTTTCATTCTGCACGGAACTCACATCAATCCCCATGCATTGAAGCACTTTAACCCTGCACTCACACTTAACAGTCATTTTTGCACAGAGAGGACTCACACTAGTCTCTTTGCACTCATTACTCTGCTCCACCACCTCTGTACTTATTATTAATCCCCCCCAGGCAAAACCTAATGCATTTACCATTGCTTGTTTTTTCAGTGTCGTTGCTTCTTGATATATTCAATGGGTGCGGGGGTGGAGCCCAGTTAGAGTCTTGACAGAACTGGGCATGGGTCTCAACTGCCTCCTTTAGCAAAGCCACTGATCAAATGATTTATCTGCCATTTTTCTTCCTGTAAACTCTGCTTAAATCCACTTGGGAAACATGCAGGAGCGCATGTTTTATTGCACAAATGAGAGTTGCCATCAATATTTTGGTATCACAGATAGTGCAACTATCAAGGGTTTGAGTGTAATTGGGGCCATAGAAAGCCCCCCTCCCCGACCCACAGGTTTATGGGCGCTCTCTAGACAGGAGTGCACTGTTCCAGCTGGGGTCCAGTTTCCTTGTCTGGAAATCAATAAAGTTAGGCAAAGTTTGGGATTGCTTTCGGGGCTCTGCTGTCATCTCGCTCTGTTACAAATGTTAGAAGCTTGGATGGCAAATGGCCATTTAAGAAAGGACCTGGCTTGTTTCTTATGTGTCTGTCGGGGTCGGACTGGCCCACAGGGTGACTAGGCAGGTCCGGAGGGCTGGGGACAGGTCAGTGCAACCAGGCAGGGCCGGAGGGCTGGGGACAGGTCAGTGCGACCAGGCAGGGCCGGAGGGCTGGGGACAGGTCAGTGCGACCAGGCAGGGCCGGAGGGCTGGGGACAGGTCAGTGGGACCAGGCAGGGCCGGAGGGCTGGGGACAGGTCAGTGCGACCAGGCAGGGCCGGAGGGCTGGGGACAGGTCAATGCGACCAGGCAGTGCCAGAGGGCTGGGGACAGGTCAGTGCGGGGGACAGTTTTTGGGCTTCGAGCAAGGAAAATGTAACTTTCTAAAATCCAGCCAAATAAAAGCGACGGTAAAGTACCTATGCTTCATGGGAGGGTTGAACAGAGTGGCAAGTCCAGACGAGTACTGACCACACATCTTCAGATTTATGTTGCTTTCTCCATTGTGTGCTTTCTTCACCTTCTGAACACCCCGGCGCTCTGCACTCTCTCCCGAGTGTCTCGCCTTGCAAATCCCTGCCTTACTCATTTCTCCCCTGCCTTTTTTCTGTATTTCTCTCCCTCTCGTGCGCTTCTTTCCCCTTCAAGCCTCACTTGCCCCATGATCTGTTCCTCCCCCATCCCTTGTGTGCTTCTCCCACTGGAGGATGCTCCGTCTGCTCTGTGTTTCTCTCTTCCTCATGTACTTCCCCTTCCAAACTCCCTCCATGCTTTGTGTTACTCTCCCCCTCTGTGTGCTTCTCCACCCTGAAAACACTCCTGCCCACAGTCCTTGTCACTCTTCCTTCTATGCTCCCCCAAAACCTGGAAAACACCTCCCCTGCTCCGTGTTGCTCTCTTACTCATGTGCCTCCCTCCTCTAACCACCTAAACCTTGAAACAGCATTGGAAAAACCAGTAGCCAATCTTGTGGAGTGTTTTACGAACACATGACGCAGACGCAAGAAAGTTTAGAGAAACTTGGCATGTGTGTAACATTAATCCGAAGTACAGCAACTACACGCCATGGGCAAACACAGGAAAAGATTCCAGAAGAGTGACAGATAAAACAAACAAGCAAATCAACGCAGCCTAAGACAACATTAACAGAGGATCAAGCTGGCCAAAAGAGGTGCACTCAATGCTTTACAAATGTAAACAAAAAGATAACGGGAGAGACATGTCAAAAGGTACCCAAAACAAGGACTGAATACATGGTCATTGCACACACATTGGTGCCACTGGAAGCAGCTGCTCAGAGTGCAGTGTGCTCTTCAACAACTGGAGTGGCACCGGGACACCAGTGTGAGGGAAAACTGAGGAACACTGTTAGACCTGGCACCATTGGCGTGAGTCTCCCTTTCATTTTTGCTGTTGCCTCATGTATTTTTGCTGGTGTTGTATGCTTTGGGCACCGTGCCACTCCTATTCAGTGCCACAGTTCAAGTGCTCCCTACTGTAAATTGATGTACTAATCAGTGGTTCCATGTTTGGCTATTTGGTTTACTTGTCAGACCCTAGTCTAGTGCACCGAGTGTGCACTGGTTGTGCCACCCACAGAAGCAGCCTTGTAAAATGTGACTAAGGTCTGCCATTGCAGAGCCTGCGTGCTGGTACTGTCATGCTGACTGGGCAAGGGCACCCACTTCCCAGTCCCTAAACCTTCCATTTTCTTCATATCAGTCACCCCTATGGTAGGCCCACGGGCAGGGTGCATTGTAAGTACATGTTAGGACAAGCCCTGTTGTCTGTAGCATGTCCTAATGCTGAATTACAGCCATTTTCGGTTTTCACTATTGCAAGGCTACCTGTTCTCCATAGGCCAGAATGGGCTGTGGAATTGTTACATTTTATAATCTGAACAGGCTCAAAGAACATGGTGGAAATTCGAGTTTAGTATGCCTGAACTCGAAATAAAATAAATCTTTTAGTAAAGTTTATTTTAATGAACAGATCTGTTGCACACCCAATCACAAGTACAGAAATGATGTCTCAATGGATATTTGCAAGATTTGGAGTCCGCATTCGTAGAAAAAAAGAGGACGATTGGTAGTAAGGTTCCTCTTTAATGTATGGTAGACCAGCCGACACGTGTTTCGTCGCCAAAGGGATACACAAGTATGGCTACTCCTCAGGGCTGTAGTCGGTAAGTATATGGCCACAGGTCGCTGTGCCGGTGATAATTCCAACCCGGCCAGCTCTAGACCGGGTATGCTAGAAGTGATTGTCTGGACAGGTGGTGAAGTCCGACGTCACTAATCAATAAGAGAGACGACGAACCTTAGGAGTGTGTGCTTAGGTGAGCACAATCGAGTTCAGTAGCGAGGTAAATATAATGAAGAGGAATCCACAACGCAAAGGGTAGGGTGCATGAATTTCAGGCCAAGTCGTTCCCGAAATAAGGAAGACGACCAGCAGGACGAGTCTTCCTGCCGTGGTTCTGGGTGCAGACCAGAACCTGGTCTGCACCCAGAACGACTTGGCCTGAACTTCATGCACCCTACCCTTTGTGTTGTGGATTCCTCGCAGTTTGCACTAAAAAAGGGCACTATGCACTTTGAAAAACGACTGTTTTTATTGCTGAGATACGGTGTCTTGATAATTGATAATCTTTTATTTATGTGTTTTACCTCGGATAGCTGCTCATTGTTGGTTTGAGGTCTTTCACTCGTTTTTAGGTCTCACACCTGTCGCCAGCGAGACCTATAGCTGTCGACTCTGCTTTCAAGGAGACAGGAGATGGGCATGCGCAGGCCGGACAGGGGCAAGCGTGCGTTCACACGTACAGTTACGCGCTGTGCCCATCTCCTGTCTCCCTTGCAATCCTCATGCACTTCTCGCATGCAGTAACGGCCAACACAGCCACACCCCCCACTGCTTTTGCTTCGTGTTACACACACATTCGCACACACACGCGAGCGCGCGCACACACATGAGCGCACACACGCGAGCGCACACACACACGAGCGCACACACACAAGGGCACACACACAAGCGCACACACACGAGCACAAACACACATACAGAGATGCACGCACACTCCCGCCCCCCCCACCGACGCCACCACCCCCAGTACAACTAATCCCCACTCACCGCATCGGCGCCACTCCTGACTTCTGCAGCCTCCGCGGGGCTCTCGTTCACACATGGGAGCCCCGAGTCACCTCTGCCCTTTTGGGCCAGCCACTCCGTGGGCGCAGGCTTCTCGCAGAAGATGGAAGTGCCGCCCCACGACAGGCGTGACGCTCCCGAACTTCCGGTTTCGGGATGTGCACGCTCACAGCTTGTTTAATTCTGCAGTCAGGTTAAACAACAGCTGTGAGTAATCGGTGTGCTTTTAACATTTTATTCATGGCACGATGCACTTTGTTATGCCTTGTACACTCCCTATGTTTATAAATTGTTGCTGCTGGATGAGTTTTGTTAACCGAAATGATTTTCCCATGCCTGGCCATGCTTGTTTATACAACCCAGCATGTCACCCGCAACAGTTTGTTTTCTGCTGAGCGGTTTCCGCGTCAAACATGCACAGTGACACACTTTAGTTATTGTTTGGTAACCCTCAGGAAATCTTGGAGAGACACCGACCTCTTATGGAAATGTTTGCTGGGAATGTTAGAAGACTACTGCTTATCGCACATGCCGGGTAAACAAATGGTATTGCACTTAGAGACTGGAGGCTTTGCCAGCCACACGTATCCGTCCCTGCTGTTAGTATTCCTCTCCTTATTTAACCGTCCTACAAAGGTTCCACTCTAAGCTGTGTAGAGATGCGATCTCTAGGCAAACCGGAAGGTCAAAGCGTGTTTACAGACATGGCACCACGTGTTCGGCAAAAAATTACACCTAACTATCCTGCTGAGCGCTTAGAAATACATCGCATTGTAGATAAAATAAGTGTGAGTTACCTTTTTAGTCTCTGTCACTAGCGAGCGCATTGCCCACCATCTTTCAGAGGCTACCTTTCATATCGGAATATCCCAGGGCCTAGTATAGTTCCCAGCGCTGCCTTTGTGTTGTGTTTCATTGCAAACAGCTGATGTGAATAACTCACGCCACCTTCTCTCCTTATTACCTCCATCTGCCCGCGCCCCCTTCCCCCCTTGCCCTCTCCCCTGCCCCCCTTGCCCTCTCTCCTCTGCCCCCCTCGCCCTCTCTCCCCCCTCGCCCTCTCTCCCCCTTCGCCCTCTCTCCCCCTTCGCCCTCTCTCCCCCTTCGCCCTCTCCCCACGCCCCTCTCATCCCGCCCCCCTCGCCAAATTTCACAAAAAGATGTTAATATTGCACTTCTGTTCTTGTATTTTCGTCACAATAAAATACACTGAACATAATCTTCACAAAAGTTATTTACAAAAGTTTAAGCTATTGCCATTATAAATTACAATAACTTTTAAGTATCAATTATTTAAAAAAAATAAAAGCCATTATTTGGAATATCAATACATCTAAGTCACGTAAATACAACACATATTGCATTACAAATGCTATAAGTGGCACATTTGCGAAAGTTATAACTATTGGCATTGTAAATGACAAAGCTATTCATTCTGCTATTTTCAAAACCAACACATAAATAAAAAAATTGTCATTTACAATAATAGCTCAAACTTTCCTAATGCGAGACCTATTGCATTGCAAATGCTTGTTTAATTACTTCGCATCTTTGTGTGTATGTGACATATGGTTTATCAAACAAATGAATAAAGTGTATAAGCTGAATAAAAAACCAAACTAACAGCTGCACCAACCAACAGCATTGTCACTGCCTGCTGAGATGAAGGCCGTAACCAATCACTGGTGTAGGTGCATATGCCCTCGACAGACGCAAAAACCCTGACGAGGACTCAAGTAAAACACAAGGGACACCTGTCTTAGTGGTCTCAAGGTGAAATTTCAATCTGCACGAAAAACATTATGCAAGACAGCAGTGTGGCGTGGGTAAATGTAAATGTCATGGTACTTATAGAGCGCACTATCACCAGACGGTCACCTTGCGGTGTCGCCTATACGGCTCCCTGGCGCTGATACTCATACCGCTGTGGAACCCCTCCTGGCTTTCCCTGTGAAGTGTCCACTCTTGGGCACCCCCAGGGTGAAGCCAGGCATCCTAGGCGCTGTTGGGGTCGGTGTGGAGGCTAAGCAAGCTATTGCCCAGAGTTGCAGCGTGGGGCCCGTGATTAGAATAGGCACCGAGGCGAGAATTAACAGGTCCGAGGAAATTGAGCCAGAGACCCCGCCGAGGCGGGAATTGAACCCTGGTCCGTGGCCAGAACTCTGCACTCAATGTGTGGGTGCAGTGTGGCAAAGATGCAGTGTGGCAAGGATGCAGTGTGGCAAGCATGCAGTGTGGCAAGCATGCAGTGTGGCAAGCATGCAGTGTGGCAAGCATGCAGTGTGGCAAGCATGCAGTGAGGCAAGCATGCAGTGAGGCAAGCATGCAGTGAGGCAAGCATGCAGTGAGGCAAGCATGCAGTGAGGCAAGCATGCAGTGAGGCAAGCATGCAGTGATTTGAATTTAAAAGTATTTGTTAAGCGCACGTATACCAGGCGGTTTCTTGGCGTTGAGGGATGCAAAACCTGGGAGGCAGAGGTGCGGGGGCTAGGGCGAGAAAGCTTGCAGAAAAAGAAAAGTTTTGAGCGCCTTGCGGAACTCAGTATACGAGGGTGTAGATCTGATCGTGGGAGGGAGGGAGTTCCAGAAAGTGGGGCCAAGAACAGAGAATTTCATGCCCCCCAATTTATTCTTCCTGAACCGCAGTACAAAAAGGAGAGACTGGGTGCAAGAGTGCAGTTCTCTAGCGGGACTATAGTTTTTAATGAATTCATAAAAGCTGGAGCAGTTCCGACACAGGCCTAAAACGTTGTGCATCCCAGCTTAAATAGGGCCCGCTCTCTGATGGGGAGCCAGTGCAAGGCCTTTAATAGGGGAGTGACATTGTGCGCTTTGGAAAGACCATGGATGAGGCGGGCAGCTTGGTTCTGGACCAATTGGAGAGGTCGGAAGGCATAGGCGGGGACGCCATTGTACAAGATGTTGCCGTAGTCTAGGCGCGATAGAACCATCGCCATCAAGATGAGTTTTAAGGCAGAAAAAGAAAAAAAATCTGGAGATCTTTCTAATGGTGCGAAGGGTAAAAAAACAAGATGAGACCACCATGCTGATCTGGGAGTGCAGAGTGAGATGTTGGTTCAGCGTGATCCCAAGTGTTTTGACTGAGTGGGAGGGTGAAGGGGGGGAACAAAGGGACAGGGGCCAAAACGTGGGCGTCCAGGGATTGGATGTACCGCCGGTGAGAACTAACTTGGTTTTATCTGGGTTGAGTTTAAGATGGTTAAGGTTCATCCAGTCCCTGATGAAAATCATAACTGATTGAAAACTGTGAATGGACTGAGGGGAGTGAGAGAGGTTGAAGATGAGCTGGAGGTCATCAGCATAATTGAAAACCGTAACCTCCAGGTGCTGTAAAGCAAAAATGAGGGGAAAGATGTACAAATTAAACAGAGGGGGGGGGGGGAAGGAGGAATCCTGAGGGACACCGCACTGCACCTTGCGTGGGGAGGCAGAAAAGTCTGCAAAGTGGACGGCCTGAGTGCGGTCTCTCAGAAAAGAAGTGAGCCAAGCCAGGACGGGCCCCCTGATGCCCGCCGCCTCGACACGGGTAAGAAGAATGTAATGGTCAACCGTGTTGAAGGCGGCGGACAAATCAAGGAGGACCAGAGCCTGGGACTGGTTGACATCCATCCCCTCCCTGAGTTTGACTGAGACCACAACTTTCTCTGTGGAGTGGAGTGGACGAAAGCCAGCCTGACGGAGGGCTAAACAGCCATTATCCTTGACAAAAGAGCTGAGGGCTGTTGTAATGTGGCACTCCAGGATTTTACCCAGGTAGGGGAGGAGGGAAATGGGACGGAAGTTGGAGAGGTCAGAGGGATCCGCACCGGGTTTTTTCAAAATAGGAATTATTGTTGCCGATTTGTGGTGGTCAGGGACAATGCCTTTTTTGAGGGAGTCGTTGAGGAAAATCAAGGGGGGCAAAGGGCAAGCTAGGAAGATCTCCCTCAATACAAAAGCAGGGCAGACATCGGAGGGGAACCAGATTTGACCCAGGCCAGCAGGGGGAAAGGGTTTCCCTGGTCAAAGGAGGTATATGATCCAAATGGGATCTGTTGGGCGGAGGCTGAGGGGCAACTAAGGAGGAGGAAGGCGGTGGTATGTTGGCCTTGATGACTGCGATTTTATCAATGAAAAAATTAAGGGAAACACAAAGAGATTGTGAGGGGGAAGGTTTGAGTGAGGCTCTATCTGACGAGGCCAGCTCATAGACTGTGAAGAAAATTTCCCTGGGCTGATTTTCAGCCGAGAGAATTTTTCCCGAAAAGTAGTCCGTCTTGGCAAGGGGGATAGCCTTTTTGTATGTGTTAAGTGTGAGGGAATAATGTGCTTTTAAAGTCGGGCAGTAAGCGCGCCTCCAGGCGCGCTCGGCCTGGCGCACGACCAGTTTTTTCTCCTTAAGGTCATCAGTGAACCATCTGTTGGCATTGTGGGTGCGTCTGACTGTGACGCTTCTCAAGGGAACCACTTGGTCACACGCCCTAGAGAGCCATTCATTGATGGCAGCTACCTGAGATGAGGGGACAAGCTCCTCTAGGGCGGGACAGGAACCTTGAAGGGAGGAGCAAAGGGAGGGCATGTCAAGCTTATTCCAATTACGGGCCCAGGTCTTCTTGGGAAAGGAAGGGCATTTGGCAAGGATAAGGTCAAGGAAAAACGAGATCAAAAAATGATCGGGCCAAAGACAGGGCGTGATGATTGGGGTTGTGGTGGAGGCAAGGTGGCTGGGAGGGGGGGCGAGGTGGGGCCAGACAAGGCCGAGTTTGGCGATTTGGGCAGCGGTTCCAGGACTGGTGATCCAAGGGCCCTTGTAAGAGTGGAGTTCTTCCGAGGTATAGGCTAAAAACTTGGCATAGTGGGGTGCTCCTTGCCCCGGCCGGGGACGGGCGCAGACGGGCTTGCCTTTGGAGCGACTTTGGCGTGCCCGCTGCGCGCGTCCGCCGCGTGTGCGCATGGGGATGGCCTTAAGAGTGATTGGGAGCGCAATGTCACTAGCGCTACCCAATGAGGCCAAAGCTGGACTGCCCTACCTAAAATGGCGCCCGCAGCCCCGTCAGCCCGACGGTACAAGCAGCACTCAGCCGTGCCGGATTGGGACCAGGGGAGCGGGAAGGTGACACAGGAGGCAGGCCACCAGATAAGAGGAGAAACAAACAAACAAGAGTCTTAAAATCACTACCGTTTAGAAAAAAATTAAGAACTGAGGATTGCCACCACATAGCCAACAGCTTCCGCGAACCCACTGCCACTGGGGTTATTGAGGCAAGCATGCTGGGAGGCACGGATACAGTGAGGCAACCCACAGGCGCGCAATGGCAGGCTTGACATGTATAAAAACATTAGGTAAGCACCAACTCCTAACATGAATGCAAAAATGCAGATCTGTTCTTCGCAGCAGGGATATTATCCGACTGCTCTACTTTATGGCGAGTCAAAACTGCCACTAGACGAAACTCCATTTCTCTCTCTAGCAGGAACATTAACCACTGCGTCATCTTGACAGATTTATTATTGCCTGAAAGCTGGAAGCACAAGGAACTCTGCAGCAGGTGCTTCTCATGGTAAGTTATTGCTCAACACAGCCCCCCTTGGGGTCAGTGCCTCCCTCCAGATCAGCGCCCGGTGTGACCGCACCAGTCGCACTGCCCTAAAGCCAGCCCTGGTCCGGACTCAGTGGCTTCCTTTGGTCACAGACAGTCCACCTCGCTGTGACACTAATCATGCGCCAGAACCTTGAGCAAACTCCTCCAAGGCGCTAGGATTTCTGAGCCCATCTTCAAGGTGCTTATCCCTCACATGACCCAAGGGGCCAACGTGCTAAACGGTCCAGTTTAGCCAGAGGTGAACACAAACTTGTAACCGACCCAGAACCAGTGCTTTAAATTAGGCCTGTGCCAAGCACTACGCTCGCATAGTTTGCGCAACTTCGCACTACGCGAGCTGCACGTAGCACAGTGCGAATATGAGTAGCGTAGTGCAGTGGTCATTTTTTGCTTGCTCGCGGTCCTGCACAAGTTGGCGACCGCGAGCAAGCAAAATGACATTGCAAGACTTTTTCCTTGTTCGCGATCAGCAACATCAAGTTGCTGATCGCGAGCATGGAAAATAAACCTCCCGGCGAGATTCTCAAAGCGGGGAGGTCAGGTTTCTCAAGCAGTAGAATACTACATCTCGCACTGTGCAAGATGCCGTTCTCAATGATTGCACAGTGCAAGATGCTTGTCCGCACTGTGCAATCATTGAAAATGACGTAGCTCGCACAGTGCGAAGTGCACTTCGCGTATCGCTTCTTCGTGAACTACACCCACCCCTACTTTAAATGGGCCGGTACTGTCCAGTACTGAGAACCGGCACTTTTTATTTTGAGAGCGAGAGCACCTGCACTTCTCAAGAGAGATGTACTAGTTTGAATTGGAGCATGCTGGCACTTCGAGAGATATACTAGCTTGAATTGGAGAGCGCCGAAACTTCTGAAGAAAGTTGTACTAGTTTGAATTGGAGGACACCTGCACTTCCCAAGAGCGATGTACTAGTTTGAACTGGAGAACTTGACACCGCCAGCCCTGTGCACTGCGACCCCTGCACATTTACAGCCACGCCAACACTGCCAGCCCTGCTCGCCCCACCCATCATCAGCTCCGCCCAGCCCGGACACCTCCGGCCCCGGACCCCGCCAGCTCCGCCCAGCCCCGGACAACGCCAGCTCCGGCCAGCTCTGCCCAGCCCCGGACAACGCCAGCTCCGCCCGGGGCCCAGATGCCACCAGCCCCGTCCGGGGCCCAGACGCCACCAGCCCCGCCCGGGGCCCAGACGCCGCCAGCCCCGCCTGGGGCCCAGACGCCGCCAGCCCCGCCTGGGGCCCAGACACCGCCAGCCCCGCCCGGGGCCCAGATGCCGCCAGACGCCGCCAGGCCCGGGGCCCAGACGCCGCCAGGTCCGGGGCCCAGACGCCGCCAGGCCTGGGGCCCAGACGCCGCCAGGCCCGGGGCCCAGACGCCGCCAGGCCCGGGGCCCAGATGCCGCCAGGCCCGGGGCCCAGACGCCGCCAGGCCTGGGGCCTAGACGCCGCCAGGCCCGGGGCCCAGACACCGCCAGGCCCGGGGCCCAGACGCTGCCAGGCCCAGGCGCCGCAAGGCCCAGGCGCCACCAGGCCAGCCCCATACACCACCAGGCCGGCCCAGACACCCCCAGGCTGGCCCAGACACCACCAGGCTGGCCCAGACACCACCAGGCTGGCCCAGACACCACCAGGCCCAGACAACACCAGGCCCAGACACAGTCTGACCGTTACTGTTGTAGCAGTGTTTGGTGCTCAGTCTGCTTTTCCTCCAGAGTAAGCGTAGTTTAGTGAATTTGTTTTGTTAAACCATCGGCAGTCCTCATTCAGCTCCTTTCAAAGGAGTTCTGAGGCAGAAGATTCACGAGCTGTCATTGCACCAGCAGCTTCTTGCCAGAGTTGAAAGATTAGTCAAGACAGTTCCAGGGACGCAAGTACAGCTCTGGGAAACAACTTCAAAATATATATAGACTCTACTCAGTAGTTCGAAACTGTTTCCGTTGCTCAGACCCCAAATAGCACTCACCTTTGGTATTCAAGGGTTCTTTTAGAAAAGGAAATTTTTCAAAGAGTCTTAGGTTTAATTAATTAGTACAGTAAGTGAAAACTGACCTGTGTTGTTGCTTCAGTTGAGTGTAAAGGTTCGTTGATTCCACCTGCATTAAAAAGAAGAGAAAGGTTAATAGTTCTACCAACAGTATCCGATACGGATTAGTTAATAGACTGCACATTAGTTACTTTGAATTGTAATTGCATTCCTCCAGGATAGTCACGCATTGTGCATTGAAATCACTAGGAGTGAAGGATGCGGTTCCTATATCTCAACCCCTCTGTTTTCGTAAATCTTTGGGTATCTTGTGTAGTCTACTTGGAAGATTTCATACAGGTTCAATCTCTACATATGTTCACACGGGGGACCCTTTTAAGCAGACCCTGGTGGGCTCCCTCATGGAAACAAAGCACATAAAGACTCTTCTCTCTGGGAGACAGGCTTTTACCCTCGGTGATCACCGCAACACACTTCAACTCCATTTTTCAATCTATCAAATAGTTTCTGCATGATCGCAGCAATGGTCGATACGCTAATCTTGGAAGGGATAAAGTTCCATCTGCTTCATTTCAACTGTCCGCAAACTCATGTATGTCCCTACCCTTGTCTTTGAAAGCAGCCAGGAAGTAACATGCACATATCTTACCTTAGACAAAGCAACATCTCATCCTGTACTCTCACAGTTTTCATTCAGCACCAAACTCACATAAATCCCCATGTATTGAAGCACTTTCACTCCGCACTCAGACACTTAACATTCATTCTTGCACAGAGGACTCACACCATTCTCTGTGCACTCACTTATCAACCTTCATTTGTCCACATATATTACTAACACCATTCCCTCTGCACTCACACGTATCAACCTTCATTCTTGCACAGAGGACTCACACCATTCCCTCTGCACTCACACGTATCAACCTTCATTCTTGCACAGAGAGAACTCACACCATTCTCTGCACTGAACACTTATCAACCTTCATTCTTACTCATTACTCTGCTCCACCACCTCTGTACTTACTATTAATCCCCCCCAGGCAAAACCTAATGCATTTACCATTGCTTGTCTTTTCAGTGTTGTTGCCCTTGATATATTCAATGGGTGTGGTGGTGGAACCCAGTTATTGTCTTGACAGAGCTGGGCATGGGCCTCAACTGCCTCCTTTAGCAACGCCACTGATCAAATTACTATCTCGAGTCTGGGCGAGGTGTGTTATGTGGAGGCTGGGTGGGATGTGGCATTACGTGGAGTGTGATTGGGACGCGATGGTATGTGGAGTTTGGGAAGCCTTAGTACATGTGGTCTGAGTGAGATATGTTATTACTTTGAGAGTGGGTGGGGCGTGTGGAGTCTGCGTTGCATGTTCTGTTTATGTGCAACGGGGGGAAACATGGTATTAGGCTGAGTGTGGGTGGGAGTGGGTGTAGGCTGTAGTAACTGGTGTCTAGGTGGGATTCATTACTATATGGAGCCTGGGCGGGGCGTGTAATAATGTGGCATCTGAGTGAGATGTGCTATTATCCAGTCTGGTTTGGATGTCTTATGTGGACTCTGGGTGGGTTGTACAAATATGTGAAGTGTAGTTTAGATGTGGTATTAGGTTGAGGGTGACTGGGAGTGTGAGCAGGATATGTAATTTGGGTGGGATGCGTCACTATTTGGCATCGAAGTGGGTGTGTTATTATGCAGTGTACGGTTTGGATCTGCTATCTGGAGTCTGGGTGGGTTGTGTTAAGCGGCATTGGAGTGGGTGTGTTATTATACAGAGTCTGACTTCGATGTGTTATCTGGGGTCTGGGTGGCAAATGATATGTGACATTGGAGTGGGCATGTTGTTATGCAGAGACTGGTTTGGATGTGTTATGTGGCATCTCTTCAGAATTCAAAGGGGGGAAACGGAGATGTCGGAGAGTGACTAAGAAAGAGGCAGAGGAAGTGAGACAGGATGGAGATTCGAAGGGGGGAAACGGAGACGTTGGAGAGTGACTAAGAAAGAGGCAGAGGAAGTGAGACAGGATGGAGAGAGGGTCAAGGCCGAGGAATAGGAAAGATAGGCACATGACGAAAGAGAAATTAGGGTAGACTGAAAGGAAAGAGGGGGGAGAGAAGGTCACAAAAGAAAGACTGGCAGTGAAACAGAGGCGGAGGAAACTGAGGAGGCAGAGTGCGAACACAGAGTAGAAAGGCTTGTGGGAAAAGGCAGATTGCGATAAAGCAGAGACGTATAGACAGATGGACGGAGGTGCGGAAATGTTAACAATGGGATAAGACGGGTAGGAGATGAAAGGCAAGAACAAAAAAAGTGAACAAATGCGTGCGCCGGGAAACGGAGCCCTGAATAATTAGGGGAGGAGAAACCGAGAAGCCGCAGAGCGCACGCTGGGCGAAGCCCTTTGATGTGCTGTGGCCGTTAAAAAAAAATGCAATTAGGAGGGAGGGAGGCTGATGCGCGTGCTTGCACGCATTGATAGGTCGCAAGGCCTAAAAAACAAATGGTGATAGACCAGGCATCCCAATGGGTGTAGAAGGCCATTTATACAATTACAGAAAGATTACAAATCAGTTATGCAGCAATATGCTTTAGAAACTATGGCCAATCGTTTAATTTCCCTATGGGAATAATGTTTTGAGGATGGGAGAGCCCCACAGGTCCTATATGATATTGTGGACCGGGCACATAAATTTGAATTAGGATTAGAAGATGTATACAGTAATCTTGTGACTATAATTAAGTACAGAGAAAGGCTGTTCACTAAATGCCCGAATTGGGACTCAGCATCCGATGTGGGAAGTTCATCCCATTTACCATCCCAAAATCCCTGAGGTCCGGGACAATGGTAATCAAATTATTCAAGCCCGTGTTGAAGCCAGGTTCCAAGAGCAATGGGTTTATACCCCTTGTAAAAGGAGTGAGGTTCTTTCCCTGAAGTCCGAATTACTTGACCCTCGAAAAAATAACAGTGCTTACTATAAAGAACTTACTGAGGCCACTTCATCGGCCGTGAGGACCTTAGCTGATATAGAATTATTTTTCGGGTTACTGGTCCCTGTCGATGTATGGCGACAGGTGCACGATCATCACGTTAATGAGTTAGGAGGAACTTGGGATCAAATTAAAGATTGGGACAAGGATCGGAAACCCAGAGATAAACCTAGACCGGAAATTTTAGCCTTGCCGGGTCGGATCATTACATATATGCATACTTTAATCCCGCCCCGGAAGGTGGATTGGGATAAATCACCAGCTTGCAAACAAAAGAAGGATGCGAGTGTGTCTGATTTCTTCACTCGATTTGAGGGAGTGTTCATTGATTTTAGTGGGCAGGATTTGTCAGTGGAAGATGGGATAAGATTATTCGTTAATCGTTTTGTGACTAATCTGTTGTCCGAAATATCTGCCCGGCTCCAGGCAGCAGAAAGTACTTGGACCACCTCTACTCCTTCTGTTATTTTAAGAATAGCCCAATATTATGAGCATAGGAAAAACGAGAGCAAAGATAAGTCTGACAAGAAGACGAAGGATCTTAAGACTTGAGTTATTACAACAAGTAGCCAGGGGACGGGGAAGAGGAGGAGTAGGGGGGTTTGTCCCAAGAAGGGTGGGAGCTGGGCGGGGAGGAGGTCCAGCTGTTGCTTTAGGAGCAAACCAATGTGCTTACTGTAAACAGGAAGGGCATTGGCGAGCTCAGTGTCCCTTCCTCTTAGCGCAGAACGGAGCCATGAGAGGCAGAGGAAGAGGAGGAGTAGATCGGAGTGACAAGAGAAGAGAAGAGGTTATACGAGGTGAAATTGTATAATTGCTTTGGTAATCCGAGAGGGAGGCAATACTATAATGAGAATTATGGAGCTGATGGGCCAGAAAGGTACAGCTATGCATAGGACAGCCACGGACAAAGTAGGGGCCAAGTGTCAGTACCCGTCGGTCAGAGAGGGCCTTATATTAAAGGGCAATTAATGGGGACTGTCTAGGATTTTCTAGTAGACACGGGTGCAATGAATAGTTCGTTTGCTCGTTCACTGGTCCCAGGGGCTGCTCTGTCTGGGCAAAATAATATCTTCGTCAGGTTTTCTGGAATACCGGTAGTGAGCCCCATTTCAAGGACTCTCCCACTTACTATAGGCCCAGTTACGGTGGATTCCCCATTTTTGTTTACGTTATATTGTGGGGAAAATTTGTTAGGATTGGACCTGTTGAAGAAATTACATGGAAAGATTTATTGTTCTCCCGATGGAGTGTATTTAACTATTCAATCGCCTAATCAGCATACTCGGCAGAGTTTCGCGAAAAATGAACCCCTCCCTCCTGAGTTTGCTGCCATTCCCTCTACATTGTGGGCGGCTGGTGATACGGACGTTGGCCTTTTAAATGAATGAATGAATACACACTTATTTAGCACATAGATACCCAAGGGCATCCCAGCACATCTTGTGACACCTAATCATTCTTCATTAATCATAGAAAAAGAAAGGTTTTCAGCTGTTTCCTGAAACGGAGATAGTTAGGTTCAAGACGAATAAGGTCAGGGAGCTGGTTCCAAAATGAAGCCGCATGGCGAGGAAAACATCGGCCCCCCATCCGTGCCCGTTTAATCCTCGGGACTGCCAGAAGTTTTTTATTGTTGTTTTATTGTTGTCACAATTAAAAGCAAAAAGTTTAGGGATGAACCTGCCAGAAGGGCCAAGTCCAAAAGCCCTAAGTCCCACTCGGGACTTCGCTGGGAGTATGCCCCCAAAAACAAACATAGGCACTGTTGGACCCGGGGTCACCGGTCCACCTAGGGTAGCTTGGCTCGAGTGGGAAGGCCTAACTTCAAGGCAATTGTGTTATGCTTGCGTCGCACTCACTCAGTAACCCTGCACCCCTCCACTTGGAAAATGACACCACACCTTGTTAGAAAATAATATAATGCTTTATAAAAATTCCTTATATTAGCTTACTCCGTTAGCAATGTATCACTTTAACACATTGAGCATTTCCACATATGATTACCTGCATCAATAAGAGCACAACATTGCATTTAGTTAAAGAACCTTTCCCCCAGAGGAAATGAGTTCAGCAAATCCACTTAATACTCTAATTTTCAGGCAGTTACTTTGCAGTTTAAATAAAACAAGCAGCAAGAAAACAAAATGCATCTATTCAGGGAAGCAAGATTGTCCATTACTTCTGTAAGGAAACAATATGGCATATCTCTTTTAGTAAGGTTGGAATATGCATTAATGTAGCAGGAGCCAGAATTATATACTCCCAGTAAAACAAGAACGTGCATTAATTTCAGTCAGTAAACATGCACTTGATCTGGTAACCTGCAATGCCCTTGCTTCTGATTAGCTATAGTGTTGAACCAGCAGCAGTTCTATGGATGGCAGATCCCTGGATCCAGTAGAGTAGTTTTATCAGTTTAAGCTCCCTTGGCTCACATTACATCTATTACCAAGGATCAGGAAAGTAGGCCTGACACTTGGCCCAGTGGAGATTTCTCAGAGTTTGTGTCCCGCACCAGCGCCCAAATCCCTGCTTACTTGCGGGCTTGAAGTTATTATTGGCAGTTTTAGCCGTCACAAGCAGCTTGGGGAACTTACACCTTCACAGGCAGTCTTCTGATAAAGCGTCCGCTCCCTCCCAGGCAAGGCCGGCCTACACACTGGGCCTGCGCTGGGGAGAGGACACTTCCGCTACAATGCCCAGACGAGATTGCCGTTGCTCAGCCACCTCTACAGGCAGCCACTCCTCTCCTCCGAACGGCCGCGCTTCCTCCCAGAGAAGTCAAGCCCTCCACTGGGCCTGCGCGGGAGAGAAGTGTCTTCAATGTGGCGCCGCCCACTCAGGAAAGCCGTCAAGCCCGCCACTCGTCTTGCGCGAAGGGAAGGACGCCTCAATGCCACGCCGCCCCCTCAACGAAGATCTCCTCAGTGAGGGGCAGCTGCACAGGCGTCGGATCGATTAACGGTTCCTCACCCTAGGAGGGAGTTGCGTTGCCCATAGGAGGGCACACCTAATCTCACTGCCCCACCAAAGCCTCACAGGGCCCCCAGCCTGATCTCGCAGATCACGCGACCTCCACGCCACAACGGGGCCCCAGCAAAATCGTCCAAAAGGTGGGGGGGGGGTCAGCGGTGGAGTCTCTTCTCAGCGCTCCTCAGCACAAGTAAGTTGGGCAGGCACACGCAGTCTACATCCCCGCAGGAGCGGTGTCGCTAGAGAGGAGGGAGGGGGCAGTTCTCACAGACCCTTCTTGATACTCGTAGTTATCCAGTGCCCTCAGGACAGCTCTCACCCCCACAGGTCAAAGGGGCAGTACTTTTTAATCAGCACAAGCCCCAACAGTTGCTCTGGGACAATCCAGTGAAAGTGACAGCCTCTTCCTTTTGTGTGGAGACACCAGGGCAATGTTCTTCTACTTAATACCTAGGCAGGGCAAGGCCTACCTTATATAGCCTAGGCCCAGGTCACTATAATGGGCCGGAAGGTTCTAGATCCCTCTAATGCTAGCCTATGGGCCAAGCTCCGAGGTAAAACTTTGTCAGTTGGCAGGCCACCGTTTTGTCAAGTCAAGTCAAGTCAAGAGATTTATATAACGCGCTACATACCCATAGGGTCTCAAGGCGCTAGAGGAAGGGTGGGGAATTACTTGTCGAATATCCAAGTTTTAAGTTGTTTTCTGAATGCTAGGTGGTTCTGAGTGAGGCGAAGGTGAGTGGGAAGAGAGTTCCAGGTTTTAGCTGCCAGGTAGGAGAAGGATCTACCTCCCATGGTGGTTTTGTTGATGCGAGGAACAGTGGCAAGGGCTTGGTTGGAGGATCGTAGCTGACGGGAGGGGGTGTAGAAGGACAGTCGTGTGTTGAGGCATTCGGGTCCAAGTTCGTAAAGTGCTTTGTGTGCGTGGGTAAGGAGGCGGAAGGTGATTCTCTTATTTACGGGGAGCCAGTGGAGGTTTTTCAGGTGACCAGAGATGTGTTCTTTACGCGGAATGTCTAGTATGAGCCTGGCTGAAGCGTTCTGGATGCGTTGGAGTTTTTTCTGGAGTTTTGCGGTGGTACCGGCGTATAGTGTGTTTCCGTAGTCCAGTCGGCTTGTAACCAGTGCGTGGGTGACCGTTTTTCTGGTTTCGGTGGGGATCCAGCGAAATGTTTTTTTGAGCATGCGAAGAATGTTGAAGCAAGATGATGAAACGGCGTTGACTTGTCTGGTCATCGAGAGTGAGGAGTCCAAGATGACGCCCAGGTTCCGTGCGTGGTCCGTCGGGATGGGTGCTTTTTCAAGGGCTTCCTACTCTTCCTCCATTTTACGAGAGCACCTGCGCCGCATTACTAAATAGTAATAATGAGGCACCCAGAGACCTATGGTCAATACCCAAAAAAAAATGTAGTGCACAAAAATTCAGAGGGTCAAAAAGGGGAGAAAAATTAGGAGGGACCACCCAAAGGACTGACAGGTCTAACAGGCACCACTGTGGGGGGCCACATCTCGGGGAACTTCTGAAGATACTTGCCCCCCAAAGTGTTGTGGCAGCCCGCTGCTAGACGGGGTTGCTTAAGAATGCAGGGGAAGCAGTAATTGAGCCCGCGAGGATCCTCGCCTTCTCTCTGCCGGCCTTTCTCCTTTGAGGGGCTTCCTCTGCTTCCTGGAAGCCCCGCCCATGGGAGACATCGCCGGGTTTGCCTTTTGGGTCGCGCTGCTTCCTGGGTGCACGTGGGGAAGCCCTCGAGGTCAGGCCAATCCCTGCGTGGCCCCAGGATGACGCGGCGGGAACCCTGACAGCCGGGGACCAATCCAAGCGCGTCTAGGAGGCGGGCCCAGCACTCTGCCCGGAAGCCCCCAGGGCCAGCGGCAGTGAAGTCAGTAAAACCACGGGGTAGGCTCCTGTTTAAAGGTACACAATTGCGGGGTAGGCACCCGCTTAAAGATAGGGTCCCTGGCGATTCAGCAGGTAGCGGGGTGGCACCCGATTAAAGTTATAAACGATACCCAAAGTCGCAGGGTGGGCACCTGCGCTGAATTAAAGCAAAAAATGGGGGATCCCCACGCCGGGGAATCCGTCTGGTTGCAGCTTCGCGCTGCGGCCACCAGTACTCTGAGACAAAAGTGGAGAGCACTCAGGACTGGGACAATGTAGCACTCTTTAGAAAAACGGCAAACCAAGCGCCACTTAAAATAAAGGAACAATCGCTCCCAGCCCTCGAAGGGAAGTTTCAGTGCTCCTCTGGAGGAGAAATGAAGCGCTGCCCAGGCGCTTTTAGGGACACAAGTTTACAAGTCCAAAAGAAGTCCAGCTAGGCCCTTAAGCAGGCAGGGGGCAAAGGCTGGGCCCAGGGGCCAGCTCACAGGGCCCTCCAGGCAGGAAGGCAGTCCCCAGTTGCGGTCCTCCTGGCGTCCAGCAGCAGCAGGCCCCCTTAAATTAGGATCAGGAGAAGAACAACTTGTAAGGGGTCACTGCCCCTTTTTATACACAGAAACCCTTTGTCTGTAGGGTGGTGGGGGAACGAGTTGCAGCTGGTTTTGAGCACTCCGATGTGTTCAGCCCCTCTCCCCATTCACTGGCCAGGCTAGGGTCATCAGTCGCACCACAGGGGGTGGAGCCAGCATTGTGTGGGGAAAGCCCAGCCCTATACAGGTCCCAGGTGCACACCTCCCTCACATCACTCATGCAGATCTCTCCACTCACCACCGGGGCAGACCCATCCTGACTTCCTGGAGCCAGGCTCACCAGCCAGCTCCAGCCAATCACAAGCCAGGCAGCCAATTCACATACATTACACAGACATGCCAACTTCTAGAAGTGGCACATCCACAGTAGACAACGCCGCACACATCATCGCGCAGCATTTAATCACACAAGTCCACACATATCAAACTCGCATCTGCACTCCCAACGCATCAGGAACTACCAGGGACACATACATTCCACATGCATTCCTATGGGAGGGCAGGCCACCTTCACTACACGCACGCACTTTACCCTGGGACACAGTGGTCAAGTACGCAGAAGCCAAAAATCACTAACACCAGGTCACAATTAAAAGAAAAACGTTTAGAGGTGAACCTGCCAGAAGGGCCAAGTCCAACACACAGCATTCATCCTTGGGCACTGCCAGCTCTGCACCCACACAGCACAACATTCAACCTTGTGCACTGCAAGCTCTGCATCCACACAGCACAGCATTCATCCTTGTGCACTGCCAGCTCTGCACCCACACAGCACAGCATTCAACCTTGTGCACTGCCAGCTCTACATCCACACAGCACAGCATTCATCCTTGTGCACTGCCAGCTCTGCACCCACACAGCACAGCATATAACTTTGTGCACTGCAAGCTCTGCACCCACACAGCACAGCATTCAACCTTGTGCACTGCAAGCTCTGCATGCACACAGCACAGCATTTAACCTTGTGCACTGCAAGCTCTGCATGCACACAGCACAGCATTCATCCTTGTGCACTGCCAGCTCTGCATCTACACAGCACAGCATTCATCCTTGTGCACTGCCAGCTCTGCACCCACACAGCACAGCATTCAACCTTGTGCACTGCCAGCTCTGCATCCACACAGCACAGCATTCATCCTTGCGCACTGCCAGTTCTGCACCCACACAGCACAGCATTCAACCTTGTGCACTGCCAGCTCTGCATCCACACAGCACAGCATTTAACCTTGTGCACTGCAAGCTCTGCACCCACACAGCACAGCATTCAACCTTGTGCACTGCAAGCTCTGCATGCACACAGCACAGCATTTAACCTTGTGCACTGCAAGCTCTGCATGCACACAGCACAGCATTCATCCTTGTACACTGCCATCTCTGCACCCACACAGCACAGCATTCAACCTTGTGCACTGCAAGCTCTACATCCACACAGCACAGCATTCAACCTTGTTCACTGCCATCTCTGCATGCACACAGCACAGCATCCAACCTTGTTCACTGCCATCTCTGCACCCACACACCACAGCATTCAACCTTGTGCACTGCAAGCTCTATATCCACACAGCACAGCATTCATCGTTGTGCACTGCCAGCTCTGCACACACACAGCACAGCATTCATTGTTTTGCACTGACAGCTCTGCAAACGCACAGCACAGCATTCGACCTTGCAGTCACGGCCCGCATTGATCACTCTACAGAATGCCACTATTGCAGCTTGAAGTAATTTCAACCATTGCCCCATGTTAAACTATGGGAAGGGCAGATCACATAGGTAGTGAAAACAGATGGGTATTCCTCACTATCTAGGCAGGGAACACACGTGTACCTGCCTGCCTTTCACCTACCTCTTGCTCCACCACTAGTGCTTACCCTAAGGGTGCTCTAGTAGTAGTGAAAGGTACCCTCAGGATTGGTCAGTGGTTAAGAAAGGCCAACCTGAGCATAAGTGGAACTGAGCAGACAGACCTGCAATGGCAGGCTTGACATTCAAAAACTACAAGGGTGTGAGTGTGCACCCTCAGGCACACAATGGCAGGCTTGACACATTTAAAAACCACATGGGTGTGCGTGTGCAACCACAGGCACGCAATGGGAGGCTTGACATGTTGAAAAACATCAGGTAAGCAGCAACTCCTAACATGTGTAGGGAGGGCGTGCACACTTTCACACTGCATGGACAGTGGGAAAGTGCCCAGAGCCCTGATGCTACAAACACAATCAGCAAAACCCGGGAGGAAAAAGCTAAAAGTTTAGTGTTAGAATTGGGGGTCTCTTGTTGGCACAGATAAGTACTTGTGACAAACAGGGACCCTCTCCTCTTGTCAGGGCAAGGGACTCACTCCTTAGAATAACTCCTGCTCACCCTCTAGGTTGCGTGGCACGAGCAGACATGGCTAATCTTCAGAGTGTTCAATGGTTAAGCATTTATGACAGTATACAGCAATCAAATGACCCACCACGAATGGACACCAGTCTTAGGATTTATAAAAATAAGTATACTATAGATATATATAGTATACTTATTTTTATAAATCCTAAGATTCGGTGTGTAACTCGGCTCAGGGATGAGCAGAGACACACGGGCATGGTGGCAGCAGCACGGGGAACGGATCAGGGTGCGTTGCGGCCCAACTTTGGTGCGTACCTCGGCTCGGGGATGAGCGGAGACACACCGGCAGAGGGTTTCCATTGCAGGGTTTGTGAGGTGCACTCTGCGACGACTCCAGCGGCAGACGGACACCGGCAGTCCAGCGGCTATTGGGGAAGGGCCCAATGTTCCTGGGACTCAGTTCAGGGAGCAAGCTCGCTTACAAGCCCTTGGAGATAGTTTTCAAAAAGCACAAGTAGATTCAAAAGTCTCTCAGTCTTTTCCTCTCCTTCTTGCAGCAAGGCACCCACCACAGGCCAGTCTCCCATGTCAGAGACAGTACTTCTCCATAAAGCTTTTCCAGGTCCTTCTCTTCGGGCAGAGGTTCTTCTTGGCGCAAACAGGATCTGATTTCTTAGGAGCAGGGCTCCTACTTTTATACACAAAATCCTTTGTTCTTGCAGACAGGTGGGCCTGTGCCTAATCCAGTTCAGTTCCTGAGCAATTTGTTTTGCAGACTCTGGCTTCTTCTTTCAGTGAATAGGGCAGGGACATCAGACGCTCCGCAGGAGGTGGAGCCAGCATTGTGGTGACAAGTACAGTCCAGGAGTACTCTGTTGACAGTCTTCCCCTCTCTCCTCACAAAGTGCAGGGCAGAGTCATCAGTCGCTCCCCAGGGGGCAGAGCCAGCATTGAGGTGGCAGAGCACAGCCCTATTCAGAGTCAAGGGGCACTCCTCCCACCTATCCTGGTGTAATCTCTCTATTCACCACCTGTCAGCCCCAGCCGGTCTCCTGGAATTCCCCAGCCCTGTGTCACACAGAAACCAGACAGCAGATACAGATAAGAGCAGAGGCGGGCTGAAATGGTTACGCAAGCAAATGCCAGCTTTCTAAAAGTGGCATTTGCAAACACAGAACATTAAAATAAACTTTACTAAAAGATGTATTTTATTATTCTGAGTTCAGGCATACCTAACTTGAATTTCTACCATGTTCCCTGAATCTGTTGGGATTATAGAGTGTAATAATTCCAGCAGCCCATTCTGGCCTATGAGAACAGGTAGCTTTCCAATAGTGAAAAACGAAAATGGCTGTAATTCACTATTAGGACAAGCAACACACATCAGGGCTTGCCCTACCTTATGCTTACAATGCACCCTGCCCTAGGATCTACCATAGGGGTGTCTCACATGAAGAAAAGGGAAGGTTTAGAGGCTGGCAAGTTTGTGCACTTGCCCAGCCAGCATGACAGTACCAGACGGTATGCAGGTTCTGCAATGGCAGACCTTAGACACATTTTACCAGGCTGCTTCTGTGGGTGGCACAACCAGTGCTGCAGGCCCACTAGCAGCATTTATTTTTACAAGCCCTGGCACTCCCGGTGCACTTTACAGGGGTCTGTCAGTAAACCAAATAAGCCAATCATGGAATCCAATCAATGTATACACTTTTCATAGAGAGCACTTGCACTGTGGCACTGATTGGCAGTGGCACAGTGCTCTAAGCAGGTAACACCAGCAAAACACATGAGGCAAGCAACAAAAAGTGGAAGGGAGACTCACGCCAAGGTGCCAGGTCTAACATTTAGGCAAAGAGTACCTGAAGAGTATCAGGTGTAACACCAGTTCAATGTTTTACTCTCTTCCGAAGGGAGCGTTAGGGCAGGACAGGGCCAGTGCGTCATTGCTGCTGATTGGCAACGAGTGGCCACTTCAGTTTGAAGTGCGCATGTCGGTTTGGCTGACTATCTGGTTACGGCCAGACCGCCATGTGCAATTCCAACCTCTGACAATACATGATCAAAGCAATTCTTAAAAAGCATTGATGGAGCCATTTGAAGCTTCATGGTGGCAATCATTCATTCATTCATTATGAGAGGTAACGGAAGGGTGTGATGCATCGTTTAATGCACACTTATAAAATGGGCTAGTGCACTGCGAACAGACTCTACAGGGCCCAGGCTGCGTCCACCCCACACGGAGCAGCCTCTATCTTACAGGTCGCACTGCAGGGACTCTTCAAGGGCCCTTCCATGGTCATCTCCAGAGTCAAAGACCAGGACCGGGAGAGCGCACATGCTTTCTCCAAGTAGTATGTGATCAGTTCCTTGCACTGCTGGTTTGGAAATCGCGCCAGGGCTTTTTTACTGTCTGGTCAAGAGCTGGCTTTAGCGCTGGTGTCCGGTGCAGCAAGGTTTTTGGCAAAATGACCTCCACCTCGGATTCCTTTAGAAACCTCCAGCTAAAGTGCCCCTCATCTCTCCATAGCTCCTCTCTCACGTACATTTCATTTGTTTTAAAGCGCTGATTACGGCTGCTTTTACAAATCCACTCAGCTATCTGCAAAAAAGCAGATCTGTTCTTCGCAGCAGGGATATTACCCCACTGCTCTACTTTATGGCGAGTCAAAACTGCCACTAGACAGAACTCCATTTTTCTCTCTCTCTAGCAGGAACATTAACCACTGCGTCATCTTGACAGATTTATTACTGCCTGAAAGCTGGAAGCACAAGGAACTCTGCAGCAGGTGCTTCTCATTGTAAGTTATTGCTCAACACAGTCCCCCCCCCCCCCTTTGCGGTCAGTGCGTCCCTCCAGGTCAGCGCCCGGTGCGGCCGAACCAGGAGCACCGCCCTAAAGCCAGCCCTGGTCCGGTCTCAGTGGCTTCCCTTGGCTGCAGACAGTCCACCTCGCTGTGACACTTCAAGCGCCAGCACAAGGGTGGTGAACCTTAACAAACTCCTCAAAGGTGCTATGATTCAAGCCTATCTTCAAGGTTCTTACCCCTCACAGGACCCAAGGGGCCAACATGCAAAACACTCCAGTTTAGCTAGGAGTGAACACAAACTTGTAACCGACCCAGAACCAGAGCTTTAAATGGGCCGGTACTGTCCAGTAATGAGAACCGGCACTTTTTATTTTGAGAGAGAGAGCGCTGGCACTTCTCAAGAGAGATGTACTAGTTTGAACTGGAGAGCACAGCACTTCTCAAGAGATGTACTAGTTTGAATTGAACACCGGCACTTCTCAAGAGGGATGTACTAGTTTGAATTGAACACCTGCTCTTCTCAAGAGAGATGTACTAGTTTGAATTGGAGAGCACTGACACTTCTCAAGAGAGATGTACTAGTTTGAATTGAACACCTGCTCTTCTCAAGAGAGATGTACTAGTTTGAATTGGAGAGTGCCGGCACTTCTCAAGAGAGATGTACTAGTTTGAATTGAACACCTGCTCTTCTCAAGAGAGATGTACTAGTTTGAATTGGAGAGTGCCGGCACTTCTCAAGAGAGATGTACTAGTTTGAACTGGAGAGCACGGCACTTCTCAAGAGAGATGTACTAGTTTGAATTGGAGAGTGCGGGCACTTCTCAAGAGAGATGTACTACTTTGAATTGGAGAGTGCCGGCACTTCTCAAGAGAGATGTACTAGTTTAATTGGAAAGCAGTGGCACTTCTCAGAAACAAGCAGATACTCTGGTACAAGGTAACTGCACTTCTATTTTCCCATTTCACGCACTGCCCAGTACTGCAGGCAGCACGGTTCCCTGGCAACACTGCACACGAACAACCTTGTGCAAAGGCAGCCTTATTGCTAGAAGAGATGTGCTGTCTGAGCAGGGACAGCTCCTCTGCATGTGAGAAGTCCTGCGGGGTGCCGTGCACACTCGCATTCCTGCACCCTCGCAATCCTGTGCACGGCTGCTCTTCTGTGCTTTTGTGAGTTTGTGCATTCAGTGTTCGCTCTGCACAGTAGCCCAGGAAGAAGGTGTGCCCTCAAGCATTGTTACAGAGGCAGATCTATGAACAGCAGGTGTTATGGACCGCTAGTTCTGTGCACTGAGCCTTACAGGCAGCTTTGCACTATGCTAGCTATGTGTACAGGTAGCGCTGCACTGAAATCTGCCTGTGCAAGAACACTGTGCAGGCAGCCCTGAGAATAGCTGCACTGTGCCCTGCAGCCCACGAGACTGTTCCACTTCTGCACTAGTCGGTCTGTGCACTGGAAGCTCAAATTATTTGGAGGGTGCAGGGGACCCTGTGCTGACAGGTAGCCTTAAACACAAACAGCCATAGAAATGTAAGCCCAGCCTGCTGAGAGCACATGCAGTCCTGCACAGTGCCAGCCCTGTGCATTTCCACCTGAGTGCACTGCCACCCATGTGCACTACCAGCCGATAACGTTGCCAGCCCTGCTCATTTACCCTGTGCACGCTGCCAGCCCTGAACGCTGCCAGACTTCGGCATTGTCAGCCCTGTGCACCTCCAGCTGTCTGCATTTCCAACCATGTACTCTGCCAACTCTGCACACTGCCAGCCATGGACACAGCCAGCCCTGTGCACTGCGACCCTTGCACATTTACTGCCCTGCCCGCCGCCAGCCACGCCTGACGCCGCCAGCCCGGACACACCCCCGCCAAGACCCAGACGCCGCCAGCCCCGGACACACCCCCGCCAAGACCCAGACGCCGCCAGCCCCGGACACACCCCGCCAAGACCCAGACACCGCCAGCCCCGGACACACCCCCGCCAAGACCCAGACACCGCCAGCCCCGGACACACCCCCGCCAAGACCCAGACACGGCCAGCCCGGACACACCCCCGCCAAGACCAAGACACCGCCAGCCCCGGACACACCCCCGCCAAGACCCAGACACACCCCCGCCAAGACCCAGACACACCCCCGCCAAGACCCAGACACCGCCAGCCCCAGACACCGCCAGCCCCATACACCGCCAGCGCCCCGGACCCCGCCAACCATGGACGCCACGGACCCCGCCAATGCCCCTGACACCGCCAGCCCGTTACTGTTGTAGCATTGATTGGTGCTCAGTCTGCGTTTCCTCCGGAGAAAGTGTAGTTTAGTGAATTTGTTTTTTTAAACAGTCGGTCGTCCTCTTTCAGATCCTTTCAAAGGAGTTCTGAGGCAGAAGATTCACGAGCTGTCCTTGCACTGGCAGCTTCTTTCCAGAGTTGAAAGATTAGTCAAGCCAGTTCCAGAGACGCAAATACAGCTCTGGGAAACAACTTCCAAATATATAAAGACTCTACTCAGTAGTTCGAAACTGTTTACGTTGCTCAGACCCCAAATAGCACTCACCTTTGGTATTCAGAGGGTTCTTTTAGAACAGGAAATTTTTTAAAGAGTCTTAGGTTTAATTATTTAGAACAGTAAGTGAAAACTGACCTGTGGTGTTGCTTCAGTTGAGTGTAAAGGTTTGTTGATTCCACCTGCATTACAAAGAAGAGAAAGGTTAATAGTTCTACCAACAGTATCCGATACGGATTAGTTAATAGACTGCACATTAGTTACTTTGAATTGTAATTGCATTCCTACAGGATAGTCACGCATTGTGCATTGAAATCACTAGGAGTGAAGGATAATAATAAAACCATTTCTAAAGCGCCTGGTTACACTCAACACGGTGTGTCCCCGCCCTGTGATTGCTGTCAACCCCCTAAGTAGTTGTTACCACCAGGCCAAGAGACTTGGCAAATTCTAGCAGAAGTTTAAGTATGTGGAAAAAGGTAGGTTTTAAGTTTATGGCAAAATCTTGCTTCTGATGGCTCCATACGGAGTTCAATGGGAACCTCATTCCAGTATTCACCCGCTAAGTACTGAATGAGCAGCCTCCCATTCTGGCCTTTCGGATGCGAGGTACCATGAACAACATAGTACCCAGTGATCTCAAATTGCGTCTGGGACAGTGACTGGTTAGTAGCTTTTGTAAATACGCTGGGCCTTTCCTTTGGGCGATGCGCACTGCACAACACTTTAAACCTAATGCGTTCCTTGATAGGAAGCCAATGAAGTGTTGACAGGGCCTGTTTCCCTGATGCTCTTCGAGGCAGGTTCAGCACCAGACGTGCAGCAGCATTTTGAACACGCTGCAGTTGCTGAAGCCCTTTCTTACATAGGCCTATGAGCAGGGAGTTGCCATAGTCAAGATGGGTCGTGACTAAAGCATGAATTCGAGTTTTCCTGACACTGATAGGCAGAAGATCTAAAACTTTGCGTAGTGTTTTTAGGATGCCATAGCATCTTCCTATCACTTTTCCAACATGTTGTTCAAAGGATAGATTAGCATCCAATAGGACACCCAAATTCTTCACAGTCTCCGAAAGAGAAGGACCTAGTTCAGACGGCCACCACGCGGGCGACCAAATGGTTGGAGTTTTTCCAATTACCAACAGCTCTGTCTTGTCACCATTTAGACATAGACAGTTATCATTCATCCAGCTTGCTAATGCCATGAGGCAGGTGGAAAAATTAATTGCAGCTTCATCATTCTGTCCCTGGGTAAGTGTGATCATTAATTGAGTATCATCGGCATTTGTGACAATGTCTACTCCAAATGATTCCACAATGTGAGCTTGGGGTTCCATATAAAGATTAAATAATGTCGGGCTCAGACTTGAGCCCTGTGGAACCCCGTGCCTCAACCCCCGGGGGGAGGATTTGAATGGGGGACAGTGCACTTGGAAACTTCTATTTTCGAGAAAAGATCTTATCCACTCGAGGGCCGAACCTTCCACTCCCATTTCTGAGAGGCGAGACAGCAGTAAGGTGTGCGATACGGTGTCAAATGCCGCACTTAGATCTAATAATACCAATGCTGCTGTCTGCCCGACATCTACTTTCTGCCTCAAAAGTTCAGTGGAGAAAAGGACAGCTGATTCAGTGGAATGGCTAGCCCTAAACCCCGACTGAGTGGGGTGTAAGATGCCCTCCTTCAAGATATTCCATGAGCTGCACATTAACTATTTTCTCTACCACTTTCATACAAAATGGAAGAAGAGAGATGGGGCGTAGGTTCTGCAACTGGGAGATGTGCAAATTGGACTTCTTTTTCAAAGGAATTACCTGAGCCCTTTTCCACACATCTAGCACATGGCACTCCTGAAAAGATAGGGTCAGGGCCTGCATCAAAGAGGAGGTCTCAAAGATGCTTGCTCTTGGGGTGATTGAGTCCTCCAGCAGTCCTTGGGCCAGCCAGTGGTCTTGGTCCCAAAGGCTGCAGCGCCGGGTGCCACACCCAAACTCCGGTTCTGTGTGGACTACAGAGGACTCAAATCAGTCACCAAGACTGACGTGCACCCCATCCCCCAAAGCTGATGAGCTCATTGATCGGTTAAGGGCTGCCCGGTACCTCAGCACATTTGACTTGACGTCTAGGTACTGGCAGATCGCCTTTACTGATGGGGCCAAAGAGGTCAGCATTCTACACACCAGATGGGCATTTCGAGTTCTGGGTTATGCCATTTAGGATGAAGAATGCCCCTGCCGGTGGCCAACTACATGGTCGAGTGAGTCGCACGGCGCTGCAGCTCCGATGAGCCGAATTGATCCGTCGCTCTTTCAACCATCCAGCCACCCGAAGAGTCCCCCGGAGCTGTGGAGGAAAGGTAGCAGACCTCGGTGTCTGCCTTGAAGGTCTCCCGGAGGCCGGGGAGAGGCGGAGAAATACCGGGAAAAGTTTTGGCGCCCAGGCCCGGACTCATGATGGCGGGGCCCGCAGCAAAGTGAGAGCAGAGCCGGAGATCGTGCCCGGTGATCGCCCAGGGAGGCAAGGGTACAAGCACTGCAGTATCTGGGGGCTCCAAGACAGCAGGTGAGCCCCGGGGAGCCTGGCCGGGCCATCAGACAGGGAGCATGATCCGCTGGAGGACACTGGGGGCCTGAGACCCACGCCCTGAACGGGGGTCCACGGACGAGAGCTTGCGGAGGACCGGTGACCCCACTTACAGCATCTGAGAAGTTGAGTGACCTCCTCCCCCCCTTTCAGCCACCCGGGACTGTAGCGGCGCACCGGGGGGGCAGACTGAGACCGGGTGTGCTGCGCGGCGAGACTGCCGCCTCCCCGCTCCACCTGCCTAACACCCACGATCCGGGAGAGGAGGTACTGAGGACGGACAGTGAGCTACAGCCGCAAAAGGTTGCGGGGGCGGCGCTCGGCGGCACCCCGGGGACATTTGAGAGGTGATTCTGAGACCAACTGCGTGTGGGGGGTTCCTAACTGCCCCCCTCCCTGTCTCGAACTGACTGGTGGGCCTTGCGTACCTGGAACATGGAAAGAAAGGACCTGATCGGGTGATTGAGCTGCGACTGGCACTGGCCCAGGGGGAAGCCCGAGGTGGTTCCTTTGGAGGCCGAGTTGGGAGAGCACCTGCTACCACTGGATCTGGGACGGGGGAACCAGCCTGACCAAGCGGCCTGACCACCATACACCGTTGTACACTACCCTTGGACCGGGCATATTGTGCATCGAGACCCAGGAGGTCTATGAGGTCCCACCGACCCCTTGGGAGAGCAGACTTCTGGGCGCTGTGTCCCTGAGGCATGAACACTGACCCTTAGAGGTGCTACTGATAGATGAAAAGTCCATGCAGGACTTCTGGGCGCTGTGTCCCTGAGGCATGAACACTGACCCTTAGAGGCGCTACTGACGGACTTCTGGGTGCTGTGTCCCTGAGGCATGAACATGACCCCCTCAGAGGCGCTACTGATGGACTTCTGGGTGCTGTGTCCCTGAGGCATGAAAACAACCTTAGAGGTGCTACTGATGGACTTCTGGGCGCTGTCTCTGAGGCATGAACATGACACCCTCAGAGGCGCCACTGACGGACTTCTGGGCGCTGTGTTCCTGTGGCATAAACACTGACCCTCAGAACCGCTAAAGATGGATGAAAACTCCGTGCAGGACTTCTGGGTGCTGTGTCCCTGATGCATGAACATGACTCCCTCAGAGGCGCTACTGACGGACTTCTGGGTGCTGTGTCCCTGTGGCATGAACACTGACCCTCCGAGGCGCTACTGATGGACTTCTGGGCGCTGTGTCCCTAAGGCATAAACACTGACCCTTAGAGGCGCTACTGACGGACTTCCAGGCGCTATGTCCCTGAGATATGAACATGACACCCTCAGAGGCGCCACTGGCGGACTTCAGAGCGCTTTGTCCCTGAGGCATGAGCACTGACTCAGAGGTGCTACTGACGGACTTCTGGGCGCTGTGTCCCTGTGGCATGAACACTGACCCTCTGAGGTGATTGAGTACGGACCTATGAAACTGGGTTGTAGTTTTCTAGACCCTGGGAATTTGAGATTTTTGGTGGATAACCAAACCTTTTCACCTATCTCATAGGGTGGTTCTACTCTGCAGGGTTTATCCGCTTGATGTTTCATATCTTCTTTGGCTTTTTTTAATTCTTGAACGGCGCTTTCCTAAACTGCTTTCAACGGTTGATGATGTTCTTTTAATGCTGGGATGTTATCAAGTTCAGTCGGAAAGGGAATGGGTAGAAACACTGGATGTTGAGCATAATTAAAGAAGAAAGGGGAGACCCCGTTGGAAGTGTGAGTTTCATTATTATATGCGAATTCTGCCAATGAGATAGTCTCCACCCGGGTAGTAGAAAGACTGGTTAGAAGACAACGTAAATATTGCTCTAAAGTCGGATTTGTTCTGTCAGTCTGCCCATCTGTCTGTGGGTGATAGACCGTAGAAAGTCTGTGATCCATTTGTAACAATGAACACACCCCTTGCCAGAACTTGGAGATGAATTGAGGACCTCTGTCAGATATAATAACAGATGGGACGCCATGTAACCGAATGACATGAGTTAAAAAGATCTGTACTAGCTCTTGAGAACATGGTATTCTCTTTAAAGGGACAAAATGGGCCATCTTAGACAACATATCCACTACTATGTATATTGTGTTATACCCTTGACTATTTGGGAGCTCAGTTATAAAAATCCATGCTCATCGTATGCCAAGGCCTGGGAGGAGAAGGTATAACCCTTAGTAATCCTGTGGGAGCACAATGGGATGTCTTTTGTCTCCCACAGATAGAACAAGCTTTCACAAAGGCAGTTCTCTTTAGTTATGTTGTCCCACCAAAACCATTTTACAGGTTCTAGCAGTCTTGACATCCCCTGGATGTCCTGCTAAAGCACTGTCATGACACCACTCTAGTATCTGTCTTTGTAAAAATGAAATGGGTATGTACAATTTGTCATCATGATAATATAATCCTTCTTTGATAGAATGCAAAGGATTCTTTTTCCATTCTTCAGTGGGGATGAGGGCATATTGGTATTTTAATAACTCTAGAATTGTCTTGGTAGTGTAATCTTCTGCTCCAATGATCTTATAATCTGGAATGATAGGAGGTACATCATCCGTAATTCCGCCTTTGGAACCACCAATACTCGATAGCCCGTCTGCTTTGCCATGCTGAGCCGCTGGCCTATATGTTATTACAAAGTCATATTCACTGAAGAATGACACCCATCACATCTGTCTAGATGTAAGAGCTTTGACAGACTTATAGAACTGAAGGTTTTTTTGATCAGAAAAAATCGTAATGACATGTGGAGAACCCAAAAAGTAGTGTCTCCACTCTTGGAAAGATAACTTGATGGCTAGTAATTCTCTTTCTCCTATTGGGTAATTTTGTTCTGCAGGAAGTAAGATCTTTGAAAATGATGCAACTGGATGCAATTGCCCTGTACTTTTACCTCTCTGAGATAACACTGCTCCAACTGCTTGTTGTGAAGCATCAGCTTCCAAGAAAAAAGGTTGAGTATTATCTGCATGATGGATTATTGAGGCAGATGTAAATTTGTTCTTTAGGATAAATAAAGCTTTTTCAGCTTCCTCAGTCCAAGAAAAAGTTGTACCCTTCTTGAGTATTCTGGTAATAGGGGTGATTGTATCAGAAAAATGATCAATAAATCGCCTATAGAAATTGGCACACCCTAGGAAGGAGTGTACCTCTTTGACTGAGCCTGGACTTGGCCACTGCACTAGAGATTGTGTCTTTTTTGGATCCATTTGAATACCTTGTGGTGAAATCACGAATCCCAAGAAATCAATGGTATCAGTGTGGAACGTACTTTTGTCCAATTTGGCTAACAAACCATTTTCTTGTAATTTCTTCAAAACTCTTTTTACATTAATCACATGTTCTTTGTCAGTCTGAGTAAATCAAAATATCATCGATGTATACGATGACAAACACATCCAGAAATTCCCGCATGATCTCGTTGATGAAATATTGAAACGCTGCTGGGGCGTTACATAAACCAAACGGCATGACGCAGTATTCATATAATCCAAACCTGGTGCGAAATCACCCTCTTTTACCCGGATAAGATGGTATGCTCCTCTCAAGTCAATCTTGGTGTAGATCTTTGCACCTCGTACTTGATCAAGGAGGACAGGGATGAGTGGCAGAGGATACTTATTCTTAATAGTGATCTTGTTCAAGGCACGGTAGATAATTACAAGACACGACAGTGATGGGAAAACATGGCGGCCGGCTAGGTAGCGGGTCGCGGATGTCCGGAGCCATGACGGTGCTGATTTGAGCTAACGGTCGTAGCTGTGGTGTTGTGCAATTCCAGGAAGGTGTCACTTACTTGGGAATCTTGGGGATCTTGTACCCGATCTCAAGACGAGCTACCGGGCGATCTTGGAGGCCGTTTGTCGGCCGTCCGCTGTTTCCTCGCAGCGTATGGCGGAGACCTCGGCTGTGCAGGCGGCTGAGAGCGAAGGGGAGGAGTCGCGTAATTCATCGGCCGGGAGCTGGGGGAGAGCGGCTCAAGGCATCGGCAGAGGACGCCGAATACTGGCAAAAATCGGGACCCCTACGTGTGGTGGTCGAGGGCGGGCAGAGGAAAATCTTGCAAACTCCCCTTCTGCCCCACCGCTGGAGAGAAGCATTGTTGAAGCATTAGCGTCCACACGGGAGAAAGAGGTCACATTAAAACAAGTAAGCAAAGGGGCAGATGTAAAAGGGAAAGTAAGATATCAATGAAGGAGCAACAAACTTGGGGACTTGAATAACCCTGATAACAGCGAATTTGCCTTAGGGAAACCAAAAACACTGCAAATACAAAAAGATATAAAAAAAAGGGGGCGGACAAAGAAGTAATTCTTAATAAAATTAAAGAATCCCCTTCAAGAAAAGGCAAAAAGAAGAGGCAAAAAGGGGCTGGGCATAATTTTTCAACAACTCCTTCACTTAATTCATATTTTAAACCAGTCCCAAAAATTTTGGTTTTGAAACCATACCCTACATCTCAAGCCCAATCCTCTACTTGTGAGTCGGTGTACCCTCTGCCTGAGTCTGTAGAAGTAGAACAGGATTGGTCTACTCTTTCGACTCCAAACCCTTTTCAAGTACTCGCAGCTGATATGGATTCAGATAAAGGTGGAATTCTTACTATAAATGCAGATATAACAGCAGATGATTCATTAGTAGCTCCAGATGAACTGACTGTTGTAGAAAATGATGAGAGAGATATGAGAGACGATATATTTACAATGCCAAATGACACAATAAATAGCGGACAAATGCTGATTACCTCAGAAGGACCCGGAGTAGGACAGCTCTTAGCACCGCAAGATAATCAAGCTACATCAGCTACATCAGACTTGTCAGTTTTGGAGCTGCTAAGGAAACTGGAAAAAGATATTCATCTAGGGTTTGAAGCCTCTAGAAGAAATCAGGAACGTATAAGCACTACATGCACATTACTAGAAGACAAAATTGATAAACTAAGTATCCGTACAGGAGAAATTGAGTCAGATATGAAAGTTATACAAGGGAAAATACAGGATAATCGCAAGGAAATTGAGAGTTTAATCTTCAGAGACAAAGAATCTGATGAAAGAATAGAGAGGTTGGAGAATATGCAAAGACGCAATAACTTAAAAATTCTAAAAGTGCCCGAAGGAAAGGAGGGGTCAGATATAAAACGTTTTGTAGTACAGCTATTAAAGAAAGAACTGCCGCTAGTAGAGACAGAAGAAATGTTGTTGCGGGACATCCAGAGAGTACATCGAGATCCCTTCAGGTTAAATCCAAATCGTTCTAAACCTAGAAAAATTTTGATTAATTTTCTGACATATTCTCTAAAAGAAAAGATCCTGACAGCTGCTCTTAAGAAAAAGGGCATACTGATTGACGGAATTGCAGTGGATATTAGGTCTGATTTGTCCCCTGCTACAGCAAATAGACAGTGGGTACTAGGAAAACGATTGATACCTCTAAGAGAAATAGGGGCTACGGCCCAATTGAAATTTCCTGCTTTCCTGAAAGTTATGTGGCAAAACAAGATGTATACCTTTCGCACAGTGGAAGAAGTAGACGCCTTTCTGGATAGCTCTCAGGAAGAGTAGATTATTGACCACATAGAGCTAAATATTACAAACGATGCACCGCCATCGCGACATCCACCGGCCTAGGCCATGGGAGTTTTGGTTGGGTTTTCCAGGGAGGGAATGGGAGGGGGGATAGGGAAAGTAGGTTCTGGGGGAAGGGGAGGGGTGGGGAGGGGAGGGGTTGAGAGGGGGTGGGTTAAGGGAGAAAACAAGAAAAATATTCCTCAGGAGCTACCTCACTGTCAAATAAGTAGAAAGGAAACATGGGTAAACTATTATGAGTGGGATGACCAATAAGGAGCTAAAGCTCCTCACATGGAATGTGAATGGTCTTCGGGTTAAAATGAGGAGATTATCAATATTGAAATACTTGGAAGACTGTCCTGCTCATGTGATCATTATACAAGAGACGCACTTAACTGAGATTGAGAGTAAGGAGATTTTCGGTACTCAAAAGTGGATTGCTAATGCTATTTATACACCCCAAGATCTAGTAACTAAAGGGGTGGCTATTCTGATCAGGAAAGGAGTTGACATTGTAGTCGAAAATAAATCAGTAGATAGGAGAGGAAGATGGGTGATGTTAAGTTAAGATTGGCAGGGGAAGCCTTTATAATAGTTGGATATTATGGCCCGAATGTTGACGACCCAACAGTATTAGAAAAAATTGAGATGGAATTATTGGAATTCTATGGTAAAATAATTATGGCTGGAGACTTCAATACAGTTTTAGATCGTAAGTTGGATAGAACTGGGAACGACAGGGCAATAGTAAATGGCAAAATGACAGCTAAGTTAAAGATGATAATGGTACAACAAGGATTGTGTGATATATGGAGATGGAAAGCTCCACAACAGATAGGATTTACCTTTCACAATAAAAAATATAAACATAGTTCACGGATAGATTTCTTTTTGATAGATACTAGGTTAAAGGAACGGGTCACGAAAGTGGAACATATAGGGGCACATCTATCAGATCACTCAGCTGTGAGTTTGAATTTAAGTTTAGTTGCAGATGAGGGGAGCTCAGTCTGGAGATTAGATAGAACTATTTTAGCGGATGAAGAATTTCTAGAAGCCTTAAACGAAGAGTAACGAGTTTTCCTAGATGTGAATGCTGGATCAGCTAAGGAGGACATAGTTTGGGAGACTTGTAAAGCTTTTATGAGAGGGAGATTGGGAGCTCAGGGGGCTAAGAAGCGGAGGTTGTATCATAATTTGATTACTAACTTGGAGAAAGAAATACGAGACTGCGAGAGTAGCCAAATTGCACAGCCAGGAAACATCTTCGGAGAGGGGGTCAAGAATAAACTTTTAGATTTAAAAATAGAACTTACGGCAGTACTTGCTCGAAGAGTCAAAGAAAGATGGGAGGCTAGTCAGCTGGCACATTTTTCATATGGAGAGGGGTGTGGCAAGCTACTAGCGTGGAAAGCCAAGAAAGACTTCGTACGTAATCAAATAAAAGAGATTAAGAAGTCGAACTCAGGAGAAGTTATAACAGAGCGGAAGCAGATTGTACAAGCATTCTTTGATTATTTTGTGAACGTGTATACAGAGGACCTCTGCCCGAGTGAAGTAGAGATAGAAAGATGGCTACCTTTGATGAAACCACTCTCTGATGATTATATGGAGGAGTTGAATAAGGAAATCACCCAAGATGAGTTGTTGAAAGTCATCAAGGAGAGTAAAAGAGGGAAAGCCCCTGGCCCGGATGGCCTCTCAGGGGAGGTATATAAAGTGTTAAGTGAAGTAATTGCTCCCATATTATGTCAATTATATAACAAAATTTTCAGAGGGGAAGTAAAAATACCTAGTTCGTGGAATGAGGCAATAATTACCTTAATACTTAAACCAGGGAAATCTCCTAAGAGTCTAGATGCCTACAGACCTATCTCGCTCCTAAATTGCGATTATAAATTCTTCTAAAAAATTTTGGCTGATAGACTTGGTAAAGTTATACATAAATTGATTCACGAAGATCAAAGAGGCTTCATTAAGGCAAGGTACCTAAAAGAATTAACATTTTCATTGATTGGTATGATAGACATGGCCTCTAATTTCGAGCTCCCCTTGGCAGTGATCGCCTTAGATGCTGCCAAGGCTTTTGATCGAGTCAACTTTACCTATCTAAAAACTCTTTTGCAATATCTTAACTTAGGAGATAAATTTACGCAATCTCTTTTTGCTTTGTATTGTTCACCGACATCGCGTGTTCTGGTTAACAGCACTCTCACACATACTATTAAAGTAATGCGGGGCACCAGACAAGGGTGTCCTTTATCACCCTTGCTTTTTAATTTATATATTGAGCCTTTTGCTTGCAAGATTAGAGCTACAGAAGAGATCCCCCCTTTTGTGTCTATGGATTGGACTAAGAAACTAGGGTTATATGCAGACGACATTATTGTCTATTCCTCTAATTTGTTGATTTCCTTGGAGAATCTGGTTAGAATAGCGAAGGAATTTGGAAATATCTCAGGTTACCAGATAAATCAGGACAAGACTGAAATTATGGCTTGGAATCTCAATACAGGGGATGTTAAAACAACAACAGAAATGAGATACTTGGGGGTCAGGATAACACAAAAGATTGAAGATCTAGCAAAAAACAATTTTGATAGGATTAAAAAAGAAGTCGCTGCTACATTAAAAGGATGGATGAATTTACCTCTTTCTATATATGGTAGATCTAATCTTGTAAAAATGGTGATTGTACCGAAAATTACCTTTTTATTTGAGACTATCCCACTTGGTTTCAAAAAAGAATGGCTGGTCAAACTACAGAGTGTGATAACATCTTTTATCTGGGCGTCAAAAGGCTCTCGGATCTCATGGAAAAAACTAAGGAGGAGACTTAATAAAGGAGGGTTGGCGGCCCCAGATATTCAAATTTATGCATGGGCTTTTTGTTTAAAAAACTGTAGGATGTTGTTGGGTACCCTACTTAAATCTCCGATTGGAGAAATGTTTTGTTTTTTGCTGAAAAGGTCTGGATATCATGATTTTGGTTTTTTATATAAGTTCTCAGACCCTAAATTCTTTAAAAAGGTGAGACTCAAGATTTTGCGGGACTTGGCAGAGATATGGTATAACATCAGAAAAGTAGTAAAACTGCCCTATTTTAGTCATATGGCTCCAATTTGGGAGTCTCCTGGTGCTCCATCTTGGACAAAAGATGCGTTGGCACTACAATTGAAAAAGGAGCCTGCTCTGCAAAGGTGGAAGGATTTGTTTTCAGATGGCAAACTTATACCATGGAGTGTATGCCAACAAATGTGGGGACCGATTTTCTCAAAATATAAATACTTGCAGATCCAAAGCTGGGTTAATGATGTGGAAACAGAGATTGGAACTGAAAATGATTTTGAGTTGAAGTTGGAGACAGAGACCTTTAAGAAGGAAGTTGCTTTTTGGTACTGGGCGATATTAGAAATGGAGGATGGACCGTTTGTTTTGCCAGAGACCCTGTGGATGGATAGCTTGCCAAGGATCGCGACAGAAAACCAATGGCAAGTAACTATGTCTATGCTATATAGTATTGTTAAGCCTGCAAACCTAAGGCGAAATCTCTTGTTTACCATCCACAGGGCATATTGGTCTCCTTATAGACTCTCCAAATTCAAAGCTGGCAGAATTGTTGGGTGTCCGAAATGTAAAGCTCCAAATGTGGATGATCTACATATGTTTGTGTCCTGTCCAAAAATAATGCAATTCTGGATAGATGTAAGTAGTTCCCTCTCCAAATCTCTGAACCAACGCATCGAGGTAAGCCCAGAACTAATTATTACGGGGAGATACGACTTAGAAAATAGATTTATGAATAATAATGTTAGACTTATTTTTTAGGCCATGTTGCTAGCGCGCAGAGAGATATGCAAGGTATGGGTCTCACCGCTTAGTCCTAGTTTAATGGATTGGATTCTTGCCATGAGGTATATGGCTAAGCTCGATATCTTAGACCATTCTAAGAGAAATCGAGGATTTTGGTTACCTTTCCTTTTATGTTTTGGTTGAATATTTTGTGTTAAATTCCGATGATTAAGCCCGTGCCTATCTCGCTGGTACATGGCACCCCAGGACAGAAAATAGAGTTGGAGGAGGACACACCTGTTGAGTCAGGTGGCCAAGAGGGGCGGTTCAGAGAAAGGCCAGACTCAAGAATAGGCAATGTCTATGCCCCATTACTCTAAACCAGCCTATGAGATAAAAAGCCCAGTGGTGGTCTAAGATAGAAGTTATGGGTGGCGAGGTGGCAAATGAGGATAAAAAAAAAAAAAAAGAAAACTCTTTTTACATTAATCACATGTTCTTCGTCAGTCTGAGTAAATCAAAATATCATCGATGTATACGATGACAAACACATCCAGAAATTCCCGCATGATCTCGTTGATGAAATATTGAAACGCCGCTGGGGCGTTACATAAACCAAACGGCATGACGCAGTATTCATATAATCCAAACCTGGTACGAAATGCAGTCTCCCACTCATCACCCTCTTTTACCCGGATAAGATGGTATGCTCCTCTCAAGTCAATCTTGGTGTAGATCTTTTCACCTCGTACTTGAGGACAGGGATGACTGGCAGAGGATACTTATTCTTAAAAGTGATCTTGTTCAAGGCACGGTAGTCCAGGCAGGCTCTCAAGCCTCCCTCCCGTTTGGGAATAAAAAACAGAGGCGAGGACACAGGGGATGTTGAATGCCTAATAAAGCCTTTATGCATCATTTCTTCCAAATAATTCTTCAGGTATTCAGTTTCGGCCGAGGTAAGGGAATATATTCTAATATTAGGAAGTTCTGCCCCTGGTACAAGATGAATACGACAATCGTAACTACGATGTGGGGGTAGTTTGGTTGCTTGTTCTTCATTAAATACAGATTTAAATTCTGAATAGATCTCTGGTACAGAGGAAGTGGTTGCCACTGAATGAATGGTGCAGCATAAAGGATGCAGACTGACTAGCTTCTTGATAACAATGCAGAATACAGAAGTGAGATTTCAGCATCCCCATACGTTCTATCCAATCAATTTGGGGATTGTGAGTTTGTAGCCATGGGACACATAAAATAGCTCCAGAATTAGGGGTGTCAATCAAATCAAAAGTTATTGGTACGGAATGGCAATTACCACATACGAATATAAAAGGCGCAGTTTGGTGAACAATCAAACCTGACGATAATTCCGAACCATCCACTGCCTTAACTGGTTCAGGGCAACTCTTGGGAATGAATGGGATGCCAATCTTGGTTGCTAACCGTATATCAAGAAAATTTCCTGTGGCTCCAGAATCTAGTAATATAGACATGTTATACCTTTCTTGATGAGAGATTATTAGTGTAACATTTAGAAGGAAATGTTTCAGTGGTCTTAATAAGGTCTTGGTTGGTTTTGAGATCTGATGAAATGATTAACTTGAAGAATCAATCTCATTATTCTTCAAGTTTTCTAGTTTTCCTGAGTGCTAGCAATCTTTTTTAGAGGAACTGGAGGTCTAATGGGACATTCTCTTGCGAAATGTCCTTTTCCACAATACAGACACATTATTTTTAAGTCTTTTGGATTTTTCTTCATCTTATATAGGTCCTCTCAACCCACCAATTAGCATAGGTTCAGGCATATCTTTAGACTCTTTTGTCGGCTCTCTGTATGACACAGTGGAGAACCCAATCAGGATTTTTCTACTTTTGTTTTTTGTAGTCTATGATTTAGCTTCACAGTGAGTTCAATGAAGGAAGGACAATCCTCAGGTGGATTTACCATTTGTGATAATATATCTTTTAACTCATCTGACAAGCCTCTGTAAAACAGTGATGTCCTTATCTTCAGGCCAGTATGTTTCTTCAAGTAATCTATTAAATTGAGTAATATATGTAAGAAGATCTTTAGACCCCTGCTTTAAATTAAGAAGAGCATTGTCACTAGCCTGCATGTATGTATGTTTAGAAAAAAGGCTTCTCATCTTGTCTTAAAACATTTTGTAATCATATAACAGAGGATCATTAGTTTCTACAAGGGGTACCGCCCATTCGGCTGCATTCCCAACTAAATAGGAGATAACAAATGCTACCTTGGCAGCATCGTCAGGAAGAGCAGCCGCCTTGCACATAAACTGGAGATGGCATTGAGTCATAAAACTATTAAATTTATCCTTTCTGGCATAGCCAACGGGACATGGCTAGGGGTGTGGACAGTTACCTGAACGGGAGATATGGTACCTGTGTCACTAGCGGTGGCACTCTCAGAAGAGGACGGGACGGAAAAATGTACTGGCTGAATATAGTTTCTCCTTCCCTTGGGAATTGCACCCAACCCTCCAGCCACACTAGTGTCCTGAACTTTTAACTGTGCTACTTCTGCCTGTAATTTCAGGTTTTCTGTACGCAACTGTGCTACTTCACTTCTCAACCAGTACAGTAGAGAGTTCTTCTACTGTAAGTGTTTGACTAGTTAAGGGGGATGCCTGTTCGGAGGGACTGTGTCTGATCGAAATTCATCTTTGCTCGGGTGGATTAAATTTGGGGGCTTGGCTTTCCTGTCGGGGATCCCCTAGTAGGGGGGCTAATTTTCCACAGAAGCGAAGATGAAAATCCTCCACAAGTCCTAAAAGCAGTGACAAGAGTGGGGTAATATACACACTCAAAGCCAGCTGCTCCCAAAAAGTGTGGGGGGAATAATCCAAGGAGTGTACCACCATTCTCCCCCAGCTGAATGAAGCTGCTGCAGACTCAGAGACAGGGGTAAGGCTGCAAGAAATACACAGTGCTTCTAAAGTACCATAAAGCAAAACAAAAAGACTATATACATGTGTTCAGCATGAAGTTCCACTTACCCCACAATTGTGAGAGTCAGACCTTGAATGAAGTAGTACCAGGAAACTCCAATGAGGAGAAACGCCAGGGAGGATAGATAGCCCGACAGCAGCAAAGGACCAACAAAGACAAGAGGTAACAAAAAAAGACGTGGGTAGGATAGCAGTTTCACCCGGCCTCAAGGAGAACTGAAGCGGAGCAAACACTCACTATCAGTGGTATTCCTACCGGCTCAAACTTAAGACAGAGCGGAACGGGCTTCCACCTAACAAACAATAAAACAATCTCCGTCCAAATCTAAACTAAAGACGAAGTAGTACGGGCTCACAAGAGACAAAGGGTACGTACTCACACAAGACAGAATGGGAAATGAAAGCGCTGTCCGGCTCTTACCCAGAAGACGGAGCGGAACAGGCTCCCTCAACAGAACAAACACGATGGGACAACTTGCACCCAATCACCATGAAATATCGGGTAAAGTCAGGATGAGGCGTCACCCGGGAGTGTAAGGTATAGGTCGAGGCACGGAAAACCACCACCCCTCGCGAGAGGGAGAGGGCGCGAGAAATGAAGAAACAATCCAGGCAGAAGAGAGGCAGGGAACAGGGAAACAGGAGAAATTGGGAATAGGAAACAAGGCAGGAAGTTCTCTGTAGAAGGACAAACAGGAATCAGGAACAGGAGCAGGAAAGAAATTCGGGACGCAAGGCTCCCGTAGCTTCACGAAGCATGAAGAGCAATCACTAGGCAAAGGGGGCGTGGTCACGTCGAAGTCAGTAAGCCAAGCATGGGTTTACGTAAGAGACGTCCTTTTCAATGCATGTCAGGGAACGTCTCAAAAGTGCACGTCAGGGCTAAAAAGGAACACAATTCCGACCACCCCGGACCCCGCCAGCCCCAGACCCCGCCAGCCCCAGACCCCGCCATCCCCAGACCCCGCCAGCCCCAGACCCCGACATTCCCAGACCCCGCCAGCCCCAGACCCCGCCAGCCCCAGACCCCACCAGCCCCAGACCCCCCCAGACCCCACCAGCCCCAGACCCCACCAGCCCCAGACCCCACCAGCCCCGGACCCTGCCAGCCCCAGACCCCGCCAGCCCCGGACCCCGCCAGCCCCGGACCCCACCAGCCCCGGACCCCGCCAGCCCCGGACCCCACCAGCCCCGGACCCCACCAGGCCCCGCCAGCCCCGGACCCCGCCAGCCCCGGACCCCGCCAGCCCCGGACCTCGCCAGCCCCGGACCCCACTAGCCCCGGACCCCGCCAGCCCCAGACCCAGCCAGACCCGGACCCCGCCAGACCCGGACCCCGCCAGACCCGGACCCCGCCAGCCCGTTACTGTTGTAGCAGTGCTTGGTGCTCAGTCCACGATTTCTCCAGAGAAAGTGTAGTTTAGTGAATTTGTTTTGTTAAACCGTCGGCAGTCCTCTTTCAGCTCCTTTCAAAGGAGTTCTGAGGCAGAAGATGGGACAACTTGCACCCAATCACCATGAAATATCGGGTAAAGTCAGGATGAGGCGTCACCCGGGAGTGTAAGGTATAGGTCGAGGCACGGAAAACCACCACCCCTCGCGAGAGGGAGAGGGCGCGAGAAATGAAGAAACAATCCAGGCAGAAGAGAGGCAGGGAACAGGGAAACAGGAGAAATTGGGAATAGGAAACAAGGCAGGAAGTTCTCTGTAGAACGACAAACAGGAATCAGGAACAGGAGCAGGAAAGAAATTCGGGACACAAGGCTCCCGTAGCTTCACGAAGCATGAAGAGCAATCACTAGGCAAAGGGGGCGTGGTCACGTCGAAGTCAGTAAGCGAAGCATGGGTTTACGTAAGAGACGTCCTTTTAAATGCATGTCAGGGAACGTCTCAAAAGTGCACGTCAGGGCTAAAAAGGAACACAATTCCGACCACCCCGGACCCCGCCAGCCCCAGACCCAGCCAGCCCCAGACCCCGCCAGCCCCAGACCCCGACATTCCCAGACCCCGCCAGCCCCAGACCCCGCCAGCCCCAGACCCCACCAGCCCCAGCCCCCCCCAGACCCCACCAGCCCCAGACCCCACCAGCCCCAGACCCCACCAGCCCCGGACCCCGCCAGCCCCAGACCCCGCCAGCCCCGGACCCCGCCAGCCCCGGACCCCGCCAGCCCCGGACCCCACCAGGCCCCGCCAGCCCCGGACCCCGCCAGCCCCGGACCTCGCCAGCCCCGGACCCCGCTAGCCCCGGACCCCGCCAGCCCCGGACCCCGCCAGACCCGGACCCCGCCAGACCCGGACCCCGCCAGACCCGGACCCCGCCAGCCCGTTACTGTTGTAGCAGTGCTTGGTGCTCAGTCCACGATTTCTCCAGAGAAAGTGTAGTTTAGTGAATTTGTTTTGTTAAACCGTCGGCAGTCCTCTTTCAGCTCCTTTCAAAGGAGTTCTGAGGCAGAAGATTCACGAGCTGTCATTGCACCAGCAGCTTCTTGCCAGAGTTGAAAGATTAGTCAAGACAGTTCCAGTGACGCAAGTACAGCTCTGGGAGCAAACTTCAAAATATGTAAAGACTCTACTCAGTAGTTCGAATCTGTTTCGGTTGCTCAGACCCAAATAGCACTCACCTTTGGTATTCAGAGGGTTCTTTTAGAAAAGGAAATTTTTCAAAGAGTCTTAGGTTTAATTAATCGAGAAATGTGTACAAAACCAACTGACCCACCACATCGATAATTTCACACTGCTAGACTACTGCCAATCCAGGTTTAGAACAGGCCACAGCACAGAAACAGCAATCCTACATATTGTCGACGATGCATTACAGGCCCTAGATCAGAAGAAAACAGGTCTACTAGTCCTTCTGGACCTGTCCTCTGCATTCCACACAGTAAATCATGAAAAATTACTAAGCAGGCTTCATAACAGGATGGGAATATCGGGAAATGTGCTGAAATGGTTTGAACCCTTCTTAATTTGATCTGAGTCCCTCAAGGATCTACGCTATCTCCTTCACTCTTCAACCTATATGTCGAACCTCTGACAGAAATTCTCAAAGACACAAACATATCTTATCATATGTACGCAGACGACACACAGATATACATCAAGATTGCATGTCTGGAAGATATCATGTCAATGAATGAGGCCTTAACAATGTCATTAAACTGGTTGACCAGCAATGTGAAGCTAAATGCACAAAAAACGGAGTTCCTTTTAATTTTTCCACCAAAGAACGACACGTAAGTGAAAGAATGGTCTAAATTGATCAGAGCACTAAACTGCACCCCTACTCTAGTGGACTCTGCGAAATCGTTAGAAATCACATTAGATAAAAACCTTGACATGAGAGCCCATATCAATTCAATGGCAAAAAATGCACGCTTTCACTTGAACTATATTAGGAAAGTGAAACCATTCATTTCTGCGGCAGTTCTCAAAATGGCAGTACAATCCTTAGTTATCTCAAGGATTGAATATGGATGTATAACCGTAGCAGGGCTGCCAAAAATTTCCACAGCACCACAAAAAGCATGTCTCAATTCAGCTGCAAGGCTCATCACCGGATCGAGGAAATACGATCATATCACGCCACACCTGAAATCACTAAACTGGTTCCATAAGAAGCAAGAATCCAACTTAAAATGGCATGTATCACCCACAAAGCGCTTCACTATAAAACACCAAGATACCTGGCTCAGAAGATAGAGCTATCTGGAGGAGACAGGCGGGCCAGGAGTGTCAAGGAATTGCTGCTGAGACCTCCCATCTTCCGGAAGAAGAAAACATGCGACAGAGCTTTCTCAGGAGCAGCCCCTAGAATCTGGAACTCACTCCCTCCAAATGTTAGGAAAATTACTAACATGGCAACATTCAAGAGAGAAGCTAAGATTTTCCTAATGAGTAAATTCCTCACTTAGGCAAGAAGGGACATCACCGCCACCGTGACATAGTTGTGGCAAAGCAGAACAACAAATGGAAGTAAATAGAAAAACAGTAATTGTACAAGGGATAACCTAGAGGCGCTATGCTTACCCAGAATCTGAATGAAAAACTCACAGATAAAGACAATTCGGATCTATTGTGATTATACTACATTTTACAGTACAGTAGGCAAAAAGAACAACATGTATGATAACCCTGAAGACAGAAACTGGCTGAAATTATATTGGAATATGGATGCACGGTGCACATGCCGATGTAAAGTAGTAGCTTAATATACCTAGCCATTGTACATTTTTATGCTATAATGCTTTATAATCGTATACCTAACCTACCTTTTATCAGAATGATACGGTTTGCTACATAACTTTATACCTACCTACCTCATTCTCTGAATGTTTATTCTATGCAAGATGTATCCCTAACCTACCTATTGCATTTTGTTCTGTGAAGCGCTCTGATACCCAAGGGTCACGTTCGCGCTATACAAAACTATCTAAATAAAATAAAATAAATAAATACAGTAAGCGAAAACTGACCTGTGTTGCTCCAGTTGAGTGTAAAGGCTTCGTTGATTCCATCTGCATTAAAAAGAGAAAGGTTAATAGTTCTACTAACAGTAGCCGATACGGATTAGTTAATAGACTGCACATTAGTTACTTTGAACTGTAATTGCATTCCTCCAGGATAGTCACGCATTGTGCCCTGTTGTGAAATCACTAGGAGTGAAGGATGCGGTTCCTATATCTCAACCCCTCTGTTTTCGTAAATCTTTGGGTATCTTGTGTAGTCTACTTGAAGACTTTATACAGGTTAAATCTCTACATATCTTCACACGGGGGACCCTTTCAAGCAGACCCTGGTGGGCTCCCTCATGGAAACAGAGCACATAATGCCTCTTCTCTCTGGAAGACAGGCTTTTACCCTCGGGGAACACCGCAACACACTTCCACTCAATATTTCAATCTATGAAATAGTTTCTGCATGATCGCAGCTATGGTCAAGACGCTAATCTTGGAAGGGGTAAAGTTCTATTTGCGTCCTTTCAACTGTCCACAAACTCAGGTATGTCTCTACCCCGGTCTTTGAAAGCAGCCAGGAAGTAACATGCACACATCTTACCTTAGACAGAACAACATCTCTTACCCTGTACTCTCACACAGTTTTCATTCTGCAGGGAACTCACATCAATCCCCATGCATTGAAGCACTTTAACCCTGCACTCACACTTAACAGTCATTTTTGCACAGAGAGGACTCACACCAGTCTCTTTGCACTCATTACTCTGCTCCACCACCTCTGTACTTATTATTAATCCCCCCAGGCAAAACCTAATGCATTTACCATTGCTTGTTTTTTCAGTGTCGTTGCTTCTTGATATATTCAATGGGTGCGGGGGTGGAGCCCAGTTAGAGTCTTGACAGAACTGGGCATAGGACTCAACTGCCTCCTTTAGCAACGCCACTGATCAAATGATTTATCTGCCATTTTTCATCCTGTAAACTCTGCTTAATTCCACTTGGGAAACATGCAGGAGCGCATGTTTTATTGCACAAATGAGAGTTGTCATCAATATTTTGGTATCACAGATAGTGCAACTATCAAGGGTTTGATTGTAATTGGGGCCATAGAAAGCCCCCCTACCCGACCCACAGGTTTATGGGCGCTCTCTAGACAGGAGTGCACTGTTCCAGCTGGGGTCCAGTTTCCTTGTCTCGAAATCATTAAAGTTAGGCAAAGTTTGGGATTGCTTTCGGGGCTCTGCTGTCATCTCGCTCTGTTACAAATGTTAGAAGCTTGGATGGCAAATTGCCATTTAAGAAAGGACCTGGCTTGTTTCTTATGTGTCTGTCGGGGTCGGACTGGCCCACAGGGCGACTAGGCAGGTCCGGAGGGCTGGGGACAGGTCAGTGCGACCAGGCAGGGCCGGAGGGCTGGGGACAGGTCAGTGCGACCAGGCAGGGCCGGAGGGCTGGGGACAGGTCAGTGTGACCAGGCAGGACCGGAGGGCTGGAGACAGGTCAGTGCGACCAGGCAGGGCCGGGGGGCTGGGTACAGGTCAGTGCAACCAGGCAGTGCCAGAGGGCTATGGACAGGTCAGTGCGGGGGACAGTTTTTGGGCTTCGAGCAAGGAAAATGTAACTTTCTAAAATCCAGCCAATTAAAAGCGACGGTAAAGTACCTATGCTTCATGGGAGGGTTGAACAGAGTGGCAAGTCCAGACGAGTACTGACCACACATCTTCAGATTTATGTTGCTTTCTCCATTGTGTGCTTTCTTCACCTTCTGAACACCCCGGCGCTCCGCACTCTCTCCCGAGTGTCTCGCCTTGCAAATCCCTGCCTTACTCATTTCTCCCCTGCCTTTTTTCTGTATTTCTCTCCCTCTCGTGTGCTTCTTTCCCCTTCAAGCCTCCCTTGCCCCATGATCTGTTCCTCCCCCATCCCTTGTGTGCTTCTCCCACTGGAGGATGCTCCGTCTGCTCTGTGTTTCTCTCTTCCTCATGTACTTCCCCTTCCAAACTCCCTCCATGCTTTGTGTTACTCTCCCCCTCTGTGTGCTTCTCCACCCTGAAAACACTCCTGCCCACAGTCCTTGTCACTCTTCCTTCTATGCTCCCCCAAAACCTGGAAAACACCTCCCCTGCTCTGTGTTGCTCTCTTACTCATGTGCCTCCCTCCTCTAACCACCTAAACCTTAAAACAGCATTGGAAAAACCAGTAGCCAATCTTGTTGAGTGTTTTAGTTTTACACAAGGAAGCGTCGGGCGACTTACAAATACTGGAACAAACACATGACGCAGACGCAAGAAAGTTTAGAGAAACTTGGCGTGTGTGTAACATTAATCCGAAGTACAGCAACTACACGCCATGGGCAAACACAGGAAAAGATTCCAGAAGATTGACAGATAAAACAAACAAGCAAATCAACGCAGCCTAAGACAACATTAACAGAGGATCAAGCTGGCCAAAAGAGGTGCACTCAATGCTTTACAAATGTAAACAAAAAGATAACGGGAGAGACATGTCAAAAGGTACCCAAAACAAGGACTGAATACATGGTCATTGCACACACATTGGTGCCACTGGAAGCAGCTGCTCAGAGTGCAGTGTGCTCTTCAACAACTGGAGTGGCACCGGGACACCAGTGTGAGGGAAAACTGAGGAACACTGTTAGACCTGGCACCATTGGCGTGGGTCTCCCTTACATTTTTGCTGTTGCCTCATGTATTTTTGCTGGTGTTGTATGCTTTGGGCACCGTGCCACTCCTATTCAGTGCCACAGTTCAAGTGCTCCCTACTGTAAATTGATGTACTAATCAGTGGTTCCATGTTTGGCTATTTGGTTTACTTGTCAGACCCTAGTCTAGTGCACCGAGTGTGCACTGGTTGTGCCACCCACAGAAGCAGCCTTGTAAAATGTGACTAAGGTCTGCCATTGCAGAGCCTGCGTGCAGTCTGGTACTGTCATGCTGACTGGGCAAGGGCACCCACTTCCCAGTCCCTAAACCTTCCATTTTCTTCATATCAGTCACCCTTATGGTAGGCCCACGGGCAGGGTGCATTGTAAGTACATGTTAGGACAAGCCCTGTTGTGTGTGGAATGTCCTAATGCTGAATTACAGCCATTTTCGTTTTTCACTATTGCAAGGCTACCTGTTCTCCATAAGCCAGAATGGGCTGTAGAATTGTTACATTTTATAATCTGAACAGGCTCAAAGAACATGGTAGAAATTCGAGTTTAGTATGCCTGAACTCGAAATAAAATAAATCTTTTAGTAAAGTTTATTTTAATGAAAAGATCTGTTGCACACCCAATCACAAGTACAGAAATTATGTCTCAATAGACATTTGCAAGATTTGGAGTCCACATTCGTAGAAAAAGAGGACGATTGGTAATAAGGTTCCTCTTTAATGTATGGTAGACCAGCCGACACGTGTTTCGTCGCCAAAGGGATACACAAGTATGGCGACTCCTCAGGGCTGTAGTCGGTAAGTATATGGCCACAGGTCGCTGTGCCGATGATAATTCCAACCCGGCCAGCTCTAGACCGGGCATGCTAGAAGTGATTGTCTGGACAGGTGGTGAAGTCCGACGTCACTAATCAATAAGAGAGACGACGAACCTTAGGAGTGTGTGCTTAGGTGAGCACAATCGAGTTCAGTAGCGAGGTAAATATAACGAAGAGGAATCCACAACGCAAAGGGTAGGGTGCATGAAGTTCAGGCCAAGTCGTTCCCGAAATAAGGATGACGACCAGCAGGACGAGTCTTCCTGCCGTAGTTCTGGGTGCAGACCAGAACCTGGTCTGCACCCAGAACGACTTGGCCTGAACTTCATGCACCCTACCCTTTGCGTTGTGGATTCCTCGCAGTTTGCACTAAAAAAGGGCACTATGCACTTTGAAAAACAACTGTTTTTATTGCTGAGATACGGTGTCTTGATAATTGATAACCTTTTATGTATGTGTTTTACCTCGGATAGCTGTTCATTGTTGGTTTGAGGTCTTTCACTCGTTTTTAGGTCTCGCACCTGTCGCCAGCGAGACCTATAGCTGTCGACTCTGCTTTCAAGGAGACAGGAGATGGGCCTGCGCGGGCCGGACAGGGGCATGCGCGCGTTCACACGTACAGTTACGCGCTGTGCCCATCTCCTGTCTCCCTTGCAATCCTCATGCACTTCTCTCATGCAGTAACGGCCAACACAGCCACACCCCCAACTGCTTTTGCTTCGTGTTACACACACAACCGCACACACACAAGCGAGCGCACACACACGAGCGCACACACGCGAGCGCACACACACATGAGCGCACACACACAAGCGCACACACACAAGCGCACACACACGAGCACACACACACGAGCACACACACACACATACAGAGATGCACGCACACTCCCGCCCCCCCCACCGCCGCCACCACCCCCAGTACAACTAATCCCCACTCACCGCATCAGCGCCACTCCTGACTTCTGCAGCCTCCGCGGGGCTCTCGTTCACACATGGGAGCCCCGAGTCACCTCTGCCCTTTTGGGCCAGCCACTCCGTGGGCGCAGGCTTCTCGCAGAAGATGGAAGTGCCGCCCCACGACAGGCGTGACGCTCCCGAACTTCCGGTTTCGGATGTGCACGTTCACGGCTTCTTTAATTCTGCAGTCAGGCTAAACAACAGCTGTGAGTAATCGGTGTGCTTTTTACATTTTATTTATGGCACGATGCACTTTGTTATGCCTTGTACACTCCCTATGTTTATTAATTGTTGCTGCTGGATGAGTTTTGTTAACCGAAATGATTTTCCCATGCCTGGCCTTGCTTGTTTATACAACCCAGCATGTCACCCGCAACAGTTTGTTTTCTGCTGAGCGGTTTCCGCGTCAAATATGCACAGTGACGCACTTTAGTTATTGTTTGGTAACCCTCAGGAAATCTTGGAGAGACACCGACCTCTTATGGAAATGTTTGCAGGGAATGTTAGAAGACTACTGCTTATCGCACATGCCGGGTAAACAAATGGTATTGCACTTAGAGACTGGAGGCTTTGCCAGCCACACGTATCCGTCCCTGCTGTTAGTATTCCTCTCCTTATTTAACCGTCCTACAAAGGTTCCACTCTAAGCTGTGTAGAGATGCGATCTCTAGGCAAACCGGAAGGTCAAAGCGTGTTTACAGACATGGCACCACGTGTACGTCAAAAAATTACACCTAACTATCCTTCTGAGCGCTTAGAAATACATCGCATTGTAGATAAAATAAGTGCGAGTTACCTTTTTAGTCTCAGTCACTAGCGAGCGCATTGCCCAACATCTTCCAGAGGCTACCTTTCATATCGGAATATCCCAGGGTCTAGTATAGTTCCCAGCGCTGTCTTTGTGTTGTGTTTCATTGCAAACAGCTGATGTGAATAACTCGCGCCACCTTCTCTCCTTATTACCTCCATCTGCCCCGTGCCCCCCTCCCCCTTGCCCTCTTCCCTGCCCCCCTTGCCCTCTCTCCTCTGCCCCCCCTCGCCCTCTCTCCCCCCCTCACCCTCTCTCCCCCTTCGCCCTCTCTCCCCCTTCGCCCTCTCTCCCCCTTCGCCCTCTCCCCACCCCCCTCTCACCCCGCCCCCCCCTCGCCAAATGTCACAAAAATATGTTAATATTGCACTTCTGTTCTTGTATTTTCGTCACAATAAAATACACTGAACATAATCTTCACAAAAGTTATTTACAAAAGTTTAAGCTATTGCCATTATAAATTACAATAACTTTTAAGTATCAATTATTTAAAAAAAATAAAAGCCATTATTTGGAATATCAATACATCTAAGTCACGTAAATACAACACATATTGCATTACAAATGCTATAAGTGGCACATTTGCGAAAGTTATAACTATTGGCATTGTAAATGACAAAGCTATTCATTTTGCTATTTTCAAAACCAACACAAATAAAAAAATTGTCATTTACAATAATAGCTCAAATTTTCCTAATGCGAGACCTATTGCATTGCAAATGCTTGTTTAATTACTTCGCATCTTTGTGTGTATGTGACATATGGTTTATCAAACAAATGAATAAAGTTTATAAGCTGAATAAAAAACCAAACTAACAGCTGCACCAACCAACGGCATTGTCACTGCCTGCTGAGATGAAGGCCGTAACCAATCACTGGTGTAGGTGCATATGCCCTCGACAGACGCAAAAACCCTGACGAGGACTCAAGTAAAACACAAGGGACACCTGTCTTAGTGGTCTCAAGGTGAAATTTCAATCTGCACGAAAAACATTATGCAAGACTGCAGTGTGGAGTGGGTAAATGTAAATGTCATGGTACTTATAGAGCGCACTGTCACCAGACGGTCACCTTGCGGTGTCGCCTATACGGCTTCCTGGCGCTGATACTCATACCGCTGTGGAACCCCTCCTGGCTTTCCCTGTGAAGTGTCCACTCTTGGGCACACCCAGGGTGAAGCCAGGCATCCTTGGCGCTGTTGGGGTAGGTGTGGAGGCTAAGCAAGCTATTGCCCAGAGTTGCAGCGTGGGGCCCATGATTAGAATAGGCACCGAGGCGAGAATTAACATGTTCGAGGAAATTGAGCCAGAGACCCCGCCGAGGCGGGAATTGAACCCTGGTTCGTGGCCAGAACTCTGCATCAGGGTCTGCCGCTCTAACCATTGAGCCACACTCAATGTGTGGGTGCAGTGTGGCAAAGATGCAGTGTGGCAAGGATGCAGTGTGGCAAGCATGCAGTGTGGCAAGCATGCAGTGAGGCAAGCATGCAGTGAGGCAAGCATGCAGTGAGGCAAGCATGCAGTGAGGCAAGCATGCAGTGAATTGAATTTAAAAGTATTTGTTAAGCGCACGTATACCAGGCGGTTTCTTGGCGCTGAGGGATGCAAAACCTGGGAGGCAGAGGTGCGGGGCTAGGGCGAGAAAGCTTGCAGAAAAAGAAAAGTTTTGAGCGCCTTGCGGAACTCAGTATACGAGGGTGTAGATCTGATCGTGGGAGGGAGGGAGTTCCAGAAAGTGGGGCCAAGACAGAGAATTTCATGCCCCCCAATTTATTCTTCCTGAACCGCAGTACAAAAAGGAGAGACTGGGTGCAAGAGTGCAGTTCTCTAGCGGGACTATAGTTTTTAATGAGTTCATAAAAGCTGGAGCAGTTCCGGCACAGGCCTAAAATGTTGTGCATCCCAGCTTAAATAGGGCCTGTTCTCTGATGTGGAGCCAGTGCAAGGCCTTTAATAGGGGAGTGACATTGTGCAATTTGGAAAGACCATGGATGAGGCGGGCAGCTTGGTTCTGGACCAATTGGAGAGGTCGGAAGGCATAGGCGCGGACGCCATTGTACAAGATGTTGCCCTAGTCTAGGCGCGATAGAACCATCGCCATCAAGATGAGTTTTAAGGCAAAAAAAGAAAAAAATCTGGAGATCTTTCTAATGGTGCGAAGGGTAAAAAAACAAGATGAGACCACCATGCTGATCTGGGAGTGCAGAGTGAAATGTTGGTTCAGCGTGATCCCAAGTGTTTTGACTGAGTGGGAGGGTGAAGGGGGGAACCAAGGGACGGGGGCCAAAACGTGGGCGTCCAGGGACTGGATGTACCGCCGGTGAGAACTAACTCGGTTTTATCTGGGTTGAGTTTAAGATGGTTAAGGTTCATCCAGTCCCTGATGAAAATCATAACTGATTGAAAACTGTGAATGGACTGAGGGGAGTGGGAGAGGTTGAAGATGAGCTGGAGGTCATCAGCATAATTGAAAACCGTAACCTCCAGGTGCTGTAAAGCAAAAATGAGGGGAAAGATGTACAAATTAAACAGAAGGGGGGGAAAGGAGGAACCCTGAGGGACACCGCACTGCACCTTGCGTGGGGAGGCAGAAAAGTCTGCAAAGTGGACGGCCTGAGTGCGGTCTCTCAGAAAAGAAGTGAGCCAAGCCAGGACGGGCCCCCTGACGCCCGCCGCCTCGACACGGGTAAGAAGAATGGAATGGTCAACCGTGTTGAAGGCCGTGGACAAATCAAGGAGGACCAGAGCCTGGGACTGGTTGACATCCATCCCCTCCCTGAGTTTGACTGAGACCACAACTTTCTCGGTGGAGTGGAGCGGACGAAAGCCAGCCTGACGGGGGGCTAAACAGCCATTATCCGCGACAAAAGAGCTGAGGGCTGTTGTAATGTGGCACTCCAGGATTTTGCCCAGGTAGGGGAGGAGGGAAATGGGACGGAAGTTGGAGAGGTCAGAGGGATCCGCACCGGGTTTTTTCAAAATAGGAATTATTGTTGCCGATTTGTGGTGGTCAGGGACAATGCCTTTTTTGAGGGAGTCGTTGAGGAAAATCAAGGGGGGCAAAGGGCAAGCTAGGAAGATCTCCCTCAATACAAAAGCAGGGCAGACATCGGAGGGGGAACCAGATTTGACCCAGGCCAGCAGGGGGGAAAGGGTTTCCCTGGTCAAAGGAGGTATATGATCCAAATGGGATCTGTTGGGCGGAGGCTGAGGGGCAACTAAGGGGGAGGAAGGCGGTGGTATGTTGGCCTTGATGACTGCGATTTTATCAATGAAAAAATTAAGGGAAACACAAAGAGATTGGGAGGGGGAAGGTTTGTGTGAGGCTTTATCTGACGAGGCCAGCTCATAGACTGTGAAGAAAATTTCCCTGGGCTGATTTTCAGCCAAGAGAATTTTTCCCGAAAAGTAGTCCTTCTTGGCAAGGGGGATAGCCTTTTTGTATGTGTTAAGTGTGAGGGAATAATGTGCTTTTAAAGTCGGGAAGTAAGCGCGCCCCAGGCGCGCTCTGCCTGGCGCACGACCAGTTTTTTCTCCTTAAGGTCATCAGTGAACCATCTGTTGGCATTGTGGGTGCGTCTGACTGTGACGCGTCTCAAGGGAACCACTTGGTCACACGCCCTAGAGAGCCATTCATTGATGGCAGCTACCTGAGATGAGGGGACAAGCTCCTCTAGGGCAGGACAGGAACCTTGAAGGGAGGAGCAAAGGGAGGGCATGTCGAGCTTATTCCAATTACGGGCCCAGGTCTTCTTGGGAAAGGAAGGGCGTTTGGCGAGGATAAGGTCAAGGAAAAACGAGATCAAAAAATGATCGGGCCAAAGACAGGGCGTGATGATTGGGGTTGTGGTGGAGGCAAGGTGGCTGGGAGGGGGGGCGGGGTGGGGCCAGACAAGGCTGAGTTTGGCGATTTGGGCAGCGGTTCCAGGACTGGTGATCCAAGGGCCCTGGTAAGAGCGGAGTTCTTCCGAGGTATAGGCTAAAAACTTGGCATAGTGGGGTGCTCCTTGCCCCGGCCGGGGACGGGCGCAGACGGGCTTGCCTATGGAGCGCCTTTGGCGCGCCGCCGGCGTGCCCGGTGCGCGCGGCCGCCGAGCGTGCGCATGGGGATGTCCTTAAGAGTGATTGGGAGCGCAATGTCACTAGCACTACCCAATGAGGCCAAAGCTGGAATGCCCTACCTAAAATGGCGCCCGCAGCCCCGTCAGCCCGCCGGTACAAGCAGCACTCAGCCGTGCCGGATTGGGACCAGGGGAGCGGGGAGGTGACACAGGAGGCAGGCCACCAGGTAAGAGGAGAAACAAACAAACAGGAGTCTTAAAATCACTACTGTTTAAAAAAAAATAAAGAACTGAGGATTGCCACCACACAGCCAACAGCTTCCGCGAACCCACTGCCACTGGGGTTATTGAGGCAAGCATGCTGTGAGGCAAGGATACAGTGAGGCAACCCACAGGCATGCAATGGCAGCTTGACATGTATAAAAACATTAGGTAAGCACCAACTCCTAACATGAATGCAAAAATACAGATCTGTTCTTCGCAGCAGGGATATTATCCCACTGCTCTACTTTATGGCGAGTCAAAACTGCCACTAGACGAAACTCCATTTCTCTCTCTAACAGGAACATTAACCACTGCGTCATCTTGACAGATTTATTACTGCCTGAAAGCTGGAAGCACAAGGAACTCTGCAGCAGGTGCTTCTCATGGTAAGTTATTGCTCAACACAGCCCCCCCTTGGGGTCAGTGCCTCCCTCCAGATCAGCGCCCGGTGTGACCGCACCAGTCGCACTGCCCTAAAGCCAGCCCTGGTCCGGACTCAGTGGCTTCCTTTGGTCACAGACAGTCCACCTCGCTGTGACACTAATCATGCGCCAGAACCTTGAGCAAACTCCTCCAAGGCGCTAGGATTTCTGAGCCCATCTTCAAGGTGCTTACCCCTCACATGACCCAAGGGGCCAACGTGCTAAACGGTCCAGTTTAGCCAGAGGTGAACACAAACCTGTAACCGACCCAGAACCAGTGCTTTAAATTAGGCCTGTGCCAAGCACTACACTCGCATAGTTTGCGCAACTTCGCACTACGCGAGCTGCATGTAGCACAGTGCGAATATGTGTAGCGTAGTGCAGTGGTCATTTTTTCCTTGCTCGCTGTCCTGCACAAGTTGGCGACCGTGAGCAAGCAAAATGACATTGCGAGACTTTTTCCTTGTTCGCGATCAGCAACATCAAGTTGCTGATCGCGAGCATGGAAAATAAACCTCCCGGCGAGATTCTCAAAGCGGGGAGGTCAGGTTTCTCAAGCAGTAGAATAGTACATCTCGCACTGTGCAAGATGCCGTTCTCAATGATTGCACAGTGCAAGATGCTTGTCCGCACTGTGCAATGATTGAAAATGACGTAGCTCGCACAGTGCGAAGTGCACTTCGCGTATCGCTACTTCGTGAACTACACCCACCCCTACTTTAAATGGGCCGGTACTGTCCAGTACTGAGAACCGGCACTTTTTATTTTGAGAGCGAGAGCACCTGCACTTCTCAAGAGAGATGTACTAGTTTGAATTGGAGCATGCCGGCACTTCGAGAGATGTACTAGCTTGAATTGGAGAGCGCCGACACTTCTGAAGAAAGATGTACTAGTTTGAATTGGAGGACACCTGCACTTCCCAAGAGAGATGTACTAGTTTGAACTGGAGAACTTGACACCGCCAGCCCTGTGCACTGTGACCCCTGCACATTTACAGCCACGCCAACACTGCCAGCCCTGCTCGCCCCACCCATCATCAGCTCCGCCCAGCCCCGGACACCTCCGGCCCCGGACCCCGCCAGCTCCGCCCAGCCCCGGACAACGCCAGCACCGGCCAGCTCTGCCCAGCCCCAGACAACGCCAGCTCCGCCCGGGGCCCAGACGCCACCAGCCCCGCCCGGGGCCCAGACGCCGCCAGCCCCGCCTGGGGCCCAGACGCCGCCAGCCCCGCCTGGGCCCAGACGCCACCAGCCCCGCCCGGGGCCCAGATGCCGCCAGCCCCGCCCCCCCCGGGCCCAGATGCCGCCAGACGCCACCAGGCCCGGGGCCCAGATGCCGCCAGGCCCGGGGCCCAGACGCCACCAGACCCGGGGCCCAGACGCCGCCAGGCCCGGGGCCCAGACGCCGCCAGGCCCGGGGCCCAGACGCCGCCAGGCCCGGGGCACAGACGATGCCAGGCCCGGGGCCCAGACGCTGCCAGGCCCAGGGCCCAGGCGCCGCAAGGCCAAGGCACCGCAAGGCCCAGGCGCCACCAGGCCAGCCCCAGACACCACCAGGCCGGCCCAGACACCACCAGGCTGGCCCAGACACCACCAGGCTGGCCCAGACACCACCAGGCTGGCCCAGACACCACCAGGCTGGCCCAGACACCACCAGGCTGGCCCAGACACCAGCAGGCCCAGACAACACCAGGCTCAGACACAGTCTGACCGTTACTGTTGTAGCAGTGTTTGGTGCTCAGTCTGCTTTTCCTCTAGAGAAAGCGTAGTTTAGTGAATTTGTTTTGTTAAACCATTGGCCGTCCTCATTCAGCTCCTTTCAAAGGAGTTCTGAGGCAGAAGATTCACGAGCTGTCATTGCACCAGCAGCTTCTTGCCAGAGTTGAAAGATTAGTCAAGACAGTTCCAGGGACGCAAGTACAGCTCTGGGAAACAACTTCAAAATATATATAGACTCTACTCAGTAGTTCGAAACTGTTTCCGGTGCTCAGACCCCAAATAGCACTCACCTTTGGTATTCAAGAGTTCTTTTAGAAAAGGAAATTTTTCAAAGAGTCTTAGGTTTAATTAATTAGTACAGTAAGTGAAAACTGACCTGTGTTGTTGCTTCAGTTGAGTGTAAAGGTTCGTTGATTCCACCTGCATTAAAAAGAAGAGAAAGGTTAATAGTTCTACCAACAGTATCCGATACGGATTAGTTAATAGGCTGCACATTAGTTACTTTGAATTGTAATTGCATTCCTCCAGGATAGTCACGCATTGTGCATTGAAATCACTAGGAGTGAAGGATGCGGTTCCTATATCTCAACCCCTCTGTTTTCGTAAATCTTTGGGTATCTTGTGTAGTCTACTTGGAAGATTTCATACAGGTTCAATCTCTACATATGTTCACACGGGGGACCCTTTTAAGCAGACCCTGTTGGGCTCCCTCATGGAAACAAAGCACATAAAGACTCTTCTCTCTGTGAGACAGGCTTTTACCCTCGGTGAACACCGCAACACACTTCAACTCCATTTTTCAATCTATCAAATAGTTTCTGCATGATCGCAGTGATGGTCGATACGCTAATCTTGGAAGGGGTAAAGTTCCATCTGCTTCATTTCAACTGTCCGCAAACTCATGTATGTCCCTACCCTTGTCTTTGAAAGCAGCCAGGAAGTAACATGCACATATCTTACCTTAGACAAAGCAACATCTCATCCTGTACTCTCACAGTTTTCATTCAGCACCAAACTCACATAAATCCCCATGTATTGAAGCACTTTCACTCCGCACTCAGACACTTAACATTCATTCTTGCACAGAGGACTCACACCATTCTCTGTGCACTCACTTATCAACCTTCATTTGTGCACACATATTACTCACACCATTCCCTCTGCACTCACACGTATCAACCTTCATTCTTGCACAGAGGACTCACACCATTCCCTCTCCACTCACACGTATCAACCTTCATTCTTGCACAGAGAGAACTCACACCATTCTCTGCACTGAACACTTAACCTTCATTCTTACTCATTACTCTGCTCCACCACCTCTGTACTTACTATTAATCCCCCCCCAGGCAAAACCTAATGCATTTACCATTGCTTGTCTTTTCAGTGTTGTTTCCCTTGATATATTCAATGGGTGTGGTGGTGGAACCCAGTTATTGTCTTGACAGAGCTGGGCATGGGCCTCAACTGCCTCCTTTAGCAACGCCACTGATCAAATTACTTATCTGCCATTTTTCATCCTGTAAACTCTGCTGAAATCCACTTGGGAAACATGCAGGAGCCCATGTTTTATTGCACAAATGAGTAGCCATCACAGATAGTGCAACTATCAAGGGTTTGAGTGTAATCGGGGCCATAGAAAGCCCACCTCTCAGTCCCAAAGGTTTATGGGTTCCAGCTTGGTTCCAGTTTCCTTGTCTGGAAATCAATACAGTTAGGCAAAGTTTGGGATTGCTTTCGGGGCTCTGCTGCCGTCTCAACTGTTACAAAGGTTAGAAGCTTGGATGGCAAATGGCCTTTAAAGAAAGGACCTGGCTCGTTTCTCATGTGCCTGTTGGGGTCGGACTGGCCCACAGGGCGACCAGACAGGGCCGGAGGGCTGGGGACAGGCCGGTCTGTGGTTAATTCCTGTCTGATGGCCTATTGGTAGTCTCCGGACTGCCGATTTTGGTATCTGTTGGTCTGGTGGTCAGAAATCCACGAGTTCTCCACGAACGGGAGTCGACGGCCTCTGTGGTTCTGAAAATTCCGGACCCTGCCATAATGGTGTACCAAGGCCTAAACACTCGTGCAGAAAATATCATCATACCACGACGAATTTGGTATCAATAGACCGGTAATGATCAGGACATTATGCCTGTGTATTTGCGTCACGATCGAGTGATGCCATCACCCTTAAATCACTGTTCTTGTCCTGAGCCCACGGCATCCATCTTGTGTCTTGCCCTCATATAGTCAATTGATTAAAGGCTGAATTTGATCCAAAGGACACGTCCACCTTTCTCTGACTTCTCCATGACCTGAACAGGCTGAATCTGCCTTCGTGATGTTGGCCTCACCAAACCAGTCCATGCCCTCTAGTCAATCTATATTAAAGATCTGAGCAACTTGTTGTGTACATTGGCCTGAGCAAGATTAGAAGGCCGAATACAGTAGCCATGCCTGTTTATGACCCACAAGCATCCCTTATCCTACATTTCTATCTTCCACACCTGGCTCTGTTTCTCTGCTTCTGGGCTTTTACAATGGGGAGGTGACTGTTTATATGATGGGGAGGAAACCAGTTCTATTGTGAGCTTCTCCGGCCTGCACAGGAAAATATGTGAAGTTTGACATATGTTCATGATGGAAGATGGGTTGGTCAGTTTGGGCAAGTAGAATGGAATTCATAATTATAGCCTGCTTTGTTATGGTACCATGGGAGCGACCTACAATGATGTGTGTCACAGCAAGAATGTGAGCCTAGGGGCAAACTTTTTGTATAAAAAGCCTGCCTGAGAAAGCTCAGGCAGGCTCCCTCTTTCAATTGTAAAACTACGGTTGGACGACGAAGCCTCATAATTAATTATAATAAAGATGTCTTTTAATTTTACAGATTGGCTTCCAATTCCTTATCTGCTTTATTTTGCAAACTGCTGGATAGATCCCTGGTGGGGAGAGTGAGTCATTTCATACTTTTCTTCAGTTGGCTGCCCAACTCGGGCCTTATCATGGAGTGGTTATCTACAGGAGTGTTTTGTCAAAGGATGGGAGAACTGCTGGGGAAGACAAGACAGAATTCTACCAAAAAGAGGTACTCTGGGCACAGGGTTTTCTGGGGGATTATCTGTCTCTGTGGCCCAGTATGTTTTTCGATTTTTCTGACTTAAAACTCTCCTAAAGATGTCACTCCTGACTAAGGAACCCATTCTTTTTTTGCTGTAAGTATTTTTTTTAACAGACTGTTAGTGCAGTGGGGAATTGACAGTTATAATCTGGACAAATATTTGTGTATATGCAAATTGCAATTTGTATAGGCAGTTGAAGAGATATTTTCTCCATCTGTTTTAGTTGAAGAATAAAAATGGGTCGCTCCCAGTCCTTAGGTTCTGAGTCCTTAGTTATTTATTGGTCGCAGAAATGTGACGCAGTCCTTAGTTATTTATTGGTCGCAGAAATGTGACGCTTTGGTTTGGGTACCGGTACATTTGGTTCATTTGGTAGGCCTTGGGTTGCTGTGGTTCAGATTATCGTTGGATAATCTTCCTCAGTATTGGTTCCTTAGTTTTATTTGAACACTGCAGTATTCAAAAACCGTGGGTCACGTACATTTGAGTGTATATCGTTGGAGATAGCCCCATGAAGTTTGAAACCCGACTAGTGAGCGCAGATGCCTGGTCGCGGTATTTTGGTTTTGTATTAGTATTGACTAGGTTGCAACAAAGGATTCCCGGTTGGAGGATTCGCGTCTGATACCTCCGGTTGGAACTCCAATTTATGAGCTCTCTTTAAAGGTCTGTGAGGCTGTCTCTTTTGCAGCCTTCTGGAAATCTGTTGAAGAATTAAAAAAAAACAAGAAAAATAGGAACTAAAACGTTTTTGTTGTAAATATGGTTTACAACTAGTTTTGGCAGGTTAATTTTTTAAGACAGTCTGTAGGCTGTTCCTTGTTCCTGTCCTAAGTGTTGACCTATGGGTTAAAATGTGTGTTTAAATGTCTATGTTGTTTGTGGGTTTTGTTGTAAATTGCGACGGCGCTATGTAAAAGAACGGCGCTATGTACAAGAACGGCGCTATGTACAAGAAATGGTTAGAGTGCGCTGTTTTGTGTGTCCTGAGTGTTTGACCCCCCTTCTGTTTTGTGTCTGGAATGAGCTCAATGTATGTATGTGTATGGGTCACGTTCAATAGATGTAAATAAGGCTCCAAGAAAAAAAAAATGAAAAAACGAAATTGCGTGTTCTTTAGACGCACGGTGTTAGATGTTCGCAGCCAAGTCTTTTCAGCTGTAGTATATCTAATAAGAATGTTCTTTCAGCTAGCACCTCTCTAGTTAAACACAGGTGGTGGAATTTTGCAAACAGTCCTTTTTAAAAAATTGTGGCGCAGTAATCTCACGCATTCCCAGTTAGGCAGCTGCACCTAGGCTTGTGTGTTAATATGTATCTAAATAATAGGCAAGGGATGTAGTGAGCGTTTTATAAGTAGAACAGTCACAAATAGCAATAATTAGGCTTCATTAGGAAAAAATAATTATTAATTATGAAAAATAATTATTAAAAAAGAAGTGCTACAAAAATCGTTTTTTAATATTTGTGAAGCTTAACACTCATACTATGACCCCCTAGCATTAAAATGTTTGATTTAAGTTATGTTGTACCTCGAAAATGACCAAACACTTCTGTGCGCAATTTCCCTTACCCTAGGCGCAAACAAGCTCATTTCTATAAGGTATAAATTATTATTTTCAAATAAATTGGGTAGTAGACATTCTAGTAATACCCATTATGCAAAAAAATTGTAGGATATTTATTTGTTAGTATCCAGAATGCAAAAGTCGATTTTCAGATAAATAGACTGTTTTAAATGGTTTCAGGGCCCCTTTTTAACCCCTTCCACACTCATGACGAGCTGGGCTCGTCATGGTGTAGCCTCCTCATACACTGATGACGAGCCCAGCTCGTCATAAAACAATGAATATAGCAATTTCCCAGCACAGGAGGGGAATTGCCTTAGCAGCCATGGAGTTAAAGCGTCACTTCAGTAAAATGCATACATTTATGTCATAATATATGTTTGCAGGTTGTGCCTTCTTATGATTTTGCGAGTCAATGTGTCATAGAAATTGTTTTAAATATACTGAAATATTGCAGGTTATGTGGAAGTGGTTAAACCTACTGGCCTTGTCAGCTTCAGTTACCACGAGCAGGGGACTGGCAGAACCTGTATAACGTGTTCCAGCAGTAGCAGCCCAGATGCTATCTTGTAAGGATGTCTTGTTGACATTTGTGACCTTTTAATTAGGGCCTCGCCTGTGGAATGCAGCATGACATGGTTAAACATGCATCTGATGCTAACTTCAGCTGCCTCTTTGTATTTAAATCCCTGCCCTTGCCACGGTCCTGACCTGAGGTCACTTGAATAGCCTGACTTGCTCCGATAAATTTAATTCCTGCTCATGTTCATAATTTAAAAGTGTCTTCTTAAAGCGTTACAAATTTGACATTAGCTGGGATGGGGTTTTTGTTTTTGAACTAAAATGAGCAGAGGATGCAGGGCACATGTACAGCAATGATGATTGCATTTTAGCCAAAGAATAAATAATAGCTCCAGCATGTTCCCACAAAACGCTTGTTGTACGGTAAATTATGTCATCAACACATTTATCTCAAATTAGAAATACGGCAGGGTTGACACAGCATTGCATCCCGCTAATAATAATAAAAGGAACACTATTTAATTTGAAAAACTGCAGCCTCATTTGTCAGTACCCTGAAGGATTGTACAGCCCACACGTGGTTTGCATAGCTCCCAGTTGCTTTCATAATGCTGCACACAAGCGCTTTATATGAGATGTAGTTGATTGTATATGATTTAAATCTGTAACCTTCATTCATTACAGGCTGGCTAGTTCTCATTTGCCGCATTCACATTACATCTGCGTTAAAAGCGCACATCTGAGATAATAAACAAATAGGAAAGTTATTCCTCATGCAAAATTGTAGCACCTGCACTTCATGTCTTACAAATTAAGCACTGTGTAAAATGAAGGAACATGATTTAAAAAGGGCAAATGCAAAAGTGATTTCTTTGAGAAAACAAATATCAAAGATTCTGCTAAATGATCTGTAGAACTGGTATATGTGTCTCCATGCTAGGAACACATTTTTTTTTAGTTAAGTTTATTTGACAAAAAGAAAAACGAAGTGTTATATTAAGTTTTAGATAGGCAATAAGTAGAAGCCCTTCCCCATAATTCTGCAACTTAAAGGCCTTAGGCCTGAGTGAGAACGGGCGTTTTTGTAAGGTACATAAAAAAAAGTTACAGGTAAGTAATGAAAAGTTTTTGTATGTCACGTTGTGTCATGTTTTGTAGCCTGATAAAAAGGGTTATAATTGATGTTGTATTATGAGAAATGTGTGTGTTGTGTATCTTTTCTGCTTCTTCCTACAGATAATTCATGGATTTATTCACAAGACACGTGAGTTGGCTGGTTGAAGAGAAATGTTTTTTTTGCGTAATTTCTTTAAGAAAAAATGTGTGTGTTTATGTTTCATTTATACATTTGGTCCACTGAAACGCGTTATTTGACACAGCGACATTATATTTTTACAGCAGAGTATCAATTACCTGATGCCCTGCTGTCAAAAGAAGGGCATGTGCCATGGTATTATGCATGACCGTTTATTCATATATGCTGTTTGTTTGTCTGGGCTGTTTTTCCTTGTGTCTGATATACAGCAAGTATATCTTATGGCTTGAGATGGCCTGATATGTGTATTTTTTTTAATTTTTGTGTGTATGTTCTGTTCTATGGTGCTACTTTGAATTACAAGTTCCCCTGTGTTGTGAAGGAACGCATATGACGATATGCATTGTTTCACAATAAATTGGATGAATTTGTATTAAGATAAATTTCACAGATATGGACCTCATACTGTGAGCGAGTAAGGTAGCAGTTTTTCCAGTGCATACCTAAATTTGGCTGTAATGATTTTTTAGAAAACTAAAATGATATACTGGATCAAAGTATGCCATCCGTTGTTAGTCACTTAACTGCCTTTTTCCTTAAGGACAGGCAGCTCTGCATTTATGTATCCTTGATTGGGCCTAAGGATGGAATTATAGATCCGTGACTATAGGTGGCCTAATTTCAATATCGCATTTTTTTGATCGCATTTTTTGATTCCTGAATAAGTTTATTGATTCATTTTTTTTCCCTGAAGAGACAACTGAACATTAGTTAGAATTACCGTGTAGGGTATAGATTGTCAGCGGTAGAGCTAAATTTCTGTAACATTGGTCTTTCATGTATCCCCGTGCTCTTGGTGCTGTGTCACATGCTTTAGGCCACCCAAGCGAACTCTTGTCCTTCCTATAGATTTTTCTTTTTGCTCCTTCCCTGACCAATGTTGCATCATGTTTAGTTGTTGAAGATTTTAGTTGTGTCCTACTTCCATTTTCCCTTCTCCATCTTCCTTTCACCAGTCAGCCCATTTATTATTATGGGTGTATTGTTCATGTTCACACTTTTAGACTGCAGTGAGGTATTAGGAACCTCCCTTATGCTACATACCATTCCCTTTTGTGTGACCAGACTGGTTCTCAAGAATTTTCCTTAGGCCCACTTCAAATGTCTTTTCAGACTGACTGTCAGGATAGTGATAGCCTGGTTAAATTGACCCAATACAAGTTTTCCATCTCAATAGGAGATTTTCCATCTCAATAGGAGATATCTCAAGTTTACATTCTTTTTAGTACGACATATTTTTAATGTCTATTTTTAATTTTTCAGTCCTCTTCTGTTTCTGCTGTTTCAATAAGATGTGTTCTAATCATGCAGATACCAGGACTCTCTAGTTCTTGTCCTTTTGTCCCGACAGTTGATCATTAGCCTTTGTATTACATAGCGCATTTGATGCACATTGTTTAAAGAAGGGACTTCTTCATGTCTTTGATAATGTGTATTATGTCATTGCTCTATTTTGAGATGCTCTAGATAAGGAGTTTAGGAACACCTAGGCTTCATCATTAAGGAGAATATGTATTTACCCCATTAAATAATGTACCCCATTAGACAATGCCACTGTGTGAGGGCATCCATTTAGGTTCCCATGGTGTATTGCCACTCCTTTGCAGATTACAGGCCACTTGCTTAACTGTTTTTATATCTGATTTGAAGGAAACTAACAATTGTGTTACACTTGCTACATCACTAGGGTCCTGCTGGATCTTCCAGAGTCAAAGGAAGAGTGATTCCCTGCAGACCTGTGATCAACACTAAACCCACTCCCCATCAGTGACCGCTACATATTGCTCTACAAATCCTGCAACAAGGAAGTCGCGAAGCTGGTCAGCGATCATCAGCGTGCCTCCAGTGGTACCTCCTAAGCAAGCCATTTGTTTCATCAGAAGGCGTTGTGAAAAGAAAGGAATAAAGGAGCTGATTTTCTGTTTTGCCTCAGAAGTTCAGTGCAAAGATGCGAAGGATCCCTGCTTTTGATGGCAGGACTGTCATTCACTTTGTGCAATTTGTTCAAACTGTCATGTGCTTGAACCTCTGACAGCGCGCGGTCCCCTGACCCCCTTGGCCTGAGTTTTTGGCCTTTCCCCACACACACCTCTTTTCCCTTTGCTCCAGCAGAAAGGCAGTGCACCTGAGAATCCACGTTTGGAAAAAGGCACTACATTCTGGTGCCCATGAGAGAGCAGCTTGAGCGTCCTCTGACACTAAATGATGAGTGTTGGAGTCTGGAAGTGCTGCCGACCTTGCTAGGTTTGTTGCTAAATGGTGCTTGGATCTGCACGAGATGCTTTGTGCCCTTGATTAATGAAGAGCGCATCATTTGTAGTGTCTGCCACAAAGAAGAGACACTGGTGCATTGTTTTAAGACATTGAGACTTTCGAGTGAGCTGTGAGTGTTTGCCCGGAGGGCACTCCTACTAAACAGTATTGTCTTCTCATGAAAAAGCCTGAATTGAAGAGGCCCAACGCGAAGAAGACACTGGAAACGGATTTGATGGACAATAGAAGCCTGCAAGGAGAGGATTTGGCGGACTCTGGGTATTTTCTGTGAGCTTGCATAGAATTGGAGTTTGGAAACTAATTTTTGCTGCTTTGCTGGCATTTGTTTTAAAGTACTATTCTGTTTAGTAAAAGCAGAATGAAGTCTCTCTGTGGAAGTGTATCCCTTTTTCATCTGAGAGCATTGATCAGGAATGCCACTGTTTCACTTGAACATATAATAGATTACTGAAATGCATAGAAAGCTATATAGAATGCTATTAGATAATTCTAGGATTTGCCTTCTGTTTAGGATTGTGGAAAATTATGATTTCATTCGTAATAATGGTCACTACGTCCTCCCGTGGTCTATATGTTCGCAACAACGTGTTTTCTAGTGTTATTCTAAAATGACATTGTCTTTTATGGGTGGGATTGTTTTTGTTGCTACCCAATTGACATCTGTACCCACCTTCCAACCTATGTCTCTTCCTACTATTACTTCTTTGCATTTGACTTTTGTTTTTCCTTTTCTCTTGCTTTTTCTGAAATTGTATTATGGTTTTTTGTTAAATTTTTGATTGGTTACCATTTGCCAGTTGCAGGGTCACGTAGGAGTACAAACAGTTCAGTTTGTGACCTGAGTAGTGGCAGTAGGCCTGCAGGACTTGCAGTGTCCCTATGACCTGCTAATAATCACAGCTGAAGTACTCTACCAAGATTGCGTGAGCGACATTAGAAAATGGAGATTGTATTGAGGAATGACGATAAAAAGCAAGAGATGAAAAACAGACATTATAGAATATTGTTCTCTAAGTGCGGTATAACTTTATCTATTTTAATACTTTTATGTATTCTATTAGTTACTATATCCTGGTTTATTTCTCCTACATAATTGACGTCTGCACCAACTTCTCAACCTACTCTTTCTTTACTGTTTCTTCGCATGACTTTCATATTTTACCTGAACATACATTGGTTAGGCCAGAGTTTACTGATAGACCCTTCTGTACAGCTTCTACATCAACACTAGAACATCACTAATTGTTGGGTGGGTGATCTTATACCGCATACTACAGATAGAGGTGTTCACTATTTGGTCCTGCCATATATGGCCTTTGTACCACTACGTGTGTAAGAAGACTTGTCCCGAGAGAGTTGCTAAGTAGTAAGATAATACTACAGTAACCACTTGATGATCTGATAAGTATAGACCTAGATTCAGACTGACATGGGTTTAGGTTATTGCCTATATAAGGGCAAAAGGAGCGTCTGTGGTTCTGAAAATTCCGGACCCTGCCATAATGGTGTACCAAGGCCTAAACACTCGTGCAGAAAATATCATCATACCACGACGAATTTGGTATCAATAGACCGGTAATGATCAGGACATTATGCCTGTGTATTTGCGTCACGATCGAGTGATGCTATCACCCTTAAATCACTGTTCTTGTCCTGAGCCCACGGCATCCATCTTGTGTCTTGCCCTCATATAGTCAATTGATTAAAGGCTGAATTTGATCCAAAGGACACGTCCACCTTTCTCTGACTTCTCCATGACCTGAACAGGCTGAATCTGCCTTCGTGATGTTGGCCTCACCAAACCAGTCCATGCCCTCTAGTCAATCTATATTAAAGATCTGAGCAACTTGTTGTGCACATTGGCCTGAGCAAGATTAGAAGGCCGAATACAGTAGCCATGCCTGTTTATGACCCACAAGCATCCCTTATCCTACATTTCTATCTTCCACACCTGGCTCTGTTTCTCTGCTTCTGGGCTTTTACAATGGGGAGGTGACTGTTTATATGATGGGGAGGAAACCAGTTCTATTGTGAGCTTCTCCGGCCTGCACAGGAAAATATGTGAAGTTTGACATATGTTCATGATGGAAGATGGGTTGGTCAGTTTGGGCAAGTAGAATGGAATTCATAATTATAGCCTGCTTTGTTATGGTACCATGGGAGCGACCTACAATGATGTGTGTCACAGCAAGAATGTGAGCCTAGGGGCAAACTTTTTGTATAAAAAGCCTGCCTGAGAAAGCTCAGGCAGGCTCCCTCTTTCAATTGTAAAACTACGGTTGGACGACGAAGCCTCATAATTAATTATAATAAAGATGTCTTTTAATTTTACAGATTGGCTTCCAATTCCTTATCTGCTTTATTTTGCAAACTGCTGGATAGATCCCTGGTGGGGAGGGTGAGTCATTTCATACTTTTCTTCACCTCCGTTCTTTGGTTGTTTGGTTCTGGGAAAAGGCATGTCAATGTACATTTTTTTATGTTTTGTTAGTTTCTCTTATACGTCAGATCCTATGTTGAAAGACATTGAGTATGAGTGAACATGGCCATGTTTGAGAGTTTGTGAGCGGGTGTATCGTTGATAAATATAATGTGTTTTAGTAAGATATGTTTTTGATGTTGTTGCCGCAAGAGCGGACTATTAGATGAAAGCCAGCCTGCTCCGCCAGAGGGCAGCCCAAATTGAAATGTATGTAAAACATGGCCTTTACGCCTATTTTGTTTAATAATTTATGGCACAAATATACGAAGGATAATGTGGAATTGCAATGGCCCTTAACTGGATCATTCAATGAGAAAAAGACAGTGTTTACAGGATCGATTATTCGCTAAGAGAAGCCGACAGGCAATGTTCGATTCTTTAAAGCTGTGTCAAAAAGAGGCGAAACGCCGTCGTATGCGAGAAGAAAAGCTGCTGAAGATAAATGGTCAGACCATAACTCAGAAAGCTGTAGCATATGACAGGGAGCAAACTGAGAAAAAGATTGAATGTTTAGATAGACAGTTTAGATTACAGGCAGATAAAAGTTATACAGCTTGAACTGAGCCGGAAGAAGAAATTGAGGACCTATTAGATGTACGTCCTCTGCCTCTTATGCCCAGAGTGTACCCCGCGATACCTCTTGAAATACTCCCCGCCTCGTCCGCCCCACAAGCTACGGCCCCGGCTGTTACCACAGCCCCTACCCCTACGGGGGCAACTTTCACTCCTGCGTCTCCGGTACCGGCCACAGCCACATTATTGACTGGTATCCTGTCACCGCCGCTATGTCCTCTAACATTAGCTTGCCACAGCCCATTACAAAACTGTCACCTTTGTGAATTCTAAAGCTGAACAAGATGATGAAACAACTTGCTATAAAAAGTAACTTTAAAAACGTGGTTAAAAACAATTAGAATTAAAAAAAATAGAAGTGAAAAATTTATGTAAAAGAACATATTTCACGGGCAGGGCTGGCGCAGAGGCTGCGAGTGGGGCACGCCAGCACGTGGAATCACCGTGGGGCACTTTAGTGCCCGGTGTGACGCGCCTGGCTGGGGCATGTTAGTGCACGCCGCCTCGGAGGCACTCGTCCGTGCGATAAGCACCAGTGCACAGGAGGAGGTCAGATATGTTATTACATATAGTGTGGGTGGCTTGTGTTATCATATGGAGTCTGTTGGGATTTTGATGGGGCTTGGCGCGTGGAGTCTGAGTAAGACGTGATTACATAGCATCTGAGTGAGGTCTGATGTTACACAGAGAGGGGGTCGGAGGTGTATTGTGACATCCGGGTGTGTTCTGCGTGGAACATCTTATGTGAATCTGGCTGTAAATGTATTTATTTATTTATTTATTTTATCGATTTTTAGAGCGCGAGGGTGTCTCGGCGCTATTGTTGCAGAACTCTCTGGCGGATAGGGGGGAATTAGGCTGGGAACAACAAATGCAAGTACGAAGGGCGAGGGGGGGTCCAGCTAGTGCTGTGGGACGTGTTACTACCTCGAGTCTGGGCGAGGTGTGTTATGTGGAGGCTGGGTGGGATGTGGCATTACGTGGAGTGTGATTGGGACGTGATGGTATGTGGAGTTTGGGAAGCCTTAGTACATGTGGTCTGAGTGAGATATGTTATTACTTTGAGAGTGGGTGGGGCGTGTGGAGTCTGCGTTGCATGTTCTGTTTATGTGCAACGGGGTGAAACATGGTATTAGGCTGAGTGTGGGTGGGAGTGGGAGTAGGATGTGGTAACTGGTGTCTAGGTGGGATTCATTACTATATGGAGCCTGGGCGGGACGAGTAATAATGTGGCATCTGAGTGAGATGTGCTATTATCCAGTCTGGTTTGGATGTCTTATGTGGACTCTGGGTGGGTTGTACAAATATGTGAAGTGTAGTTTAGATGTGGTATTAGGTTGAGGGTGACTGGGAGTGTGAGCAGGATATGTAATTTGGGTGGGATGCGTTACTATTTGGCATCAAAGTGGGTGTGTTATTATGCAGTGTACGGTTTGGTTTTGCTATCTGGAGTCTGGGTGGGTTGTGTTATGCGACATTGGAGTGGGTGTGTTATTATGCAGAGTCTGACTTCGATGTGTTATCTGGGGTCTGGGTGGCATCTCTGCAGAATTCCAAGGGGGGAAACGGAGACGTCGGAGAGTGACTAAGAAAGAGGCAGAGGAAGTGAGACAGGATGGAGATTCGAAGGGGGGAAACGGAGACGTTGGAGAGTGACTAAGAAAGAGGCAGAGGAAGTGAGACAGGATGGAGAGAGGGTCAAGGCTGAGGAATAGGAAAGATAGGCACATGACAAAAGAGAAATTAGGGTAGACTGAAAGGAAAGAGGGGGGAGAGAAGGTCACAAAAGAAAGACTGGCAGTGAAACAGATGCGGAGGAAACTGAGGAGGCAGAGTGCGAACACAGAGTAGAAAGGCTTGTGGGAAAAGGCAGATTGCAATAAAGCAGAGACGTATAGACAGACGGACGAAGGTGCGGAAATGAAAGACGAGCAGTGAAACAGAGGCGGAGGAAACTGAGGAGGCAGAGTGCGGACACAGAGTAGAAAGGCTTGTGGGAAAAAGGCAGATTGCGACAAAGCAGAGACGTATAGACAGACGGACGGAGGTGCGGAAATGTTAACAATGGGATAAGACGGGTAGGAGATGAAAGGCAAGAACAAAAAAATGTGAACAAATGCGTGCGCCGGGAAACGGAGCCATGTATAATTAGGGGAGGAGAAGCCGAGAAGCCGCAGAGCGCACGCTGGGCGAAGCCCATTGATGTGCTGTGCGGGCGTTAAAAAAAATGCAATTAGGAGGGAGGGAGGCTGATGCGCGTGCTTGCGCGCATTGATAGGTCACGAGGCCTAAAAAACAAATGGTGATAGACCAGGCATCCCAATGGGTGTAGAAGGCCATTCATACAATTACAGAAAGATTACAAATCAGTTATGCAGCAATATGCTTTAGAAACTATGGCCAATCGTTTAATTTCCCTATGGGAATAATGTTTTGAGGATGGGAGAGCCCCACAGGTCCTATATGATATGGTGGACCGGGCACATAAATTTGAATTAGGATTAGAAGATGTATACAGTAATCTTGTGACTATAATTAAGTACCGAGAAAGGCTGTTCACTAAATGCCCGAATTGGGACTCAGCATCCGATGTGGGAAGTTCATCCCATTTACCATCCCAAAATCCCTGAGGTCCGGGACAATGGTAATCAAATTATTCAAGCCCGTGTTGAAGCCAGGTTCCAAGAGCAATGGGTTTATACCCCTTGTAAAAGGAGTGAGGTTCTTTCCCTGAAGTCCGAATTACTTGACCCTCGAAAAAATAACAGTGCTTACTATAAAGAACTTACTGAGGCCACTTCATCGGCCGTGAGGACCTTAGCTGATATAGAATTATTTTTTGAGTTACTGGTCCCTGTCGATGTATGGCGACAGGTGCACGATCATCACGTTAATGAGTTAGGAGGAACTTGGGATCAAATTAAAGATTGGGACAAGGATCGGAAACCCGGAGATAAACCTAGACCAGAAATTTTAGCCTTGCCGGGTCGGATCATTACATATATGCATACTTTAATCCAGCCCCAGAAGGTGGATTGGGATAAATCACCAGCTTGCAAACAAAAGAAGGATGAGAGTGTGTCTGATTTCTTCACTCGATTTGAGGGAGTGTTCATTGATTTTAGTGGGCAGGATTTGTCAGTGGAAGATGGGATAAGATTATTCGTTAATCGTTTTGTGACTAATCTGCTGTCCGAAATATCTGCCCGGCTCCAGGCAGCAGAAAGTACTTGGACCACCTCTACTCCTTCTGTTATTTTAAGAATAGCCCAATATTATGAGCATAGGAAAAACGAGAGCAAAGATAAGTCTGACAAGAAGACGAAGGATCTTAAGACTTGAGTTTTTACAACAAGTAGCCAGGGGACGGGGAAGAGGAGGAGGATGGGGGTTTGTCCCAAGAAGGGTCGGAGCTGGACGGGGAGGAGGTCCAGCTGTTGCTTTAGGAGCAAACCAATGTGTTTACTGTAAACAGGAAGGGCATTGGCGAGCTCAGTGTCCCTTCCTCTTAGCGCAGAACGGAGCCACGAGAGGAAGAGGAAGAGGAGGAGTAGATTGGAGTGACATGAGAAGAGAAGAGGTTATACGAGGTGAGCCAGGGGGAAATTGCTTTGATAATCCGAGAGGGAGGCAATACTATAATGAGAATTATGGAGCTGATGGGCCAGAAAGGTATAGCTATGCATAGGACAGCCACGGACAAAGTAGGGGCCAAGTGTCAGTACCCGTCGGTCAGAGAGGGCCTTATATTAAAGGGCAATTAATGGGGACTGTCTAGGATTTTCTAATAGACACGGGTGCAATGAATAGTTTGATTGCTCGTTCACTGGTCCCAGGGGCTGCTCTGTCTGGGCAAAATAATAGCTTTGTCAGGTTTTCTGGAATACCGGTAGTGAGCCCCATTTCAAGGACTCTCCCACTTACTATAGGCCCAGTTACGGTGGATTCCCCATTTTTGTTTACGTTATATTGTGAGGAAAATTTGTTAGGATTGGACCTGTTGAAGAAATTACATGGAAAGATTTATTGTTCTCCCGATGTAGTGTATTTAACTATTCAATCGCCTAATCAGCATACTCGGCAGAGTTTCGCGAAAAATGAACCCCTCCCTCCTGAGTTTGCTGCCATTCCCTCGACATTGTGGGCGGCTGGTGATACGGACATTGGCCTTTTAAATGAATGAATGAATACACACTTATTTAGCACATAGATACCCAAGGGCATCCCAGCACATCTTGTGACACCTAATCATTCTTCATTAATCATGGAAAAAGAAAGGTTTTCAGCTGTTTCCTGAAACGGAGATAGTTAGGTTCAAGACGAATAAGGTCAGGGAGCTGGTTTCAAAATGTAGCCGCATGGCGAGGAAAACATCGGCCCCCCATCCATGCCCGTTTAATCCTCGGGACTGCCAGAAGTTTTTTATTGTTGTTTTATTGTTGTCACAATTAAAAGCAAAAAGTTTAGGGATGAACCTGCCAGAAGGGCCAAGTCCAAAAGCCCTAAGTCCCACTCGGGACTTCGGTGGGAGTATGCCCCCAAAAACAAACATAGGCACTGTTGGACCCGGGGTCACCGGTCCACCTAGGGTAGCTTGGCTCGAGTGGGAAAGCCTAACTTCAAGGCAATTGTGTTATGCTTGCGTCACACTCACTCAGTAACCCTGCACCCCTCCACTTGGAAAATGACACCACACCTTGTTAGAAAATAATATAATGCTTTATAAAAATTCCTTATATTAGCTTACTCCGTTAGCAATGTATCACTTTAACACATTGAGCATTTCCACATATGATTACCTGCATCAATAAGAGCACAACTTTGCATTTAGTTAAAGAACATTTCCCCCAGAGGAAATGAGTTCAGCAAATCCACTTAATACTCTAATTTTCAGGCAGTTACTTTGCAGTTTAAATAAAACAAGCAGCAAGAAAACAAAATGCATCTATTCAGGGAAGCAAGATTGTGCATTACTTCTGTAAGGAAACAATATGGCATATCTCTTTTAGTAAGGTTGGAATATGCATTAATGTAGCAGGAGTCAGAATTATATACTCCCAGTAAAACAAGAACGTGCATTAATTTCAGTCAGTAAACATGCACTTGATCTGGTAACCTGCAATGCCCTGGCTTCTGATTAGCTATAGTGTTGAACCAGCAGCAGTTCTATGGATGGCAGATCCCTGGATCCAGTAGAGTAGTTTTATCAGTTTAAGCTCCCTTGGCTCACATTACATCTATTACCAAGGATCAGGAAAGTAGGCCTGACACTTGGCCCAGTGGAGATTTCTCAGAGTTTGTGTCCCGCACCAGCGCCCAAATCCCTGCTTACTTGCGGGCTTGAAGTTCTTATTGGCAGTTTTAGCCGTCACAAGCAGCTTGGGGAACTTACACCTTCACAGGCAGTCTTCTGATAAAGCGTCCGCTCCCTCGCAGGCAAGGCCGGTCTACACACTGGGCCTGCGCTGGGGAGAGGACACTTCCGCTACAATGCCCAGACGAGATTGCCGTTGCTTGGCCACCTCTACAGGCAGCCACTCCTCTCCTCCGAACGGCCGAGCTTCCTTCCAGAGAAGTCAAGCCCTCCACTGGGCCTGCGCGGGAGAGAAGTGTCTTCAATGCGGCGCCGCCCACTCAGGAAAGCCGTCAAGCCCGCCACTCGGCCTGCGCGAAGGGAAGGACGCGTCAATGCCGCGCCGCCCCCTCAACGAAGATCTACTCAGTGAGGGGCAGCTGCACAGGCGTCGGATCGATTAACGGTTTCTCACCCTAGGAGGGAGTCGCGTTGCCCATAGGAGGGCACACCTAATCTCACTACCCCACCAAAGCCTCACAGGGCCCCCAGCCTGATGTCGCAGATCACGCGACCTCCACGCCACAATGGGGCCCCAGCAAAATCGTCCAAAAGGGGGGGGGTCAGCGGTGGAGTCTCTTCTCAGCGCTCCTCAGCACAAATAAGTTGGGCAGGCACACGCAGTCTACATCCCCGCAGGAGCGGTGTCGCTAGAGAGGAGGGAGGGGGCAGTTCTCACAGACCCTTCTTGATACTCGTAGTTATCCAGTGCCCTCAGGACAGCTCTCACCCCCACAGGTCAAAGCGGCAGTACTTTTTAATCAGCACAAGCCCCAACAGTTGCTCTGGGACAATCCAGTGAAAGTGACAGCCTCTTCCTTTTGTGTGGAGACACCAGGGCAATGTTCATCTACTTAATACCTAGGCAGGGCAAGGCTTACCTTATATAGCCTAGGCCCAGGTCACTATAATGGGCCGGAAGGTTCTAGATCCCTCTAATGCTAACCTATGGGCCAAGCTCCGAGGTAAAACTTTGTCAGTTGGCAGGCCACCGTTTTGTGAGGGTACCTACTCTTCCTCCATTTTACGAGAGCACCTGCGCCACATTACTAAATAGTAATAATGAGGCACCCAGAGACCTATGGTCAATACCAAACAAAAAAATGTAGTGCACAAGAATTCAGAGGGTCAAAAAGGGGAGAAATATTAGGAGGGACCACCCAAAGGACTGACAGGTCTAACAGGCACCACTGTGGGGGGCCACACCTCGGGGAACTTCTGAAGATACTTGCCCCCAAAGTGTTGTGGCAGCCCGCTGCTAGACGGGGCTGCTTAAGAATGCAGGGGTCGCACAGGTCCTCCAACGGGCACCACCAATAGTCCCCTCTGAGCCCCCCCCAGCCCTTCCTGACCCAACGGACTACTCAGGGAGGTGGGTGCTCCTTCCGTGATGCGGGACTCGGTAATGCGGGGGCTCTCTGCCCAGTTCCCTTGCTGTGTGTAGATGCGACGAGGCTGCCCACGGGACTCCCTCTGCCCGGTCCGCCCTCCTGGGACCAGGACCGCACTGGCACGCCTGCAAGCCTGGCCGCAGCTTCCTCCAAGCCGGGGGGGAAGCAGTAATTGAACCCGCGAGGATCCTCGCCTTCTCTCTGCCGGCCTTTCTCGTTTGAGGGGCTTCCTCTGCTTCCTGGAAGCCCCGCCCATGGGAGACATCGCCGGGTTTGCCTTCTGGGTCGCGCTGCTTCCTGGGTGCACGTGGGGAAGCCCTCGAGGTCAGGCCAATCCCTGCGTGGCCCCAGGATGACGCGGTGGGAACCCTGACAGCCGGGGACCAATCCAAGCGCGTCTAGGAGGCGGGCCCAGCACTCTGCCCGGAAGCCCCCGGGGCCGGCGGCAATGAAGTCAGTAAAACCACGGGGTAGGCTCCTGTTTAAAGGTACACATTTGCGGGGTAGGCTCCCGCTTAAAGATAGGGTCCCTGGCGATTCAGCAGGTAGCGGGGTGGCACCCGATTAAAGTTATAAACGATACCCAAAGTCGCAGGGTGGGCACCTGCGCTGATTAAAGCAAAAAATGGGGGATCCCCATGCCGGGGAATCCATCTGGTTGCAGCTTCGCGCTGCGGCCACCAGCACTCTGAGACAAAAGTGGAGAGCACTCAGGACTGGGACGATGTAGCACTCTTTAGAAAAACGACAAACCAAGCGCCACTTAAAATAAAGGAACAATCGCTCCCAGCCCTCGAAGGGAAGTTTCAGTGCTCCTCTGGAGGAGAAATAAAGCGCTGCCCAGGCGCTTTTAGGGACACAAGTTTACAAGTCCAAAAGAAGTCCAGCTAGGTCCTTTGGCAGGCAGGGGGCAAAGGCTGGGCCCAGGGGCCAGCTCACAAGGCCCTCCAGGCAGGAAGGCAGTCCCCAGTTGCGGTCCTCCTGGTGTCCAGCAGCAGCATGCCCCCTTAAATTAGGATCAGAAGAAGAACAACTTGTAAGGGGTCACAGCCCCTTTTTAGGTCGAGTTCTCGACCTATTGCTGCCAAGTTGCCTCTGAAGCGACCTATACAGGTGGACGAGCGCCGATATCCTAGCGTGAACGCGCACACCCAGCCCCCGGAGCCGTGCACATCTCCGATCTCAGTCAGCCATGCCTCTCTCAGTTGCGCGCACACACACACACTCTGCATACACACACGCAGGCACACACACACTGCATACACACACGCAGGCACACACACTGCATACACACACGCAGGCACACACACTGCATACACACACCCTCACCCACCCTCCCCCGCCACGGGCTCACGCGCACAAACACACAGTCACACACGCGCAACCAAACACTCGAAGTGCCCATCTCCTGTCTCGCTAGCCTGATGCACCAAAAACACAGTATTTACACGTCCCCCCCCTACTCACCGGGCTGACTCAGGAGTCCCCCGCTGCTCTCGAGGCCGGTCTTTCCTCCTCAGGTGTGCAGGGTTAGCGGCTCAGGCTCGGCAACAGCAGGCGACGCAGAAGGTGATGACGGGCTCCCTAGACGTCCGATGTGCATGCTCACGGCACATGGAAACGCGCACAGCGTGACTTGCTCCCGTACAGCTGAGGTGCATGCTCACGTACAGCTGAGGTGCATGCTCACGTCGTTATCCTTCGCTTGTTTCTGCTTGTATTTATTTCATTTTGCGGCCGCCAATGCTTGTGCGGCCGCCAATGCTTGTTATCTGAAATAAGGAGAGAGCCCGCCGCAGCAGAGCCGTCCCGCTGAAAGCTCCAGCCAGCGTAGGACGCTCCCTCCGCAGCTGCGTGTCTCAGGCATTTCGAGCAGCAGGTGAATCCAGCTCTGATTTAATCACCCTTGTTTTAAGTGCAACCTTTAATGGGAAGCGGATTTCATTGCCGTCCTCGCCTGTTCATCATGAGCTAGCATGCAATCAGCGAAGAATGATCACATTGTTTGAAATATGTCAGTGTGACTGAGTAAATGAGAACGGACACATTGCTTGAAATATTTCAGAATGGCCGGGTAAATAAAAAGATTATTACATTGCTGTTTTGTGGCCAGGCTGTGACAGACTCGACTGGCCCTACATTCGGTTGTCTGTATGTCTTGCTAGAAGCTAGCTCGGTTGTGTGCCTGCTGCCGTCCTTATCTGCACTGCTTCCTGCGTGCGAAAGTCCCGCCGGCGCACATTTCGCCACTCTCACTGCAGCCCAAAAAACGAGACCACGCAGGTATTATATTTTTTCGAAATGTGAGCGGAAGGCAGTGATTAGGTCAACAACCCTCCGCCGCCCCCGGGGTCCCACAGCTGAGCTGAGCCTAAGAATCAGCATATACCTCCTGGCCGGGGCCCGGGGGCACAGGGTGCTTCAACAGTGTAAATAGCGTGAGACTTACACTTAACAGAAGACAGGAGCCGCGGTCTTGCCCGATTTTTGCAAAAGCGGCCGGCACTAGCAGCAGCAAACTTGACCCTCTAACCTCAAGCACAGGAACGGCGCCGTGACTTCTAGATCCCAGAACACACTCGGCTGTTGAATTTTCATGCAGCTCGAGTGGTTGTGTTCACGAGGAGGCCCGGCGCGTACCAGTTTGCAGCAGCTGAAGCTCACCTCTCAAAGTAAGTAGAGTGAGATTTCCTCACTCCTCTAAAATGTCAAATGTGGTTTCATTTTTGTATTATTAGGTCGAGCTCTCTCGACCTATTGTCAGCAAGTTGCTCCTCAAGGGACGTAGGCTGGTGCACGAGTGCCGATTGCACATCGTGGACGCGCATGGCCAGCCAGCCAGCCAGCTCCCCCCCTCCCCCCGCGCACATCACAATCACGCACGCACACAGCCACACGGAAGCACACACACGCACACACACCCTCTGCCCCCCACCCACTCACCTGGCTCTTTCTGCGTGTCCCTCTCCCTCTGCAGTGGGTCAGTGTAGGCAGCAAGCAGCCTCGGAGGTCGGCGTGTCTTCTCCGGCGCTTCTCCGGCGATCTGATGATGTGCACGCTCACGGCGACGTGCACTCCCACTGCTTTCGCGCCCGGCATTCTTGATTTCCTCATCAGCAGTGCCTTGTGAAATGTTATTATGCACACTGGCCAGCAGTTAAGAGATCGGTCAGCAGAGACGGGCCTGTCAGTAGTGTGAGAACAGTACATCAGGCACTCAGACTGCCGAGGTCACCTTCGCAAAATGTGTATGAAAAAACATGGAGGGCGGGTTTAGGGCGTCACGTGACTGCACTGCTACGCTTGCGTCAGGCTGCCTGCGAGCGAGAGCTGGAGAAACGGCTGGGCATCAGTGGTACATACAGGCTGCTGGATACCTGGGTTCAAAGGCAAAAGAAAAACGTGGTAGCGGGACACCCAAGAGGCACGGGAGCCAATGCTAAGAGGACGTGAACCCAAGGCAGCACGCGTGAGGTAAGACACGGCTGTGCACTCACGGTGTGCGCTGTATCACTCCAACGTGGTATGTGCGGAAACCCTTCAGCCCTTTTGTGACTGGAGCGCTGCCGGCTTCAAGGAGGTGGGGGAAAGGACTTCTCCCGTTTTTGGCTGCAGTCTGTTTCGGAGCCTACTCGTTCCTGTACAGGGCTTGGATATATATTTTTATTTTATTTATTTATTTAGTGCATTTTCATAACGGTCCTAGCCATGGGCGGTATGGGCAGCTGTCCAGGGCCTCGCGCTCAGGGGGCCCCGCCGCTGCGCCGGCCCCGCAGTTGCGGGAATGAATGGGAACAGGTTCAGAAGCTTGAGTGGCAGAGGGTTGCAGAAGTGCCTAATGTGCCGGAGGCCGAGAGACCTAAGGGTGCATGCAGTATTTAAAAAATGCTTCGAACAGTATTTGAAACTCTGAGCGCAACAGTATCTTAAACTGTGTGCGCCCTTTGTGAGGAAGATGAAAGCCAAACTCCAATATTGCACTGCATGCACTTGGATTAGCAGAAAAGAGGCAGCTGGACCTACTAGTGCGCGCAGAGCAAGAACATATAATGCCGGGAGTAGAGGGACATGGATTATGCCTGTGACGTACATCGGGGGTAAAGCGTCGAACGCGTGTATACGTGATGGAGCTGATAATGCGGACATGGTGAAGTTCAGAAGGGTTAAAGGAGGGCACCCCTGTGTACATCGCAGAGTACAAGGGGCATAATGATTATTATTCGTAAAGTGGCAGAGAGGATCGGGGGTCGTGGAGGTGAACGAGTCAGAAAAAGGAAAAGCAGTAAGCCCGTACACCACCTGGTAAAATAAGAAAAGGGCCTCAGAGACAGAGAACGTGAACGACTGAAAAAAGGGGAGGGGGAACATTGTGGTGTCCAATGCGGTTCCCGAGAGATGTTGGGCTTGTGCGAACCAGGGCAGAAATCTGTTACTTGACAGGAGACCGGTCACGCAGAACGAAAGAAACTAGGGGAAGGAAGCTCATACCTGTGGTGCAGTATGCCTAGGCCAATCTCAGTCGGGTCAGTGAACTTCCATGTTTGGCGTCTTGGCTATTTATGCACAGAAAACGCGGGAACAAAGAGAAGTGAGTGGACATTGAAGACAAACTAGAAGGGCCTCCGGTGGCTCTCGGAAAAGGGGATGTACCTAGTTTTCACCGGCATGTCTGAGTACATCCAATATAAAATATGTATTACCAGGGCTTTAAGTGTGATGAAAAAACTGGGGGGTCTCTCAAAGGGGCATGGCCACTAATTAGGGGCGTGGCTTTTAAACACTTGCGCTAAAAATCTGTGTTTAGCATAGTGTGCCGCCCAACTTATATTTTGCTGTTTCTGTCATTGCATCCAGATATGTGATACAAGAAGTAACATCATACCTACAACCAGTAAGGACTATTGGCTTTGTCAATGGTTATTAGTTGCATAAGATAAATAAGCTGCAACTATATCTTGTCTTATGACCGGTTCTGGATGTGGCGGGCACCTCGAACCACTGCGTGGGCATTTACGAGTAGCTCACCGCAAGCCACAGCCCCTTTCACTTTGAACAAGGCGGTGCATGCCTTTCTTTCAGTATGGCTGGGCTTTTTTATTTATTATCTTGCCTCCCAAAGTGGCACGACTTAAGATACCACGCCCCTCATGAGAGACCGCACGGAGTTCTTAAATGTACACAGAGCAGGGTTAGGCTCTGGGAGCGTGCACTCCTCATCGCCTGGGCGCTGTGCTTCATGTTTGAGCAAAGCACGGCACATACAAACAATGGCGGGTGGGGCTTTTTTCCTCACAGCAGTCTCCCTTAAATGTCACTTTCTACAAGGCGGCGCACGCCTTTCTTTCAGTATGGCTGGGCTTTTTTATTTATTATCTTGCCTCCCAAAGCGACGCAACTTAAGATACCACGCCCCCTCATGTGAGACCGAACGGCGCTCTTAAATGTACACCGAGCAGGGTTAGGCTCTGGGGCATGCAGTGGAGTAGATCTTATGTAGCCCCACCCCTCAATTGCCCTTTGAATCACTTCCGCCATGTCACTCACTACTATGGCTGCTGCAGGAAAGAACGCAGCCTGCGGGTGCACGAGTTAATACAGTATTTTGCATAATGCACTTTCTTTGCACAATGTAATTTTCTGCATGAGGCCAGACTTTCATGCTAGAAGGCATAAGTCACCGCCAGACTCTTTTTACCAAATATCACATTGCCTTGCAAGCACGGGAACTCGGGCGAAGAGTCAGCTGGGAGGCGCCCCCAGACCTTTCACCGGGAATGCTGCTTCCTTAGAGGGTGACAGCATGTGATCTCACCGACCGTAGCTACTGCTCCGGTTATCTAGATGTTTTACATCAGAAATAGCTTTAGATTATAACTTTACTTGAAATGATTGATTTTAAAATAAGGGTACTGAATTGCAGGAAAACTATAACCAGCCAGAACTATTATTTGTTACTTGAGTTAGTGATACATGTTTTGCTAAAGCCAGCATGTGAATGTGCATCAAATTAACTTGTTTTCATAGATTACAATTTGCTGATGTCGGGCATGGGTAGTTCAGTCAGTCCGATTTTCTATAGGTCCTGGAACAGTGTTTGTAAATCTGCATTTAGGAATAAAATTAAAACTACAAGTACCAGAATATCAAGAAAACAGCAGGTTGGTCTCTCTTTTCACCTTGCCAGTGTAGCTCAGAAAGTCCTCTTTTTGTTTACTTTCTAGTACTGCATTTATTCACTTTGTATGTCCCTGATTTTGCACAAATCGAAAAATTACAGCGTAAAACAGACATGCGCTTTTCTTGCAGTTAACCACATGTAACTTCATACAGTACACAGCGGTGCTTTCGCTTTACTAAGCCGTGGCGTCCATTATTGTAATGCGAGTTTCTAGTTTCTCATGCTGCTTTTACTTTAGGAAACTGTGGCGCTGCGAGCTCTGCATATGGGGGTTGTATCGCTATCTATCATCCCGTAGCTGTGGACAGCCGGACACAGAGGATCGATTCGCTCGGGGAGTGCACTTGTGCTCTTCATGACTGGCACAAGTGAACTATTGACATATTTCACGTGCAGGGAAAACATCAATCTATGATCCGTTGGCCTCACAGAAGGAACACAGGCACTCTGCCCCCTTTGCGTGTGTAACACCAGCCTTTTTATTCATTTGACTATCCAAGTGGCCCCAAGTCTAGTCAAATGAGGATTCTTTTTCACTTTGTATGTCCCTGATTTCGCACAAATCGAAGCATTACAGCGTAAATACACTGAACATAATCTTCACAAAAGTTATTTACAAAAGTTTAAGCTATTGCCATCATAAATTACAATAACTTTTATTTAAGTATTAATTATTTAAAAAAATTAAAAGCCATTGTTATTTGTAATATCAATACATCTAAGTCACGTAAATACAACACATATTGCATTACAAATGCTATAGGTGTCACATTTGCGAAAGTTAAAACTATTGGCATTGTAAATGACAAAGATATTAATTTAGCTATTTTCAAAACCAACACATAAATAAAAAAAATTGTCATTTACAATACCAATAGCTCAAACTTTCCTAATGCGAGACCTATTGCATTGCAAATGCTTGTTTATCATGTGGGTTATCTTCGCCTGCCTGCCCTGCGTTTTCAGCTTTAGACTTAGTGCGAGTACTTCATTTTCAGCTGCGACATCTACTGTACCATGATGGTGGCTGCGCGCCGACCGGGACGATCGCAGCTCTCGGGGTGACTGATTTAGTGTCGAGACACTATTTAAATAAAGATTGACATAGTGTGCACCTTGGTTGTGACCTATGTATGTTTTGCGCCTCAGCCTGAGGCTTCAATGCTCGGTTGTCGAGTCCGATAGTCAGCAGACTGTTCCCGACTATTTAATTTTAATTACTTCAGCAGCTGACGAAGAAGATCCATGTTGTTGGGGCCTCACATCCTATTTTGGCCAGGTCCCACGTGGGACAGAGTGGCCTGCAGTGCACATTTCCTCTGCATCGGATTGATTGCCAGGGAGTACCCAGAGGGGGCCACTAGGCAAAGGCTGGCTAAAGCAGGGTCTGTTACTTCATTGTCTGCTGGCCCGCTCTGCTGGGACACACCTGTCCGGTCACGCTGTGACCAGGTGCCCGAGATGTCTTTAAAAGACAGCATTGCGCTACTGCACTCTGCTCTGCACCACAGACCGTGTCGATTTAAGACTCAAGCATGAGCGAGTTATAAAAAAAATGTCTTTGTAAAGTGTATATAGGGGCTTTACTTTCTGTCTTTACTTTATTTATGAGACAGTTATTAACTTCTTAGCTCCAGAACACTGCAAAGTGTTTTTGATTTTACTGTTTAAAATATGTGCTTATGAGGGGAAAAATATCGACTTTCAGGGCTTCTCGGAATTTTTGTAACAGCCAGGACAATAAAATACCAACAGAGCCTGATGGTAACTCTGAAAGTAAGTGACTGGTAGAGTAGGAACTACATGTGATCTGCGGCAGAATAGAGAGCAATAGTGAAGGCAGCAATCCTTGTTTTTGGCAGGAGGGTAAATGTGCACACTGAGCAGTATCTGCTGCTGCTTTTGGGCCAGTCCACGCCTAGTTTTATCTTTTTGTTATTATGGTGGGGAGAAGGGTTTACATTACTTATCAGGTGACATTTGTGTCAAAGGGCAGCTGGCTCTCTGTGTCACATGACACCAAGTACTATAATGTGACCTATCCGTAGCTGCTTCCTGTTGTTTGCTTCATGCAAATTGTAACACAGTGAATCCTGATTTTTTTTAATCCTAAATACTTTGGAATCTGAAATTAATAGTTTTCTCCTTTCATATAATAATGCATGGGCATACAAACCCCAGAATACAAAAAACACCTAGGTATAAAAAGCAGACATTTGGTGATCAATAGGAAACTTTAATTTCAGGTGCTCTGCCGCAGTTTCAAGATCTTTTTAGAGTTTCTCACCGCTCAAAAGAGTATAATTTGTAATATTTATACGTTCCCATGGACTTCATTGCTTGGTTTTGCTTGCGAGAAATTGTCACTCATAAATTATTGAAATGCCACTCATAATTGCACTGAAATGTAAAAAAATGTCACACATAGCAATCTGAAACCTTGGCAGCTATGACGGCCCTGTAGTGACATTTTGGCCAGCCCTCGTGATTAGAACGTAGCAGTGACGCGTTATGCGCTTCACCGCTACGCTCTCGCGAGGAGTCAATTCTGGCCTGGTGCTTGCAGCTTTTGGCGTTGCTTTGCTGGCTCTCTGGACTGAGAGTCTGGCTGCTGCACTGCAAACTCAGTACAGCAGAAGTTATTAGGGTTTCAAAGCTCGAACCGAACCACCCCTGCCTGCCATAGAGACCCTGCCTGGATCGAGTGAGGTAAAAGGAGTGCAGCAGCAGGTTCAGAGGGGTGGGTGGCTGAGTCTGTGGCCCACGCCATAGCTGTCAAGGTTTCAGATTGCTATATGTGGCACTTTCGGAATTTCATTGTGATTATGAGTGACATTTCAACGTCTAGGACTCACACTTTCTCACGGGCAAACATTAAAATCACTCAATAAAGATGAAGGAAAGTCATATGAATACCAGAAATTACACCCACCTTTCAAGTGCTCGCCGTCCTTTGTCCCCAGCACCCTCCCTCACCCCCCCCAATGGGCGGCAATCTGAGGGATAGCCCCGGGCGCCACAAGCTCTAGCTACGCCCCTGGTCCTTTGGGTTGAATCCGCTCTTTACCTTTCTGAAGTTTAAAAAAAAAAAAGCACCTGGAGTTCGATAAAGACTCCCATTGTTCAGGTATCGCGACACCTCAGCGTGCGTGATGCAGTACATACACGGTCAACACGAATACAAAACGGCTAATTTCCCGCTAATTTCAAGTCTTACAACTGCACCACCTACCGGTGCTGTATTTTTCTGTAGGAGGAGGTTGGGGGAAGGGGTGGGTGAGAGAAGGAGGGAGTTTTTATCACCAATGCCCGATTCTCTGTATTCATAGCAGCACTGCCAAGCTGTGCTGCGCCCAGCTCTATCAGCACAATACTTAATAAGAATGTTTTATGACATTTCATCCCATTCTTCACATGTTGCCTCCGTGATGTGGATACTGAAATCTCGTGCGCGCATGCTCGCACTTATAAACCCCCCCCCCCCCGCCCCCGAAAACGGTTTATTGCTTAGTGCAGTGTGTGCCAGTACCCAGGCCCAGACTGACCACATTCGTCGCGTCTAAATTACGCAATCATTCATTTTTATTGAGATTTTGGGGGAGGGAATACGTGCGGGCATGTTTAGAGGCTATCCTATTGTAATGGCCAGATTTTCTGCTTAGATGGGATCCGCCCCTAGGGGCCCCTCTAACCCAGCCAAAACGTAACCACATCCCTCCTCAGGACCATCTATCCAGGCACCTGGGTACCTACCTGAGGATGGGGAACTCGCAATATACAAGCTCATATTATCAGAAACACCACTAAATCTATAGGGATACTAAGAATACTCACTGATTACTAAGGACATCCATGCCCTACACCACACTCATACCTTATAGTCTCGCGACCTCATGGGTCCAGACTATTCTACCCTGGGGCAGTTCTGATTATCTACCATTACACACCAGGATCCTCCCTGGTGTTCTCATTACACACATGGGTCTGCAGTCCCAGTGCTCTCATTTATACCCGGTCTGCAATCCAGCAGACCTACACACCCCTCAATCTTGGGTGCTCTCACTTACACACGGCCTACAATCTGGCAAGCCTCCGCACCGTATCCCTCCGGTGCTCTCACTTAACACAAGCCACAGTCATGTGGGTATACGCACTGACCGCAAACAGTGCTCTCACTAACGCCACTTACCAATGACGACCACTTTCCTATGAACACCTTCAGTTCTCTGTCTCTTCACTAAGGGTCTGCTACTACAATAATATTATGGGATAGCCGAATTACTTAGTGTCAACAATTCCCTAGCTCAAGGGCTCCCTGTTCTCCCTATTTATTCAGACTTACCGGAACATCTGACTAGGAGAAAAAGGTTACCTATGCTTTGGAACAGAAGACGCTGTTTACAGGATTATGGGAGGGTGTACTAACTTTATCCCTTAGTTGCAGGTCTCCTATCTCCCTAATTATTCACTATTACTTACCTGATCAGGGGTAGCATCTGTTCAAACAGTAATACCTGACTAGGAAAGGGGATTACCCTCACTGTATGGGGACAAAGATATACACACTATGTGATTGAGTTATTCCTTGATTTAAGCGCTCCTACTCCCTTCTGAAGACAGGCTAGCTTTATCATAAACAAACTCATACACACTAGTTCACTAATTAAATGGGATCACTTTATTGTAACAATGATAAAGACACATACACAGATCTGTATTATAATGGACACATCCACATGTAACTGACAAAGACTATAGATAGAACACACTGCTGCAAGGAAAAGGATTAGCAATACAAAAGCCTAGGGAATAAAGATAAGATTAAGATGTAAGTGTGATTAGTTCAGACTACCTCACCTATTAGAAGGAAGATTTCTCTCTGCCTCTGGTGGGATTAGGGCTCTCTCTGTCTCTCCCTCCTTCACCACATCACCACGCCTCTGGTTCAATTGCTCCAGCTGACGGCCTTCTTTGATGCTCTCTGCACTGCTCTCTCTCCTCATCTTCAGCAATCATCTGCCTTCTTTCTCCATTCCAGAACTGCACTCTATTCTGCAGCTCCAGCAGACATCCTGTTCTCTCTCTCCAAGCTGAACTGAGCTCCAAGCTGAACTGAGCTCCAAGCTGAACTGACCTCCAAGCTGCGCTGCACACAAGCTGGACTGAACACAAGCTGGAATGAACACTCCTCCTCTCCTGTAGCTCGCTAATATGGAAGCTTGTCCTTTCATGGAAAGTTACGGCCAGTAACCTGCCGCCCACCAAATTCTTGTACCTCCCCGTACCAAGGACACGTTCCCAGCTGGCCAGCCTGAAGTTGTGTCTTCGGAGTGGAGAAAAATACATTCCTTCGATAAGGGCCAGCCTGAGCCGGTTCTCTCCAAGCGAACAACAGCTTTAACTATAAACTTTACCTTTACTCTAAAAAGCCTCTCAGCTCCATCAAGATGGAGTCCCTCTAGTTCTAGGCCTGTAGGCCTGAGAAGGATGAAATACCCCTTAGCTCTGTCAGAGTACCTACATAAGCCATACCAATGTGTAATATAAAGTCAGGACCACAGGATCCAACCTCTACTATAAGCAAGAATGTCAAAGCCAATAGGCAATAGACAGATTAGAGTCAAGAATAAGGGATCTATCATCATATTAAGCAGCTATCCTCTTCTAGGTCTGGAAAAAGGGCTTAAAAGGGCCAACATATGCTAGGAATACCTATCCTAAATGTGAGCAAGATTAAAGTCTATATCACTGCTAAATAGAGCCAAAAACCCTGCCATTACATTCCACCCTTAGATCTTTATCTTGCGAACAGCTATAAACAGTAACATCCATATAAACAAACATCAACATAATCTATCAACAAATCAAAAACCAAAAAACTCTCTAAAATGAATGACAACTTAAAGAAATTCCACCTGAAACTTCATGTAGGGAATAGAAATCTAACAACCAACTGAAAACAAATCAAAGCACCCTTGACTTGAATGCTGAAACATATCTAAGATTTGATCTGAAAAGAACAGAAACTATCCAAAGCATCCTCAAACTAAATGTACCTCAACTTCTAGTGATAACTGGTGAAATCTAGTGATGTAGGGACTTATGTGTTGAATGAAAACAGCAAGGGGCCTAAATGGGGCCTACCTACTTCGGACAACTTAAGAACTATTGCCCAGATGCAGCCACCTTTTTAGGAAGTGCAAACGGTGCGATTCGCAAAAATCGGCCTTTTGCACTTCCTAAATTGGTTTCTGGGATGCATCAAGCATTTTTGGAAATTCGCTATTTTTTGCGAGTTCCAAAAATGCGATTGCTTTTAAGGAATCGCAAATTTGCGATTCCTTAAATGCAATGCATCATCCTCAAAACATTTGCGATTTTACAAATTGCAAATGCAAATTACCACGAAGTTGAACTTCGTGGTAATTTGCAAAAATGTGTAAAAACGCATAAAAATGCATTTTTTAAACGTCTACGTTACAGACACACATGTCCTTAGGACATGTGTGTATGTAACTCACATGTAAAAGTGCATTTCATGGGTGCAGGGGGGGGTCCTTTGGACCCCCCTCTCCACCCTTGAAAGGCTTTGATGCATTCCGATTTCAAATTGCGAATTCGCAATTCCCATTCATTCCTATGGGCATTTCTGCCCATAGGAATGAATGGGAATTGCGAATTCGCTATTTGAAACTCGCAATTTTATTAGGATTCGGTAAAAATTGCGATTTTTACCGAATCTCAATAAAATAGCGAAATTAATGATGCATTGCCATTTGCGATTCCTTATTTGCGATTCCTTATTTTTCGCAAATAAGGAATTGCAAATGACAACGTTGATGCATCTACCCATAAATGTGTTTCAACTTCTAATGATAAAACAACAAAAGGGCCTAAATGAGGCCTACCTACTATGGTCAACTAAAGCTAATAATAACTCATGAAATCTATTGGTGTAGGGCCTTGTTTGTGGAATAAGAATAACAATGGGCCTAAATGAGGCCTACCTACTTTGGTCAACTTAAGCTAATGATAACTCATGAAATCTATTGGCGTAGGGGCTTGTTTGTGGAATAAAAATCACAAAGGGCCTAAATGAGGCCTACGGACATTGGTCAACTTAAGGAAACATTTGGTGAAATCTGAGAAATAAACATGACAAATTGTTCTCAAGGTCTGGGCAAACATTAATAATAATCATACTAAAGGACACACCTCCCAGGACAACCTAAAGTCTAGGGTAACCACCCTTGGATCAAGCAAAGTGAAAGTGTAATAACAGGAAAATAAAGACAACCCCATTCCTACAAGAAAGCTGATGTGGCACTAAGCATTGATATATATATATGTAAATGTGGACTATATGTAAAAGCACAATATCATAAAACAGTTAGCACCTAGTTTTCATCACACTGTGGAACACATGTGTGTACCACCATTTAAAAAAAAAATGTCCTTCATTGGCAAAAACTGTTTTGCAGAAAACAGGAAAACTATAATAGGTGACTGCATCCTAAAAAGCAAAGATAGTACTTCATAAACATCAAAACCATGAAAACATTTCTTTTTGTTTAAAAGTGGGGCCTGTTCGTAGTGATTGCAAAGAAAAACATGGGAATAATGCAGGCCAAGGAATTGCATAACAAAAAACATTTCTTTTTGTTTAAAAGTGGGGCCTGTTCGTAGTGATTGCAAAGAAAAACATGGGAATAATGCAGGCCAAGTAATTGCATAACCAAATCCTTTTGCGGGAAACATTATCAAAATCCAAGAAGAGAATATTATTGGCTTTGCAATATAATTAACCCCTTCCAGGCTCATGACGAGCTCAGTCAGTGTTCAGCACAGGGGAAATTTGGGAGTCAATTTTTTTTGGATATCAGTGTAGGTCACCACCCTGCGTCAGCATCCGGTAGCAAGGAAGCACGTCCTCCGCCGTTGATCCACCACCAATCCGGTCTGGTCTGGTCTGGTTCCATCTTCCAAAAATAATAAACTAACATAAAAACATGAAAATAAAAAACGAACATAATAACGGGAGTGGGAGGGGGGGTGGGCCGACGCACACACCGAACACCACAACCCAGCAACCTAGGACAAGAAAACAAGTATCATTAATCTTGCAGGATAAAATTTTCCATTTAAAAAGCACCCCAAGTGCTTTTCATTGTCGAAAAAAAAAAAACTTAATTAATTAAAAACATTCTTCTAAAGTCAAGACATAATAAAAATCATATACTTTTAAATTTGTTTGGGCAAAATCCAATGTTTACATACACAGCCAGAAGGGCCTAGTCGTACCCTAATCCTCGGTGAGACAGCCCCTCCCTTCAGAATACGCAGGAGCCAGGCTACAGTGTGAAGTAATTTGAATCACTGCCAAGGGTTGATCTCACTGCAAGGGGAAGGCACTGCCAAGCACTCGATCCAAGCATCTCTAGTCTCTAATCAGGGAAGCCTACCCAGGCCTACTGTATCGAACTAACTCCAAGGGCCAAGAGTCTGCCAACTACTCTGCATGTGCAAGCATCCCTTATCAGCGGGCAATGAAGCTGCCTGCGCCGACAGCCAGGAGGAGCGAGTTAACCCCCCTTTACATAAACACACCGTCCGCGGAACAAAATTGGATTTTGGCCAATCATAACAAGACAGGCCGTGTTCGGAGCCTGCAGAGGAAAAAACCCGCCTTCACAAACCAGCTGGTCTGCCAAGGTCGACAAATACATTCTTTGTAAGCTGTTCCCAGGCCTGATTCTCTAACTAACAAAAGCAAATTCAAATGTGGAACACAGTCATATGCAAAAGCTCCACTTTCTAAAAAACACTTTTTTCTAATTAATTCAACTAGAGGGCAAGGGACATTTGAAACATGGGCAATTATTTAGCATGCAGATCAACACACAGAAAGGGGCAATTTGCTTCTGCACACAATACTATGCATTTCTTATTTGAAAAAACGAATTATCATGGACTGTTGGGTTTAATATTTCTCTGATATCAGGCAGCATGTTTAATGAACACTGCATTTACCATGCAAGGTATTACCTTTCTATCAACAGCTTGTCAAAGTACATAGGCGAGCCTTGTAACTAAATGCAAATTAAACTAATGTAAGGGACACATAGCACATAGTTATCATTTTTAATCAAAATAGTATAATATATTCTGCTCCACCCTAACTATACACACTACCATCCAAAAAATAAAAAACAAAATCACAATATACTTGCAGCTGTTTAAAGGGAAAATAATGTTAAAATAACATAAAATGCAAACACATTTCATCATTGATGTTTTTCAACCAGGGGCAACATCTAATTTTGCATTGCAGCGTACAAGCCGTTCAATTCAACCTAGGAAAAGGGCCAGATTCATATATTATCAAACAGCCATTTATTTTCCAACTGAGTGGGTTAACAACGTATGCTGGACAGCTGCATATTAAAACAACTACATTTGAGAAAAAAAATAAAAGGTCCAGTTTGCATCAGGGAAAAATAATAACGAGAACACATTTGTTTTAAAAGCACACGGTTGCCTGTCACTAATTTAAAGCACATGTTACTGTGCACTGTTGGGCAAGATTTATTATTCTCAACCTGTGATCATTGCAAAACACCGGCCAGCACATTCCTTTCCAGATGGAAAACCCTCAAAGAAATAATTAATGAAAACAGCCCGTAGCGTGCGCACACCAACTGGGCCATCTTCTAATATTTCACTCATTTTAAATCATGCATTCATAAATAATTCTCCACACGTCTGTGGATGCATATTAAGTAGCACATTTAAAAGAACACTGCTTTCTCCGTGCAAACCCTTATCTCAATCCGACTGGTTGATTTATAACTTACCGACCCCTAAGAGCCAGACACATGAAACATCAGCTCCAAGGAAAACAAACACAAATTCGTAGACGCAATTCAAAAAGAATGTTAACTGAACAGAGCCCTACGCTCAGCACAAGATGTTACCTTTCCATCAAGAAGCTGACAAAGCACATAGGCAGACTTAGAAACCAATCAACCATCAAAACACTCACTGACTTTTATAGTCAGCTCAAATTAACCATGCATGTTAAACAGCATGTTAAAATAAATACTGCCATCTCAATTCAAGATATTAACCCTTTGGCAGCTCAAAACAAAATCATTTCCCAATGACCGTAGTACATGGGAAATTCAAGATAGTAACTCTCCACGTTTTCTCATAACACGTACGCACATCTTCAAAACGTTATCCCCAAGCACCCGAAAGAGATCCAGCTCTCTCCTGCCTAACGTAATGATAACATGCTCCATCCAAGCCATGACCACATGGCGCAATTCACAAGTCATATTTACAAGACAAGCTCTTCACAAGTAATACAACCAAGGCGCAATTCACAAGGAACACAGCAAAGCAAAATGAGAACATGCTCTTCACAAGCCAAAATTACATGGCGCTATTCACAAGCCATATTCACAATGAAAGTCCACAAGTTCTAAAAATGACATGCTCCACACAAGGAATATATGCAAGGTGCAATTCACAAGGAACACAGCAAGTCAGAATGAGAACATGCTCCTCACAAGCCACAATTACATGGCGCTATTCACAAGCCATATTTACAAGAGAAAAAGTCATATTACATTGAACACATTTCACATTGCACAGCATAAGCAGATGCAGCAAGCAATAAAATGGGCAATTTAAAAGCATTTTTTACACACATTTGTACAATTGGACCATCACAAAGATGTTACTGGCTCCCTCATGTAAATTCATCCTTCAACCCTGACAGTTCAAACACCAAAATGAAAACCATTTCTTCCACCCTGCTTAAGTCAAATGCCATGATGTACTGCAATCTCCTCACACAGCAACTATTCAAGCCCATAGGTCACACAGGCTACATAAACTGCAAAACTACACCAGATGGAACTGGCGCTCAGGGCACTCCCTCACAACACATGGGAACCTCTCCAAGCACATGGCCAGGACACACAGGATTCGTAAACAGTCGACTACGCCAGATGGAACTGGCGTTCAGGGCACTCCCTCACAACACATGGGAAACTCTCCAAGCACATGGCAGGTCACACAGGATTCGTAAGATGCCGACTACGCCAGATGTAACTGGCGTTCAGGGCACTCCCTCACAACACATGGGAAACTCTCCAAGCACATGGCAGGTCACACAGGATTCGTAAGATGCCGACTACGCCAGATGTAAGGGCCAGATTTTCTGCTTAGATGGGATCCGCCCCTAGGGGCCCCTCTAACCCAGCCAAAACGTAACCACATCCCTCCTCAGGACCATCTATCCAGGCACCTGGGTACCTACCTGAGGATGAGGAACTCGCAATATACAAGCTCATATTATCAGAAACACCACTAAATCTATAGGGATACTAAGAATACTCACTGATTACTAAGGGCATCCATGCCCTACACCACACTCATACCTTATAGTCTCGCGACCTCATGGGTCCAGACTATTCAACCCTGGGGCAGTTCTGATTATCTACCATTACACACCAGGATCCTCCCTGGTGTTCTCATTACACACATGGGTCTGCAGTCCCAGTGCTCTCATTTATACCCGGTCTGCAATCCAGCAGACCTACACACCCCTCAATCTTGGGTGCTCTCACTTACACACGGCCTACAATCTGGCAAGCCTCCGCACCGTATCCCTCCGGTGCTCTCACTTAACACAAGCCACAGTCCTGTGGGTATACGCACTGACCCCAAACAGTGCTCTCACTAACGCCACTTACCAATGACGACCACTTTCCTATGAACACCTTCAGTTCTCTGTCTCTTCACTAAGGGTCTGCTACTACAATAATATTATGGGATAGCCGAATTACTTAGTGTCAACAATTCCCTAGCTCAAGGGCTCCCTGTTCTCCCTATTTATTCAGACTTACCGGAACATCTGACTAGGAGAAAAAGGTTACCTATGCTTTGGAACAGAAGACGCTGTTTACAGGATTATGGGAGGGTGTACTAACTTTATCCCTTAGTTGCAGGTCTCCTATCTCCCTAATTATTCACTATTACTTACCTGATCAGGGGTAGCATCTGTTCAAACAGTAATACCTGACTAGGAAAGGGGATTACCCTCACTGTATGGGGACAAAGATATACACACTATGTGATTGAGTTATTCCTTGATTTAAGCGCTCCTACTCCCTTCTGAAGACAGGCTAGCTTTATCATAAACAAACTCATACACACTAGTTCACTAATTAAATGGGATCACTTTATTGTAACAATGATAAAGACACATACACAGATCTGTATTATAATGGACACATCCACATGTAACTGACAAAGACTATAGATAGAACACACCGCTGCAAGGAAAAGGATTAGCAATACAAAAGCCTAGGGAATAAAGATAAGATTAAGATGTAAGTGTGATTAGTTCAGACTACCTCACCTATTAGAAGGAAGATTTCTCTCTGCCTCTGGTGGGATTAGGGCTCTCTCTGTATCTCCCTTCTTCACCACATCACCACGCCTCTGGTTCAATTGCTCCAGCTGACGGCATTCTTTGATGCTCTCTGCACTGCTCTCTCTCCTCATCTTCAGCAATCATCTGCCTTCTTTCTCCATTCCAGAACTGCACTCTATTCTGCAGCTCCAGCAGACATCCTGTTCTCTCTCTCCAAGCTGAACTGAGCTCCAAGCTGAACTGAGCTCCAAGCTAAACTGACCTCCAAGCTGCGCTGCACACAAGCTGGACTGAACACAAGCTGGAATGAACACTCCTCCTCTCCTGTAGCTCGCCAATATGGAAGCTTGTCCTTTCATGGAAAGTTACGGCCAGTAACCTGCCGCCCACCAAATTCTTGTACCTCCCCGTACCAAGGACACGTTCCCAGCTGGCCAGCCTGAAGTTGTGTCTTCGGAGTGGAGAAAAATACATTCCTTCGATAAGGGCCAGCCTGAGCCGGTTCTCTCCAAGCGAACAACAGCTTTAACTATAAACTTTACCTTTACTCTAAAAAGCCTCTCAGCTCCATCAAGATGGAGTCCCTCTAGTTCTAGGCCTGTAGACCTGAGAAGGATGAAATACCCCTTAGCTCTGTCAGAGTACCTACATAAACCATACCAATGTGTAATATAAAGTCAGGACCACAGGATCCAACCTCTACTATAAGCAAGAATGTCAAAGCCAATAGGCAATAGACAGATTAGAGTCAAGAATAAGGGATCTATCATCATATTAAGCAGCTATCCTCTTCTAGGTCTGGAAAAAGGGCTTAAAAGGGCCAACATAAGCTAGGAATACCTATCCTAGATGTGAGCAAGATTAAAGTCTATATCACTGCTAAATAGAGCCAAAAACCCTGCCATTACACCTATAAAATGAGCTTTCATTAGATGCATACTTACTGTTTGCATGTAAATCTGCTTTTTAGTATACTACATCTGCAGTCATTTTTGTGTACCATCGCTGATGACATTGAATACACATGCCATTGTTGTGAAATCTGACGAACGTCATTACATTTTGCTAGATCCAACGGATGTCATATTGACTATGAAAAATGCTTCTATGTACATGAAGTAGATAATGCACAGTTTGTTTTATCATTCGCAAGTGTGCAATACCTTGTTTTAATTAATCACACCATAAAGTGAATGGAGAAATGCTTGCAAGTAGTCTGACATCTGGCATTCGCTCGGGGTAGCATTCCAACCCATCATTTTCTGCCTGCTGCGCCACTTGAGGCAAAGGCCTGACTTATGAAATTCAGTACTGACCCTCAGTGGCAACGGTAAGTTTAGGAGGGACACACATGTACTCACAGCCATGCATTCACACACACACAGACACATCCATTCACAACACTCATTACCAAACAGTCGTACATGCACGCACCAAACCTTAATTAAACAAAAAAAAACACACGCTTATCAGCAGCTCTGCCTCGGAGGTCCCACGAGGCTTGGGACTGATGTCTTCCCTCCTTGGCTGGGAAGGCAGCAATCCTAATGTCATCAGAGAGTGGGATGGGGTCAGTGAGACTGCTGACCCCACCCACTCTGTGATGAAGTGTATCTGATTGACATTGACCCTGGGCGTATAAAACTGAAGTGCTCAGGTGCGAGGCAATCAGTGACGCTACCCCTCGTCACTGAGGTGAGGGCCTCAGTGACTTTGCTGAGCTGTGAAGGTCATGCCCAAAGGAGCTGTGACGTCCTCAGCCCAACAAAGTTCTGCTCAGGCAGCCAGGAGCCTGCACATTTAGCACATGTCTGACTCCTCGCTGCCTGACCTGAAAATGAACAGTGTCTGTCAGGCTGACCTTTTTCAGCCTACAGATACTGTTCGTGAGGGGCAAAATGTGGGAGGGCATGGCTTCTCAGCTCCAATGAATCGGCTGTGGCTGCTGACCCTGCTCCTCATGGAAGCAGTCCACCCAGAACTGCCAGACAAGACCTCTTTCAGAAGGGAACACAAGCTACCCCGAAAAGTTTTTCTGCCTTGTTATTCGAGGTATAGATTGGGCCCCATGGTACAGAAGGCCAGGGACCAACTTCTGGACATACCTTTTGCCACATGTGTTGTAACCTCAATCACACAAAAGGTGATGGGACAAATGCTTGCAAAAAGTCTAACCACAGTCAATCGCTCGAGGTCGAATTGGGTCGGAATGCTACCCCGAGTGATTGACAGTGGTTAGATTGTGTCCAAATTTAAAGAGGCCATCCAGTGTAGAGAAAGACAGTCCTCTTTACTCAGCCCGGCATTGCTAACAGTGACCAACAATAGCCATTTTAACATTTTCTTTTTAGGTCTCGCACTGCGAACCGATCGCAAAGCGATCGTCGCTGCAAGACTCTATTGCAATCATTTCTGCTTGCAGGAGCCAAGGGAGACAAGCGACAAGAGATGTGCACGCGCGCGTAAACGGATCAGGTCGCGCGCGCTTCCTGTCTCCCATGGCTCCTTGTAAGCAGACACACAGGCACGCACACACATACAGAACCCCCCCCCCGCCGCCGCGCATACATACACACACACACACACACACATACACAGACACACACATACACACACACACAGAACCCCCCACCTGCCTCCGCGCATGCACGCACGCACACACACATAGAGAACCCCCCACCCCCCCTCCCCGCCATGCGCGCGTGCACACACACACACACAATATGCAGAAACTGGAATTCCTCATGTCGCAGGTAGCGACACACAATTGAAATGACGAGCACTCTTCGTTATCACTAACCTTTCATATGACTGCTTAACTTTCCCTGCTGGTTTTGTGCGTCTACATCCAAGCGATAGTGAATGCGTGCTAGGACGCACGCACACGCTCCATTCTTCACACTTCCGTGTAGTGCGGCGCGCGCATGAAGTATGAAGAATGCTATGTCGCTGGCGCTGCCTGACCATGGATGTGCGCATTTAGTTGCGGTACCTAACAGGCACGGGTTCGAAGGAATAGGGTAACATGTCTCGCCGGGCCCTGAGGCGGCTGAAGGGTGAAGTGCGGGTTTAGGAGCCTCTCTGTTCTGGGGACCTGCTGCCGGGGCAAGCTGAGCAAGAGGATGAGGAGGAAGAAGCGGATGTCCCTGTACGGAGTAAACACAAGAAGGGCAAGAAACTTCTGCAAGAGAGAGGAGGCACCAACCTGTTCCAGCTGGTGAGAATGTCCAGCACATTCCAGTCATGGGTTGAAGTGGTGCTACTGGGTGGAAGAGGACTCTGTCCCAGTCCACGTGGGGCTGATCACGACTGGGAAAAATGGGGACGTATACTGTAAGCTTGTATGTGGACTTGGCACTTGATATGAAGGGGCAACAATACGTGTCTAAAGGGATCAATAGCACTCTGAGTAGGGGAACTGGACTTGGCACTTTATATGAAGGGGGCAACAATATGTGTCTAAAGGGATCGATAGCACTCTGAGTAGGGGAACTGGTGGCAATCGGAGAACTAAAGTTGTCATTATATTCATGAGGAGAAGCAATATGACAAAAGTTGGGACCAATGCTTTAAGTTGACCGGGACTGTCCGGTACGGAGTACCTGCACTTTTATATTTTGAGAGGGAGAGTACCTGCACTTCCAACGAGAAATGCTATACTTTTGATTGGAGATTACCGGCACTTCTCAGAAACAAGCAGGTACTCGGGTATAGAGTACCTGCACTTCTGTTTTTCCATTTCATGCACTGGTTGGGACACCCTCGAGTTACCATATGTCAAGCTTGACTAGCTTATCCAGTTCTTGTTCAAACTTCGCATTGTGATATCTACATTTTAAAAGGGAATGCTAAACTACAGGGACCAAAATGCAAAGTAAAACCCAGTACTTAATGCCTTACTCATACCTATCATGGCGTTCCAAGAGAACTCTGAAGCAGCTTTTAGATGGCCACAATACTGACTGGAGAAGGTGTACAGTTGAAATCAAAAAACACATTGTGGTCATACATATATCTATTGTGGAATAATTGAGCTTCTCACCATTGACAAAGCCACAGAGCAGTCCTATTCACATCTGCTTCTGAGGCACCTTTAAGTAATTGCTAGAGTGCTGCACAGTGAGGTGCAATATGGAAGGTGTTGGGTGAAGTGCCTCCAGTTTGTAAATATGGTCTGAGGGTCGTGCGGCCACTGCTTATTAGCATGAGGTGCTGGCAGTTGCAGAAAAGTAAGAGAAGAGTAGACACTGTTGTTTATGCGGATGCTGCCATTTTATTAGGTCTTAAGTGCAGGCTGCTTTAATATTCTGATGTCGAACATCTTTTGTGAACAATACCATTGTTATTTGTAATATCAATACATCTAAGTCACGTAAATACAAAACCTGTTGCATTACAAATGCTATAGGTGTCACATTTGCGAAAGTTATAACTATTGGCATTGTAAATGACAAAGCTATTAATTTAGCTATTTTCAAAACCAACACATAAATAAAAAAATTGTCATTTACAAGACCAATAGCTCAAACTTTCCTAATGCGAGACCTATTGCATTGCAAATGCTTGTTATACACAGAAACCCTTTGTCTGTAGGGTGGTGGGGGAACGAGTTGCAGCTGGTTTTGAGCACTCCGATGTCTTCAGCAACCCTCTCCCCATTCACTGGCCAGGCTAGGGTCATCAGTCGCATAACAGGGGGCGGAGCCAGCATTGTGTGGGGAAAGCCCAGCCCTATTCAGGTCCCAGGTGCACACCTCCCTCACATCACTCATGCAGATCTCTCCACTCACCACCGGGGCAGACCCATCCTGACTTCCTGGAGCCAGGCTCACCAGCCAGCTCCAGCCAATCCCAAGCCAGCAGCCAATTCACATACATTACACAGACATGCCAACTTCTAGAAGTGGCACATCCACAGTAGACAACGCCGCACACATCATCGCGCAGCATTTAATCACACGAGTCCACACATATCAAACTCGCATCTGCACTCCCAACGCATCAGGAACTACCAGGAACACATACATTCCACATGCATTCCTATGGGAGGGCAGGCCACCCTCACTACACGCACGCACTTTACCCTGGGACACAGTGGTCAAGTGCGCAGAAGCCAAAAATCACTAACACCAGGTCGCAATTAAAAGAAAAACGTTTAGAGGTGAACCTGCCAGAAGGGCCAAGTCCAACACACAGCATTCATCCTTGTGCACTGCCAGCTCTGCACCCACACAGCACAACATTCAACCTTGTGCACTGCAAGCTCTGCATCCACACAGCACAGCATTCATCCTTGTGCACTGCCAGCTCTGCACCCACACAGCACAGCATTCAACCTTGTGCACTGCCAGCTCTACATCCACACAGCACAGCATTCATCCTTGTGCACTGCCAGCTCTGCACCCACACAGCACAGCATTTAACCTTGTGCACTGCAAGCTCTGCACCCACACAGCACAGCATTCAACCTTGTGCACTGCAAGCTCTGCATGCACACAGCACAGCATTTAACCTTGTGCACTGCAAGCTCTGCATGCACACAGCACAGCATTCATTCTTGTGCACTGCCAGCTCTGCATCCACACAGCACAGCATTCATCCTTGTGCACTGCCAGCTCTGCACCCACACAGCACAGCACTCAACCTTGTGCACTGCCAGCTCTGCATCCACACAGCACAGCATTCATCCTTGTGCACTGCCAGCTCTGCACCCACACAGCACAGCATTCAACCTTGTGCAGTCAGCTCTGCACCCACACAGCACAGCATTCATCCTTGTGCACTGCCAGGTGCACCCACACAGCACAGCATTTAACCTTGTGCACTGCAAGCTCTGCACCCACACAGCACAGCATTCAACCTTGTGCACTGCAAGCTCTGCTTGCACACAGCACAGCATTTAACCTTGTGCACTGCAAGCTCTGCATGCACACAGCACAGCATTCATCCTTGTACACTGCCATCTCTGCACCCACACAGCACAGCATTCAACCTTGTGCACTGCAAGCTCTGCATCCACACAGCACAGCATTCAACCTTGTTCACTGCCATCTCTGCAAGCACACAGCACAGCATTCAACCTTGTTCACTGCCATCTCTGCACCCACACACCACAGCATTCAACCTTGTGCACTGCAAGCTCTATATCCACACAGCACAGCATTCATCGTTGTGCACTGCCAGCTCTGCACACGCACAGCACAGCATTCATTGTTTTGCACTGACAGCTCTGCAAACTCACAGCATGGCATTCGACCTTGCAGACACGGCCCGCATTGATCACTCTACAGTATGCCACTATTGCAGCTTGAAGTAATTTCAACCATTGCCCCATGTTAAACTATGGGAAGGGCAGATCGCATAGGTAGTGAAAACAGATGGGTATTCCCCACTACCGAGGCAGGGAACACACGTGTACCTGCCTGCCTTTTACCTACCTCTTGCTCCACCACTAGTGCTTACCCTAAGGGTGCTCTAGTAGTAGTGAAAGGTACCCTCAGGATTGGTCAGTGGTTAAGAAAGGCCAACCTGAGCATAAGTGGAACTGAGCAGACAGACCTGCAATGGCAGGCTTGACATTCAACAACTACAAGGGTGTGAGTGTGCACCCTCAGGCACACAATGGCAGGCTTGACATATTTAAAAACCACATGGGTGTGCGTGTGCAACCACAGGCACGCAATGGGAGGCTTGACATGTTGAAAAACATCAGGTAAGCAGCAACTCCTAACATGTGTAGGGAGTACGTGCACACTTTCACACTGCATGGACAGTGGGAAAGTGCCCAGAGCCCTGATGCTACAAACACAATCAGCAAAACCCGGGAGGAAAAAGCTAAAAGTTTAGTGTTAGAATTGGGGGTCTCTTGTTGGCACAGATAAGTACTTGTGACAAACAGGGACCCTCTCCTCTTGTCAGGGCAAGGGACTCACTCCTTAGAATATCCCCTGCTCACCCTCTAGGTTGCGTGGCATGAGCAGACAAGGCTAATCTTCAGAGCGTTCAATGGTTAAGCATTTATGACAGTATACAGCAATCAAATGACCCACCACGAATGGACACCAGTCTTAGGATTTATAAAAATAAGTATACTATAGATATATATAGTATACTTATTTTTATAAATCCTAAGATTCGGTGTGTAACTTGGCTCAGGGATGAGCAGAGACACACGGGCAGGGTGGCAGCAGCACGGGGAACGGATCAGGGTGCAGTGCGGCCCAACTTTGGTGCGTACCTCGGCTCGGGGATGAGCGGAGACACACGGGCAGGGCGGTAGCGGCAAGGGTTTCCACTGCAGGGTATGTGAGGTGCACTCTGCGACGGCTCCAGCGGCAGACGGACACCGGCAGTCCAGCAGCTCTTTGGGAAGGGCCCAATGTTCCTGGGGCTCAGTTCAGGGAGCAAGCTCGCTTACAAGCCCTCGGAGATCGTTTTCAAAAAGAACAAGTAGATTCAAAAGTCTCTCAGTCTTTTCCTCTCCTTCTTGCAGCAAGGCACCCACCACAGGCCAGTCTCCCAGGTCAGAGACAGTACTTCTCCATAAAGCTTTACCAGGTCCTTCTCTTCGGGCAGAGGTTCTTCTTGGCGCAAACAGGATCTGATTTCTTAGGAGCAGGGCTCCTACTTTTATACACAAAATCCTTTGTTCTTGCAGACAGGGGGGCCTGTGCCTAATCCAGTTCAGTTCCTGAGCAATTTGTTTTGCAGACTCTTGGCTTCTTCTTTCAGTGAATAGGGCAGGGACATCAGACGCTCCGCGGGAGGTGGAGCCAGCATTGTGGTGACAAGTACAGTCCAGGAGTACTCTGTTGACAGTCTTCCCCTCTCTCCTCACAAAGTGCAGGGCAGAGTCAACAGTCGCTCCCCAGGGGGCAGAGCCAGCATTGAGGTGGCAGAGCACAGCCCTATTCAGAGTCAAGGGGCACTCCTCCCACCTATCCTGGTGTAATCTCTCTATTCACCACCTGTCAGCCCCAGCCGGTCTCCTGGAATTCCCCAGCCCTGTGTCACACAGAAACCAGACAGCAGATACAGATAAGAGCAGAGGCGGGCTGAAATGGTTACGCAAGCAAATGCCAGCTTTCTAAAAGTGGCATTTGCAAACTGTTGGACAGGCCACGTGAGGGGCATGCCTCCTCCCCGCATGACAGGGCCCGAGCCCCGGTCCTCCAGATGTTACCCACAGAGCAACCGCAACCCGTCTCAGGCGGGACTCCTGCCCCCGGACATCTCTGTGTCATGAGGTCGAATCCCTTCCAGCTCCCTCGGCCGGCCCGGCGCCATCTTGGACACTGCACCACGAGGCCGCGTGGCCTCAGATCGACCCTAACCCTGGGCCTGGCCAGGCCCCGACATCCCGGCACCACCATCCACCCAGGAGGTGAACGGCCCACTTGGCAGGTCAATGGGAGAAAGAAGTGTCGATGGCTCTCCCCCGCCAGGTGTCGATCGCACCCAGCTCCCCCCGGGCGCTGGCTCGACCCCCCTGCTGGTGTCTGGACTCCCTCATCCCGGACCTCCCGACCTCCAAGTGCGAGGGTCCGGACATCAAAGGGCGCCAGACCTATAACTGGGGCAGCTCCAGAGCAGGAAGGGAGTTGTATCCTGGAGTCGAGAGACACCGCGACGAACTCATCCTTGACGGACTACTGGCGCTGCCGTAGTCCTGCCTTGCGAATTATTGTCCTGCCTGCTGGCGCTGGCGCAACCTTCTGAATCCTTCAACCTCGTCGGGACCTGCTGGCACTGCCGCGGACCGTTGTAACTACCATCTTCACCGGGACCTGCTGGCACCGCCACGGACCGTCGTCACCTTCGATTATCTCGGGACCTGCTGGCTCCGCCGCGGCCCCACCATCTAGAACGCCGAGCTCGAGGATTGTGAGCTATCCATCGTATCATCACATCTACCAGATTGGTAACAAGACTGTCCCGCTACCCCCTTCCCATCCAAGAGACCAAAATTCGAGGGGACCCTTGAGTCCAGACCTCCTTGTACCATTCTACCGTACTTAAAGATTGCATATAAAGAACGTTAAACCTTATCTTTGTGTGGTGCCCATCTGTGGGGGGGAAGTTACTCGTCTGTACGACTGCTGGAGACGGCTCTCCCCGGAGACCTCTCCCCTTGTCCTCGGCCGACCCTCCCGGTCCGTCTAACATTGGTGGCCAGCGGGGCGATCCGAATCAACGCGTAATCGTACAGAGAGTAGCTCACCCCACGACGAAACCACAATGACAACCAAAGAAAGCGGATCCACCGAGAAATTGCAGATGGAGAAATTGGAAGAATACAGCCATCGTGAGCTGAAACAATTCTGCATTGAATTAGGCATTGCTACCACCGGTCTGAGTACTAAAGACGATTTCAAACACGCCATTGAGTCGTGGGCAGAAACCGGGGCCGCCAGACCCCCAGACCAAAATGTTGCAGCATCAGAGAGGAACACCACGGCTCCCGAGGAGCGAAGAACGGGTCTCTCGCAGGAAGAGATCCAAGAGAGAGAAAAAAACAGACTTCATGAGTTAGAAATGGCCCGGCTCAAAATGGAAGGTGAACTCAAATTAGCCGAACAAAAACTGAACCTAGAACATCTGCGGCTCCGAGAAGAACGGGAAGAAAAACAGAGACAGAGAGAACTCGAAGAAAAGAGACTAGCGTATGACCACGAGCGCAAACTAGCAGAAATAGACTTACGGAAGCAGAACAAAGAACTGGGGGTGCCCGAGCAACCGCGCACCCCAGGAGCGACAGAAAAGAAAGTACACATCCCCAAGGATGTCGTTCGAGAGTATTTCCGAGATGACGACATACAACAGTGGTTCAAGGCCTACGAGATCGCCATGACCTCCCACCGGATCGATCGAAGTGACTGGGGAGCCGGTCTATGGGGGAGGTTCGTCAATGAAGGCCGCGATGCCCTGTTACAGCTCCCAGACCATCTGATGACCTCCTATGACCACATGAAGGCTGCCCTCCTCACCCGATATGGGCTCACACCCGAAATGTACCGCCAGCGGTTCCGAGACTGCACCCGGATCCCGGGTACAACTTGGGTGGAATATGAAAACTATTTCAGCCGAGCCTTCGAAGGGTGGATCAAGGGAAGCCATGTAACAACATACGAGCAACTTTTTAATCTCATGGTGTGGGAACACCTCTCTAACAACTGCTTCGTCGAGCTCAGGCAGCACCTCCTCGACAGTAAATTGACGGACCCACGGCAGCTCGCCGCCGAGGCTGACCGGTGGGAGATCACCCGAGTAGGCCGGAGCGGGCCGCACGAACAGCACCGGAACAACCAAGGTCAGCACCGTCCCCGAGGAGGAGGAGGAGGCCAGGGACGAGGAAGAGACACCGCCCCGGCCGCCCCCGCTGCCAACACACCGCCCCCGGCCAACCGGGGCAACCCCCCAGTGCGCCCGGGGTACCGAGCCAATGTCACGTGTCACTGATGCCAGCGAGTCGGCCACCACGCAAGTGACCCGAACTGTCCACAGTACCAGACTCCGAGACCCCGCCAGGTAGCTGCCGCCGCCCTGGGGGGAGAACAGATCTCCGAAGAACAGGAGGAATGCGAGCAAGAACAACAAGAATGGGAACCGGCCGCCATGGTTCTAGCGTGCCTAGGGGGAAGAGGCATGGTCCCGCGGGCTCCCCTACCCGCCAACACCAGAAAATATAGTCAGTGGGTGAACATTAATGGGCGCAGGGCCGAAGCCCTACGTGACACAGGAGCCAGTGTGACGGCCGTCCGCTGTCACCTGGTGACACCAGAACAGATCCTGCCGAACATTCTCTGCCCCGTCCGTTCAGCCGACAATTCGGAGAGTCTCTGTCGGATGGCCTGCGTCCCCTTCGAATGGGGAGGAGTCTCCGGCATGCTGAAGGTGACGGTCCGAGATGATGCCCCCGTGGACTGTCTCCTGGGGAATGATCTTGAGAGTTCCCCGTGGGCCGCCGTAGAGAGAAGAGAGCACCTGGGGATGTTGGGCCTCCCGGACTGGGCGTGCGTAACCACCCGGGCCATGGCGGCCCGTACCATCCCCCGACCCGAAGAACCCGAATGGCCAGCACCTCCTCCCCTGGTCGCTCCAGTAGAAGACACCGACCCGACCGATCCCCCAGGGCCAACTCCCGAAGGGCTTGCTCAGCCCCAGGACCTTCCCAGCCTGGCTCAGTGGCGACAGGAAGGGGGGCCCACCCAGGAACAGTTCCGTCAAGAGCAGAAGACCTGTCCCTCCCTCGAGGGACTCCGCCAGCAAGCCCTCGCCCAGAGCGCAGGGGACACCTCCGGAGCCCATTGGATCTATTGGGACAACGACCTGTTGTACAGTGAACAGAGAATCGCGGAGTTAGGGGCCAGTCGAGTACTAGTGGTGCCCCTCCGCTTTAGAGACTTCTTGCTAAACTTGGCCCACGATGTCCCCCTGGCTGGACACCTGGGTCAAGACAAAACCTACAGTCGCCTGGTGACCCACTTTTTCTTGCCCAAGATGAGAAACGACGTCCTTAACCACTGCCGTTCCTGCCCCACGTGCCAGGCCAGCGGGAAGAGCGGCCGCAAACTTAAAGCACCTCTGCAACCCTTCCCAGTTGTCACCACCCCGTTCGAGAGGGTGGGAATAGACATTGTGGGGCCCCTGGACCCCCGTACAGCACAAGGACATCTGTTCATCCTGGTACTGGTGGACCACGCCACCCGCTACCCCGAGGCTGTTCCCCTGCGAACTGTGACAGCCCCGGTGGTCGGCCGGGCCTTGATGGGGATCTTCTCCCAGGTGGGCTTCCCCCGAGAAGTCGTCAGCGACCGAGGCACAAACTTTATTTCAAAATATATGAAGTCCCTCTGGCAACAGTGCGGGGTCACCTACCGATTCACGACCCCCTATCACCCTCAAGGAAACGGACTAGTTGAGCGGTTCAACCGCACGCTCAAAGGGATGATTGGGGGGTTGGAAGAGCCCCTCCGTCACCAGTGGGACGTGCTACTGCCATGCCTCCTCTTCGCGTATCGAGAAGTCCCCCAGAAGTCCCTCGGCTTCAGCCCGTTCGAGCTCTTATACGGACACCCTGTGCGAGGGCCCCTCAGCCTAGTCAAAGAAGGTTGGGAGATGCCCCCACTAAAGACCCCTCAAGATGTCTTCAAGTACCTCCTGACCCTACGCAATCAGACCAGGCGATTCAGAGAAATGGCGAAAGCGAACCTTGAGGCCAGTCAGGAGGACATGAAGAAGTGGTACGATCAAAATGCCTCCTCCATCGAATTCGAACCTGGCCAACAAGTGTGGGTGATGTCCCCCACTGAACCATGTGCCTTACAGGACAAGTGGACGGGGCCCTTCAAAGTGATCGAGCGCAAGAGCCCCGTCACCTATCTCATCGAAACGGAATCTGCACGGAACCCCCTCCGGGTCCTCCACGCCAATAGACTCAAACCCCACTTTGTGCGCTCGGAGCTCAGCCTCCTGATGGCTACAGACAGCGGAGCAGAAGAAGACTCCGAGCCCCTCCCTGATCTCCTAAAGACCCGGGAGAAAGATGGTTCCGTGGACGGGGTCCGACTCTCAGAAGCCCTCACCCCGGAACAGCGCCAAGGCTGCCGGGACCTCCTGCGGCAGTTTGCGACCCTGTTTTCCCTCACCCCAGGGGTCACCCCCTGGTGCTTGCACGACGTGGACACTGGGGACAGTCCCCCTATCCGACATCGGGCGTACCGCGTACCAGATCGGGTACGGGCCTGCATCCAAGAGGAGGTGTCCAAGATGCTCACGCTCGGGGTCATCGAGCCCTCAGACAGCCCCTGGGCCAGGACAGTGGTACTGGTCCCCAAAGCTGCCGCCCCCGGCACCACGCCTGAGCTCCGGTTCTGCGTCGACTACCGGGGCTTGAACGCTATCACCAGACGCCCATCCCATCCCCCGAGCGGATGAACTGATCGACCGCATGGGAGCTTCCCGCTACCTCAGCATCTTCGACCTGACAGCGGGCTACTGGCAGATCGGCCTCACACCCCGGGCTCAAGAACGATCCGCCTTTTCCACCCCTGATGGCCACTACCACTTCAAGGTCATGCCATTCGGCATGAAGAATGCCCCAGCTACTTTTCAGCGACTGGTGAACCAGGTCTTGGCGGGACTCGAGGAATTCAGCGCCGCCTACCTGGACGATATCGCTGTGTACAGCCGCCACTGGTCCGACCACCTCCACCACCTCCGAGAGGTCCTGCAGGCCCTCCAACGGGCTGGCCTCACGATCAAGGCCAGCAAATGCCAAATTGGTCAGGGGTCCGTGACCTATCTCCCCAGGTGGGAAGCGGTCTGGTAGCCCCTCTCCAACTCAAGATCGCTGCCATCCAGTCCTGGCAGCCCCCCATCACGCAGACCGAGGTCCGCGCCTTCTTGGGGCTCACAGGCTACTACCGGCGGTTCGTGAGGGACTATGGCAGCATTGTGGGGCCCCTCACGGAACTCACATCCAAAAACCACCCAAAGAAGGTCAACTGGACCCCAGACTGTCAAGCGGCCTTCGAGAAGCTGAAGGCCGCCATGTGCACTGCCCCTGTGCTCCAGGCCCCCGACTACAGTCGGGAATTCGTCGTCCAAACGGATGCCTCCGACCATGGCATTGGGGCAGTCCTCTCCCAGTTGAACCCCGAAGGACTTGACCAACCAGTGGCCTTCATCAGCAGACGTCTCCTGGCCCGAGAACAACGCTGGAGCACCATCGAGAGGGAGGCCTTCGCAGTGGTGTGGGCCCTCAAAAAGCTCCGGCCTTACCTCTTCGGTACCCACTTCCGGGTGCAGACAGATCATCGGCCCCTGCAGTGGCTAATGCAGATGCGGGGGGAAAACCCAAAACTATTACGTTGGTCCATCTCCCTGCAGGGGATGGACTTCACTGTGGAACATCGACCTGGCCAAGACCACGCCAACGCAGATGGCCTGTCACGCTTTTTCCGCCTCGACGAGGAGAGTCCCCAAGAGGATGGGTGACTCTCCCCGCCTTCAGCTGGGGGGGACGCATGTTGGACAGGCCACGTGAGGGGCTTGCCTCCTCCCCGCATGACAGGGCCCGAGCCCCGGTCCTCCAGATGTTACCCACAGAAGCAACCCGCAACCCGTCTCAGGCGGGACTCCTGCCCCCGGACATCTCTGTGTCATGAGGTCGAATCCCTTCCAGCTCCCTCGGCCGGCCCGGCCGCCATCTTGGACACTGCACCACGAGGCCGCGTGGCCTCAGATCGACCCTAACCCTGGGCCTGGCCAGGCCCCGACATCCCGGCACCACCATCCACCCAGGAGGTGAACGGCCCACTTGGCAGGTCAATGGGAGAAAGAAGTGTCGATGGCTCTCCCCCGCCAGGTGCCGATCGCACCCAGCTCCCCCCGGGCGCTGGCTCCACCCCCCTGCTGGGTGTCTGGACTCCCTCATCCCGGACCTCCCGACCTCCAAGTGCGAGGGTCCGGACATCAAAGGGCGCCAGACCTATAACTGGGGCAGCTCCAGAGCAGGAAGGGAGTTGTATCCTGGAGTCGAGAGACACCGCGACGAACTCATCCTTGACGGACTACTGGAGCTGCTGTAGTCCTGCCTTGCGAACGATTGTCCTGCCTGCTGGCGCTGGCGCAACCTTCTGAATCCTTCAACCTCGTCGGGACCTGCTGGCACCGCCGCGGACCGTCGTCACCTTCGATCATCTCGGGACCTGCTGGCTCCGCCGCGGCCCGACCATCTAGAACGCCGAGCTCGAGGATTGCGAGCTATCCATCGTATCATCACATCTACCAGATTGGTAACAAGACTGTCCCGCTACCCCCTTCCCATCCAAGAGACCAAAATTCGAGGGGACCCCTGAGTCCAGACCTCCTTGTACCATTCTACTGTACTTAAAGATTGCATATAAAGAACGTTAAACCTTATCTTTGTGTGGTGCCCATCTGTGGGGGGGAAGTTACTCGTCTGTACGAACGCTGGAGACGGCTCTCCCCGGAGACCTCTCCCCTTGTCCTCGGCCGACCCTCCTGGTCCGTCTAACACAAACACAGAACATTAAAATAAACTTTACTAAAAGATGTATTTTATTATTCTGAGTTCAGGCATACCTAACTTGAATTTCTACCATGTTCCCTGAATCTGTTGGGATTATAGAGTGTAATAATTCCAGCAGCCCATTCTGGCCTATGAGAACAGGTAGCTTTCCAATCGTGAAAAACGAAAATGGCTGTAATTCACTATTAGGACAAGCGATACACATCAGGGCTTGCCCTACCTTATGCTTACAATGCACCCTGCCCTAGGGTCTACCATAGGGGTGTCTCACATGAAGAAAAGGGAAGGTTTAGAGGCTGGCAAGTTTGTGCACTTGCCCAGCCAGCATGACAGTACCAGACGGTATGCAGGTTCTGCAATGGCAGACCTTAGACACATTTTACCAGGCTGCTTCTGTGGGTGGCACAACCAGTGCTGTAGGCCCATTAGCAGCATTTATATTTACAAGCCCTGGCACTCCTGGTGCACTTTACAGGGGTCTGTCAGTAAACCAAATAAGCCAATCATGGAATCCAATCAATGTATACACTTTTCATAGAGAGCACTTGCACTGTGGCACTGATTGGCAGTGGCACAGTGCTCTGAGCAGGTAACACCAGCAAAACACATGAGGCAAACAACAAAAAGTGGAAGGGAGACTCACGCCAAGGTGCCAGGTCTAACATTTAGGTAAAGAGTACCTGAAAAGTATCAGGTGTAACACCAGTTCAATGTTTTACTCTCTTCCGAAGGGAGCGTTAGGGCAGGACAGGGCCAGTGCGCCATTGCTGCTGATTGGCAACGAGTGGCCGCTTCAGTTTGAAGTGCGCATGTCGGTGTGAAGGGTCGACCCTTACCTCGAGGGGACAGTGGAGCGATATGGACTCTCATACCTCCGGAACTACTCCTCTCTCTGTCTTCCCACAGGCACCGTTGGTAACACCGGTACATGGCGGACCGGAAGCAACCTTTCGTGACCCCGGAAGTGGGGACGGTAATGAAGGACCGGAAGTGACCACACCTAACCCCGGAAGTCGTTCTACCGGATACCGGCTGGAGGGTAGAAAAGCTGACGACTCGGGGTCCCCAACAGTGGACTCGTGGCAGGAGTTAGCAGAACACGGAGAACCAGCAGCGGAAAGCACTGAAGAACCGAAGAACCGAAAAGAAGAAGACGAAGAAGACGTTTGGTGTGAGGACTGGTGGCGTCCTCAGGAGGTGGCTGGAGAGCGGCCGTAACTCGGAGGAGAGTTACGGCGGGGCACGTGAGTACCTTGTTACCTTTCTCCGTGTTTCCCCCTTGTAGCAGTGTACATAGTTTAAATAGCCCTCCGAACCACACTCACTGTAAAAACGTGCACCGACACTGTATAGAATTGCGCACTCTTTTCCCTCCCGATCACTCTCTTCCCGTTACCCGTTTTCCCTCCTCTCTGCCTACGACCCCACCCTCCCTCACGTCCACTTCAACCCCTCTCACTCCCAGGTGTTGGTGTCAGTATTACGACATTTTATTATCCTTTGGACTAATCGCCCTGTTTCGTTCTCTTTTCCCTCCGAGGGGCTCACCGTACCTACACCACGGAAAAACGACCTCAGCCCAGCAGCGGACACCCCGACGACATCTTCCCGGATCCTCATCCCTACACCCACACCTGGATCTCCACCCGGACAACTGTACCTCCTGAACTAAGTTTCTTTTGTATGACCAATAAAGTTCTCGCTAATCATAGCGCACTTCATACGGCCTCCACGCCTGTTATTCCGGCCCGCCCTAACCCCCGCTCCACAGTTGGTGTCAGAAGTGGGATTGCCCGGAAGCATGGAGGCCGCGGTCAAACAACTTGCAGAAGGCCAGGAACACCTCGGAAAATTAATGGAACAGTTCCTCAAAACCGCAGAAGATGACCGGGGCCAACTGTATGACGTCCTGAAAGGTCAGGGTACAGCCCAGGACAAAACTCTTGAGAAGCTTGCAACTGTCATGGGGCAACAAAAACCGATGGCCTCTCTTCCCTCTGTAGTACTGCAAAAATATGTAGCTGGTGAGGATCCTGATTTTTCTTTACGAACTTTGAGCGCCTGGCTCAGGCCGCAGCCTGGCCGGCCGACCGTTGGGGTCATTACCTCGGTCCCTTGTTAACAGGGGAACTCCAAGCGGCTTACCAACAGGCGAATATACAGGGACAGACCCCTTATGATGATATCAAGACTTGTATTTTAGAACGTCTCGGGATCGACGACGAAACATATAGGGTTCGCCTTCGTCAGGCTAAGGAAGGCCCCCAAGAGAATCCCAGAGCATTGTCTTTTTGGATAAAAGACTTGGCAAACCGGTGGCTAAAACCTGCAACATCCAGCAAAGAGGAGATACTAGCCAAGATCTATTTAGAACAGTTCCTAGCATCTCTACACCCTGCCACACAGAAGTGGGTGCGTCAACACGCCCGACTTACTCTCGATTGTGCGGTGGAAATCGCCAGCGCCTATAACCTAGCACAAGAGTCCCAACGCGGGAAAGAAGAACACCCCACACGCTCACCTCATGGCAGTCATATGCGGCCACCAAGACCCCCTCCAGTGGTCCGAAAACCCGACACAGTGCCCTTGATGCCATATCCGGTCATGCCTAGACCCCCACAACCCGGTCCACAGTGTTATCATTGTGGGGGATATGGACACATAGCCCGCATTTGCCCGCAGAAGGAGGAACCGATGGAAATAGGCATGGCTAAGAACTATGTGTGTCTCACTACAGAATCAACCCCTCCATCCTTCCGATGTCCAGTACAGATTGACGGACACCAAATGATGAAAACTGGTGAAGCAATATTAGAGAAGTTTTACTGGCCAGGAGTATACGCAGAGATTAAACGTTACTGCCGGGAGTGCCCGGTGTGCCAGAAAACCAGTCGATAAAGGCCTCCCAGGGTTCCCCTCCAACCTCTCCCTCTCATAGACATCCCCTTTTCTAGAGTAGGAATGGACCTTATAGGCCCTCTCTTACCATCCAAGAGTGGATGTAGATATGCTCTAGTGTTGGTGGACTATGCCACCCGCTTCCCTGAAGCAGTACCTCTCCGTCAACCCACCACACAGAACATAGCTAAAGCCCTCATTTCCATCTTTTCGAGAGTAGGGTTTCCCCGGGAGATATTAACTGATTAGGGTACTCCCTTTGTCTCCTCTCTCATGCGTCAGGTTTGTTCTACTCTGGGGATCAAGCAAATAAGAACCTCCGCTTACCACCCCCAAACAGACGGTTTAGTAGAACGCTATAATGCAACCCTGAAAACTACTCTGAAAAAACTGTTGGGACTGGAGAGTAAACGGTGGGAGGAAATGCTTTCCCTTGCCCTTTTTGCCATCCGCTGCAAAGTACAAAGCAGTACGGGCTACTCACCATACGAACTGTTGTATGGCCGAGCACCCAGGACCCTGTTGGACATGGCTCGCGAGGCTTGGGAAGCAGAGCCTGACCGAACCCGTCCTCTTCCCGAATACATAGATAATCTCAAGACCCACTTAGGAGAAATCAGAGAGATCGTGAAGCAGAATCTCTTGGCAGCACAGTCTACCCAGAAAACCCAATATGATAAAGGGACCAAAGTGAGGTCCTTTGTTCCAGGAGACCAGGTCCTATTGCTCATCCCATCTTCGGACCATAAGCTGCTAGGACAATGGCAGGGTCCGTTTACTGTTGTAAGGCAAGTGACTCTGGTCACATACGAAATTGAAACAGATGCCAACAGGGGAAGTAATCAAATTTATCACATCAACCTCCTCAAGAAATGGGAGGGTCCGCGTCCTGTCCTATCCGGTAGTAACCCCTTCTTGTTTGAGGGATGTTTCGATACAGACCTGCCAGAGTGCAAGAGAAGGGATCTCCGCCGCTCTTTGTCATCCCTACAAGCCATATTCTCCTCGTTACCGGGACATACCACTGTGGTGGAACATGCCATTCACACTGAACCCGGAAAGACGGTAAGGCAACGCCCGTACCGCATCCCTGTAGCCCGTAGAGCCATCATCAAAGAAGAAACGAACCAGATGTTAAAAATGGGCATTATAGAACCCTCTAGCAGTAGCTGGAATTCGCCCATTGTTTTAGTCCCCAAGCCCGATGGCTCTACCAGATTTTGCATCGATTTTAGGGAGGTGAACAAGATCTCAGCCTTTGATTCATATCCCCTACCTCGTGTCGACGAGATGGTAGAGCGTATAGGTAAGGCGCGGTACATCAGCACCCTTGATCTGTGCAAGGGCTATTGGCAGATCCCATTGAAAGCTGAAGACAAACATAAGACCGCCTTCTCCACCCCCGAAGGCTTGTTCCAATTTAAAGTGATGCCCTCCGAGCTACATGGGGCTCTTGCAACCTTTCAGAGGGCCATGAACCAGGTTTTACGACCTCATGCACAGTATTCAGGCGCTTATCTTGACGACGTAGTCATATACAGTGATACCTGGGAACAGCACCTTTCCCATTTGCGGTCTGTGGTCTCCTCCCTGGGCAAATATGGTTTTACCATAAACCCATCCAAGACCACTTTAGCGGCTCAGAGTGTAAAATATCTCGGCTACTTGTTGGGTGAGGGACACATTCGTCCTCAAGAGAGCAAGGTAAAGACAATACAGGCAATACCCTTTCCCCAAACACGAAAAGATCTCCGTGCCTTTCTGGGTATGTTGGGTTATTACAGGAGGTTCATCCCCAACTTTTCACATACTGCAGCTTCCCTAACTGACCTCCTAAAGAAGACAGCAAAAACAGAGGAGATCCTCAAACAACCGTCTCCTGTACTCCTGCGTGCCTTTAACCTCCTCAAAAACGCCCTGACTTCTGAACCTGTACTAATGAGTCCGGATTATACCCAACCTTTCATTCTACAAACCGACGCGTCGGATCAAGGCTTGGGGGCAGTTCTGTCTAAAGATTCAGAAGGAGCAGAAAAGCCCATTCTGTACCTTAGCGGAAAACTTTTTCCCAGAGAGACCAACTATTCTGTGGTTGAAAAGGAAGCACTCGCTATCAAGTGGGCGGTGGAAAGTCTTTGTTACTACCTTGAGGGTCGGGAATTCCTTTTGTATACCAATCACGCTCCACTTGAATGGATGGCCCGCAACAGAGGACACAATGATCGGGTGCTTCGATGGTTCCTCTCCCTCCAACCCTTTCACTTCCGAACATTACATCGAAAAGGACTAGAACAGGGCAATGCGGACTACCTCTCCCGGTATCCGCCACCCACAAACCCTACAAGAAAACTCCTAGGGAAAGGGAATGTGAAGGGTCGACCCTTACCTCGAGGGGACAGCGGAGCGATATGGACTCTCATACCTCCGGAACTACTCCTCTCTCTGTCTTCCCACAGGCACCGTCGGTAACACCGGTACATGGCGGACCGGAAGCAACCTTTCGTGACCCCGGAAGTGGGGACGGTAATGAAGGACCGGAAGTGACCACACCTAACCCCGGAAGTCGTTCTACCGGATACCGGCTGGAGGGTAGAAAAGCTGACGACTCGGACGACTCGGGGTCCCCAACAGCGGACTCGTGGCAGGAGTTAGCAGAATGCGGAGAACCAGCAGCGGAAAGCACTGAAGAACCGAAGAACCGAAAAGAAGAAGACGAAGAAGACGTTTGGTGTGAGGACTGGTGGCGTCCTCAGGAGGTGGCTGGAGAGCGGCCGTAACTCGGAGGAGAGTTACGGCGGGGCACGTGAGTACCTTGTTACCTTTCTCCGTGTTTCCCCCTTGTAGCAGTGTACATAGTTTAAATAGCCCTCCGAACTACACTCACTGTAAAAACGTGCACCGACACTGTATAGAATTGCGCACTCTTTTCCCTCCCGATCACTCTCTTCCCGTTACCCGTTTTCCCTCCTCTCTGCCTACGACCCCACCCTCCCTCACGTCCACTTCAACCCCTCTCACTCCCAGGTGTTGGTGTCAGTATTACGACATTTTATTATCCTTTGGACTAATCGCCCTGTTTCGTTCTCTTTTCCCTCCGAGGGGCTCACCGTACCTACACCACGGAAAGACGACCTCAGCCCAGCAGCGGACACCCCGACGACATCTTCCCGGAACCTCATCCCTACACCCACACCTGGATCTCAACCGTACCTCCTGAACTAAGTTTCTTTTGTATGACCAATAAAGTTCTCGCTAATCATAGCGCACTTCATACGGCCTCCACGCCTGTTATTCCTGCCCGCCCTAACCCCCGCTCCACAGTCGGTTTGGCTGACTATCTGGTTACGGCCAGACCGCCATGTGCAATTCCAACCTCTGACAATACATGATCAAAGCAATTCTTAAAAAGCATTGATGGAGCCATTTGAAGCTTCATGGTGGCAATCATTCATTCATTCATTATGAGAGGTAACGGAAGGGTGTGATGCATCGTTTAATGCACACTTATAAAATGGGCTAGTGCACTGCGAACAGACTCTACAGGGCCCAGGCTGCGTCCACCCCACACGGAGCAGCCTCTATCTTACAGGTCGCACTGCAGGGACTCTTCAAGGGACCATCCATGGTCATCTCCAGGGTCAAAGACCAGGACCGGGAGAGCGCACATGCTTTCTCCAAGTAGTATGTGATCAGTTCCTTGCACTGCTGGTTTGGTAATCGCGCCAGGGCTTTTTTACTGTCTGGTCAAGATCTGGCTTTAGCGCTGGTGTCCGGTGCAGCAAGGTTTTTGGCAAAATTACCTCCACCTCGGATTCCTTTAGAAACATCCAGCAAAAGTGTCCCTCATCTCTCCATAGCTCCTCTCTCACATACATTTCATTTGTTTTAAAGCACTAATTACGGCTGATTTTACAAATCCACTCAGCTATCTGCAAAAAAGCAGATCTGTTCTTCGCAGCAGGGATATTATCCCACTGCTCTACTTTATGGTGAGTCAAAACTGCCACTAGACAGAACTCCATTTTTCTCTCTCTCTAGCAGGAACATTAACCACTGCGTCATCTTGACAGATTTATTACTGCCTGAAAGCTGGAAGCACAAGGAACTCTGCAGCAGGTGCTTCTCATTGTAAGTTATTGCTCAACACAGCCCCCCCCCCCACAGTCCCCCCCCCTTTGCGGTCAGTGCGTCCCTCCAGGTCAGCGCCCGGTGCGGCCGAACCAGTCGCACCGCCCTAAAGCCAGCCCTGGTCCGGTCTCAGTGGCTTCCCTTGGCTGCAGACAGTCCACCTCGCTGTGACACTTCAAGCGCCAGCACAAGGGTGGTGAACCTTAACAAACTCCTCAAAGGTGCTATGATTAAAGCCTATCTTGAAGGTTCTTACCCCTCACAGGACCCAAGGGGCCTACGTGCAAAACACTCCAGTTTAGCGAGGGGTGAACACAAACTTGTAACCGACCCAGAACCAGAGCTTTAAATGGGCCGGTACTGTCCAGTAATGAGAACCGGCACTTTTTATTTTGAGAGCGAGAGCGCTGGCACTTCTCAAGAGAGATTTACTAGTTTGAACTGGAGAGCACGGCACTTCTCAAGAGATGTACTAGTTTGAATTGAACACCGGCACTTCTCAAGAGGGATGTACTAGTTTAAATTGAACACCTGCTCTTCTCAAGAGAGATGTACTAGTTTGAATTGGAGAGCACTGACACTTCTCAAGAGAGATGTACTAGTTTGAATTGAACACCTGCTCTTCTCAAGAGAGATGTACTAGTTTGAATTGGAGAGCACCGACACTTCTCAAGAGAGATGTACTAGTTTCAATTGGAGAGCACGGCACTTCTCAAGAGAGATGTACTAGTTTGAATTGGAGAGTGCTGGCACTTCTCAAGAGAGATGTACTAGTTTGAACTGGAGAGCACGGCACTTCTCAAGAGAGATGTACTAGTTTGAATTGGAGAGTGCGGGCACTTCTCAAGAGAGATGTACTATGTACTCTGCCAGCCATGGACACAGCCAGCCCTGTGAACTGCGACCCTTGCACATTTACAGCCCTGCCCGCCACCAGCCACGCCTGTTGCCGCCAGCCCTGGACACACCCCCGCCAAGACCCAGAAGCCGCCAGCCCCAGACACACCCCCGCCAAGACCCAGATGCCGCCAGCCCCGGACACACCCCCGCCAAGACCCAGACACCGCCAGCCCCGGACACACCCCCGCCAAGACCCAGACACCGCCCGCCCCGTACACACCCCTGCCAAGACCCAGACACGGCCAGCCCCGTACACACCCGCGCCAAGACCCAGACACCGCCAGCCCCAGACACACCCCCGCCAAGACCCAGACACACCCCCGCCAAGACCCAGACACACCCCCACCAAGACCCAGACACCGCCAGCCCCAGACACCGCCAGCGCCCCGGACCCCGCCAACCATGGACGCCACGGACCCCGCCAATGCCCCTGACACCGCCAGCCCGTTACTGTTGTAGCATTGATTGGTGCTCAGTCCGCGTTTCCTTTGGAGAAAGTGTAGTTTAGTGAATTTGTTTTTTTAAACAGTCGGTCGTCCTCTTTCAGATCCTTTCAAAGGAGTTCTGAGGCAGAAGATTCACGAGCTGTCCTTGCACCGGCAGCTTCTTTCCAGAGTTGAAAGATTAGTCAAGCCAGTTCCAGGGACGCAAATACAGCTCTGGGAAACAACTTCAAAATATATAAAGACTCTACTCAGTAGTTCGAAACTGTTTCCGTTGCTCAGACCCCAAATAGCACTCACCTTTGGTATTCAGAGGGTTCTTTTAGAACAGGAAATTTTTCAAAGAGTCTTAGGTTTAATTATTTAGAACAGTAAGTGAAAACTGACCTGTGTTGTTGCTTCAGTTGAGTGTAAAGGTTCGTTGATTCCACCTGCATTAAAAAGAAGAGAAAGGTTAATAGTTCTACCAACAGTATCCGATACGGATTAGTTAATAGACTGCACATTAGTTACTTTGAATTGTAATTGCATTCCTACAGGATAGTCACGCATTGTGCATTGAAATCACTAGGAGTGAAGGATAATAATAAAACCATTTCTAAAGCGCCTGGTTACACTCAACACGGTGTGTCCCCGCACTATGATTGCTGTCAACCCCCTGAGTAGTTGTTACCACCAGGACAAGAGACTTGGCAAATTCTAGCAGATGTTTAAGTATGTGGAAAAAGGTAGGTTTTAAGTTTAAGGCGAAATCTTGCTTCTGATGGCTCCATACGGAATTCAACGGGAAGCGCATTCCAGAATTCACCCGCTAAGTACTGAATGAGCAGCCTCCCATTCTGGCCTTTCGGATGCAAGGTACCATGAACAACATAGTACCCAGTGATCTCAAATTGCGTCTGGGACAGTGAATGGTTAGTAGCTTTTGTAAATACGCTGGGCCTTTCCCTTGGGCGATGCGCAATGCACAACACTTTAAACCTAATGCGTTCCTTGATAGGAAGCCAATGAAGTGTTGACAGGGCCTGTTTCCCTGATGCTCTACGAGGCAGGTTCAGCACCAGACGTGCAGCAGCATTTGGAACATGCTGCAGTTGCTGAAGCCCTTTCTTACTTAGGCCTATGAGCAGGGAGTTGCCATAGTCAAGATGGGGCGTGACTAAAGCATGAATTCGAGTTTTCCTGACACTGATAGGCAGAAGATCTAACACTTTGCGTAGTGTTTTTAGGATGCCATAGCATCTTCCTATCACTTTTCCAACATATTGTTTAAAGGATAGATTAGCATCCAATAGGACACCCAAATTCTTCACAGTCTCCGAAAGAGAAGGTGTCGGACCTAGTTCAGATGGCCACCACGCGGGCGACCAAATGGTTGGAGTTTTTCCAATTACCAACAGCTCTGTCTTGTCACCATTTAGACGTAGACAGTTATCATTCATCCAGCTTGCTAATGCCATGAGGCAGGTGGAAAAATTAATTGCAGCTTCATCATTCTGTCCCTGGGTAAGTGTGATCATTAATTGAGTATCATCGGCATTTGTGACAATGTCTACTCCAAATGATTCCACAATGTGAGCTCGGGGTTCCATATAAAGATTAAATAATGTCGGGCTCAGACTTGAGCCCTGTGGAACCCCGTGCCTCAACCCCCGGGGGGAGGATTTGAATGGGGGACAGTGCACTTGGAAACTTCTATTTTCGAGAAAAGATCTTATCCACTCGAGGGCCGAAACTTCCACTCCCATTTCTGAGAGGCGAGACAGCAGTAAGGTGTGCGATACGGTGTCAAATGCCGCACTTAGATCTAATAATACCAATGCTGCTGTCTGCCCGTCATCTACTTTCTGTCTCAAAAGTTCAGTGGAGAAAAGGACAGCTGATTCAGTGGAATGGCTAGCCCTAAACCCCGACTGAGTGGGGTGTAAGATGCCCTTCTTCAAGATATTCCATGAGCTGCACATTAACTATTTTCTCTACGACTTTCATTCAAAATGGAAGAAGAGAGATGGGGCGTAGGTTCTGCAACTGGGAGATGTGCAAATTGGACTTCTTTTGTAAAGGAATTACCTGAGCCCTTTTCCACACATCTAGCACATGGCACTCCTGAAAAGATAGGGTCAGGGCCTGCATCAAAGAGGAGGTCTCAAAGATGCTTGCTCTTGGGGTGATTGAGTCCTCCAGCAGTCGTTGGGCCAGCCCAGTGGTCTTGGTCCCAAAGGCTGCAGCGCCGGGTGCCACACCCAAACTCCGGTTCTGTGTGGACTACAGAGGACTAAAATCAGTCACCAAGACTGACGTGCACACCATCCCCCAAAGCTGATGAGCTCATTGATCGGTTAAGGGCTGCCCGGTACCTCAGCACATTTGACTTGACGTCTAGGTACTGGAAGATCGCCTTTACTGATGGGGCCAAAGAGGTCAGCATTCTACACACCAGATGGGCATTTCCAGCTCTGGGTTATGCCATTTAGGATGAAGAATGCCCCTGCCGGTGGCCAACTACATGGGCGAGTGAGTCGCACGGCGCTGCAGCTCCGATGAGCCGAATTGATCCGTCGCTCTTTCACCCATCCAGCCACCCGAAGAGTCCTCCGGAGGTGTGGAGGAAAGGTAGCAGACCTCGGTGGCTGCCTTGGAGGTCTCCCGGAGGCCGGGGAGAGGCGGAGAAATACCGGGAAAAGTTTTGGCGCCCAGGCCCGGACCCATGATGGCAGGGCCGGCAGCAAAGTGAGAGCAGAGCCGGAGATCGTGCCCGGTGATCACCCAGGGAGGAAAGGGTACGAGCACTGCAGTATCTGGGGGCTCCAAGACAGCAGGGGAGCCCCAGGGAGCCTGGCCGGGCCATCGAACAGGGAGCGTGATCCGCTGGAGGACACTGGGGGCCTGAGACCCACGCCCTGAACGGGGATTCCCGGACGAGAGCGTGCGGAGGACCGGTGACCCCACTTACAGCATCTGAGAAGTTGAGTGAACTCCTCTCCCCCTTTCAGCCACCCAGGACTGTAGCGACGCACCGGGGGGCAGACTGAGACCGGGTGTGCTGCGCGGCGAGACTGCCGCCTCCCCCCTCCACCTGCCTAACACCCACGATCCGGGAGAGGAGGTACTGAGGACGGACAGTGAGCTACAGCCGCAAAAGGTTGCAGGGGCGGCGGCACCCCGGGCACATTTGAGAGGTGATTCTGAGACCAACTGCGTGTGGGGGGGTTCCTAACTGCCCCCCTCCCTGTCTCGAACTGACTGGTGGGCCTTGCGTACCTGGAACATGGAAAGAATGGCCCTGATCGGGTGATCGAGCTGCGACTGGCACTGGCCCAGGGGGAAGCCCGAGGTGGTTCCTTTGGAGGCCGAGTTGGGAGAGCACCTGCTACCACTGGATCTGGGACGGGGGAACCAGCCTGACCAAGCAGCCCGACCACCATACGCCGTTGTACACTACCCTCGGACCGGACATATTGCGCATCGAGACCCAGGAGGTCTATGAGGTCCCACCGACCCCTTGGGAGAGCAGACTTCTGGGCGCTGTGTCCCTGAGGCATGAACACTGACCCTTAGAGGTGCTACTGATGGATGAAAAGTCCATGCAGGACTTCTGGGCGCTGTGTCCCTGAGGCATGAACATGACCCCCTCAGAGGCGCTACTGATGGACTTTTGGGTGCTGTGTCCCTGAGGCATGAAAACAACCTTAGAGGTGCTACTGACGGACTTCTGGGCGCTGTCTCTGAGGCATGAACATGACCCCCTCACAGGCGCTAATGATGGACTTCTGGGCGCTGTGTCCCTGAGGCATGAACATGACACCCTCAGAAACGCTACTGACGGACTTCTGGGCGCTGTGTTCCTGTGGCATAAACACTGACCCTCAGAGGCGCTAAAGATGGATGAAAACTCCGTGCAGGACTTCTGGGTGCTGTGTCCCTGATGCATGAACATGACTCCCTCAGAGGCGCTACTGACGGACTTCTGGGTGCTGTGTCCCTGTGGCATGAACACTGACCCTCCGAGGCGCTACTGATGGACTTCTGGCCGCTGTGTCCCTGAGGCATAAACACTGACCCTTGGAGGCGCTACTGACGACTTCCAGGCGCTATGTCCCTGAGATATGAACATGACACCCTCAGAGGTGCCACTGGCGGACTTCAGAGCGCTTTGTCCCTGAGGCATGAGCACTGACTCAGAGGTGCTACTGACGGACTTCTGGGTGCTGTGTTTCTTTGGCATGAAAACGGACCCTCTGAGGTGCTACTGACGGACTTCTGGGTGCTGTGTCCCTGTGGCATGAACACTGACCCTCTGAGGTGATTGAGTACGGACCTATGAAACTGGGTTGTAGTTTTCTAGACCCTGGGAATTTGAGATTTTTGGTGGATAACCAAACCTTTTCACCTATCTCATAGGGTGGTTCTACTCTGCAGGGTTTATCCGCTTGATGTTTCATATCTTCTTTGGCTTTTTTTAATTCTTGAATGGCGCTTTCCTAAACTGCTTTCAACGGTTGATGATGTTCTTTTAATGCTGGGATGTTATCAAGTTCAGTCCGAAAGGGAATGGGTAGAAACACTGGATGTTGAGCATAATTAAAGAAGAAAGGGGAGACCCCGTTTGAAGTGTGAGTTGCATTATTATATGCGAATTCTGCCAATGGGATAGTCTCCACCCGGGTGGTAGAAAGACTGGTTAGAAGACAACGTAAATATTGCTCTAAAGTCTGATTTGTTCTGTCAGTCTGCCCATCTGTCTGTGGGTGATAGACTGTAGAAAGTCTGTGATCCATTTGTAACAATGAACACACCCCTTGCCAGAACTTGGAGATGAATTGAGGACCTCTGTCAGATATAATAACAGATGGGACGCCATGTAACCGAATGGCATGAGTTAAAAAGATCTGTACTAGCTCTTGAGAACATGGTATTCTCTTTAAAGGGACAAAGTGGGCCATCTTAGACAACATATCCACTACTATGTATATTGTGTTATACCCTTGACTATTTGGGAGCTCAGTTATAAAAATCCATGCTCATCGTATGCCAAGGCCTGGGAGGAGCAGGTATAACCCTTAGTAATCCTGTGGGAGCACAATGGGATGTCTTTTGTCTCCCACAGATAGAACAAGCTTTAACAAAGGCAGTTCTCTTTAGTTATGTTGTCCCACCAAAACCATTTTACAGGTTCTAGCAGTTTTGACATCCCCTGGATGTCCTGCTAAAGCACTGTCATGACACCACTCTAGTATCTGTCTTTGTAAAGATGAAATAGGTATGTACAATTTGTCATCATGATAATATAATCCTTATTTGATAGAATGCAAAGGATTCTTTTTCCATTCTTCAGCGGGGATGAGGGCATATATTGTATTTTAATAACTCTAGAAAAGTCTTGGTAGTGTGTTCTTCTGCTCCAATGATCTTATAACCTGGAATGATAGGAGGTACATCATCCGTAATTCGGCCTTTGGAACCACCAATACTCGATAGCCCGTCTGCTTTGCCATGCTGAGCCGCTGGCCTATATGTTATTACAAAGTCATATTCACTGAAGAATGACACCCATCACATCTGTCTAGATGTAAGAGCTTTGACAGACTTATAGAACTGAAGGTTTCTGTGATCAGAAAAAATCGTAATAACATGTGGAGAACCCAAAAAGTAGTGTCTCCACTCTTGGAAAGACAACTTGATGGCTAGTAATTCTCTTTCTCCTATTATGTAATTTTGTTCTGCAGGAAGTAAGATCTTTGAAAATTATGCAACTGGATGCAATTGCCCTGTACTTTTACCTCTCTGAGATAACACTGCTCCAACTGCTTGTTGTGAAGCATCAGCGTCCAAGAAAAAAGGTTGAGTATTATCTGCATGATGGATTATTGAGGCAGATGTAAATTTGTTCTTTAGGATAAAAAAAGCTTTTTCAGCTTCCTCAGTCCAAGAAAACGTTGTACCCTTCTTGAGTAATCTGGTAATAGGGGTGATTGTATCAGAAAAATGATCAATAAATCGCCTATAGAAATTGGCAAACCCTAGGAAGGAGTGTACCTCTTTGACTGAGCCTGGACTTGGCCACTGCACTAGAGCTTTTGTCTTTTTTGGATCCATTTGAATACCTTGTGGTGAAATCACGAATCCCAAGAAATCAATGGTATCAGTGTGGAACGTACTTTTGTCCAATTTGGCTAACAAACCATTTTCTTGTAATTTCTTCAAAACTCTTTTTACATTAATCACATGTTCTTTGTCAGTCAGAGTAAATCAAAATATCATCGATGTATACGATGGCAAACACATCCAGAAATTCCCGCATGATCTCGTTGATGAAATATTGAAATGCCGCTGGGGCGTTACATAAACCAAACGGCATGACGCAGTATTCATATAATCCAAACCTGGTGCGAAATGCAGTCTCCCACTCATCACCCTCTTTTACCCGGATAAGATGGTATGTTCCTCTCAAGTCAATCTTGGTGTAGATCTTTGCACCTCGTACTTGATCAAGGAGGACAGGGATGAGTGGCAGAGGATACTTATTCTTAATAGTGATCTTGTTCAAGGCACGGTAGTCCAGGCAGGCTCTCAAGCCTCCCTCCCGTTTGGGAATAAAAAACAGAGGCGAGGACACAGGGGATGTTGAATGCCTAATAAAGCCTTTATGCATCATTTCTTCCAAATATTTCTTCAGGTATTCAGTTTCGGCCGAGGTAAGGGCATATATTCTAATATTAGGAAGTTCTGCCCCTGGTACAAGATGAATACAACAATCGTAACTACGATGTGGGGGTAGTTTGGTTGCTTGTTCTTCATTAAATACAGATTCAAATTCTGAATAGATCTCTGGTACAGAGGAAGTAGTTGCCACTGAATGAACGGTGCAGCATAAAGGATGCAGACTGACTAGCTTCTTGATAACAATGCAGAATATTGAAGTGAGATTTCAGCATCCCCATACGTTCTATCCAATCAATTTGGGGATTGTGAGTTTGTAGCCATGGGACACATAATATAGCTCCAGAATTAGGGGTGTCAATCAAATCAAAAGTTATTGGTACGGAATGGCAATTACCACATACCAATATAAAAGGCGCAGTTTGGTGAACAATCAAACCTGACGATAATTCCGAACCATCCACTGCCTTAACTGGTTCAGGCCAACTCTTGGGAATGAATGGGATGCCAATCTTGGTTGCTAACCGTATATCAAGAAAATTTCCTGTGGCTCCTGAATCTAGTAATATAGATATGTTATACCTTTCTTGATGAGAGATTATTAGTGTAACATTTAGAAGGAAATGTTTCAGTGGTCTTAATAAGGTCTTGGTTAGTTTTGAGATCTGATGAAACGATTAACTTGAAGAATCAATCTCATTATTCTTCAAGTTTTCTAGTTTTCCTGAGTGCTAGAAATCTTTTTTGGAGGAACTGGAGGTCTAATGGGACATTCTCTTGCGAAATGTCCTTTTCCACAATACAGACAAATTATTTTTAAGTCTTTTGGATTTTTCTTCATCTTATATAGGTCCTCTCAACCCACCAATTAGCATAGGTTCAGGCATATTTTTAGACTCTTTTGCGGCTCTTTGTATGACACAGTGGAGAACCCAATCAGGATTTGTCTACTTTTGTTTTTTGTAGTCTATGATTTAGCTTCACAGTGAGTTCAATGAAGGAAGGACAATCCTCAGGTGGCTTTACCATTTGTGATAATATATCTTTTAACTCATCTGACAAGCCTCTGTAAAACAGTGATGTCCTTATCTTCAGGCCAGTATGTTTCTTCAAGTAATCTATTAAATTGAGTAATATATGTAAGAAGATCTTTAGACCCCTGCTTTAAATTAAGAAGAGCATTGTCAATAGCCTGCATGTATGTATGTTTAGAAAAAAGGCTTCTCATCTTGTCTTGAAAAATTTTGTAATCATATAACAGAGGATCATTAGTTTCTACAAGGGGTACCGCGCATTCGGCTGCATTCCCAACTAGATAGGAGATAACAAATGCTACCTTGGCAGCATCGTCAGGAAGAGCAGCCGCCTTGCACATAAACTGGAGATGGCATTGAGTCATAAAACTATTAAATTTAGCGCTGTCCCCTGTGATCCTTTCTGGCATAGCCAACGGGACATGGCTAGGGGTGTGGACAGTTACCTGAACGGGAGATATGGTACCTGTGTCACTAGCGGTGGCACTCTCAGAAGAGGACGGGATGGAAAAATGTGCTGGCTGAATATAGTTTCTCCTTACCTTGGGAATTGCACCCAACCCTCCAGCCACACTAGTGTCCTGAACTTTTAACTGTGCTACTTCTGCCTGTAATTTCAGGTTTTCTGTACGCAACTGTGCTACTTCACTTCTCAACCAGTACTATAGAGAGTTCTTCTACTGTAAGTGTTTGACTAGTTAAGGGGGATGCCTGTTCAGAGGGACTGTGTCTGATCGAAATTCATCTTCGCTCGGGTGGATTAAATTTGGGGGCTTGGCTTTCCTGTCGGGGATCCCCTAGTAGGGGGGCTAATTTTCCACAGAAGCGAAGATGAAAATCCTCCACACGTCCTAAAAGCAGTGACAAGAGTGGGGTAATATACACACTCAAAGCCAGCTGCTCCCAGAAAGTGTGGGGGGAATAATCCAAGGAGTGTACCACCATTTTCCCCCAGCTGGATGAAGCTGCTGCAGACTCAGAGACAGGGGTAAGGCTGCAAGAAATACACAGTGCTTCTAAAGTACCATAAAGCAAAACAAAAAGACTATATACATGTGTTCAGCATGAAGTTCCACTTACCCCACAATTGTGAGAGTCAGACCTTGAATGAAGTAGTACCAGGAAACTCCAATGAGGAGAAAGGCCAGGGAGGATAGATAGCCCGACAGCAGCAAAGGACCAACAAAGACAAGAGGTAACAAAAAAAGACGTGGGTAGGATAGGAGTTTCACCCGGCCTCAAGGAGAACTGAAGCGGAGCAAACACTCACTATCAGTGGTATTCCTACCGGCTCAAACTTAAGACAGAGCGGGAAAAACACACTACACACAGGAGGAGAAAACCTCGTCCGGCTCATAAGCTTAAGACAGAGCGGAAAGGGCTTCCACCTAACAAACAATAAAACAATCTCCATCCAAATCTAAACTAAAGACGAAGTGGTACGGGCTCACAAGAGACAAAGGGTACGTACTCACACAAGACAGAATGGGAAATGAAAGCGCTGTCCGGCTCTTACCCAGAAGACGGAGCGGAACAGGCTCCCTCAACAGAACAAACACACGATGGGACGACTTGCACCCAATCACCATGAAATATCGGGTAAAGTCAGGATGAGGCGTCACCCGGGAGTGTAAGATATAGGTCGAGGCACGGAAAACCACCACCCCTCGCGAGAGGGAGAGGGCGCGAGAAATGAAGAAACAATCCAGGCATAAGAGAGGCAGGGAACAGGGAAACAGGAGAAATTGGGAATAGGACACAAGGCAGCAAGTTCTCTGTAGAACGACAAACAGGAATCAGGAACAGGAGGAGGAAAGAAATTCGGGACGCAAGGCTCCCGTAGCTTCACGAAGCATGAAGAGCAGTCACTAGGCAAAGGGGGCGTGGTCACGTCGAAGTCAGGAAGCCAAGCATGGGTTTACGTAAGAGACATCCTTTTCAATGCATGTCAGGGAACGTCTCAAAAGTGCACGTCAGGGCTAAAAAGGAACACAATTCCGACCACCCCGGACCCCGCCAGCCCCAGACCCCGCCAGCCCCAGACCCCACCATCCCCAGACCCCGCCAGCCCCAGATTCCCGCCAGCCCCAGACCCCGCCAGCCCCGGACCCCGCCAGCCCTGGACCCCGCCAGCCCCGGAGCCCGCCAGCCCTGGACCTCACCAGCCCCGGACCCCGCCAGCCCCGGACCCCGCCAGTCCCGGACCCCGCCAGCCCCGGACCCCGCCAACCCCGGACCCCGCCAGCCCGTTACTGTTGTAGCAGTGCTTGGTGCTCAGTCCACGATTTCTCCAGAGAAAGTGTAGTTTAGTGAATTTGTTTTGTTAAACCGTCGGCAGTCCTCTTTCAGCTCCTTTCAAAGGAGTTCTGAGGCAGAAGATTCACGAGCTGTCATTGCACCAGCAGCTTCTTGCCAGAGTTGAAAGATTAGTCAAGACAGTTCCAGTGACGCAAGTACAGCTCTGGGAGCAAACTTCAAAATATGTAAAGACTCTACTCAGTAGTTCGAATCTGTTTCGGTTGCTCAGACCCCAAATAGCACTCACCTTTGGTATTCAGAGGGTTCTTTTAGAAAAAGAAATGTTTCAAAGAGTCTGAGGTTTAATTAATCGAGAAATGTGTACAAAACCAACTGACCCACCACATTGATAATTTCACACTGCTAGACTACTGCCAATCCGGGTTTAGAACAGGCCACAGCACAGAAACAGCAATCCTACTTATTGTCGACGATGCATTGCTGGCCCTAGATCAGAAGAAAACAGGTCTACTAGTCCTTCTGGTCCTGTCCTCTGCATTCCACACGGTAAATCATGAAAAATTACTAAGCAGGCTTCATAACAGGATGGGAATATCGGGAAATGTGCTGAAATGGTTTGAACCCTTCTTAATTTGATCTGAGTCCCTCAAGGATCTACGCTATCTCCTTCACTCTTCAACCTATATGTCGAACCTCTGACAGAAATTCTCACAGACACAAACATATCTTATCATATGTACGCAGACGACACGCAGATATACATCAAGATTGCATGTCTGGAAGATATCTTGTCAATGAATGAGGTCTTAAAAATGTCATTAAACTGGTTGACCAGCAATGTGAAGCTAAATGCACAAAAAACGGAGTTCCTTTTAATTTCTCCACCAAAGAACGACACGTAAGTGAAAGAATGGTCTAAATTGATCAGAGCACTAAACTGCACCCCTACTCTAGTGGACTCTGCAAAATCGTTAGGAATCACATTAGATAAAAACCTTGACATGAGAGCCCATATCAAATCAATGGCAAAAAATGCACGCTTTCACTTGAACTATATTAGGAAAGTCAAACCATTCATTTCTGCGGCAGTTCTCAAAATGGCAGTACAATCCTTAGTTATCTCAAGGATTGAATATGGATGTATAACCGTAGCAGGGCTGCCAAAAATTTCCACAGCACCACAAAAAGCATGTCTCAATTCAGCTGCAAGGCTCATCACCGGATCGAGGAAATACGATCATATCACGCCACACCTGAAATCACTAAACTGGTTCCATAAGAAACAAGAATCCAACTTAAAATGGCATGTATCACCCACAAAGCGCTTCACTACAAAACACCAAGATACCTGGCTCAGAAGATAGAGCTATCTGGAGGAGACAGACGGGCCAGGAGTGTCAAGGAACTGCTGCTGAGACCTCCCATCTTCCGGAAGAAAACATACGACAAAGCTTTCTCAGGAGCAGCACCTAGAATCTGGAACTCACTCCCTCCAAATGTTAGGAAAATTACTAACATGGCAACATTCAAGAGAGAAGCTAAGATTTTCCTAATAAGTAAATTTCTCACTTAGGCAAGAAGGGACATCACCGCCACCGCGACATAGTTGTGGCAAAGCAGAACAACAAATGGAAGTAAATAGAAAAACACTAATTGTACAAGGGATAACCTAGAGGCGCTATGCTTACCCAGAATCTGAATGAAAAACTCACAGATAAAGACAATTCGGATCTATTGTGATTATACTACATTTTACAGTACAGTAGGCAAAAAGAACAACATGTATGATAACCCTGAAGACAGACACTGGCTGAAATTATATTGGAATATGGATGCACGGTGCACATGCCGACGTAAAGTAGTAGCTTAATATACCTAGCCATTAATCATTTTTATGCTATAATGCTTTATAATCGTATACCTAACCTACCTTTTATCAGAATGATACGGTTTGCTACATAACTTTATACCTACCTACCTCATTCTCTGAATGTTTATTCTATGCAAGATGTATCCCTAACCTACCTATTGCATTTTGTTCTGTGAAGCGCTCTGATACCCAAGGGTCACGTTCGTGCTATACAAAACTATCTAAATAAAATAAAATAAATAAATACAGTAAGCGAAAACTGACCTGTGTTGCTCCAGTTGAGTGTAAAGGCTTCGTTGATTCCATCTGCATTAAAAAGAGAAAGGTTAATAGTTCTACTAACAGTAGCCGATACGGATTAGTTAATAGACTGCACATTAGTTACTTTGAACTGTAATTGCATTCCTCCAGGATAGTCACGCATTGTGCCCTGTTGTGAAATCACTAGGAGTGAAGGATGCGGTTCCTATATCTCAACCCCTCTGTTTTCGTAAATCTTTGGGTATCTTGTGTAGTCTACTTGAAGATTTTAAACAGGTTCAATCTCTACATATGTTCACACGGGGGACCCTTTCAAGCAGACCCTGGTGGGCTCCCTCATGGAAACAGAGCACATAATGCCTCTTCTCTCTGGAAGACAGGCTTTTACCCTCGGGGAACACCGCAACACACTTCCATTCAATATTTCAATCTATGAAATCGTTTCTGCATGATCGCAGCTATGGTCGAGACGCTAATCTTGGAAGGGGTAAAGTTCTATTTGCGTCCTTTCAACTGTCCACAAACTCAGGTATGTCTCTACCCCGGTCTTTGAAAGCAGCCAGGAAGTAACATGCACACATCTTACCTTAGACAGAACAACATCTCTTACCCTGTACTCTCACACAGTTTTTATTCTGCACGGAACTCACATCAATCCCCATGCATTGAAGCACTTTAACCCTGCACTCACACTTAACAGTCATTTTTGCACAGAGAGGACTCACACCAGTCTCTTTGCACTCATTACTCTGCTCCACCACCTCTGTACTTATTATTAATCCCCCCCAGGCAAAACCTAATGCATTTACCATTGCTTGTTTTTTCAGTGTCGTTGCTTCTTGATATATTCAATGGGTGCGGGGGTGGAGCCCAGTTAAAGTCTTGACAGAACTGGGCATGGGTCTCAACTGCCTCCTTTAGCAACGCCACTGATCAAATGATTTATCTGCCATTTTTCATCCTGTAAACTCTGCTTAAATCCCCTTGGGAAACATGCAGGAGTGCATGTTTTATTGCACAAATGAGAGTTCCAATCAATATTTTGGTATCACAGATAGTGCAACTATCAAGGGTTTGAGTGTAATTGGGGCCATAGAAAGCCCCCCTCCCCGACCCACAGGTTTATGGGCGCTCTCTAGACAGGAGTGCACTGTTCCAGCTGGGGTCCAGTTTCCTTGTCTGGAAATCAATAAAGTTAGGCAAAGTTTGGGATTGCTTTTGGGGCTCTGCTGTCATCTCGCTCTGTTACAAATGTTAGAAGCTTGGATGGCAAATGGCCATTTAAGAAAGGACCTGGCTTGTTTCTTATGTGTCTGTCGGGGTCGGACTGGCCCACAGGGCGACTAGGCAGGGCCGGAGGGCTGAGGACAGGTCAGTGCGACCAGGCAGGGCCGGAGGGCAGGGGACAGGACAGTGCGACCAGGCAGGGCCGGAGGGCTGGAGACAGGTCAGTGCGACCAGGCAGGGCCAGAGGGCTGGGGACAGGTCAGTGCGACCAGGCAGTGCCAGAGGGCTGGGGACAGGTCAGTGCGGGGGACAGTTTTTGGGCTTCGAGCAAGGAAAATGTAACTTTCTAAAATCCAGCCAATTAAAAGCGACGGTAAAGTACCTATGCTACATGGGAGGGTCGAACAGAGTGGCAAGTCCAGACGAGTACTGACCACACATCTTCAGATTTATGTTGCTTTCTCCATTGTGTGCTTTCTTCACCTTCTGAACACCCCGGCGCTCTGCACTCTCTCCCAAGTGTCTCGCCTTGCAAATCCCTGCCTTACTCATTTCTCCCCTGCCTTTTTTCTGTATTTCTCTCCCTCTCGTGCGCTTCTTTCCCCTTCAAGCCTCCCTTGCCCCATGATCTGTTCCTCCCCCATCCCTTGTGTGCTTCTCCCACTGGAGAATGCTCCGTCTGCTCTGTGTTTCTCTCTTCCTCATGTACTTCCCCTTCCAAACTCCCTCCATGCTTTGTGTTACTCTCCCCCTCTGTGTGCTTCTCCACCCTGAAAACACTCCTGCCCACAGTCCTTGTCACTCTTCCTTCTGAAGGACTGGGTTTTCCTAAGACCCAGCGGTGCCAGGGATAACACCTAAAACCTTCGTGGGTAACCTGTTCCGGCGTACAAATGACAGAGACACGGACACTTCCTTCGGCGTCAAAGATTCGAGGTTTATTACTGCAGGGAACACAGAAGTCACAGGAAGTACAACGTGTGCAAGTTCGAGGAGTCTGCTTCAAATTGTATCTGTGGATCGCTCTTCTTATACAGTTTTTTGGGCATAGAATAACATGGTGCACAAAGGATTACAACCTGGTTCCCATCGTAAAGATCATAAGGGGTCGCTTTCATGTATTCAGGGCCCGGAACATAATTACAGTAGCATTTGGCAATTCCCAACTGTAAAAGTACATCTTCCCACCATTAGTACATTCCGTTCGGCAGTAAACGAGTCAAGGAAGAGACAAAAACAGGTGCAGAGGAAGACGAGGACAGTGAACAGATCGAAGAGGGTGTAAAAGGGGTGGTATCAAGAAACACGAGTTGCAGGCATCAAAGGGGACGTGCCTAATGAATGCACAACTAAGACAATAGACCGGCACAGCAAGATGAGCCCCGAGCGGGGCCATCTGCCTTACAGTGTCATCCCCCTCATCATAAAGACACCTTCAAAGGAACATGTGTCTTCCGCAAGAGTTTGGGAATCCCAGGGTCGCGAAGCGGACAGCGTCCGTTCGCTGCCTACTTGAGGGCAAGAAACAAAATGGATGCCGTATCTAAGATGGAACCCGTGGGTTCAGATGAAGAAACCCACGAAACAAACAAACGGTTTAGGCTAGCACAGCAAAAACGCGTACACCCACTAAACACGTCATTTGCGGTTCATAGATACCAGACTCGACCATATTCGTGCGAGTCGGAAACACCACTTACAATTGTCACGGAACCTCACATCTATGCTCCCCCAAAACCTGGAAAACACCTCCCCTGCTCCGTGTTGCTCTCTTACTCATGTGCCTCCCTCCTCTAACCACCTAAACCTTGAAACAGCATTGGAAAAACCAGTAGCCAATCCTGTTGAGTGTTTTAGTTTTACACAAGGAAGCGTCTGGCGACTTACAAATACTGGAACGAACACATGACGCAGACGCAAGAAAGTTTAGAGAAACTTGGCATGTGTGTAACATTAATCCGAAGTACAGCAACTACACGCCATGGGCAAACACAGGAAAAGATTCCAGAAGAGTGACGGATAAAACAAACAAGCAAATCCACGCAGCCTAAGACAACATTAACAGAGGATCAAGCTGGCCAAAAGAGGTGCACTCAATGCTTTACAAATGTAAACAAAAAGATAACGGGAGAGACATGTCAAAAGGTACCCAAAACAAGGACTGAATACATGGTCATTGCACACACATTGGTGCCACTGGAAGCAGCTGCTCAGAGTGCAGTGTGCTCTTCAACAACTGGAGTGGCACCGGGACACCAGTGTGAGGGAAAACTGAGGAACACTGTTAGACCTGGCACCATTGGCGTGGGTCTCCCTTACATTTTTGCTGTTGCCTCATGTATTTTTGCTGGTGTTGTATGCTTTGGGCACCGTGCCACTCCTATTCAATGCCACAGTTCAAGTGCTCCCTACTGTAAATTGATGTACTAATTAGTGGTTCCATGTTTGGCTATTTGCTTTACTTGTCAGACCCTAGTCTAGTGCACCGAGTGTGCACTGGTTGTGCCACCCACAGAAGCAGCCTTGTAAAATGTGACTAAGGTCTGCCATTGCAGAGTCTGCGTGCAGTCTGGTACTGTCATGCTGACTGGGCAAGGGCACCCACTTCCCAGTCCCTAAACCTTCCATTTTCTTCATATCAGTCACCCCTATGGTAGGCCCACGGGCAGGGTACATGTTAGGACAAGCCCTGTTGTGTGTGGCATGTCCTAATGCTGAATTACAGCCATTTTCGTTTTTCACTATTGCAAGGCTACCTGTTCTCCATAGGCCAGAATGGGCTGTAGAATTGCTACATTTTATAATCTGAACAGGCTCAAAGAACATGGTAGAAATTCGAGTTTAGTATGCCTGAACTCGAAATAAAATAAATCTTTTAGTAAAGTTTATTTTAATGAAAAGATCTGTTGCACACCCAATCACAAGTACAGAAATGATGTCTCAATGGACATTTGCAAGATTTGGAGTCCACATTCGTAGAAAAAAGAGGACGATTGGTAGTAAGGTTCCTCTTTAATGTATGGTAGACCAGCCGACACGTGTTTCGTCGCCAAAGGGATACACAAGTATGGCGACTCCTCAGGGCTGTAGTCGGTAAGTATATGGCCACAGGTCGCTGTGCCGGTGATAATTCCAACCCGGCCAGCTCTAGACCGGGTATGCTAGAAGTGATTGTCTGGACAGGTGGTGAAGTCCGACGTCACTAATCAATAAGAGAGACGACGAACCTTAGGAGTGTGTGCTTAGGTGAGCACAATCGAGTTCAGTAGTGAGGTAAATATAACGAAGAGGAATCCACAACGCAAAGGGTAGGGTGCATGAAGTTCAGGCCAAGTCGTTCCAGAAATAAGGAAGACGACCAGCAGGACGAGTCTTGAAGGACTGGGTTCTTTAAGACCCAGCGGTGCCAGGGGACAACACCTGAAACCTTCGTGGGTAACCTGTTCCGGCGTACAAGTGACAGAGACACGGGACACTTCCTTCGGCGTCAAAGATTCGAGGTTTATTTACTGCAGGGAACACAGAAGTCACAGCAAGTACAACACGTGCAACTTGGGGAGACTGCTTCAAATTGCTGCAAGTGGGTCGCTCCTTATATACATATTTCTCCCATACGTTTACATGGTACACAAAGGTTTACAACTTGGTTCCCATATTTATCCCCGAAAGGGGTCGCTTTGATGTATTCAGGGTCCGGAACATAAGTGCGGAAACATTTGGCGGTTCCCAACTGTAAAAGCCCATCTTCCAACCATTAGTACATTCCAATCAACAATAAACAGATCGAAGAGGAACAAGGACAGGTGCAGAGGAAGATGGAAACAGTGGGGAGATAGGAAAGGGTGTAAAAGGGGAGGTATCGGGAAAACACGAGCTACAGGCATCAAAGGGACGTGCCTAATGAGATGCACGGCTGAGACAATAGACCGGCACGGCAAGATGAGCCTCGAGCGGGGCCATCTGCCTTACAGTATCATCCCCCTCATCATAAAGACACTTTCAAAGGAAATGTGTCTTCCGCAAATGTCTTGGGAATCAAAGGGTCGCGAAACGGACAACGTCCGTTCGCTGGCTACTTGAGGGCAAGAAACAAAATGGATGCCGTATCTAAGATGGAACCCGTGGGTACAGATGGATAAACCCACGAAACAGACGAACGGTTTAGGTTAGCACAGCGAAACTGCGTACACCCACTAAACTCGTCATTTGCGGTTCGTAGATACCAGACTCGACCATATTCGTGCGAGTCAAAAAACACCACTTACAATCGTCACGGAACCTCAGTCTTCCTGCCGTGGTTCTGGGTGCTCACGGCTTGTCTGCAGTCAGGCTAAACAACAGCTGTGAATAATCGGTGTGCTTTTTACATTTTATTTATGGCACGATGCTCTTTGTTATGCCTTGTACACTCCCTATGTTTATTAATTGTTGCTGCTGGATGAGTTTTGTTAACCGAAATGATTTTCCCATGCCTGGCCATGCTTGTTTATACAACCCAGCATGTCACCCGCCACAGTTTGTTTTCTGCTGAGCGGTTTCCGCGTCAAACATGCACAGTGACGCACTTTAGTTATTGTTTGGTAACCCTCAGGAAATCTTGGAGAGACACCGACCTCTTATGGAAATGTTTGCAGGGAATGTTAGAAGACTACTGCTTATCGCACATGCCGGGTAAACAAATGGTATTGCACTTAGAGACTGGAGGCTTTGCAAGCCACACGTATCCGTCCCTGCTGTTAGTATTCCTCTCCTTATTTAACCGTCCTACAAAGGTTCCACTCTAAGCTGTGTAGAGATGCGATCTCTAGGCAACCCGGAAGGTCAAAACGTGTTTACAGACATGGCACCACGTGTACGGCAAAAAATTACACCTAACTATCCTGCTGAGCGCTTAGAAATACATCGCATTGTAGATAAAATAAGTGTGAGTTACCTTTTTAGTCTCCGTCACTAGCGAGCGCATTGCCCACCATCTTCCAGAGGCTACCTTTCATATCGGAATATCCCAGGGTCTAGTATAGTTCCCAGCGCTGCCTTTGTGTTGTGTTTCATAGCAAACAGCTGATGTGAATAACTCGCGCCACCTTCTCTCCTTATAACCTCCATCTGCCCCGTGCCCCCCTCCCCCCTTGCCCCCTCCCCTGCCCCCCTTGCCCTCTCTCCTCTGCCCCCTCTCGCCCTCTCACCCCCTCACCCTCTCTCCCCCTTCGCCCTCTCTCCCCCTTCGCCCTCTCTTCCCCTTCGCCCTCTCCCCACCCCCTCTCACCCCCACCCCCCTTCGCCAAATGTCAAAAAAAAGATGTTAATATTGCACTTCTGTTCTTGTATTTTCGTCACAATAAAATACACTGAAAATAATCTTCACAAAAGTTATTTACAAAAGTTTAAGCTATTGCCATTATAAATCACAATAACTTTTAAGTATCAATTATTTAAAAAAAATAAAAGCCATTATTTGGAATATCAATACATCTAAGTCACGTAAATACAACACATATTGCATTACAAATGCTATAAGTGGCACATTTGCGAAAGTTATAACTATTGGCATTGTAAATGACAAAGCTATTCATTTTGCTATTTTCAAAACTAACACATAAATAAAAAAATTGTCATTTACAATAATAGCTCAAACTTTCCTAATGCGAGACCTATTGCATTGCAAATGCTTGTTTAATTACTTTGCATCTTTGTGTGTATGTGGCATATGGTTTATCAAACAAATTAATAAAGTTTATAAGCTGAATAAAAAACCAAACTAACAGCTGCACCAACCAACAGCATTGTCACTGCCTGCTGAGATGAAGGCCGTAACCAATCACTGGTGTAGGTGCATATGCCCTCGACAGACGCAAAAACCCTGACGAGGACTCAAGTAAAACACAAGGGACTCTGTGTTAGTGGTCTCAAGGTGAAATTTCAATCTGCACGAAAAACATTATGCAAGACTGCAGTGTGGCGTGGGTAAATGTAAATGTCATGGTACTTATAGAGCGCACTGTCACCAGACGGTCACCTTGCTGTGTCGCCTATACGGCTTCCTGGCGCTGATACTCATACCGCTGTGGAACCCCTCCTGGCTTTCCCTGTGAAGTGTCCACTCTTGGGCACCCCCAGGGTGAAGCCAGGCATCCTTGGTGCTGTTGGGGTCGGTGTGAAGGCTAAGCAAGCTAATGCCCAGAGTTGCAGCGTGGGGCCCGTGATTAGAATAGGCACCGAGGCGAGAATTAACAGGTCCGAGGAAATTGAGCCAGAGACCCCGCCGAGGTGGGAATTGAACCCTGGTCCGTGGCCAGAACTCTGCATCAGGGTTTGCCGCTCTAACCATTGAGCCACACTCAATGTGTGGGTGCAGTGTGGCAAAGATGCAGTGTGGCAAGCATGCAGTGTGGCAAGCATGCAGTGAGGCAAGCATGCAGTGAGGCAAGCATGCAGTGAGGCAAGCATGCAGTGAGGCAAGTATGCAGTGAATTGAATTTAAAAGTATTTGTTAAGCGCACGTATACCAGGCGGTTTCTTGGCGCTGAGGTATGCAAAACCTGGGAGGCAGAGGTGCGGGGGCTAGGGCGAGAAAGCTTGCAGAAAAAGAAAAGTTTTGAGCGCCTTGCGGAACTCAGTATACGAGGGTGTAGATCTGATCGTGGGAGGGAGTTCCAGAAAGTGGGGCCAAGAACAGAGAATTTCATGCCCCCCAATTTATTCTTCCTGAACCGCAGTACAAAAAGGAGAGACTGGGTGCAAGAGTGCAGTTCTCTAGCGGGACTATAGTTTTTAATGAGTTCATAAAAGCTGGAGCAGTTCCGGCACAGGCCTAAAACATTGTGCATCCCAGCTTAAATAGGGCCCGCTCTCTGATGGTGAGCCAGTGCAAGGCCTTTAATAGGGGAGTGACATTGTGCGATTTGGAAAGACCATGGATGAGGCGGGCAGCTTGGTTCTGGACCAATTGGAGAGGTCGGCAGGCATAGGCGGGGACCCCATTGTACAAGATGTTGCCGTAGTCTAGGCGCGATAGAACCATCGCCATCAAGATGAGTTTTAAGGCAGAAAAAGAAAAAAATCTGGAGATCTTTCTAATGGTGCGAAGGGTAAAAAAACAAGATGAGACCACCATGCTGATCTGGGAGTGCAGAGTGAGATGTTGGTTCAGCGTGATCCCAAGTGTTTTGACTGAGTGGGAGGGTGAAAGGGGGGAACCAAGGGACGGGGGCCAAAACGTGGGGGTCCAGGGACTGGATGTACCGCCGGTGAGAACTAACTCGGTTTTATCTGGGTTGAGTTTAAGATGGTTAAGGTTCATCCAGTCCCTGATGAAAATCATAACTGATTGAAAACTGTGAATGGACTGAGGGGAGTGAGAGAGGTTGAAGATGAGCTGGAGGTCATCAGCATAATTGAAAACCGTAACCTCCAGGTGCTGTAAAGCAAAAATGAGGGGAAAGATGTACAAATTAAACAGAAGGGTGGGGGGGAGGAGGAACCCTGAGGGACACCGCACTGCACCTTGCGTGGGGAGGCAGAAAAGTCTGCAAAGTGGACGGCCTGAGTGCGGTCTCTCAGAAAAGAAGTGAGCCAAGCCAGGACGGGCCCCCTGACGCCCGCCGCCTCGACAAGGGTAAGAAGAATGGAATGGTCAACCGTGTTGAAGGCGGCGGACAAATCAAGGAGGACGAGAGCCTGGGGCTGGTTGACATCCATCCCCTCCCTGAGTTTGACTGAGACCACAACTTTCTCGGTGGAGTGGAGCGGACGAAAGCCAGCCTGACAGGGGGCTAAACAGCCATTATCCTAGACAAAAGAGCTGAGGGCTGTTGTAATGTGGCACTCCAGGATTTTGCCCAGGTAGGGGAGAAGGGAAATGGGACGGAAGTTGGAGAGGTCAGAGGGATCCGCACCGGGTTTTTTCAAAATAGGAATTATTGTTGCCGATTTGTGGTGGTCAGAGACAATGCCTTTTTTGAGGGAGTCGTTGAGGAAAATCAAGGGGGGCAAAGGGCAAGCTAGGAAGATCTCCCTCAATACAAAAGCAGGGCAGACATCGGAGGGGGAACCAGATTTGACCCAGGCCAGCAGGGGGGAAAGGGTTTCCCTGGTCAAAGGAGGTATATGATCCAAATGGGATCTGTTGGGCGGAGGCTGAGGGGCAACTAAGGAGGAGGAAGGCGGTGGTATGTTGGCCTTGATGACTGCGATTTTATCAATGAAAAAATTAAGGGAAACACAAAGAGATTGGGAGGGGGAAGGTTTGAGTGAGGCTCTATCTGACGAGGCCAGCTCATAGACTGTGAAGAAAATTTCCCTGGGCTGATTTTCAGCCGAGAGAATTTTTCCCGAAAAGTAGTCCGTCTTGGCAAGGGGGATAGCCTTTTTGTATGTGTTAAGTGTGAGGGAAAAATGTGCTTTTAAAGTCGGGCAGTAAGCGCGCCTCCAGGCGCACGGCCTGACGCACGACCAGTTTTTTCTCCTTAAGGTCAACGGTGAACCATCTGTTGGCATTGTGGGTGCGTCTGACTGTGATGCGTCTCAAGGGAACCACTTGGTCACACGCCCTAGAGAGCCATTCATTGATGGCAGCTACCTGAGATGAGGGGACAAACTCCTCTAGGGCGGGACAGGTACCTTGAAGGGAGGAGCAAAGGGAGGGCATGTCAAGCATATTCCAATTACGGGCCCAGGTCTTCTTGGGAAAGGAAGGGCGTTTGGTGAGGATAAGGTCAAAGAAACACGAGATCAAAAAATGATCGGGCCAAAGACAGGGCGTGATGATTGGGGTTGTGGTGGAGGCAAGCTGGCTGGGAGGGGGGGCGAGGTGGGGCCAGACAAGGCCGAGTTTGGCGATTTGTGCAGCGGTTTCAGGACTGGTGATCCAAGGGCCCTGGTAAGAGCGGAGTTCTTCAGAGGTATAGGCTAAAAACTTGGCATAGTGGGGTGCTCCTTGCCCCGGCCGGGGACGGGCGCAGACGGGCTTGCCTTTGAAGTGCCTTTGGCGCGCCGCCGGCGTGCCCGCTGCGCGCGTCCGCCACGCGTGCGCATGGGGATGGCCTTAAGAGTGCTTGGGAGCGCAATGTCACTAGCGCTACCCAATGAGGCCAAAGCTGGACTGCCCTACCTAAAATGGCGCCCGCAGCCCCGTCAGCCCGCCGGTACAAGCAGCACTCAGCCGTGCCGGATTGGGACCAGGGGAGCGGGGAGGTGACACAGGAGGCAGGCCACCAGGTAAGAGGAGAAACAAACAAACAGGAGTCTTAAAATCACTACCGTTTAAAAAATAAATAAAGAACTGAGGATTGCCACCACACAGCCAATAGCTTCCGCGAACCCACTGCCACTGGGGTTATTGAGGCAAGCATGCTGTGAGGCAAGGATACAGTGAGGCAACCCACAGGCGCGCAATGGCAGGCTTGACATGTATAAAAACATTAGGTAAGTACCAACTCCTAACATGAATGCAAAAATGCAGATCTGTTCTTTGCAGCAGGGATATTATCCCACTGCTCTACTTTATGGCGAGTCAAAACTGCCACTAGACGAAAATCCATTTCTCTCTCTAGCAGGAACATTAACCACTGCGTCATCTTGACAGATTTATTACTGCCTGAAAGCTGGAAGCACAAGGAACTCTGCAACAGGTGCTTCTCATGGTAAGTTATTGCTCAACACAGCCCCCCCTTGGAGTCAGTGCCTCCCTCCAGATCAGCGCCCGGTGTGACCGCACCAGTCGCACTGCCCTAAAGCCAGCCCTGGTCCGGACTCAGTGACTTACTTTGGTCACAGACAGTCCACCTCGCTGTGACACTAATCATGCGCCAGAACCTTGAGCAAACTCCTCCAAGGCGCTAGGATTTCTGAGCCCATCTTCAAGGTGCTTACCCCTCACATGACCCAAGGGGCCAACGTGCTAAACGGTCCAGTTTAGCCAGAGGTGAACACAAACTTGTAACCGACCCAGAACCAGTGCTTTAAATTAGGCCTGTGCCAAGTACTACGCTCGCATAGTTTGCGCAACTTCGCACTACGCGAGCTGCACGTAGCACAGTGCGAATATGTGTAGCGTAGTGCAGTGGTCATTTTTTGCTAGCTCGCGGTCCTGCACAAGTTGGCGACCGCGAGCAAGCAAAATGACATTGCGAGACTTTTTCCTTGTTCGCGATCAGCAACATCAAGTTGCTGATCGCGAGTATGGAAAATAAACCTCCCGGCGAGATTCTCAAAGCGGGGAGGTCAGGTTTCTCAAGCAGTAGAATAGTACATCTCGCACTGTGCAAGATGCCGTTCTCAATGATTGCACAGTGCAAGATGCTTGTCCGCACTGTGCAATCATTGAAAATGACGTAGCTCGCACAGTGCGAAGTGCACTTCGCGTATCGCTACTTCGTGAACTACACCCACCCCTACTTTAAATGGGCCGGTACTGTCCAGTACTGAGAACCGGCACTTTTTATTTTGAGAGCGAGAGCACCTGCACTTCTCAAGAGATATGTACTAGTTTGAATTGGAGCATGCCGGCACTTCGAGAGATGTACTAGCTTGAATTGGAGAGCGCCGACACTTCTGAAGAAAGACGTACTAGTTTGAATTGGAGGACACCTGCACTTCCCAAGAGAGATGTACTAGTTTGAACTGGAGAACTTGACACCGCCAGCCCTGTGCACTGCGACCCCTGCACATTTACAGCCACGCCAACACTGCCAGCCCTGGTCGCCACACCCATCATTAGCTCCGCCCAGCCCCGGACACCTCCGGCCCCGGACCCCGCCTGCTCCGCCCAGCCCCGGACAACGCCAGCTCCGCCCGGGGCCCAGACGCCACCAGCCCGCCCGGGGCCCAGACGCCACCAGCCCCGCCCGGGGCCCAGACCCCGCCAGCCCCGCCTGGGGCCACGACGCCGCCAGCCCCGCCTGGGGCCCAGACGCCGCCAGGCCCGGGGCCCAGAAACCGCCAGGCCTGGGGCCCGGACGCCGCCAGGCCCGGGGCCCAGATGCCGCCAGGCCCGGGGCCCAGACGCCGCCAGGCCCTGAGCCCAGACGCCGCCAGGCCCGGGGCCCAGACACCGCCAGGCCTGGGGCCCAGACGCTGCCAGGCCAGGGGCCCAGGCACCGCAAGGCCCAGGCGCCGCAAGGCCCAGGCGCCGCAAGGCCAGCCCCAGACACCACCAGGCCGGCCCAGACACCACCAGGCTGGCCCAGACACCACCAGGCTGGCCCAGACACCACCAGGCTGGCCCAGACACCACCAGGCTGGCCCAGACACCACCAGGCCCAGACACAGTCTGACCGTTACTGTTGTAGCAGTGTTTGGTGCTCAGTCTGTTTTTTCTCCAGAGAAAGCGTAGTTTAGTGAATTTGTTTTGTTAAACCATCGGCAGTCCTCATTCAGCTCCTTTCAAAGGAGTTCTGAGGCAGAAGATTCACGAGCTGTCATTGCACCAGCAGCTTCTTGCCAGAGTTGAAAGATTAGTCAAGACAGTTCCAGGGACGCAAGTACAGCTCTGGGAAACAACTTCAAAATATATATAGACTCTACTCAGTAGTTCGAAACTGTTTCCATTGCTCAGACCCCAAATAGCACTCACCTTTGGTATTCAAGGGTTCTTTTAGAAAAGGAAATTTTTCAAAGAGTCTTAGGTTTAATTAATTAGTACAGTAAGTGAAAACTGACCTGTGTTGTTGCTTCAGTTGAGTGTAAAGGTTCGTTGATTCCACCTGCATTAAAAAGAAGAGAAAGGTTAATAGTTCTACCAACAGTATCCAATAAGGATTAGTTAATAGACTGCACATTAGTTACTTTGAATTGTAATTGCATTCCTCCAGGATAGTCACGCATTGTGCATTGAAATCACTAGGAGTGAAGGATGCGGTTCCTATATCTCAACCCCTCTGTTTTCGTAAATCTTTGGGTATCTTGTGTAGTCTACTTGGAAGATTTCATACAGGTTCAATCTCTACATATGTTCACACGGGGGACCCTTTTAAGCAGACCCTAGTGGGCTCCCTCATGGAAACAAAGCACATAAAGACTCTTCTCTCTGGGAGACAGGCTTTTACCCTCGGTGAACACCGCAACACACTTCAACTCCATTTTTCAATCTATCAAATAGTTTCTGCATGATCGCAGCGATGGTCGATACGCTAATCTTGGAAGGGGTAAAGTTCCATCTGCTTCATTTCAACTGTCCGCAAACTCATGTATGTCCCTACCCTGGTCTTTGAAAGCAGCCAATAAGTAACATGCACATATCTTACCTTAGACAAAGCAACATCTCATCCTGTACTCTCACAGTTTTCATTCAGCACCAAACTCACATAAATCCCCATGTATTGAATCACTTTCACTCCGCACTCAGACACTTAACATTCATTCTTGCACAGAGGACTCACACCATTCTCTGTGCACTCACTTATCAACCTTCATTTGTGCACATATATTACTCACACCATTCCCTCTGCACTCACACGTATCAACCTTCATTCTTGCACAGAGGACTCACACCATTCCCTCTGCACTCACACGTATCAACCTTCATTCTTGCACAGAGAGAACTCACACCATTCTCTGCACTGAACACTTATCAACCTTCATTCTTACTCATTACTCTGCTCCACCACCTCTGTACTTACTATTAATCCCCCCCCCCCAGGCAAAACCTAATGCATTTACCATTGTTTGTCTTTTCAGTGTTGTTGCCCTTGATATATTCAATGGGTGTGGTGGTGGAACCCAGTTATTGTCTTGACAGAGCTGGGCATGGGCCTCAACTGCCTCCTTTAGCATCGCCAGTGATCAAATTACTTATCTGCCATTTTTCATCCTGTAAACTCTGCTGAAATCCACTTGGGAAACATGCAGGAGCGCATGTTTTATTGCACAAATGAGTTGCCATCACAGATAGTGCAACTATCAAGGGTTTGAGTGTAATTGGGGCTATAGAAAGCCCACCTCTCAGTCCCACAGGTTTATGGGAGATCTCTAGACAGGAGTGCACTGTTCCAGCTTGGTTCCAGTTTCCTTGTCTGGAAATCAATAAAGTTAGGCAAAGTTTGGGATTGCTTTCGGGGCTCTGCTGCCGTCTCACTCTGTTACAAAGGTTAGAAGCTCGGATGGCAAATGGCCTTTAAAGAAAGGACCTGGCTCGTTTCTCATGTGTCTGTTGGGGTCGGACTGGCCCACAGGGCGACCAGGCAGGGCCAAAGGGCTGGGGACAGGCCGGTCTGTGGTTAATTCCTGTCTGATGGCCTATTGGTAGTCTCCGGACTGCCGATTTTGGTATCTGTTGGTCTGGTGGTCAGAAATCCACGAGTTCTCCACGAACGGGAGTCGACGGCCTCCGTTCTTTGGTTGTTTGGTTCTGGGAAAAGACATGTTAATATAATTTTTTTTATGTTTTGTTAGTTTCTCTTATACGTCAGATCCTGTGTTGAAAGAGATTGAGTACGAGTGAACATGGCCATGTTAGAGAGTTTGTGAGCGGGTGTATCGTTGATAAATATAATGTGTTTTAGTAAAATATGTTTTTGATGTTGTTGCCGCAAGAGTGGACGATTAGATGAAAGCCAGCCTGCTCCGCCAGAGGGCAGCCCAAATTGAAATGTATGTAAAACATGGCCTTTACGCCTATTTTGTTTAATAATTTATGGCACAAATATACGAAGGATAATGTGGAATTACAATGGCCCTTAATTGGATCATTCAATGAGAAAAAGACAGTATTTACAGGATCGATTTTTCGCTAAAAGAAGCCGACAGGCAATGTTCGATTCTTTAAAGCTGTGTCAAAAAGAGGTGAAACGCCATCGTATGCGAGAAGAAAAGCTGCTGAAGATAAATGGTCAGACCATAACTCAGAAAGCTGTAGCATATGACAGGGAGCAAACTGAGAAAAAGATTGAATGTTTAGATAGACAGTTTAGATTACAGGCAGATAATAGTTATACAGCTTGAACTGAGCCGGAAGAAGAAATTAAGGACCTATTAAATGTACGTCCTCCGCCTCCTTATGCCCAGAGTGTACCCCGCGATACCTCTTGAAATACTCCCCGCCTCGTCCGCCCCACAAGCTACGGCCCCGGCTGTTACCACAGCCCCTACCCCTACGGGGGCAACTTTCACTCCTGCTTCTCCGGTACCGGCCACAGCCACATTATTGACTGGTATCCTGTCACCGCTGCTATGTCCTCTAACATTAGCTTGCCACAGCCCATTACAAAACTGTCACCTTTGTGAATTCTAAAGCTGAACAAGATGATGAAACAACTTGTTATAAAAAGTAACTTTAAAAACGTGGTTGAAAACAATTGGAATTAAAAAAAATAGAAGGGAAAAATGTATGTAAAAGAACATATTTCATGGGCAGGGCTGGAGCAGAGGTTGCGAGTGGGGCACGCCAGCACGTGGAATCACTGTGAGGCACTTTAGTGCCCGGTGTCACGCCCCTGGCTGGGGCATGTTAGTGCACGCCGCCTCGGAGGCACTCGTCCGTGTGATAGGCACCAGTGCACAGGAGGGGGGTCAGATATGTTATTACATATAGTGTGGGTGGCTTGTGTTATCATATGGAGTCTGTTGGGATTTTGATGGGGCTTGGCGCGTGGAGTCTGAGTAAGACGTGATTACATGGCATCTGAGTGAGGTCTGATGTTACACAGAGAGGGGGTCGGAGGTGTATTGTGACATCCGGGGGTGTTCTGCGTGGAACATATTATGTGAATCTGGCTGTAAATGCCAGTACGAAGGGCGAGGGTGGGTCCAGCTAGTGCTGTGGGACATGTTACTACCTCGAGTCTGGGCGAGGTGTGTTATGTGGAGGCTGGGTGGGATGTGGCATTACGTGGAGTGTGATTGGGACGTGATGGTATGTGGAGTTTGGGAAGCCTTAGCACATGTGGTCTGAGTGAGATATGTTATTACTTTGAGAGTGGGTGGGGCGTGTGGAGTCTGTGTTGCATGTTCTGTTTATGTGCAACGTGGTGAAACATGGTATTAGGCTGAGTGTGGGTGGGAGTGGGTGTAGGATGTGGTAACTGGTGTCTAGGTGGGATTCATTACTATATGGAGCCTGGGCGGGACGTGTAATAATGTGGCATCTGAGTGAGGTGTGCTATTATCCAGTCTGGTTTGGATGTCTTATGTGGACTCTGGGTGGGTTGTACAAATATGTGAAGTATAGTTTAGATGTGGTATTAGGTTGAGGGTGACTGGGAGTGTGAGCAGGATATGGAATTTGGGTGGGATGCGTTACTATTTGGCATCGAAGTGGGTGTGTTATTATGCAGTGTACGGTTTGGATCTGCTATCTGGAGTCTGGGTGGGTTGTGCTATGCGGCATTGGAGTGGGTGTGTTATTATGCAGAGTCTGACTTCGATGTGTTATCTGGGGTCTGGGTGGCAAATGATATGTGACATTGGAGTGGGTGTGTTGTTATGCAGAGTCTTGTTTGGATGTGTTATGTGGCATCTTTGCAGAATTCAAAGGGGGAAACGGAGACGTCGGAGAGTGACTAAGAAAGAGGCAGAGGAAGTGAGACAGGATGGAGATTCGAAGGGGGGAAACGGAGACGTTGGAGAGTGACTAATAAAGAGGCAGAGGAAGTGAGACAGGATGGAGAGAGGGTCAAGGCCGAGGAATAGGAAAGATAGGCACATGACGAAAGAGAAATTAGGGTAGACTGAAAGGAAAGAGGGGGGAGAGAAGGTCACAAAAGAAAGACTGGCAGTGAAACAGAGGCGGAGGAAACTGAGGAGGCAGAGTGCGAACACAGAGTAGAAAGGCTTGTGGGAAAAGGCAGATTGCGATAAAGCAGAGACGTATAAACAAAACGGACGGAGGTGCGGAAATGAAAGACTGGCAGTAAAACAGAGGCGGAGGAAACTGAGGAGGCAGAGTGCGGACACAGAGTAGAAAGGCTTGTGGGAAAAGGCAGATTGCGATAAAGCAGAGACGTATAGACAGACGGACGGAGGTGCGGAAATGAAAGACTGGCAGTGAAACAGAGGTGGAGGAAACTGAGGAGGCAGAGTGCGGACACAGAGTAGAAAGGCTTGTGGGAAAAGAAAGATTGCGATAAAGCAGAGACGTATAGACAGACGGGCGGAGGTGCGGAAATGTTAACAATGGGATAAGACGGGTAGGAGATGAAAGGTAAGAACAAAAAAATGTGAACAAATGCGTGCGCCGGGAAACGGAGCCATGAATAATTAGGGGAGGAGAAGCCGAGAAGCCACAGAGCGCACGCTGGGCGAAGCCCTTTGATGTGCTGTGCGGCCGTTAAAAAAAAATGCAATTAGGAGGGAGGGAGGCTGATGCGCGTGCTTGCGCGCATTGATAGGTCGCGAGGCCTAAAAAACAAATGGTGATAGACCAGGCATCCCAATGGGTGTAGAAGGCCATTTATACAATTACAGAAAGATTACAAATCAGTTATGCAGCAATATGCTTTAGAAACTATGGCCAATCGTTTAATTTCCCTATGGGAATAATGTTTTGATGATGGGAGAGCCCCACAGGTCCTATATGATATTGTGGACCGGGCACATAAATTTGAATTAGGATTAGAAGATGTATATAGTAATCTTATGACTATAATTAAGTACCGAGAAAGGCTGTTCACTAAATGCCCGAATTGGGACTCAGCATCCGATGTGGGAAGTTCATCCCATTTACCATCCCAAAATCCCTGAGATCCGGGACAATGGTAATCAAATTATTCAAGCCCGTGTTGAAGCCAGGTTCCAAGAGCAATGGGTTTATACCCCTTGTAAAAGGAGTGAGGTTCTTTCCCTGAAGTCCGAATTACTTGACCCTCGAAAAAATAACAGTGCTTACTATAAAGAACTTACTGAGGCCACTTCATCGGCCGTGAGGACCTTAGCTGATATACAATTATTTTTTGGGTTACTGGTCCCTGTCAATGTATGGCGACAGGTGCACGATCATCACGTTAATGAGTTAGGAGGAACTTTGGATCAAATTAAAGATTGGGACAAGGATCGGAAACCCGGAGATAAACCTAGACCGGAAATTGTAGCCTTGCCGGGTCGGATCATTACATATATGCATACTTTAATCCCGCCCCGGAAGGTGGATTGGGATAAATCACTAGCTTGCAAACAAAAGAAGGATGAGAGTGTGTCTGATTTCTTCACTCGATTTGAGGGAGTGTTCATTGATTTTAGTGGTGTGGTAAATAAAATTACCGGGACTATTTTTCCATACATTAAATGACAATAAGGATAGCTCAATAAAATGAGAGGCAGAGTCCGTGGTATCTGAGTCATACGGGCTTTAATTAAGTGGCTCGAGTCACTGGACATCGGGTTCCATCACCACTAAGGTTCAGGAAGGGATATTCAACATTTTATTAACATCACACATTATATATAGTAAAACTGAACAGTTGCATTGAATGCAGTAGGCGTAACAAGTGAAAGAGAGAGAGATAAGAACACATGGGCGTAAAAGAAGGCGTGTAAGGAGGCGTACACGGAGGTGTGGGCTGGAAGCGTCACAGGAGTGTCATAGGTGGGTGGATGCATAGAGAAATTCTGCAGGGTCAGCAGAAACCTTTACCATGGATGCGTGCGCAACTGAGCATGACGTGGTATTGACGTGGAACTGGGGAGAGCTGGGGGGCTTGACTTTAGCACTAGTAGAGGAGTCTGGTGTCTGGGATGTCAGAACGACCTGCACCTATAGCATATCTGATATCTTGTGTTTGGAGGATGTGTTGTCTGAAGTTAAAGGTCTCTCGGGCAGAGGCCGTTCAATACTGAATGCTAGTGCGTGCATATGGTTCTTCATGCATGTACGGGGGCCATGGGCCTACCATGGTAACGGGTTCGGTAAATCACTTGCAAGGAGACAGGAAGGCAGGGCCCTTTGCTCTGCAGCCGGGAATATGTTTACCTATTTCACTAGACTGGAATGTGTTTTTACGGAGGCTGAGCAGATAACTGTAGGCAAAATACCATCTTGGCAGGCAGGCCAGGCCGAGCCGGGCACCGCTTGGCTGGGCAGGAAGTAAGGTAGAGGTCAGAGATGCATACCTAAACTGCAGCTTTCAGAGACAGAAGAGGCTTGGAGCCTCAATTAAGGGCCTGGCTCGACTGAGCCAGAAAAACGTGGAAGACGTGTGTTTTGCGATATTTAAAAGTGCACCATGTAAATGCATTGGAAACGTAGGCTTTGAGGCTGAATTATCGTTTCGTTCATGGAGGGCCTGGTAGATGACATGGTAACGTTGGACGGAAATACAGAGGCATTATCATGGCGGACACGGGAAGGGAATTACATGACATACATGGGGCAGAGGTGCATGGATAGGGTGCGAGTGGGGGTCACACTGACTACCTAAAAATTTCTATTTCCTCATTCCCTCCTTGGCCCCTACTGCGCCCTTTAGGATATATCTATTTTCATGAGACCATCTATCTGTTCATATAACATCATTTGCTCGTCTTTCTTCATTCGGGAACGTGGACGGGAAATACAAGCAGTGGCGCACAAGCCGCAAATCGCTGGCCCACATTGCAGACAGAGACAACAACTGAATAATATGAGCAGTATGATTCCTAGGAATGACAGTACTTTCCATCCCCAGGCTGATATCACACTCCAGAGCCAACCGGACCATGTCCAGGTGCCAGGATTCTGGTGTATCTGGTGAGCTATTTTATGAAGCCTTGTTATTGCTTTATACACTGATGGTGCGTTATTAGGAATAAACACACAACAACTGGATCCGATCACTCTACAAGCTCCGCCCCTATCGGCCAGGATGACGTCAAGAACAAGGCGGTTTTGAAGAACAACAAGTCTCATAGCAGACTGCTCTTCGGTCAAGTTACCTAAGGCAGAAGTAGTCTCATTCACTACTGCTTCCAAAGTTCTGGTTAATCTACGTATTAATTTACTATTTTGAATGTGGCCTATGAAGAAAAAGAATCCTTTATTGAAATCGGTATATTGCTCCAATGTTGTTTCAGTCTGATCGACAATCGGGGACTCGATCTCCCTTCTATGTCTTATATGTACAAGGTGTGAATTCCGATGATAATCGGATGGGGCTAGAAAAACAGGTGGTAATAGGAACGCGATGTAACACGTTCCATCCCAATCCAATGGCAGACGTACATAAGCTGTCTGACCACATATAAAATAGGAATGGCGGGAAGCTTTGAAAGTAGACTTTCCTTTATCACTGACTTCGACCACAGTATTACAATCACTGTGTCCTAGATGTACTGAACCATTCTTTCTAACGCATAATTCACCTTTCACTGGTAAAACTGTTATAAACGGCAAGTCCGAATTAGTCTCGGACTGAACGTTCAGAATCATGAGGTTAAGGGAAAAATTTCCTAATCCATACACTTCATTTTCTAGATCGGTCCCTGTCCTTTGGGGAAGGCCGTCCTTGTCTGGGAAACATGCTTGATTCATAACTATATTCAGGTTCCCCCCATATCCAATTTCCCCGGGAAACCTTGGACTTACTGTCTAATGAGGACATTAAAGTAAACCATGCCCCGCACGAACCATTATGTGTAAACGGATAGGGAAAGAGGGGCAGAGCTCCCTTGTATTTCTGATAAGGAGGGAGTCGGCCGCATACCCAGCAATTTGTGACATTGCTGGTCTGCTGAGAATGGTGTAACATACGGATAAAAGTGTTGTTGCGCAGTGCTAGACGATAGGACAATTTGTGTGGTGGCAGGTCACTGAAAGTGTGCTCTATAGTGTCATTGAAAGAGGAATGTACATGTGAGCCAAGAGGAGGAAAGAAAACATGTAACGTCCAGCTTATACATATGATCGTAATACTCAGAAAAAACATAAAAATCAATGTAACGATGCATCTACTACGTAGATTTTTACGGTATTTCATTTTCTTGACTTTCTGTCTATCTCTCTCACTATTTGGGTCTATCTCATACATGTCAGAAACCTGTCTAACCGCTTCACCCGAGGGGGACTTAAACAATTAAACGCTGTCTGACTTACTAGACCGTAGCTTTGCTTTATACTCCTGCTGCGGAGTTTTCTCTAACAGAGGGAGTTTAGTGTCAGTATCAGAATCAGGGCAGTCCTTGGGAAATGTCTCTGGACACAGTCCATGAAATCTTTTGATGTGGCTGGAATGAAGCCAACCTTTCCTTCCCTCGACTTTTACCGCGGTCCTCGTGGTCATCAACACCAGCTTCGGCTCCCGCCACCTGGGCTCTAGAGGGCTTGAGCGGTCGAAGTTCCTTATACACACTAGATCACCCGGAACGACTTCATGCGGTTTCACTTGGGTGTTGTCCGGGAAAGCAGCCGCGACCTGTGAACGACAAGAGAGTAGTGCAGACATCAAGGAAGCCAGGTAATCTGTCAGCATATTACTATCAACATCGGTGATCTTGCGCGGCATAGGCGTACCCCACATATTTGGTGGTCTGCCGAAGACTACCTCATAAGGAGAGAGTCCGGTTCTGGAATGAGCTACCATACGCATGTAAAAGAGGGCAACCGGCAGGGCTACCATCCAGTCTACACCTTTTTCTGCACAGACCTTTGCTAACCGTGTTTTCAGAGTCTGATTATGTCTCTCAATGAGACCAGCTGCTTCGGGGTGCCGTACGCAGTGGAATTTCCACTGGTACCCTAACAGGAGTGATTCCTGTTTCATCAGTTCGGACGAGAATGGCTGTCCATTATCTGAGTACACGACACGGGGCAAGCCGTATCGCGGGGGAAATTCACAAACCAACTGCTTGGCAGTGGTTACAGCAGTGTAATCTGGGACTGGGTACGCTTCTGTCCATCTGGAAAGGCCACATACAACTACGAGGACATACTTGAATCCTCGACATCGGTCCATCTGGATATAATCCATCTGGAGGACTTTAAAAGGGTGGTCAGGAGGATGAAATCCACCTTGTTCCACGGGAATGCCTTTGCCTGGATTGAACTGACAACAGATCATGCAGGTACGCACTTTCTGTTTTGCTGCTGCACGTAAATGTTTGTTGAACCAAATATTCTGTATGCTGTCTAGCATGGCTTTCTCTCCTAAGTGTGCTGGACTATGTGCTGTATTAATGATAACTTGAACCATAGAGTCGGGGAGAAACCATGTGGCCTTTCCCTTCGTCATCCATCCCTGGTCTGTCTGGACCCCTCCTTGTTCTGTCCATTTCTTGATTTCGTCCGGAGTGGCATGTGTCTGTATGTCGAGTACATCTTGTGTGGGATCCCTGACTGTCATGCAATGCGTCAGTGATGATACTTCAGTCTTTGTCGTGTCAGTCGGTATGTCTGTTTGAGTCTGAGCTGTAAGCTTGGCTGTTCGATCTGCCAGGTCGTTACCCTGGGAAATGGTGTCAGTAACTTTAGTATGTGCTTTGCACTTCATGATGGCAATGGCTGTAGGCAAGTGTATTGCTTCTAACAGAGCTTGAATGAGGGGACCATGCTGGATTTTGGCTCCATGAGAAGTCAAAAAAACCTCTCTCTTGTCAGAGAACACCGAAGTCGTGAACGACTCCGAATGCGTACTGTGAATCTGTATATATTTACTTTCAGATTCTTGGCTCGTATGCAGGCTTGGGTCAGAGCGATGAGCTCTGCTGCTTGGGCAGACAATGTGTCAATATGATGTGTTTCTATGACTTTTGTTTCAGTGGTCACTGCATATGCTGCCACTAACTCTCCTGTACTTGTTCTCATACATGAACCATCCACATAAAGTGTCAGGTCTGGGTCGGGCAATGCAATGTCTGTCAAGTCTTGTCTTGGTTTTGTCATGGTGTTAATGACTTCCATACAGTCAAAAGCAAGTGTATGTTCCTGAGTCCAAGGGAGGACAGTCGAAGTCGCTGCCTCCTGTGTTGTCAACTGTATGAGTGGTTTCGCTAGATATGCGTACTGGGGAATCCATTGTCTACAGTAAGAAGTGAGGCCAATGAAGGCCCGTACTTCCTTTTGTGTCTGGGGCTGTGGAAGATGTGCAATTAACTGAATGCGGTCAGGTGTCAATTGTCTACCCCTCTTGGACAGCAAGTGTCCAAGGTAAACCACTTGCTGGGCACAGAATTGTAGCTTCGAAGGGGACACTTTATGCCCCTTTTCGGCCAAAAAATACAAGACCGTCAGTGATGCACGTTCACAGTCACGTTCTGTTCGTGCGGTGATCAAGAGATCATCAACGTACTGGAGTAGGGCAGTGTCAGTAGGCATGTGAATACTGTCTAGTTGTCGTTTCAGTGCTTGGCTGTAAATACTAGGGCTTTCTGTGAACCCTTGAGGAGCACGTGCAAATTTGAAGCTTCGGCCATTTAAACAGAATCCGAAAAGATACTGGCTTTCCGGATGAATGGGGACACTAAAGAAGGCGTTCTTGAGATCAATTACAGTGAAGAACGCAGCTTCGGAATCAATGGCAGTCAATAAGGAAGAAATGTCTGGGACCACTGGGTACTGGGGTATTATGCATTTGTTTCATTCTCGAAGGTCAATCACCAGTCTGTAGACCGGTGGTGCATTCGGGTCAGTTCGTTTAAGAATCGGGATGATTGGAGAATTACACATATTTGAGTCAGTTTCTACAACCACTCCTTGTGCAATGAGTTCATCAATAATTTTCAGTAAGGCCGCTACAGCCTCAGGTGGTAATTTGTATGGTCGGATTCGGGGCAGTACAACTCCTTGTTTAAGAGTGACACGGTATGGTGTAATATGCATACAACCTACATCAGTTGGACCTTGCGCCCATAAATGCTGTGGTACATTCTGTAATCTTGGATCAAAATCTCTTAACACATAATGTCCTTTAAAATCACGTAAAAACAATCTCACTCCTTCCGGAGAACAACAAATCACTGCTCCTAGCGCTTTCAATGTTTTTATACCAAGCAAGTTTTCTGGACATGATTTCGTAAGTAACAAGTCTGTAGTGCGAGACAATGGACCAACTTCTAGGGAAACTGGTTTTGACACTTCGTTAACAATAGGCTTTCCTGAAAATCCCAGGGAAACATTCTGTGAGCCTGAGAGGGGTGCCCCGGGAACCTCGTCATGACTGATGGTAGTTCTGCTCGCCCCTATGTCAGTCAAAAATGTTCTGCCTTTCCCTAATACCTGACTATGTACATAGGGACCCTCTTGATCTACAGGAACCTCGATAAGGGGCAAGCCAACCTCCCTCTTTAGGCTGTTTCATGAGTACTGCTGATAGTCTGGGTAGTCTGACTGTGCAAACTGGTACATTTGCTGTGTAACGTGTTGTGTGGCAGCAATGGGTTGGGGTTGGGGTACAGCTACTGTCTGTAGTGCGTTCTGTGGAGGTTGCGTGTTCTGCGGAATGTTTGGTGGAACATGTTCTTGTCTAGGTGGACGCGGTCTTTCTTTCGTCTTGCCTGTAGCTATATTGTGTTTCAGGACGGCACATTCGTTTATATAGTGACCTGGCTGTTTACAGTAATTGCAGTTCCCTTTAACAGGAGCTGCAGGACGACCGGACGGTGCCGTACCCCTCTTCTGACCATAAGCTGGGACAGACTGAGCAACTAGTACTTTCATTTTCGTGTCTTTTATACGTCTCTGTTCGTGTTCTTCTCTAATTCGGTTCTGGTGGTACTGTAACATTTGTAACATTTGGGAAGGGCTATTTGCTTGCCATGTACTCTCAACTTTCAGTACTCTATTTTTAACTTGTGGTAAGGAATTCTCTACTAATTTGGTCACAAAAAGATGTGGGTATGATTCACTACTTGTCTTCAGGCCGCTATTAATAATAAAACATTTCTCGAATCTGGAATAAAAATCACTAGTGTCTTCGTCTTGTTTCTGTTTGCAGGCTGAGATTGCATCCCAGTCTTCCTTTTTAGTAGCTAGTAATCTTGGCAAAACCTGTACTAATAACTCGGGCAATGCTCTGGCTTTTTCTCAAAGACCAGTACCAGGAACTCGTGTATTATCCTCGTGTTCTAATTCTGCCCAATCAATCTTTTTCTCTCCCACCTCCCACTCTTTTTCTTTAAGTTTTTCGTAAACACCGGCTGGCAACAGTACTTTTAACATTTTAATAATATCGGGATACGTATACTCCCCCATGCGGAGCATATCTTTTAATTCACGGTGACAGGGCACTAATTTTTTCATTTCCAATAATTCCATTTTCGTTAAGGGGGTGTAAACAAATACTCGTTCAAGCTCACCACCTGTTGTCCGCACGGGATGAACTTCTCGTAAGGGATTCTGTCTGTCTATGTAAAATGTTTTCCTTACTGGGGGTGGAACGGGGACGAAATGTGGAGTCAGGAAAGTCCTGTATTTGTGTCGCTGTTCTAGAATGACATTAATTAAATCAGTACCTAGGCCTCTCCATCTTCCTAGGAGTAACTCTTCCAATATATTATATAGGGGACCTGGATCAAAATGCTGACTTTCATACAATGTAATGAGATGTTGAATCATGTACATACCAGCTAATCGCTGTTCGTCTGGGGAAAGATTCAAAAATGTTTGCGCTACTAAGTCATCTTTATATACGCTAGTATTGCCAGCCCATTGTACTGCTGACCAGGCTAGTTCCTGTTCATGCATGGAACTAAGTTCACTGTAACCTATTAGTTGTTTCAGTACTTTATCAGTGGCTTGGAATAGATGCTCAAGAGAACATTGTTCTGGTATGGGAGAAAGAAAACGTTTCTTGCATTCTGGGCGTATGGGTTTGTCAAAGGGTCTCGCCCTACCTACGTACGCTATTCTATTTGGGTTCTCAGTTTCTATATCATCGTCTTCTGAGACTTCATCCTCTTTCTCAGTTTCGTTCTCGTCGGCCTGTGCCAAGGCCCTTTCTTTCTCACGTATGTCAAGAATTTCCTTACGGATTTTCCGGTACATTGACTCCACACTACTTTGTCTATCATGCTTTCCGACCGCTATGTTATCACTCCAATTTAACATACGTTTAGTTACTTCTCTGTGTGGTTGATCTTGTTCCCTGATCAAACAATTTATCAAGAACTGTAAAATCATACGTTGAGTTTCCACCTTTCTGTGTGCCATGGCCTCCTGTATACTTTCTGGTCCCTCCCCCGTTCTAATGAAGTGATATATCTTGTCTAATTTCTCTCTCATGCCTGGTAAAGTGATCAAATAATCTGCAACGCGCCTTAATCGTAGTGAGTGTAAGACCAATGAGTCCTCACCTGGTACTGGATCATATATACAATCAGTAAGGTTCTTTCTAAGATTTGCGTATGTTGCCTTTGGCGTTTGTTCCAGTGCTAAGTCTCGTAATGATATTCGTTTTACTTGAGGAGGGGTGGAGAAACCCCCTCCCGCGGCTCCTAGATGTGAGCCGCCGGGGCTTGCAGGATGCACTGGCGCTGGTAATATTGGTGCTGGTAAAGTAGGTGTAGGTAATGTAGGTTGGTCCTGGGTTGCAGGTGGATTAAAAGGATTGCCAGGACCAGTGGCAGGAGAAACAGTGGGGGGAATCATGTCATTAACAGGGTTGTGAGGATGGATATTTGGAGGAGGATTTGTATTTACATACACTGGGACAGTGTCATCTAAGTAAGAAGAAAGAAAAATTTCCGCTGCGGTCTGTTTGTGACGAAGTTTAGTGGGGACCAATGGTGGCGGTAAATTACTGGGTACTTCCGGGGTCACCTTGGGTAGGCCCTCGGCAAGAACGGGATACATGCCTTTAATAAGGGCATTTCTTTGTCTGTCTAATTGTTCTGCTTTAACTTGTTCACCTTCTTCTAGTAGTTCTCTTTCTTTAGCTTTTTCGGATTCTTCTCTACTTCTCTCTGCTTTCTTGATTTCTTTCTCTGTTCTTCTATGCGCTTCTTTACGCCATAATTCTATGGCATCTTTCTGGGATTGTCTGGCTTTCTTTTTCCACAATGCTTCCTCTACTCTCATAATGCAATCAGCATCCCATGTCCCTGAGACAGGCCATCTATATTTCTCTTCCAGATCCTTGGTGTAGTCAACCCATAAGTCTAAGTACAGTATGGCATCTAAGCCATGTTTATGGTACATAAAATGACCTGGAGTGTCCCTAGGCGGGACGGGAACTGCCTCTTCGAGTATCCCTTTCCTGGTTCCTATCTGACGTAATTTCGAAAACAGCGGCATATTTGAACTGGCTTGAACAAGAACACATTAAACACAATAATAAACTGCAAACAATCATTCATACCACGACATTAAAACATAGAAAAACACAATTCTGAAAATCTCGAAGGACAATACTAGAATACTGAATTACTGGATGCACTGCTAAAACAGTACAGACATACCGGTCCCATAAAGAGACACGTCATACCGTATCCACCTAAGTGAACACGTCTGGACCGGATCTGTGTACCCAGACCCGTCTTGACCGGGCACAAATTAATGAACCCGTCTATAAGCGTTCCCAACAACGGTACTCACCGGGAAGCAGAACTGAAGGCCTTGTAAACTCGATACTGGACTGGACTGGACTGCTACGGCGTCTGGCTGCTACGCATGCGCTTCGGAACAGGTGGGCCTCCGGATACCTCGGACCTTGCTCTCTCGGCTTGGGCTCTGGTCGGGACTCTCCGCATTCCGCACCGCCTCGTCTGGATGCCGGGTCGCAGTCTCCGTCTCCTCCGTGGGCCTGAGGGAGTTAGCAGGAAATCCCGCGGGTGTGCACAGAAGTCCGTCACGGCTGTAGAAGGGGTCAGGGGCCTGCGTTACATCGCCGGCGCGTGGGGAAGGGGAAGGGGAGGGGTCCCTATTCGGGCGCCAGATTATGTGGTAAATAAAATTACCGGGACTATTTTTCCATACATTAAATGACAATAAGGATAGCTCAATAAAATGAGAGGCAGAGTCCGTGGTATCTGAGTCATACGGGCTTTAATTAAGTGGCTCGAGTCACTGGACATCGAGTTCCATCACCACTAAGGTTCAGGAAGGGATATTCAACATTTTATTAACATCACACATTATATATAGTAAAACTGAACAGTTGCATTGAATGCAGTAGGCGTAACAAGTGAAAAAAAGAGAGATATAAGAACACATGGGCGTAAAAGAAGGCGTGTAAGGAGGCGTACACGGAGGTGTGTGCTGGAAGCGTCACAGGAGTGTCATAGGTGGGTGGATGCATAGAGAAATTCTGCAGGGTCAGCAGAAACCTTTACCATGGATGCGTGCGCAACTGAGCATGACGTTGTATTGACGTGGAACTGGGGAGAGCTGGGGGGCTTAACTTTAGCACTAGTAGAGGAGTCTGGTGTCTGGGATGTCAGAACGACCTGCACCTATAGCATATCTGATATCTTGTGTTTGGAGGATGTGTTGTCTGAAGTTAAAGGTCTCTCGGGCAGAGGCCGTTCAATACTGAATGCTAGTGCGTGCATATGGTTCTTCATGCATGTACGGGGGCCATGGGCCTACCATGGTAACGGGTTCGGTAAATCACTTGCAAGAAGACAGGAAGGCAGGGCCCTTTGCTCTGCAGCCGGGAATATGTTTACCTATTTCACTAGACTGGAATGTGTTTTTACGGAGGCTGAGCAGATAACTGTAGGCAAAATACCATCTTGGCAGGCAGGCCAGGCCGAGCCGGGCACCGCTTGGCTGGGCAGGAAGTAAGGTAGAGGTCAGAGATGCATACCTAAACTGCAGCTTTCAGAGACAGAAGAGGCTCGGAGCCTCAATTAAGGGCCTGGCTCGACTGAGCCAGAAAAACGTGGAAGACGTGTGTTTTGCGATATTTAAAAGTGCACCATGTAAATGCATTGGAAACGTAGGCTTTGAGGCTGAATTATCGTTTCGTTCATGGAGGGCCTGGTAGATGACATGTTAACGTTGGATGGAAATACAGAGGCATTATCATGGCGGACACGGGAAGGGAATTACATGACATACATGGGGCACGGGTGCATGGATAGGGTGCGAGTGGGGGTCACACTGACTACCTAAAAATGTCTATTTCCTCAGTGGGCAGGATTTGTCAGTGGAAGATGGGATAAGATTATTCGTTAATCGTTTTGTGACTAATCTGTTGTCCGAAATATCTGGCCGGCTCCAGGCAGCAGAAAGTACTTGGACCACCTCTACTCCTTCTGTTATTTTAAGAATAGCCCAATATTATGAGCATAGGAAAAACGAGAGCAAATATAAGTCTGACAAGAAGACGAAGGATCTTAAGACTTGAGTTATTACAACAAGTAGCCAGGGGACGGGGAAGAGGAGGAGGAGGGGGTTTTGTCCCAAGAAGGGTGGGAGCTGGACGGGGAGGAGGTCCAGCTGTTGCTTTAGGAGCAAACCAATGTGCTTACTGTAAACAGGAAGGGCATTGGCGAGCTCAGTGTCCCTTCCTCTTAGCGCAGAACGGAGCCATGAGAGGCAGAGGAAGAGGAGGAGTAGATCGGAGTGACATGAGAAGAGAAGAGGTTATACGAGGTGAGCCAGGGGGAAATTGCTTTGATAATCCGAGAGGGAGGCAATACTATAATGAGAATTATGGAGCTGATGGGCCAGAAAGGTATAGCTATGCATAGGACAGCCACGGACAAAGTAGGGGCCAAGTGTCAGTACCCGTCGGTCAGAGAGGGCCTTATATTAAAGGGCAATTAATGGGGACTGTCTAGGATTTTCTAGTAGACAAGGGTGCAATGAATAGTTTGATTGCTCGTTCACTGGTCCCAGGGGCTGCTCTGTCTGGGCAAAATAATATCTTCGTCAGGTTTTCTGGAATACCGGTAGTGAGCCCCATTTCAAGGACTCTCCCACTTACTATAGGCCCAGTTACGGTGGATTCCCCATTTTTGTTTACGTTATATTGTGGGGAACATTTGTTAGGATTGGACCTGTTGAAGAAATTACATGGAAAGATTTATTGTTCTCCCGATGGAGTGTATTTAACTATTCAATCGCCTAATCAGCATACTCGGCAGAGTTTCGCGAAAAATGAACCCCTCTCTCCTGAGTTTGCTGCCATACCCTCTACATTGTGTGCGGCTGGTGATACGGACGTTGGCCTTTTAAATGAATGAATGAATACACACTTATTTAGCACATAGATACCCAAGGGCATCTCAGCACATCTTGTGACACCTAATCATTCTTCATTAATCATGGAAAAAGAAAGGTTTTCAGCTGTTTCCTGAAACAGAGATAGTTAGGTTCAAGACGAATAAGGTCAGGGAGATGGTTCCAAAATGTAGCCGCATGGCGAGGAAAACATCGGCCCCCCATCCGTGCCCGTTTAATCCTCGGGACTGCCAGGAGTTTTTTATTGTTGTTTTATTGTTGTCACAATTAAAAGCAAAAAGTTTAGGGATGAACCTGCCAGAAGGGCCAAGTCCAAAAGCCCTAAGTCCCACTCGGGACTTCGCTGGGAGTATGCCCCCAAAAACAAACATAGGCACTGTTGGACCCGGGGTCACCGGTCCACCTAGGGTAGCTTGGCTCGAGTGGGAAGGCCTAACTTCAAGGCAATTGTGTTATGCTTGCGTCACACTCACTCAGTAACCCTGCACCCCTCCACTTGGAAAATGACACCACACCTTGTTAGAAAATAATATAATGCTTTATAAAAAATTCCTTATATTAGCTTACTCCGTTTGCAATGCATCACTTTAACACATTGAGCATTTCCACATATGATTACCTGCATCAATAAGAGCACAACATCGCATTTAGTTAAAGAACCTTTCCCCCAGAGGAAATGAGTTCAGCAAATCCACTTAATACTCTAATTTTCAGGCAGTTACTTTGCAGTTTAAATAAAACAAGCAGCAAGAAAACAAAATGCATCTATTCAGGGAAGCAAGATTGTGCATTACTTCTGTAAGGAAACAATATGGCATATCTCTTTTAGTAAGGTTGGAATATGCATTAATGTAGCAGGAGCCAGAATTATATACTCCCAGTAAAACAAGAACGTGCATTAATTTCAGTCAGTAAACATGCACTTGATCTGGTAACCTGCAATGCCCTGGCTTCTGATTAGCTATAGTGTTGAACCAGCAGCAGTTCTATGGATGGCAGATCCCTGGATCCAGTAGAGTAGTTTTATCAGTTTAAGCTCCCTTGGCTCACATTACATCTATTACCAAGGATCAGGAAAGTAGGCCTGACACTTGGCCCAGTGGAGATTTCTCAGAGTTTGTGTCCCGCACCAGCGCCCAAATCCCTGCTTACTTGCGGGCTTGAAGTTATTATTGGCAGTTTTAGCCGTCACAAGCAGCTTGAGGAACTTACACCTTCACAGGCAGTCTTCTGATAAAGCGTCCGCTCCCTCGCAGGCAAGGCCGGCCTACACACTGGGCCTGCGCTGGGGAGAGGACACTTCCACTACAATGCCCAGACGAGATTGCCGTTGCTCAGCCACCTCTACAGGCAGCCACTCCTCTCCTCCGAACGGCTGCGCTTCCTCCCAGAGAAGTCAAGCCCTCCACTGGGCCTGCGTGGGAGAGAAGTGTCTTCAATGCGGCGCCGCCCACTCAGGAAAGCCGTCAAGCCCGCCACTTGGCCTGCGCGAAGGGAAGGATGCCTCAATGCAGCGCCGCCCCCTCAACGAAGATCTCCTCAGTGAGGGGCAGCTGTACAGGCGTCGGATCGATTAACGGTTCCTCACCCTAGGAGGGAGTTGCGTTGCCCATAGGAGGGCACACCTAATCTCACTGCCCCACCAAAGCCTCACAGGGCCCCCAGCCTGATGTCGCAGATCACGCGACCTCCACGCCACAACGGGGCCCCAGCAAAATCGTCCAAAAGGGGGGGGGGGGTCAGCGGTGGAGTCTCTTCTCAGCGCTCCTCAGCACAAGTAAGTTGGGCAGGCACACGCAGTCTACATCCCCGCAGGAGCGGTGTCGCTAGAGAGGAGGGAGGGGGCAGTTCTCACAGACCCTTCTTGATACTCGTAGGTATCCAGTGCCCTCAGGACAGCTCTCACCCCCACAGGTCAAAGGGGCAGTACTTTTTAATCAGCACAAGCCCCAACAGTTGCTCTGGGACAATCCAGTGAAAGTGACAGCCTCTTCCTTTTGTGTGGAGACACCAGGGCAATGTTCATCTACTTAATACCTAGGCAGGGCAAGGCCTACCTTATATAGCCTAGGCCCAGGTCACTATAATGGGCCGGAAGGTTCTAGATCCCTCTAATGCTAACCTATGGGCCAAGCTCCGAGGTAAAACTTTGTCAGTTGGCAGGCCACCGTTTTGTGAGGGTACCTACTCTTCCTCCATTTTACGAGAGCACCTGCGCCGCATTACTAAATAGTAATAATGAGGCACCCAGAGACCTATGGTCAATACCAAAAAAAAAAATGTAGTGCACAAAAATTCAGAGGGTCAAAAAGGGGAGAAAAATTAGGAGGGACCACCCAAAGGACTGACAGGTCTAACAGGCACCACTGTGGGGGGCCACACCTCGGGGAACTTCTGAAGATACTTGCCCCCCAAAGTGTTGTGGCAGCCCACTGCTAGACGGGGCTGCTTAAGAATGCAGGGGTCGCACAGGGCCTCCAACGGGCACCACCAATAGTCCCCTCTGAGCACCCCCCAGCGGACTACTCAGGGAGGTGGGTGCTCCTTCCGTGATGCGGGACTCGGTAATGCGGGGACTCTCTGCCCAGTTCCCTTGCTGTGTGTAGATGCGACGAGGCTGCCCACGGGACTCCCTCTGCCCGGTCCGCCCTCCTGGGACCAGGACCGCACTGGCACGCCTGCAAGCCTGGCCGCAGCTTCCTCCAAGCCGGGGGGGAAGCAGTAATTGAGCCTGCGAGGATCCTCGCCTTCTCTTTGCCGGCCTTCCTCCTTTGAGGGGCTTCCTCTGCTTCCTTGAAGCCCCACCCATGGGAGACATCGCCAGGTTTGCCTTCTGGGTTGCGCTGCTTCCTGGGTGCACGTGAGGAAGCCCTCGAGGTCAGGCCAATCCCTGCGTGGCCCCAGGATGACGCGGCGGGAACCCTGACAGCCGGGGACCAATCCAAGCGCGTCTAGGAGGCGGGCCCAGCACTCTGCCCGGAAGCCCCCGGGGCCGGCGGCAGTGAAGTCAGTAAAACCACGGGGTAGGCTCCTGTTGAAAGGTACACAATTGCGGGGTAGGCACCCACTTAAAGATAGGGTCCCTGGCGATTCAGCAGGTAGCGGGGTGGCACCCGATTAAAGTTATAAACGATACCCAAAGTCGCAGGGTGGGCACCTGCGCTGAATTAAAGCAAAAAATGGGGGATCCCCATGCCGAGGAATCCGTCTGGTTGCAGCTTTGCGCTGTGGCCACCAGTACTCTGAGACAAAAGTGGAGAGCACTCAGAACTGGGACGATGTAGCACTCTTTAGAAAAACGACAAACCAAGCGCCACTTAAAATAAAGGAACAATCGCTCCCAGCCCTCGAAAGGAAGTTTCAGTGCTCCTCTGGAGGAGAAATAAAGCGCTGCCCAGGCGCTTTTAGGGACACAAGTTTACAAGTCCAAAGGAAGTCCAGCTAGGTCCTTAGGCAGGCAGGGGGCAAAGGCTGGGCCCAGGGGCCAGCACACAGGGCCCTCCAGGCAGGAAGGCAGTCCCCAGTTGTGGTCCCCCTCGTCCAGCAGCAGCAGGCCCCCTTAAATTAGGATCAGGAGAAGAACAACTTATAAGGGGTCACAGCCCCTTTTTATACACAGAAACCCTTTGTCTGTAGGGTGGTGGGGGAACGAGTTGCAGCTGGTTTTGAGCACTCCGATGTGTTCAGCCCCTCTCCCCATTCACTGGCCAGGCTAGGGTCATCAGTCACACCACAGGGAGCGGAGCCAGCATTGTGTGGGGAAAGCCCAGCCCTATTCAGGTCCCAGGTGCACACCTCCCTCACATCACTCATGCAGATCTCTCCACTCACCACCGGGGCAGACCCATCCTGACTTCCTGGAGCCAGGCTCACCAGCCAGCTCCAGCCAATCACAAGCCATGCAGCCAATTCACATACATTACACAGACATGCCAACTTCTAGAAGTGGCACATCCACAGTAGACAACGCCGCACACATCATCGCGCAGCATTTAATCACACGAGCCCACACATATCAAACTCGCATCTGCACTCCCAATGCATCAGGAACTACCAGGGACACATACATTCCACATGCATTCCTATGGGAGGGCAGGCCACCCTCACTACACGCACGCACTTTACCCTGGGACACAGTGGTCAAGTGCGCAGAAGCCAAAAATCACTAACACCAGGTCACAATTAAAAGAAAAACGTTTAGAGGTGAACCTGCCAGAAGGGCCAAGTCCAACACACAGCATTCATCCTTGTGCACTGCCAGCTCTGCACCCACACAGCACAACATTCAACCTTGTGCACTGCAAGCTCTGCATCCACACAGCACAGCATTCATCCTTGTGCACTGCCAGCTCTGCACCCACACAGCACAGCATTCAACCTTGTGCACTGCCAGCTCTACATCCACACAGCACAGCATTCATCCTTGTGCACTGCCAGCTCTGCACCCACACAGCACAGCATTTAACCTTGTGCACTGCAAGCTCTGCACCCACACAGCACAGCATTCAACCTTGTGCACTGCAAGCTCTGCATGCACACAGCACATCATTTAACCTTGTGCACTGCAAGCTCTGCATGCACACAGCACAGCATTCATCCTTGTGCACTGCCAGCTCTGCATCCACACAGCACAGCATTCATCCTTGTGCACTGCCAGCTCTGCACCCACACAGCACAGCATTCAACCGTGTGCACTGCCAGCTCTGCATCCACACAGCACAGCATTCATCCTTGTGCACTGCCAGCTCTGCACCCACACAGCACAACATTCAACCTTGTGCACTGCCAGCTCTGCATCAACACAGCACAGCATTCATCCTTGTGCACTGCCAGCTCTGCACCCACACAGCACAGCATTTAACCTTGTGCACTGCAAGCTCTGCACCCACACAGCACAGCATTCAACCTTGTGCACTGCAAGCTCTGCATGCACACAGCACAGCATTTAACCTTGTGCACTGCAAGCTCTGCATGCACACAGCACAGCATTCATCCTTGTACACTGCCATCTCTGCACCCACACAGCACAGCATTCAACCTTGTGCACTGCAAGCTCTGCATCCACACAGCACAGCATTCAACCTTGTTCACTGCCATCTCTGCATGCACACAGCACAGCATTCAACCTTGTTCACTGCCATCTCTGCACCCACACACCACAGCATTCAACCTTGTGCACTGCAAGCTCTATATCCACACAACACAGCATTCATCGTTGTGCACTGCCAGCTCTGCACACGCACAGCACAGCATTCATTGTTTTGCACTGACAGCTCTGCAAACGCACAGCACAGCATTCGACCTTGCAGTCACGGCCCGCATTGATCACTCTACAGTATGCCACTATTGCAGCTTGAAGTAATTTCAACCATTGCCCCATGTTAAACTATGGGAAGGGCAGATCGCATAGGTAGTGAAAACAGATGGGTATTCCTCACTACCTAGGCAGGGAACACACGTGTACCTGCCTGCCTTTCACCTACCTCTTGCTCCACTACTAGTGCTTACCCTAAGGGTGCTCTAGTAGTAGAGAAAGGTACCCTCAGGATTGGTCACTGGTTAAGAAAGGCCAACCTGAGCATAAGTGGAACTGAGCAGACAGACCTGCAATGGCAGGCTTGACATTCAAAAACTACAAGGGTGTGAGTGTGCACCCTCAGGCACGCAATGGCAGGCTTGACACATTTAAAAACCACATGGGTGTGCGTGTGCAACCACAGGGACGCAATGGGAGGCTTGACATGTTGAAAAACATCAGGTAAGCAGCAACTCCAAACATGTGTAGGGAGGGCGTGCACACTTTCACACTGCATGGACAGTGGGAAAGTGCCCAGAGCCCTGATGCTACAAACACAATCAGCAAAACCCGGGAGGAAAAAGCTAAAAGTTTAGTGTTAGAATTGGGGGTCTCTTGTTGGCACAGATAAGTACTTGTGACAAACAGGGACCCTCTCCTCTTGTCAGGGCAAGGGACTCACTCCTTAGAATAACCCCTGCTCACCCTCTACGTTGCGTGGCACGAGCAGACAAGGCTAATCTTCAGAGCGTTCAATGGTTAAGCATTTATGACAGTATACAGCAATCAAATGACCCACCACGAATGGACACCAGTCTTAGGATTTATAAAAATAAGTATACAATAGATATATATAGTATACTTATTTTTATAAATCCTAAGATTCGGTGTGTAACTCGGCTCAGGGATGAGCAGAGACACACGGGCAGGGTGGCAGCAGCACGGGGAACGGATCAGGGTGCGGTGCGGCATAACTTTGGAGCGTACCAACCTTAGAATAAAGCACTCACTAGTCTTTGGTCTAGGAATGAAGACATGTGAAAACAATGTAATTTGTGACTGTCTACGTTAAAGTTAAAAAAAATGTCCCTTTTTCCAGGGAAGGTTGTCTTGCTGCACTTTTTTGGCACAACTGATGAAGGCTGTTTTTTTAACACGCACCATTTTTCTCCACACAGACAGAAGATGGACTTCTAACAACAAGATCAAGTTGAAACCAGGTGAGAGCTCGGCTCGACCACAAGAAATGTCTTCAATTAATCGTCAGCACTAACCACTTTTCCATTATCAGTTAAACGTTTAGTTTTATTATGACTTCATTTTAATAAATGTGTTTACTTTTAATAAAGCTTTTAAACTTAAATACAATCTGTGTATTTTGGTCCAGACTAGAGTGACTGAGCGAAAGGTTTTGCAATTTTTGCAAGCATGAGTCCAGATAGAACACTTCAAAAGACATTATGGACAATCCCAGAGGACTGCACTAAGTTGATAGAGCTATTGCTGACTAGAATCATGGGAGTTTCGCCAACCGTGCAATCTTAGTTAGCTACACAGACAGACTAATAAGAATAATCTAGTAATACCACAGGGAGTCATAGTAGAGGCAGGATAAGAATTTAGATACAGTCTACAAGAAGAGCAAAGACAATTTTGAAAAAAGTCAAATGAGGAACGCTAGGAAAAATAGGTACTAGTCTAAAATGAAAACTTACTGGGGCCAGCAGAGGAGCCCTCGCCTGCCCGATCCTGGCCTTGTTGAACAGCATCCGCCGCCTGCTGCTCCTGTGTCCTCCTCTCGCCCCTGGGGGGAGCTGACGTACAACATGAAAGAAAGAACAGAAAACATGGATGATTGTTGCTTGTCAATGTCAACCAAATCAAACATTTCAAAAGAACAATAACAAAATATTTCTGCGAAATTATATTGATTAGGGTTAGTTTTCATTTATTTGCGGACCTGTGACTTCGAAAGTCACGTAACTCACTAAACAAAGTACTGAAACGTTCACCTAGGACTGGCAGGCAGCAGTCCGCAGGCAAGACGCAAAGTGACAGACAAACTCCATTGTGATTTCAGTCAGATCAGTGACAACACTAACAGTTGCCTGCTACATTACCAGTCATTTAAATAGTCAAACTATCAATCCACCGGCACTATTTATCTTATTGTCAGGGGTACAAAGGAAGGGGCAGATTTAAGCCCCTTGCGGCTCTTTTGCGCCGTTCTTGCGTGACTTTTGTGACGCAGCAGCTAAACAAAAAAGGGCGCCATGGTGCGGCGTATAATATTATAACAACCTGACGCATTTGGGAGATGCATCCCGTTATAAAGCCCTGCGCCATCAGGGGGCGTTCTGGCGCAAGGGAGGGCATTCCTGCGCTGGAACACATCCTAATAGTGGCTGAGGGAAATCTACAAAATTTCAATCAGTCACCTTTAGGACAATGATGCGTCACACAAACCCTGCACCTGCTTGAAGCAGACGTACGGCTTGACCCAGCATTGGGGAGATAGGGTACCCCAGAGCATTGCTGGAGCTGCGCCATCGTTGCGACGCAACTCCAGCAGTAAAGCTTCGGTGACGTTTTGGGCCCATGGTGCGCCGCATTGCAAATACGGCGCACCATGTTTGGTGGTGGTAGCGGGCCGCACAATTAATGGCGCATCCCTGCTACTTTGCAGGGATGCGACGGTAATTGCAATTCTGCCCCTTAGGGGCATACTTACTTACGCGTTCTGGCGCATCTCCAGAGATGCACCAGATCAAATGCGTCACGCAAAACTACCCTTGCGACACGGCAGATGGGCCTCATTTACAATGCGGCGCGCCCTGGCGCAAGGGTAGGCACTTGCGTGACGCATCTCGTCACGTAAGAGCGGCGCATCGCTGGAGTCACGTCGCCAACGCAATGCAACTCCAGTAATGCTCAGGGCCACCCAATACTTAACATGCTGTGTCAGTCCTTTCGCCTGCTTCGAGCAGACATAAGGAATTGAATTGACGTAGCAGCGTCGCAGAAGTGCCTGCGTTAAATCTTGTAGATTTCACGCAGGCAATTTTGCGAGGCGCACAGCCGCCGGACCGCCCACCCTGCGTACTAGGAACGCACCCCATTGTGGTGCAGGCCCGTGGCTTTATAACGTGATGCATCTCCCTAGATGCGTCATGTCGTAAATGACTCGCAGGGATGCGGCACGTTTACGCCGCTGTTGCGTCACGCAAGGCAACGTAAACGTGGCGCAAGGGGCTTGTAAATGTAATCTGCCCCCTAGTGTCTAGCATTACGCAGTTCTGTAAAGTACACTCATACATAATAGTTACTCAGGCCAATGAGACCACGAAATAGAAAACAAATAAGCATAGTAGCAACGCCACTGAGAAGGAGAGCAGTGCACCTGAAATGCACAGAAGATTTTGAAATATAATTTAACTACAATGTAATCGTCATCAGCGGCATTATTGGCTTGCTCCATGTAAAAAACAAATATTTGCAATACAACAACACAGAGCAGGAGAAAACATCATAGTAGTGAGTGATTAAATGGCTACTACTACTCACCAAGCCCGGGGATCTCCAAGCCGAGCTGGTCCAGCAGGTCGCGCTCGCGGTCCAGGAGGTCCGTCCAGCGATGGGTGACCTGGCTGTAGGTGCGCTGGACCCCGTAGAGGTGGGATATGGCCCAGCACACCTTCTCCCACCGCTTCCGGCGCTCCCGCATGTTGTAGCCGCCGGCCGCGATCCTGCCGCCTCCCGCGATGGTCCTGGGCAGGCGGCGCTGGACGAAGTAGACCAGCGCGCCCACTTCCTCCGGGCTGAATATCTCCCGTCGCGTCACCTGCTCCCCTCTCAATCTCCCGCATGCTGTCCTGGCACTGGGTCCAGCACTACTCCCCGCCGCCGCTGCGGCCCTCAAGTGCCTGGGCAGCTTCACGGCGCCTGGCTTGACCATGGTCTGGGCAGGTAAGGTAGGAAGAAGTAGAAAATTAAGAAAGAATAGGATAGGGAAGAAGAAAAGAAAAGAGTTTAAAAAAGTAGTTTAAAAGTAAAGAAAAATAGCAGAAAAGACAAAAATATACAGCTAGGAAAAGAGAGGGATAGATAAGAAGCAAAATCGTAAAAAAAAAACTGAAAACAAGCAAAGGATTGCAAAGATACCAAGAGGATTAAACACCATGCCCAGACACAGGAAATGAATGAAAAACAAGATGGCCGGCGCCCGTTCACGAGCGCGAAAGTAAGTTCGCGCGAGATTTTCCTCGCGATCTCGTGCGAACCTCTAGATTTCCCGCGCGATCTCGTGCGAACCTCTACTCGCAATGCGCTTACTGTGCGAGATTATACATAGCGGGCGGAAACGGAAATACGTCACGCAAACAAAATGGCCGCGCCCGTACTCGACCTTGGGGTAAATTCGCGTGTTGCGCTGCAAGCGGCTCGCGAATACTGCAAAAAAACTCGCGAAACAACAAGCCGCAAAAAAATAAAATGGAAATTCGCACGAATTGGCGGCTTCCGCGGTCGGTTTCGCACGACGCCCCGCCCCGCGAATAGCGCGAAAAAACCGAAAAACGATTTCAGCAAAAGCAAAAGCAATGAGCAGGTGCAAAAGGTCAACCTCATGATTTGTAACGATTCTCTGTAGTGCTTCCTGAGGGGGCCCTCCAGAATTCGGTTGCCTGCTTGCAACTATTGTGTGACCCTGCTCTGACCTTAACTGTATGCCACAAAGGTCCTGATTTACAGCTAAAGGAGCAGACAAGCAGGTGCCAGGCTGGAACTTGAAATTCTTTAAGTGACACATTAATTAGCCCCTAATTCATTATTGTCAGTTGGGGCAGGGCAGGTGTTGTTAATAAACTAACCCCAAATTAATTCATGTCAGTTCAAGCAGGGCAGGTGGGCTTGCTTTTCCCCCCCCATCTTCTACAGTGATGATGAACCAGAGGGTGGCATTGATGTAACAGAGGGTGGCATGGGTCAAAGAGAGGGTGCCAGTGGTGAAACAGAGGGTGCTGGGAGGCTGTGATGATGAACCAGACGTAGAAACAACATAGTCGCGACCGTTGCGAGCCGACAAGTAAGTTCGCAATTGCGAACTAGTACCAAATCCTCGCGAACCGGTAGAAACACTTGCGAACACAAATCGCGGATTTTGCGGATTGCCAATTCGCAAATCCGCAAAATTCGCGAACGCGAGATTCGCAAAATTCGCCCATGCTTACCAATGACAACACATGGCCTGCAAAGAGAAACACAGTACAGACCCAGCTACAGACAAATGACAACACACGGCCTGCAAAGAGAAACACAGTACAGACCCAGCTACAGACCAATGACAACACATGGCCTGCAAAGAGAAACACAGTACAGACCCAGCTACAGACCAATGACAACACATGGCCTGTACACTTCAACTCTACAGACCCAGCTACAGACCAATGACAACACAAGGTCGCAAAGAGAAACACAGTACAGACCCAGCTACAGACCAATGACAACACATGGCCTGCATAGAGAAACACAGTACAGACCCAGCTACAGACCAATGACGACACATGGCCTGCAAAGAGAAACACAGTACAGACCCAGCTACAAACCAATGACAACACATGGCCTGTAAACTTCAACTCTACAGACCCAGCTACAGACCAATGACAACATATGGCCTGCAAAGTGAAACACAGTACAGACCCAGATACAGACCAATGACAACACATGGCCTGTACACTTCAACTCTACAGACCCAGCTACAGACCAATGACAACACATGGCCTGTACACTTCAACTCTACAGACCCAGCTACAGACCAATGACATGACATGGCCTGTACACTTCAACTCTACAGACCCAGCTACAGACCAATGACAACACATGGCCTGCAAAGAGAAACACAGTACAGACCCAGTTACAGACCAATGACAACACATGGCCTGTACACTTCAACTCTATAGACCCAGCTACAGACCAATGACAACACATGGCGTGCAAAGAGAAACACAGTACAGACCCAGCTACAGACCAATGACAACACATGGCCTGTACACTTCAACTCTACAGACCCAGCTACAGACCAATGACAACACATGGCCTGTACACTTAAACTCTACAGACCCAGCTACAGACCAATGACAACACATGGCCTGTACACTTCAACTTTACAGACCCAGCTACAGACCAATGACAACACATGGCCTGCAAAGAGAAACACAGTACAGACCCAGCTACATACCAATGACAACACATGGCCTGCAAAGAGAAACACAGTACACACCCAGCTACAGACCAATGACGACACATGGCCTGCAAAGAGAAACACAGTACAGACCCAGCTGCAGACCAATGACAACACATGGCCTGCAAAGAGAAACACAGTACAGACCCAGCTACAGACCAATGACAACACATGGCCTGCAAAGAGAAAGACAGTACAGACCCAGCTACAGACCAATGACAACACATGGCCTGTACACTTCAACTCTACAGACCCAGCTACAGACCAATGACAACACATGGCCTGCACACTTCAACTCTACAGACCCAGCTACAGACCAATGACAACACATGGCCTGTTCACTTCAACTCTACAGACCCAGCTACAGACCAATGACAACACATGGCCTGTACACTTAAACTCTACAGACCCAGCTACAGACCAATGACAACACATGGCCTGTACACTTCAACTTTACAGACCCAGCTACAGACCAATGACAACACATGGCCTGCAAAGAGAAACACAGTACAGACCCAGCTACATACCAATGACAACACATGGCCTGCAAAGAGAAACACAGTACACACCCAGCTACAGACCAATGACGACACATGGCCTGCAAAGAGAAACACAGTACAGACCCAGCTGCAGACCAATGACAACACATGGCCTGCAAAGAGAAACACAGTACGGACCCAGCTACAGACCAATGACAACACATGGCCTGCAAAGAGAAACACAGTACAGACCCAGCTACAGACCAATGACAACACATGGCCTGTACACTTCAACTCTACAGACCCAGCTACAGACCAATGACAACACATGGCCTGCACACTTCAACTCTACAGACCCAGCTACAGACCAATGACAACACATTGCCTGTTCACTTCAACTCTACAGACCCAGCTACAGACCAATGACAACACATGGCCTGTACACTTCAACTCTACAGACCCAGCTACAGACCAATGACAACTCATGGCCTGCAAAGAGAAACACAGTACAGACCCAGCTACAGACCAATGACAACACATGGCCTGTACACTTCAACTCTACAGACCCAGCTACAGACCAATGACAACACATGGCCTGTACACTTCAACTCTACAGACCCAGCTACAGACCAATGACAACACATGGCCTGCAAAGAGAAACACAGTACAGACCCAGCTACAGACCAATGACAACACATGGCCTGCAAAGAGAAACACAGTACACACCCAGCTACAGACCAATGACAACACTTGGCCTGCAAAGAGAAACACAGTACAGACCCAGCTACAGACAAATGACACCACATGGCCTGCAAAGAGAAACACAGTACAGACCCAGCTACAGACCAATGACAACACATGGCCTCTACACTTCAACTCTACAGACCCAGCTACAGACCAATGACAACACATGGCCTGTACACTTCAAATCTACAGACCCAGCTACAGACCAATTACAACACATGGCCTGCAAAGAGAAACACAGTACAGACCCAGCTACAGACCAATGACAACACATGGCCTGCAAAGAGAAACACAGTAGAGACCCAGCTACAGACAAATGACAACACATGGCCTGTACACTTCAACTCAACAGACCCAGCTACAGACCAATGACAACACATGGCCTACAAAGAGAAACACAGTACAGACCCAGCTACAGACCAATGACAACACATGGCCTGTACACTTCAACTCTACAGACTCAGGTACAGACCAATGACAACACATGGCCTGTACACTTCAACTCTACAGACCCAGCTACAGACCAATGACAACACATGGCCTGCAAAGAGAAACACAGTACAGACCCAGCTACAGACCAATGACAACACATGGCCTGTACACTTCAACTCTACAGACCCAGCTACAGACCAATGACAACACATGGCCTGTACACTTCAACTCTACAGACCCAGCTACAGACCAATGACAACACATGGCCTGCAAAGAGAAACACAGTACAGACCCAGCTACAGACCAATGACAACACATGGCCTGTACACTTCAACTCTACAGACCCAGCTACAGACCAATGACAACACATGGCCTGCAAAGAGAAGCACAGTACAGACCCAGCTACAGACCAATGACAACACATGGCCTGTACACTTCAACTCTACAGACCCAGCTACAGACCAATGACAACTCATGGCCTGCAAAGAGAAACACAGTACAGACCCAGCTACAGACCAATGACAACACATGGCCTGTACACTTCAACTCTACAGACCCAGCTACAGACCAATGACAACACATGGCCTGTACACTTAAACTCTACAGACCCAGCTACAGACCAATGACAACACATGGCCTGTACACTTCAACTTTACAGACCCAGCTACAGACCAATGACAACACATGGCCTGCAAAGAGAAACACAGTACAGACCCAGCTACATACCAATGACAACACATGGCCTGCAAAGAGAAACACAGTACACACCCAACTACAGACCAATGACGACACATGGCCTGCAAAGAGAAACACAGTACAGACCCAGCTGCAGACCAATGACAACACATGGCCTGCAAAGAGAAACACAGTACAGACCCAGCTACAGACCAATGACAACACATGGCCTGCAAAGAGAAAGACAGTACAGACCCAGCTACAGACCAATGACAACACATGGCCTGTACACTTCAACTCTACAGACCCAGCTACAGACCAATGACAACACATGGCCTGCACACTTCAACTCTACAGACCCAGCTACAGACCAATGACAACACATGGCCTGTTCACTTCAACTCTACAGACCCAGCTACAGACCAATGACAACACATGGCCTGTACACTTAAACTCTACAGACCCAGCTACAGACCAATGACAACACATGGCCTGTACACTTCAACTTTACAGACCCAGCTACAGACCAATGACAACACATGGCCTGCAAAGAGAAACACAGTACAGACCCAGCTACATACCAATGACAACACATGGCCTGCAAAGAGAAACACAGTACACACCCAGCTACAGACCAATGACGACACATGGCCTGCAAAGAGAAACACAGTACAGACCCAGCTGCAGACCAATGACAACACATGGCCTGCAAAGAGAAACACAGTACGAACCCAGCTACAGACCAATGACAACACATGGCCTGCAAAGAGAAACACAGTACAGACCCAGCTACAGACCAATGACAACACATGGCCTGTACACTTCAACTCTACAGACCCAGCTACAGACCAATGACAACACATGGCCTGCACACTTCAACTCTACAGACCCAGCTACAGACCAATGACAACACATTGCCTGTTCACTTCAACTCTACAGACCCAGCTACAGACCAATGACAACACATGGCCTGTACACTTCAACTCTACAGACCCAGCTACAGACCAATGACAACTCATGGCCTGCAAAGAGAAACACAGTACAGACCCAGCTACAGACCAATGACAACACATGGCCTGTACACTTCAACTCTACAGACCCAGCTACAGACCAATGACAACACATGGCCTGTACACTTCAACTCTACAGACCCAGCTACAGACCAATGACAACACATGGCCTGCAAAGAGAAACACAGTACAGACCCAGCTACAGACCAATGACAACACATGGCCTGCAAAGAGAAACACAGTACACACCCAGCTACAGACCAATGACAACACTTGGCCTGCAAAGAGAAACACAGTACAGACCCAGCTACAGACAAATGACACCACATGGCCTGCAAAGAGAAACACAGTACAGACCCAGCTACAGACCAATGACAACACATGGCCTCTACACTTCAACTCTACAGACCCAGCTACAGACCAATGACAACACATGGCCTGTACACTTCAAATCTACAGACCCAGCTACAGACCAATTACAACACATGGCCTGCAAAGAGAAACACAGTACAGACCCAGCTACAGACCAATGACAACACATGGCCTGCAAAGAGAAACACAGTACAGACCCAGCTACAGACAAATGACAACACATGGCCTGTACACTTCAACTCAACAGACCCAGCTACAGACCAATGACAACACATGGCCTACAAAGAGAAACACAGTACAGACCCAGCTACAGACCAATGACAACACATGGCCTGTACACTTCAACTCTACAGACTCAGGTACAGACCAATGACAACACATGGCCTGTACACTTCAACTCTACAGACCCAGCTACAGACCAATGACAACACATGGCCTGCAAAGAGAAACACAGTACAGACCCAGCTACAGACCAATGACAACACATGGCCTGTACACTTCAACTCTACAGACCCAGCTACAGACCAATGACAACACATGGCCTGTACACTTCAACTCTACAGACCCAGCTACAGACCAATGACAACACATGGCCTGCAAAGAGAAACACAGTACAGACCCAGCTACAGACCAATGACAACACATGGCCTGTACACTTCAACTCTACAGACCCAGCTACAGACCAATGACAACACATGGCCTGCAAAGAGAAGCACAGTACAGACCCAGCTACAGACCAATGACAACACATGGCCTGAACACTTCAACTCTACAGACCCAGCTACAGACCAATGACAACACATGGCCTGCAAAGAGAAACACAGTACAGACCCAGCTACAGACCAATGACAACACATGGCCTGCAAAGAGAAACACAGTACAGACCCAGCTACAGACCAATGACAACACATGGCCTGTACACTTCAACTCTACAGACCCAGCTACAGACCAATGACAACACATGGCCTGCAAAGAGAAACACAGTACAGACCCAGATACAGACCAATGACAACACATGGCCTATACACTTCAACTCTACAGACCCAGCTACAGATCAATGACAACACATGGCCTGTACACTTCAACTCTACAGACCCAGCTACAGACCAATGACAACACATGGCCTGTACACTTCAACTCTACAGACCCAGCTACAGACCAATGACAACACATGGCCTGTACACTTCAACTCTACAGACCCAGCTACAGACCAATGACAACTCATGGCCTGCAAAGAGAAACACAGTACAGACCCAGCTACAGACCAATGACAACACATGGCCTGTACACTTCAACTCTACAGACCCAGCTACAGACCAATGACAACACATGGCCTGTACACTTCAACTCTACAGACCCAGCTACAGACCAATGACAACACATGGCCTGCAAAGAGAAACACAGTACAGACCCAGCTACAGACCAATGACAACACATGGCCTGCAAAGAGAAACACAGTACACACCCAGCTACAGACCAATGACAACACTTGGCCTGCAAAGAGAAACACAGTACAGACCCAGCTACAGACAAATGACACCACATGGCCTGCAAAGAGAAACACAGTACAGACCCAGCTACAGACCAATGACAACACATGGCCTCTACACTTCAACTCTACAGACCCAGCTACAGACCAATGACAACACATGGCCTGTACACTTCAAATCTACAGACCCAGCTACAGACCAATTACAACACATGGCCTGCAAAGAGAAACACAGTACAGACCCAGCTACAGACCAATGACAACACATGGCCTGCAAAGAGAAACACAGTACAGACCCAGCTACAGACAAATGACAACACATGGCCTGTACACTTCAACTCAACAGACCCAGCTACAGACCAATGACAACACATGGCCTACAAAGAGAAACACAGTACAGACCCAGCTACAGACCAATGACAAAACATGGCCTGTACACTTCAACTCTACAGACTCAGGTACAGACCAATGACAACACATGGCCTGTACACTTCAACTCTACAGACCCAGCTACAGACCAATGACAACACATGGCCTGCAAAGAGAAACACAGTACAGACCCAGCTACAGACCAATGACAACACATGGCCTGTACACTTCAACTCTACAGACCAATGACAACACATGGCCTGTACACTTCAACTCTACAGACTCAGGTACAGACCAATGACAACACATGGCCTGTACACTTCAACTCTACAGACCCAGCTACAGACCAATGACAACACATGGCCTGCAAAGAGAAACACAGTACAGACCCAGCTACAGACCAATGACAACACATGGCCTGTACACTTCAACTCTACAGACCCAGCTACAGACCAATGACAACACATGGCCTGTACACTTCAACTCTACAGACCCAGCTACAGACCAATGACAACACATGGCCTGCAAAGAGAAACACAGTACAGACCCAGCTACAGACCAATGACAACACATGGCCTGTACACTTCAACTCTACAGACCCAGCTACAGACCAATGACAACACATGGCCTGCAAAGAGAAGCACAGTACAGACCCAGCTACAGACCAATGACAACACATGGCCTGTACACTTCAACTCTACAGACCCAGCTACAGACCAATGACAACTCATGGCCTGCAAAGAGAAACACAGTACAGACCCAGCTACAGACCAATGACAACACATGGCCTGTACACTTCAACTCTACAGACCCAGCTACAGACCAATGACAACACATGGCCAGTACACTTAAACTCTACAGACCCAGCTACAGACCAATGACAACACATGGCCTGTACACTTCAACTTTACAGACCCAGCTACAGACCAATGACAACACATGGCCTGCAAAGAGAAACACAGTACAGACCCAGCTACATACCAATGACAACACATGGCCTGCAAAGAGAAACACAGTACACACCCAACTACAGACCAATGACGACACATGGCCTGCAAAGAGAAACACAGTACAGACCCAGCTGCAGACCAATGACAACACATGGCCTGCAAAGAGAAACACAGTACAGACCCAGCTACAGACCAATGACAACACATGGCCTGCAAAGAGAAAGACAGTACAGACCCAGCTACAGACCAATGACAACACATGGCCTGTACACTTCAACTCTACAGACCCAGCTACAGACCAATGACAACACATGGCCTGCACACTTCAACTCTACAGACCCAGCTACAGACCAATGACAACACATGGCCTGTTCACTTCAACTCTACAGACCCAGCTACAGACCAATGACAACACATGGCCTGTACACTTAAACTCTACAGACCCAGCTACAGACCAATGACAACACATGGCCTGTACACTTCAACTTTACAGACCCAGCTACAGACCAATGACAACACATGGCCTGCAAAGAGAAACACAGTACAGACCCAGCTACATACCAATGACAACACATGGCCTGCAAAGAGAAACACAGTACACACCCAGCTACAGACCAATGACGACACATGGCCTGCAAAGAGAAACACAGTACAGACCCAGCTGCAGACCAATGACAACACATGGCCTGCAAAGAGAAACACAGTACGAACCCAGCTACAGACCAATGACAACACATGGCCTGCAAAGAGAAACACAGTACAGACCCAGCTACAGACCAATGACAACACATGGCCTGTACACTTCAACTCTACAGACCCAGCTACAGACCAATGACAACACATGGCCTGCACACTTCAACTCTACAGACCCAGCTACAGACCAATGACAACACATTGCCTGTTCACTTCAACTCTACAGACCCAGCTACAGACCAATGACAACACATGGCCTGTACACTTCAACTCTACAGACCCAGCTACAGACCAATGACAACTCATGGCCTGCAAAGAGAAACACAGTACAGACCCAGCTACAGACCAATGACAACACATGGCCTGTACACTTCAACTCTACAGACCCAGCTACAGACCAATGACAACACATGGCCTGTACACTTCAACTCTACAGACCCAGCTACAGACCAATGACAACACATGGCCTGCAAAGAGAAACACAGTACAGACCCAGCTACAGACCAATGACAACACATGGCCTGCAAAGAGAAACACAGTACACACCCAGCTACAGACCAATGACAACACTTGGCCTGCAAAGAGAAACACAGTACAGACCCAGCTACAGACAAATGACACCACATGGCCTGCAAAGAGAAACACAGTACAGACCCAGCTACAGACCAATGACAACACATGGCCTCTACACTTCAACTCTACAGACCCAGCTACAGACCAATGACAACACATGGCCTGTACACTTCAAATCTACAGACCCAGCTACAGACCAATTACAACACATGGCCTGCAAAGAGAAACACAGTACAGACCCAGCTACAGACCAATGACAACACATGGCCTGCAAAGAGAAACACAGTACAGACCCAGCTACAGACAAATGACAACACATGGCCTGTACACTTCAACTCAACAGACCCAGCTACAGACCAATGACAACACATGGCCTACAAAGAGAAACACAGTACAGACCCAGCTACAGACCAATGACAACACATGGCCTGTACACTTCAACTCTACAGACTCAGGTACAGACCAATGACAACACATGGCCTGTACACTTCAACTCTACAGACCCAGCTACAGACCAATGACAACACATGGCCTGCAAAGAGAAACACAGTACAGACCCAGCTACAGACCAATGACAACACATGGCCTGTACACTTCAACTCTACAGACCCAGCTACAGACCAATGACAACACATGGCCTGTACACTTCAACTCTACAGACCCAGCTACAGACCAATGACAACACATGGCCTGCAAAGAGAAACACAGTACAGACCCAGCTACAGACCAATGACAACACATGGCCTGTACACTTCAACTCTACAGACCCAGCTACAGACCAATGACAACACATGGCCTGCAAAGAGAAGCACAGTACAGACCCAGCTACAGACCAATGACAACACATGGCCTGAACACTTCAACTCTACAGACCCAGCTACAGACCAATGACAACACATGGCCTGCAAAGAGAAACACAGTACAGACCCAGCTACAGACCAATGACAACACATGGCCTGCAAAGAGAAACACAGTACAGACCCAGCTACAGACCAATGACAACACATGGCCTGTACACTTCAACTCTACAGACCCAGCTACAGACCAATGACAACACATGGCCTGCAAAGAGAAACACAGTACAGACCCAGATACAGACCAATGACAACACATGGCCTATACACTTCAACTCTACAGACCCAGCTACAGATCAATGACAACACATGGCCTGTACACTTCAACTCTACAGACCCAGCTACAGACCAATGACAACACATGGCCTGTACACTTCAACTCTACAGACCCAGCTACAGACCAATGACAACACATGGCCTGTACACTTCAACTCTACAGACCCAGCTACAGACCAATGACAACTCATGGCCTGCAAAGAGAAACACAGTACAGACCCAGCTACAGACCAATGACAACACATGGCCTGTACACTTCAACTCTACAGACCCAGCTACAGACCAATGACAACACATGGCCTGTACACTTCAACTCTACAGACCCAGCTACAGACCAATGACAACACATGGCCTGCAAAGAGAAACACAGTACAGACCCAGCTACAGACCAATGACAACACATGGCCTGCAAAGAGAAACACAGTACACACCCAGCTACAGACCAATGACAACACTTGGCCTGCAAAGAGAAACACAGTACAGACCCAGCTACAGACAAATGACACCACATGGCCTGCAAAGAGAAACACAGTACAGACCCAGCTACAGACCAATGACAACACATGGCCTCTACACTTCAACTCTACAGACCCAGCTACAGACCAATGACAACACATGGCCTGTACACTTCAAATCTACAGACCCAGCTACAGACCAATTACAACACATGGCCTGCAAAGAGAAACACAGTACAGACCCAGCTACAGACCAATGACAACACATGGCCTGCAAAGAGAAACACAGTACAGACCCAGCTACAGACAAATGACAACACATGGCCTGTACACTTCAACTCAACAGACCCAGCTACAGACCAATGACAACACATGGCCTACAAAGAGAAACACAGTACAGACCCAGCTACAGACCAATGACAAAACATGGCCTGTACACTTCAACTCTACAGACTCAGGTACAGACCAATGACAACACATGGCCTGTACACTTCAACTCTACAGACCCAGCTACAGACCAATGACAACACATGGCCTGCAAAGAGAAACACAGTACAGACCCAGCTACAGACCAATGACAACACATGGCCTGTACACTTCAACTCTACAGACCAATGACAACACATGGCCTGTACACTTCAACTCTACAGACCCAGCTACAGACCAATGACAACACATGGCCTGCAAAGAGAAACACAGTACAGACCCAGCTACAGACCAATGACAACACATGGCCTGTACACTTCAACTCTACAGACCCAGCTACAGACCAATGACAACACATGGCCTGCAAAGAGAAGCACAGTACAGACCCAGCTACAGACCAATGACAACACATGGCCTGTACACTTCAACTCTACAGACCCAGCTACAGACCAATGACAACACATGGCCTGCAAAGAGAAACACAGTACAGACCCAGCTACAGACCAATGACAACACATGGCCTGCAAAGAGAAACACAGTACAGACCCAGCTACAGACCAATGACAACACATGGCCTGTACACTTCAACTCTACAGACCCAGCTACAGACCAATGACAACACATGGCCTGTACACTTCAACTCTACCGACCCAGCTACAGACCAATGACAACACATGGCCTGTACACTTCAACTCTACAGACCCAGCTACAGACCAATGACAACACATGGCCTGTACACTTCAACTCTACAGACCCAGCTACAGACCAATGACAACACATGGCCTGCAAACAGAAACACAGTACAGACCCAGCTATTGACCAATGACAACACATGGCCTGCACAGAGAAACACAGTACAGACCCAGCTACAGACCAATGACATGACATGGCCTGTACACTTCAACTCTACAGACCCAGCTACAGACCAATGACGACACATGGCCTGCAAGGAGAAACACAGTACAGACCCAGCTACAAACCAATGACAACACATGGCCTGTACACTTCAACTCTACAGACCCAGCTACAGACCAATGACAACATATGGCCTTCAAAGTGAAACACAGTACAGACCCAGATACAGACCAATGACAACACATGGCCTGTACACTTCAACTCTACAGACCCAGCTACAGACCAATGACATGACATGGCCTGTACACTTCAACTCTACAGACCCAGCTGCAGACCAATGACAACACATGGCCTGCAAAGAGAAACACAGTACAGACCCAGCTACAGACCAATGACAACACATGGCCTGTACACTTCAACTCTACAGACCCAGCTACAGACCAATGACAACACATGGCCTGCAAAGAGAAACACAGTACAGACCCAGCTACAGACCAATGACAACACATGGCCTGTACACTTCAACTCTACAGACCCAGCTACAGACCAATGACAACACATGGCCTGCAAAGAGAAACACAGTACAGACCCAGATACAGACCAATGACAACACATGGCCTATACACTTCAACTCTACAGACCCAGCTACAGATCAATGACAACACATGGCCTGTACACTTCAACTCTACAGACCCAGCTACAGACCAATGACATGACATGGCCTGTACACTTCAACTCTACAGACCCAGCTACAGACCAATGACAACACATGGCCTGCAAAGAGAAACACAGTACAGACCTAGCTACAGACCAATTACAAAACATGGCCTGTACACTTCAACTCTACCGACCCAGCTACAGACCAATGACAACACATGGCCTGCAAAGAGAAACACAGTACAGACCCAGCTACAGACCAATGACAACACATGGCCTGCAAAGAGAAACACAGTACAGACCCAGCTACAGACCAATGACAATACATGGCCTGTACACTTCAACTCTACAGACCCAGCTACAGACCAATGACAACACATGGCCTGTACACTTCAACTCTACAGAACCAGCTACAGACCAATGACAACTCATGGCCTGCAAAGAGAAACACAGTACAGACCCAGCTACAGACCAATGACAACACATAACCTGTACACTTCAACTCTACAGACCCAGCTACAGACCAATGACAACACATGGCCTGTACACTTCAACTCTACAGACCCAGCTACAGACCAATGACAACACATGGCCTGCAAAGAGAAACACAGTACAGACCCAGCTACAGACCAATGACAACACATGGCCTGCAAAGAGAAACACAGTACACACCCAGCTACAGACCAATGACAACACTTGGCCTGCAAAGAGAAACACATTACAGACCCCGCTACAGACAAATGACACCACATGGCCTGCAAAGAGAAACACAGTACAGTCCCAGCTGCAAGCCAATGACAACACATGGCCTGTACACTTCAACTCTACAGACCCAGCTACAGACCAATGACAACACATGGCCCGTACACTTCAAATCTACAGACCCAGCTACATACCAATTACAACACATGGCCTGCAAAGAGAAACACAGTACAGACCCAGCTACAGACCAATGACAACACATGGCCTGCAAAGAGAAACACAGTACAGACCCAGCTACAGACAAATGACAACACATGGCCTGTACACTTCAACTCAACAGACCCAGCTACAGACCAATGACAACACATGGCCTGCAAAGAGAAACACAGTACAGACCCAGCTACAGACCAATGACAACACATGGCCTGTACACTTCAACTCTACAGACTCAGGTACAGACCAATGACAACACATGGCCTGTACACTTCAACTTTACAGACCCAGCTACAGACCAATGAAAACACATGGCCTGCAAAGAGAAACACAGTACAGACCCAGCTACAGACCAATGACAACACATGGCCTGTACACTTCAACTCTACAGACCCAGCTACAGACCAATGACAACACATGGCCTGTACACTTCAACTCTACAGACCCAGCTACAGACCAATGACAACACATGGCCTGCAAAGAGAAACACAGTACAGACCCAGCTACAGACCAATGACAACACATGGCCTGTACACTTCAACTCTACAGACCCAGCTACAGACCAATGACAACACATGGCCTGCAAAGAGAAGCACAGTACAGACCCAGCTACAGACCAATGACAACACATGGCCTGTACACTTCAACTCTACAGACCCAGCTACAGACCAATGACAACTCATGGCCTGCAAAGAGAAACGCAGTACAGACCCAGCTACAAACCAATGACAACACATGGCCTGTACACTTCAACTCTACAGACCCAGCTACAGACCAATGACAACATATGGCCTGCAAAGTGAAACACAGTACAGACCCAGCTACAGACCAATGACAACACATGGCCTGTACACTTCAACTCTACAGACCCAGCTACAGACCAATGACAACACATGGCCTGCAAACAGAAACACAGTACAGACCCAGCTACAGACCAATGACAACACAGGGCCTGCAAACAGAAACACAGTACAGACCCAGCTACAGACCAATGACAACACATGGCCTGCATAGAGAAACACAGTACAGACCCAGCTACAGACCAATGACAACACATGGCCTGCAAAGAGAAACACAGTACAGACCCAGCTACAGACCAATGAAAACACATGGCCTGTACACTTCAAATCTACAGACCCAGCTACAGACCAATTACAACAGATGGCCTGCAAAGAGAAACACAGTACAGACCCAGCTACAGACCAATGACAACACATGGCCTGCAAAGAGAAACACAGTACAGACCCAGCTACAGACCAATGACAACACATGGCCTGCAAACAGAAACACAGTACAGACCCAGCTACGGACCAATGACAACACATGGCCTGTACACTTCAACTCTACAGACCCAGCTACAGACCAATGACAACACATGGCCTGCAAAGAGAAACATAGTACAGACCCAGCTACAGACCAATGACAACACATGGCCTGTACACTTCAACTCTACAGACCCAGCTACAGACCAATGACAACACATGGCCTGCAAAGAGAAACACAGTACAGACCCAGCTACAGACCAATGACAACACATGGCCTGCAAAGAGAAACACAGTACAGACCCAGCTACAGACCAATGACAACACATGGCCTGTACACTTCAACTCTACAGACCCAGCTACAGACCAATGACAACACATGGCCTGTACACTTCAACTCTACCGACCCAGCTACAGACCAATGACAACACATGGCCTGTACACTTCAACTCTACAGACCCAGCTACAGACCAATGACAACACATGGCCTGTACACTTCAACTCTACAGACCCAGCTACAGACCAATGACAACACATGGCCTGCAAACAGAAACACAGTACAGACCCAGCTATTGACCAATGACAACACATGGCCTGCACAGAGAAACACAGTACAGACCCAGCTACAGACCAATGACATGACATGGCCTGTACACTTCAACTCTACAGACCCAGCTACAGACCAATGACGACACATGGCCTGCAAGGAGAAACACAGTACAGACCCAGCTACAAACTAATGACAACACATGGCCTGTACACTTCAACTCTACAGACCCAGCTACAGACCAATGACAACATATGGCCTTCAAAGTGAAACACAGTACAGACCCAGATACAGACCAATGACAACACATGGCCTGTACACTTCAACTCTACAGACCCAGCTACAGACCAATGACATGACATGGCCTGTACACTTCAACTCTACAGACCCAGCTGCAGACCAATGACAACACATGGCCTGCAAAGAGAAACACAGTACAGACCCAGCTACAGACCAATGACAACACATGGCCTGTACACTTCAACTCTACAGACCCAGCTACAGACCAATGACAACACATGGCCTGCAAAGAGAAACACAGTACAGACCCAGATACAGACCAATGACAACACATGGCCTATACACTTCAACTCTACAGACCCAGCTACAGATCAATGACAACACATGGCCTGTACACTTCAACTCTACAGACCCAGCTACAGACCAATGACATGACATGGCCTGTACACTTCAACTCTACAGACCCAGCTACAGACCAATGACAACACATGGCCTGCAAAGAGAAACACAGTACAGACCTAGCTACAGACCAATTACAAAACATGGCCTGTACACTTCAACTCTACCGACCCAGCTACAGACCAATGACAACACATGGCCTGCAAAGAGAAACACAGTACAGACCCAGCTACAGACCAATGACAACACATGGCCTGCAAAGAGAAACACAGTACAGACCCAGCTACAGACCAATGACAACACATGGCCTGTACACTTCAACTCTACAGACCCAGCTACAGACCAATGACAACACATGGCCTGTACACTTCAACTCTACAGAACCAGCTACAGACCAATGACAACTCATGGCCTGCAAAGAGAAACACAGTACAGACCCAGCTACAGACCAATGACAACACATAACCTGTACACTTCAACTCTACAGACCCAGCTACAGACCAATGACAACACATGGCCTGTACACTTCAACTCTACAGACCCAGCTACAGACCAATGACAACACATGGCCTGCAAAGAGAAACACAGTACAGACCCAGCTACAGACCAATGACAACACATGGCCTGCAAAGAGAAACACAGTACACACCCAGCTACAGACCAATGACAACACTTGGCCTGCAAAGAGAAACACATTACAGACCCCGCTACAGACAAATGACACCACATGGCCTGCAAAGAGAAACACAGTACAGACCCAGCTGCAAGCCAATGACAACACATGGCCTGTACACTTCAACTCTACAGACCCAGCTACAGACCAATGACAACACATGGCCCGTACACTTCAAATCTACAGACCCAGCTACATACCAATTACAACACATGGCCTGCAAAGAGAAACACAGTACAGACCCAGCTACAGACCAATGACAACACATGGCCTGCAAAGAGAAACACAGTACAGACCCAGCTACAGACAAATGACAACACATGGCCTGTACACTTCAACTCAACAGACCCAGCTACAGACCAATGACAACACATGGCCTGCAAAGAGAAACACAGTACAGACCCAGCTACAGACCAATGACAACACATGGCCTGTACACTTCAACTCTACAGACTCAGGTACAGACCAATGACAACACATGGCCTGTACACTTCAACTCTACAGACCCAGCTACAGACCAATGAAAACACATGGCCTGCAAAGAGAAACACAGTACAGACCCAGCTACAGACCAATGACAACACATGGCCTGTACACTTCAACTCTACAGACCCAGCTACAGACCAATGACAACACATGGCCTGTACACTTCAACTCTACAGACCCAGCTACAGACCAATGACAACACATGGCCTGCAAAGAGAAACACAGTACAGACCCAGCTACAGACCAATGACAACACATGGCCTGTACACTTCAACTCTACAGACCCAGCTACAGACCAATGACAACACATGGCCTGCAAAGAGAAGCACAGTACAGACCCAGCTACAGACCAATGACAACACATGGCCTGTACACTTCAACTCTACAGACCCAGCTACAGACCAATGACAACTCATGGCCTGCAAAGAGAAACACAGTACAGACCCAGCTACAAACCAATGACAACACATGGCCTGTACACTTCAACTCTACAGACCCAGCTACAGACCAATGACAACATATGGCCTGCAAAGTGAAACACAGTACAGACCCAGCTACAGACCAATGACAACACATGGCCTGTACACTTCAACTCTACAGACCCAGCTACAGACCAATGACAACACATGGCCTGCAAACAGAAACACAGTACAGACCCAGCTACAGACCAATGACAACACAGGGCCTGCAAACAGAAACACAGTACAGACCCAGCTACAGACCAATGACAACACATGGCCTGCATAGAGAAACACAGTACAGACCCAGCTACAGACCAATGACAACACATGGCCTGCAAAGAGAAACACAGTACAGACCCAGCTACAGACCAATGACAACACATGGCCTGTACACTTCAAATCTACAGACCCAGCTACAGACCAATTACAACAGATGGCCTGCAAAGAGAAACACAGTACAGACCCAGCTACAGACCAATGACAACACATGGCCTGCAAAGAGAAACACAGTACAGACCCAGCTACAGACCAATGACAACACATGGCCTGCAAACAGAAACACAGTACAGACCCAGCTACGGACCAATGACAACACATGGCCTGTACACTTCAACTCTACAGACCCAGCTACAGACCAATGACAACACATGGCCTGCAAAGAGAAACACAGTACAGACCCAGCTACAGACCAATGACAACACATGGCCTGTACACTTCAACTCTACAGACCCAGCTACAGACCAATGACAACACATGGCCTGTACACTTCAACTCTACAGACCCAGCTACAGACTAATGACAACACATGGCCTCTACACTTCAACTCTACAGACCCGCCTACAGACCAATGACAACACATGGCCTGTAAAGAGAAACACAGTACAGACCCAGCTACAGACCAATGACAACACATGGCCTGTACACTCAACTCTACAGACCCAGCTACAGACCAATGACAACACATGGCCTGAAAACAGAAACACAGTACAGACCCAGCTACAGACTAATAACAACACATGGCCTGCAAACGAAAATACAGTACAGACCCAGCTGCAGACCAATGACAACACATGGCCTGCAAACAGAAACACAGTACAGACCCAGCTACAGGCCAATGACAACACATGGACTGTACACTTCAACTCTACAGACCCAGCTACAGACCAATGACAACACATGGCCTGTACACTTCAACTCTACAGACCCAGCTACAGACCAATGACAACACATGGCCTGTACACTTAAACTCTACAGACCCAGCTACAGACCAATGACAACACACGGCCTGCAAAGAGAAACACAGTACAGACCCAGCTACAGACCAATGACAACACATGGCCTGTACACTTCAACTCTACAGACCCAGCTACAGACCAATGACAACACATGGCCTGCAAAGAGAAGCACAGTACAGACCCAGCTACAGACCAATGACAACACATGGCCTGTACACTTCAACTCTACAGACCCAGCTACAGACCAATGACAACACATGGCCTGCAAAGAGAAACACAGTACAGACCCAGCTACAGACCAATGACAACACATGGCCTGCAAAGAGAAACACAGTACAGACCCAGCTACAGACCAATGACAACACATGGCCTGTACACTTCAACTCTACAGACCCAGCTACAGACCAATGACAACACATGGCCTGCAAAGAGAAACACAGTACAGACCCAGATACAGACCAATGACAACACATGGCCTATACACTTCAACTCTACAGACCCAGCTACAGATCAATGACAACACATGGCCTGTACACTTCAACTCTACAGACCCAGCTACAGACCAATGACAACACATGGCCTGTACACTTCAACTCTACAGACCCAGCTACAGACCAATGACAACACATGGCCTGTACACTTCAACTCTACAGACCCAGCTACAGACCAATGACAACTCATGGCCTGCAAAGAGAAACACAGTACAGACCCAGCTACAGACCAATGACAACACATGGCCTGTACACTTCAACTCTACAGACCCAGCTACAGACCAATGACAACACATGGCCTGTACACTTCAACTCTACAGACCCAGCTACAGACCAATGACAACACATGACCTGCAAAGAGAAACACAGTACAGACCCAGCTACAGACCAATGACAACACATGGCCTGCAAAGAGAAACACAGTACACACCCAGCTACAGACCAATGACAACACTTGGCCTGCAAAGAGAAACACAGTACAGACCCAGCTACAGACAAATGACACCACATGGCCTGCAAAGAGAAACACAGTACAGACCCAGCTACAGACCAATGACAACACATGGCCTCTACACTTCAACTCTACAGACCCAGCTACAGACCAATGACAACACATGGCCTGTACACTTCAAATCTACAGACCCAGCTACAGACCAATTACAACACATGGCCTGCAAAGAGAAACACAGTACAGACCCAGCTACAGACCAATGACAACACATGGCCTGCAAAGAGAAACACAGTACAGACCCAGCTACAGACAAATGACAACACATGGCCTGTACACTTCAACTCAACAGACCCAGCTACAGACCAATGACAACACATGGCCTACAAAGAGAAACACAGTACAGACCCAGCTACAGACCAATGACAAAACATGGCCTGTACACTTCAACTCTACAGACTCAGGTACAGACCAATGACAACACATGGCCTGTACACTTCAACTCTACAGACCCAGCTACAGACCAATGACAACACATGGCCTGCAAAGAGAAACACAGTACAGACCCAGCTACAGACCAATGACAACACATGGCCTGTACACTTCAACTCTACAGACCAATGACAACACATGGCCTGTACACTTCAACTCTACAGACCCAGCTACAGACCAATGACAACACATGGCCTGCAAAGAGAAACACAGTACAGACCCAGCTACAGACCAATGACAACACATGGCCTGTACACTTCAACTCTACAGACCCAGCTACAGACCAATGACAACACATGGCTTGCAAAGAGAAGCACAGTACAGACCCAGCTACAGACCAATGACAACACATGGCCTGTACACTTCAACTCTACAGACCCAGCTACAGACCAATGACAACACATGGCCTGCAAAGAGAAACACAGTACAGACCCAGCTACAGACCAATGACAACACATGGCCTGCAAAGAGAAACACAGTACAGACCAATGACAACACATGGCCTGTACACTTCAACTCTACAGACCCAGCTACAGACCAATGACATGACATGGCCTGTACACTTCAACTCTACAGACTCAGCTACAGACCAATGACAACACATGGCCTGCAAAGAGAAACACAGTACAGACCCAGCTACAGACCAATGACAACACATGGCCTGTACACTTCAACTCTACAGACCCAGCTACAGACCAATGACAACACATGGCCTGCAAAGAGAAACACAGTACAGACCCAGATACAGACCAATGACAACACATGGCCTATACACTTCAACTCTACAGACCCAGCTACAGATCAATGACAACACATGGCCTGTACACTTCAACTCTACAGACCCAGCTACAGACCAATGACAACACATGGCCTGTACACTTCAACTCTACAGACCCAGCTACAGACCAATGACAACACATGGCCTGTACACTTCAACTCTACAGACCCAGCTACAGACCAATGACAACTCATGGCCTGCAAAGAGAAACACAGTACAGACCCAGCTACAGACCAATGACAACACATGGCCTGTACACTTCAACTCTACAGACCCAGCTACAGACCAATGACAACACATGGCCTGTACACTTCAACTCTACAGACCCAGCTACAGACCAATGACAACACATGACCTGCAAAGAGAAACACAGTACAGACCCAGCTACAGACCAATGACAACACATGGCCTGCAAAGAGAAACACAGTACACACCCAGCTACAGACCAATGACAACACTTGGCCTGCAAAGAGAAACACAGTACAGACCCAGCTACAGACAAATGACACCACATGGCCTGCAAAGAGAAACACAGTACAGACCCAGCTACAGACCAATGACAACACATGGCCTCTACACTTCAACTCTACAGACCCAGCTACAGACCAATGACAACACATGGCCTGTACACTTCAAATCTACAGACCCAGCTACAGACCAATTACAACACATGGCCTGCAAAGAGAAACACAGTACAGACCCAGCTACAGACCAATGACAACACATGGCCTGCAAAGAGAAACACAGTACAGACCCAGCTACAGACAAATGACAACACATGGCCTGTACACTTCAACTCAACAGACCCAGCTACAGACCAATGACAACACATGGCCTACAAAGAGAAACACAGTACAGACCCAGCTACAGACCAATGACAAAACATGGCCTGTACACTTCAACTCTACAGACTCAGGTACAGACCAATGACAACACATGGCCTGTACACTTCAACTCTACAGACCCAGCTACAGACCAATGACAACACATGGCCTGCAAAGAGAAACACAGTACAGACCCAGCTACAGACCCATGACAACACATGGCCTGTACACTTCAACTCTACAGACCAATGACAACACATGGCCTGTACACTTCAACTCTACAGACCCAGCTACAGACCAATGACAACACATGGCCTGCAAAGAGAAACACAGTACAGACCCAGCTACAGACCAATGACAACACATGGCCTGTACACTTCAACTCTACAGACCCAGCTACAGACCAATGACAACACATGGCTTGCAAAGAGAAGCACAGTACAGACCCAGCTACAGACCAATGACAACACATGGCCTGTACACTTCAACTCTACAGACCCAGCTACAGACCAATGACAACACATGGCCTGCAAAGAGAAACACAGTACAGACCCAGCTACAGACCAATGACAACACATGGCCTGCAAAGAGAAACACAGTACAGACCCAGCTACAGACCAATGACAACACATGGCCTGTACACTTCAACTCTACAGACCCAGCTACAGACCAATGACAACACATGGCCTGTACACTTCAACTCTACCGACCCAGCTACAGACCAATGACAACACATGGCCTGTACACTTCAACTCTACAGACCCAGCTACAGACCAATGACAACACATGGCCTGTACACTTCAACTCTACAGACCCAGCTACAGACCAATGACAACACATGGCCTGCAAACAGAAACACAGTACAGACCCAGCTATAGACCAATGACAACACATGGCCTGCACAGAGAAACACAGTACAGACCCAGCTACAGACCAATGACATGACATGGCCTGTACACTTCAACTCTACAGACCCAGCTACAGACCAATGACGACACATGGCCTGCAAGGAGAAACACAGTACAGACCCAGCTACAAACCAATGACAACACATGGCCTGTACACTTCAACTCTACAGACCCAGCTACAGACCAATGACAACATATGGCCTGCAAAGTGAAACACAGTACAGACCCAGATACAGACCAATGACAACACATGGCCTGTACACTTCAACTCTACAGACCCAGCTACAGACCAATGACATGACATGGCCTGTACACTTCAACTCTACAGACCCAGCTGCAGACCAATGACAACACATGGCCTGCAAAGAGAAACACAGTACAGACCCAGCTACAGACCAATGACAACACATGGCCTGTACACTTCAACTCTACAGACCCAGCTACAGACCAATGACAACACATGGCCTGCAAAGAGAAACACAGTACAGACCCAGCTACAGACCAATGACAACACATGGCCTGTACACTTCAACTCTACAGACCCAGCTACAGACCAATGACAACACATGGCCTGCAAAGAGAAACACAGTACAGACCCAGATACAGACCAATGACAACACATGGCCTATACACTTCAACTCTACAGACCCAGCTACAGATCAATGACAACACATGGCCTGTACACTTCAACTCTACAGACCCAGCTACAGACCAATGACATGACATGGCCTGTACACTTCAACTCTACAGACCCAGCTACAGACCAATGACAACACATGGCCTGCAAAGAGAAACACAGTACAGACCTAGCTACAGACCAATGACAAAACATGGCCTGTACACTTCAACTCTACCGACCCAGCTACAGACCAATGACAACACATGGCCTGCAAAGAGAAACACAGTACAGACCCAGCTACAGACCAATGACAACACATGGCCTGCAAAGAGAAACACAGTACAGACCCAGCTACAGACCAATGACAACACATGGCCTGTACACTTCAACTCTACAGACCCAGCTACAGACCAATGACAACACATGTCCTGTACACTTCAACTCTACAGAACCAGCTACAGACCAATGACAACTCATGGCCTGCAAAGAGAAACACAGTACAGACCCAGCTACAGACCAATGACAACACATAACCTGTACACTTCAACTCTACAGACCCAGCTACAGACCAATGACAACACATGGCCTGTACACTTCAACTCTACAGACCCAGCTACAGACCAATGACAACACATGGCCTGCAAAGAGAAACACAGTACAGACCCAGCTACAGACCAATGACAACACATGGCCTGCAAAGAGAAACACAGTACACACCCAGCTACAGACCAATGACAACACTTGGCCTGCAAAGAGAAACACAGTACAGACCCAGCTACAGACAAATGACACCACATGGCCTGCAAAGAGAAACACAGTACAGACCCAGCTGCAAGCCAATGACAACACATGGCCTGTACACTTCAACTCTACAGACCCAGCTACAGACCAATGACAACACATGGCCCGTACACTTCAAATCTACAGACCCAGCTACATACCAATTACAACACATGGCCTGCAAAGAGAAACACAGTACAGACCCAGCTACAGACCAATGACAACACATGGCCTGCAAAGAGAAACACAGTACAGACCCAGCTACAGACCAATGACAACACATGGCCTGTACACTTCAACTCTACAGACCCAGCTACAGACCAATGACAACACATGGCCTGTACACTTCAACTCTACAGACCCAGCTACAGACCAATGACAACACATGACCTGCAAAGAGAAACACAGTACAGACCCAGCTACAGACCAATGACAACACATGGCCTGCAAAGAGAAACACAGTACACACCCAGCTACAGACCAATGACAACACTTGGCCTGCAAAGAGAAACACAGTACAGACCCAGCTGCAAGCCAATGACAACACATGGCCTGTACACTTCAACTCAACAGACCCAGCTACAGACCAATGACAACACATGGCCTGCAAAGAGAAACACAGTACAGACCCAGCTACAGACCAATGACAACACATGGCCTGTACACTTCAACTCTACAGACTCAGGTACAGACCAATGACAACACATGGCCTGTACACTTCAACTCTACAGACCCAGCTACAGACCAATGAAAACACATGGCCTGCAAAGAGAAACACAGTACAGACCCAGCTACAGACCAATGACAACACATGGCCTGTACACTTCAACTCTACAGACCCAGCTACAAACCAATGACAACACATGGCCTGTACACTTCAACTCTACAGACCCAGCTATAGACCAATGACAACACATGGCCTGCAAAGAGAAACACAGTACAGACCCAGCTACAGACCAATGACAACACATGGCCTGTACACTTCAACTCTACAGACCCAGCTACAGACCAATGACAACACATGGCCTGCAAAGAGAAGCACAGTACAGACCCAGCTACAGACCAATGACAACACATGGCCTGTACACTTCAACTCTACAGACCCAGCTACAGACCAATGACAACACATGGCCTGTACACTTCAACTCTACAGACCCAGCTACAGACCAATGACAACACATGGCCTGCAAACAGAAACACAGTACAGACCCAGCTACAGACCAATGACAACACAGGGCCTGCAAACAGAAACACAGTACAGACCCAGCTACAGACCAATGACAACACATGGCCTGCATAGAGAAACACAGTACAGACCCAGCTACAGACCAATGACAACACATGGCCTGCAAAGAGAAACACAGTACAGACCCAGCTACAGACCAATGACAACACATGGCCTGTACACTTCAAATCTACAGACCCAGCTACAGACCAATTACAACACATGGCCTGCAAAGAGAAACACAGTACAGACCCAGCTACAGACCAATGACAACACATGGCCTGCAAAGAGAAACACAGTACAGACCCAGCTACAGACCAATGACAACACATGGCCTGCAAACAGAAACACAGTACAGACCCAGCTACGGACCAATGACAACACATGGCCTGTACACTTCAACTCTACAGACCCAGCTACAGACCAATGACAACACATGGCCTGCAAAGAGAAACACAGTACAGACCCAGCTACAGACCAATGACAACACATGGCCTGTACACTTCAACTCTACAGACCCAGCTACAGACCAATGACAACACATGGCCTGTACACTTCAACTCTACAGACCCAGCTACAGACTAATGACAACACATGGCCTCTACACTTCAACTCTACAGACCCGCCTACAGACCAATGACAACACATGGCCTGTAAAGAGAAACACAGTACAGACCCAGCTACAGACCAATGACAACACATGGCCTGTACACTCAACTCTACAGACCCAGCTACAGACCAATGACAACACATGGCCTGCACACTTCAACTCTACAGACCCAGCTACAGACCAATGACAACACATGGCCTGCAAAGAGAAACACAGTACAGACCCAGCTACAGACCAATGACAACACATGGCCTGTACACTTCAACTCTACAGACCCAGCTACAGACCAATGACAACACATGGCCTGCAAAGAGAAACACAGTACAGACCCAGCTACAGACCAATGACAACACATGGCCTGTACACTTCAACTCTACAGACCCAGCTACAGACCAATGACAACACAAGGCCTGCAAACAGAAACACAGTACAGACCCAGCTACAGACCAATGACAACACATGGCCTGCATAGAGAAACACAGTACAGACCCAGCTACAGACCAATGACGACACATGGCCTGCAAAGAGAAACACAGTACAGACCCAGCTACAGACCAATGACAACACATGGCCTGTACACTTCAACTCTACAGACCCAGCTACAGACCAATGACAACACATGGCCTGCAAAGTGAAACACAGTACAGACCCAGATACAGACCAATGACAACACATGGCCTGTACACTTCAACTCTACAGACCCAGCTACAGACCAATGACATGACATGGCCTGTACACTTCAACTCTACAGACCCAGCTACAGACCAATGACAACACATGGCCTGCAAAGAGAAAGACAGTACAGACCCAGCTACAGACCAATGACAACACATGGCCTGCAAAGAGAAACACAGTACAGACCCAGCTACAGACCAATGACAACACATGGCCTATACACTTCAACTCTACAGACCCAGCTACAGATCAATGACAACACATGGCCTGTACACTTCAACTCTACAGACCCAGCTACAGACCAATGACAACACATGGCCTGTACACTTCAACTCTACAGACCCAGCTACAGACCAATGACAACACATGGCCTGCAAACAGAAACACAGTACAGACCCAGCTACAGACCAATGACAACACATGGCCTGCAAACAGAAACACAGGACAGACCCAGCTACAGACCAATGACAACACATGGCCTGCATAGAGAAACACAGTACAGACCCAGCTACAGACCAATGACAACACATGGCCTGTACACTTCAACTCTACAGACCCAGCTACAGACCAATGACAACACATGGCCTGCAAAGAGAAACACAGTACAGACCCAACTACAGACCAATGACAACACATGGCCTGTACACTTCAACTCTACAGACCCAGCTACAGACCAATGACAACACATGGCCTGTACACTTCAACTCTACAGACCCAGCTACAGACCAATGACATGACATGGCCTGTACACTTCAACTCTACAGACCCAGCTACAGACCAATGACAACACATGGCCTGCAAAGAGAAACACAGTACAGACCCAGCTACAGACCAATGACAACATATGGCCTGTACACTTCAACTCTACAGACCCAGCTACAGACCAATGACAACACATGGCCTGCAAAGAGAAACACAGTACAGACCCAGCTACAGACCAATGACAACACATGGCCTGTACACTTCAACTCTACAGACCCAGCTACAGACCAATGACAACACATGGCCTGCAAAGAGAAACACAGTACAGACCCAGCTACAGACCAATGACAACACATGGCCTGTACACTTCAACTCTACAGACCCAGCTACAGACCAATGACAACACATGGCCTGCAAAGAGAAACACAGTACAGACCCAGATACAGACCAATGACAACACATGGCCTATACACTTCAACTCTACAGACCCAGCTACAGATCAATGACAACACATGGCCTGTACACTTCAACTCTACAGACCCAGCTACAGACCAATGACATGACATGGCCTGTACACTTCAACTCTACAGACCCAGCTACAGACCAATGACAACACATGGCCTGCAAAGAGAAACACAGTACAGACCTAGCTACAGACCAATGACAAAACATGGCCTGTACACTTCAACTCTACCGACCCAGCTACAGACCAATGACAACACATGGCCTGCAAAGAGAAACACAGTACAGACCCAGCTACAGACCAATGACAACACATGGCCTGCAAAGAGAAACACAGTACAGACCCAGCTACAGACCAATGACAACACATGGCCTGTACACTTCAACTCTACAGACCCAGCTACAGACCAATGACAACACATGGCCTGTACACTTCAACTCTACAGAACCAGCTACAGACCAATGACAACTCATGGCCTGCAAAGAGAAACACAGTACAGACCCAGCTACAGACCAATGACAACACATAACCTGTACACTTCAACTCTACAGACCCAGCTACAGACCAATGACAACACATGGCCTGTACACTTCAACTCTACAGACCCAGCTACAGACCAATGACAACACATGGCCTGCAAAGAGAAACACAGTACAGACCCAGCTACAGACCAATGACAACACATGGCCTGCAAAGAGAAACACAGTACACACCCAGCTACAGACCAATGACAACACTTGGCCTGCAAAGAGAAACACAGTACAGACCCAGCTACAGACAAATGACACCACATGGCCTGCAAAGAGAAACACAGTACAGACCCAGCTGCAAGCCAATGACAACACATGGCCTGTACACTTCAACTCTACAGACCCAGCTACAGACCAATGACAACACATGGCCCGTACACTTCAAATCTACAGACCCAGCTACATACCAATTACAACACATGGCCTGCAAAGAGAAACACAGTACAGACCCAGCTACAGACCAATGACAACACATGGCCTGCAAAGAGAAACACAGTACAGACCCAGCTACAGACCAATGACAACACATGGCCTGTACACTTCAACTCTACAGACCCAGCTACAGACCAATGACAACACATGGCCTGTACACTTCAACTCTACAGACCCAGCTACAGACCAATGACAACACATGACCTGCAAAGAGAAACACAGTACAGACCCAGCTACAGACCAATGACAACACATGGCCTGCAAAGAGAAACACAGTACACACCCAGCTACAGACCAATGACAACACTTGGCCTGCAAAGAGAAACACAGTACAGACCCAGCTGCAAGCCAATGACAACACATGGCCTGTACACTTCAACTCAACAGACCCAGCTACAGACCAATGTCAACACATGGCCTGCAAAGAGAAACACAGTACAGACCCAGCTACAGACCAATGACAACACATGGCCTGTACACTTCAACTCTACAGACTCAGGTACAGACCAATGACAACACATGGCCTGTACACTTCAACTCTACAGACCCAGCTACAGACCAATGAAAACACATGGCCTGCAAAGAGAAACACAGTACAGACCCAGCTACAGACCAATGACAACACATGGCCTGTACACTTCAACTCTACAGACCCAGCTACAAACCAATGACAACACATGGCCTGTACACTTCAACTCTACAGACCCAGCTATAGACCAATGACAACACATGGCCTGCAAAGAGAAACACAGTACAGACCCAGCTACAGACCAATGACAACACATGGCCTGTACACTTCAACTCTACAGACCCAGCTACAGACCAATGACAACACATGGCCTGCAAAGAGAAGCACAGTACAGACCCAGCTACAGACCAATGACAACACATGGCCTGTACACTTCAACTCTACAGACCCAGCTACAGACCAATGACAACACATGGCCTGTACACTTCAACTCTACAGACCCAGCTACAGACCAATAACAACACATGGCCTGCAAACAGAAACACAGTACAGACCCAGCTACAGACCAATGACAACACAGGGCCTGCAAACAGAAACACAGTACAGACCCAGCTACAGACCAATGACAACACATGGCCTGCATAGAGAAACACAGTACAGACCCAGCTACAGACCAATGACAACACATGGCCTGCAAAGAGAAACACAGTACAGACCCAGCTACAGACCAATGACAACACATGGCCTGTACACTTCAAATCTACAGACCCAGCTACAGACCAATTACAACACATGGCCTGCAAAGAGAAACACAGTACAGACCCAGCTACAGACCAATGACAACACATGGCCTGCAAAGAGAAACACAGTACAGACCCAGCTACAGACCAATGACAACACATGGCCTGCAAACAGAAACACAGTACAGACCCAGCTACGGACCAATGACAACACATGGCCTGTACACTTCAACTCTACAGACCCAGCTACAGACCAATGACAACACATGGCCTGCAAAGAGAAACACAGTACAGACCCAGCTACAGACCAATGACAACACATGGCCTGTACACTTCAACTCTACAGACCCAGCTACAGACCAATGACAACACATGGCCTGTACACTTCAACTCTACAGACCCAGCTACAGACTAATGACAACACATGGCCTCTACACTTCAACTCTACAGACCCGCCTACAGACCAATGACAACACATGGCCTGTAAAGAGAAACACAGTACAGACCCAGCTACAGACCAATGACAACACATGGCCTGTACACTCAACTCTACAGACCCAGCTACAGACCAATGACAACACATGGCCTGCACACTTCAACTCTACAGACCCAGCTACAGACCAATGACAACACATGGCCTGCAAAGAGAAACACAGTACAGACCCAGCTACAGACCAATGACAACACATGGCCTGTACACTTCAACTCTACAGACCCAGCTACAGACCAATGACAACACATGGCCTGCAAAGAGAAACACAGTACAGACCCAGCTACAGACCAATGACAACACATGGCCTGTACACTTCAACTCTACAGACCCAGCTACAGACCAATGACAACACAAGGCCTGCAAACAGAAACACAGTACAGACCCAGCTACAGACCAATGACAACACATGGCCTGCATAGAGAAACACAGTACAGACCCAGCTACAGACCAATGACGACACATGGCCTGCAAAGAGAAACACAGTACAGACCCAGCTACAGACCAATGACAACACATGGCCTGTACACTTCAACTCTACAGACCCAGCTACAGACCAATGACAACACATGGCCTGCAAAGTGAAACACAGTACAGACCCAGATACAGACCAATGACAACACATGGCCTGTACACTTCAACTCTACAGACCCAGCTACAGACCAATGACATGACATGGCCTGTACACTTCAACTCTACAGACCCAGCTACAGACCAATGACAACACATGGCCTGCAAAGAGAAAGACAGTACAGACCCAGCTACAGACCAATGACAACACATGGCCTGCAAAGAGAAACACAGTACAGACCCAGCTACAGACCAATGACAACACATGGCCTATACACTTCAACTCTACAGACCCAGCTACAGATCAATGACAACACATGGCCTGTACACTTCAACTCTACAGACCCAGCTACAGACCAATGACAACACATGGCCTGTACACTTCAACTCTACAGACCCAGCTACAGACCAATGACAACACATGGCCTGCAAACAGAAACACAGTACAGACCCAGCTACAGACCAATGACAACACATGGCCTGCAAACAGAAACACAGGACAGACCCAGCTACAGACCAATGACAACACATGGCCTGCATAGAGAAACACAGTACAGACCCAGCTACAGACCAATGACAACACATGGCCTGTACACTTCAACTCTACAGACCCAGCTACAGACCAATGACAACACATGGCCTGCAAAGAGAAACACAGTACAGACCCAACTACAGACCAATGACAACACATGGCCTGTACACTTCAACTCTACAGACCCAGCTACAGACCAATGACAACACATGGCCTGTACACTTAAACTCTACAGACCCAGCTACAGACCAATGACATGACATGGCCTGTACACTTCAACTCTACAGACCCAGCTACAGACCAATGACAACACATGGCCTGCAAAGAGAAACACAGTACAGACCCAGCTACAGACCAATGACAACATATGGCCTGTACACTTCAACTCTACAGACCCAGCTACAGACCAATGACAACACATGGCCTGCAAAGAGAAACACAGTACAGACCCAGCTACAGACCAATGACAACACATGGCCTGTACACTTCAACTCTACAGACCCAGCTACAGACCAATGACAACACATGGCCTGCAAAGAGAAACACAGTACAGACCCAGCTACAGACCAATGACAACACATGGCCTGTACACTTCAACTCTACAGACCCAGCTACAGACCAATGACAACACATGGCCTGCAAAGAGAAACACAGTACAGACCCAGCTACAGACCAATGACAACACATGGCCTGTACACTTCAACTCTACAGACCCAGCTACAGACCAATGACAGCACATGGCCTGCAAACAGAAACACAGTACAGACCCAGCTACAGACCAATGACAACACATGGCCTGCAAACAGAAACACAGTACAGACCCAGCTACAGACCAATGACAACACATGGCCTATACACTTCAACTCTACAGACCCAACTACAGATCAATGACAACACATGGCCTGTACACTTCAACTCTACAGACCCAGCTACAGACCAATGACAACACATGGCCTGTACACTTCACCTCTACAGATCCAGCTACAGACCAATGACAACACATGGCCTGCAAACAGAAACACAGTACAGACCCAGCTACAGACCAATGACAACACATGGCCTGCAAACAGAAACACAGTACAGACCCAGCTACAGACCAATGACAACACATGGCCTGCATAGAGAAACACAGTACAGACCCAGCTACAGACCAATGACAACACATGGCCTGTACACTTCAACTCTACAGACCCAGCTACAGACCAATGACAACACATGGCCTGCAAAGAGAAACACAGTACAGACCCAGCTACAGACCAATGACAACACATGGCCTGTACACTTCAACTCTACAGACCCAGCTACAGACCAATGACAACACATGGCCTGTACACTTCAACTCTACAGTCCCAGCTACAGACTAATGACAACACATGGCCTCTACACTTCAACTCTACAGACCCGCCTACAGACCAATGACAACACATGGCCTGTAAAGAGAAACACGGTACAGACCCAGCTACAGACCAATGACAACACATGGCCTGTACACTTCAACTCTACAGACCCAGCTACAGACTAATGACAACACATGGCCTGTACACTTCAACTCTACAGACCCAGCTACAGACCAATGACAACACATGACCTGCAAAGAGAAACACAGTACAGACCCAGCTACAGACTAATGACAACACATGGCCTGTACACTTCAACTCTACAGACCCAGTTACAGACCAATGACAACACATGGCCTGCAAAGAGAAACACAGTACAGACCCAGCTACAGACCAATGACAACACATGGCCTGTACACTTCAACTCTACAGACCCAGCTACAGACCAATGACAACACAAGGCCTGCAAAGAGAAACAGAGTACAGACCAAGCTACAGACCAATGACAACACATGGCCTGCAAAGAGAAACACAGTACAGACCCAGCTACAGACCAATGACAAGCCATGGCCTGTACACTTCAGCTCTACAGACCCAACTACAGACCAATGACAACACATGGCCTACAAAGAAAAACACAGTACAGACCCAGCTACAGACCAATGACAACACATGGCCTGTACACTTCAACTCTACAGACCCAGCTACAGACCAATGACAACACATGGCCTGTACACTTCAACTCTACAGGTCCAGCTACAGACCAATGACAACACATGGCCTGCAAAGAGAAACACAGTACAGACCCAGCTACAGACCAATGACAACACATGGCCTGCAAAGAGAAACACAGTACAGACCCAACTACAGACCAATGACAACACATGGCCTGCAAAGAGAAACACAGTACAGACCCAGCTACAGACCAATGACAACACATGGCCTGCAAATAGAAACACAGTACAGACCCAGCTACAGACCAATGACAACACATGGCCTGCAAACAGAAACACAGTACAGACCCAGCTACAGACCAATGACAACACATGGCCTGTACACTGCAACTCTACAGACCCAGCTACAGACCAATGACAGCACATGGCCTGAACACTCCAACTCTACAGACCCAGCTACAGACCAATGACAACACATGGCCTGTACACTTCAACTCTACTGACCCAGCTACAGACCAATGACAACACAAGGCCTGTAAACTTCAACTCTACAGACCCAGCTACAGACCAATGACAACACATGGCCTGCAAACAGAAACACAGTACAGACCCAGCTACAGACCAATGACAACACATGGCCTGTACACATCAACTCTACAGATTCAGCTACAGACCAATGACAACACATTGCCTGAATACGTCAACTCTACAGACTCAGCTACAGACCAATGACAACACATGGCCTGTACACTTCAACTCTACAGACCCAGCTACAGACCAATGACAACACAAGGCCTGTACACTTCAACTCTACAGACCCAGCTACAGACCAATGACAACACATGGCCTGTACACTTCAACTCTACAGACCCAGCTACAGACCAATGACATGACATGGCCTGTACACTTCAACTCTACAGACCCAGCTACAGACCAATGACAACACATGGCCTGCAAAGAGAAAGACAGTACAGACCCAGCTACAGACCAATGACAACACATGGCCTGCAAAGAGAAACACAGTACAGACCCAGCTACAGACCAATGACAACACATGGCCTATACACTTCAACTCTACAGACCCAGCTACAGATCAATGACAACACATGGCCTGTACACTTCAACTCTACAGACCCAGCTACAGACCAATGACAACACATGGCCTGTACACTTCAACTCTACAGACCCAGCTACAGACCAATGACAACACATGGCCTGCAAACAGAAAAACAGTACAGACCCAGCTACAGACCAATGACAACACATGGCCTGCAAACAGAAACACAGGACAGACCCAGCTACAGACCAATGACAACACATGGCCTGCATAGAGAAACACAGTACAGACCCAGCTACAGACCAATGACAACACATGGCCTGTACACTTCAACTCTACAGACCCAGCTACAGACCAATGACAACACATGGCCTGCAAAGAGAAACACAGTACAGACCCAACTACAGACCAATGACAACACATGGCCTGTACACTTCAACTCTACAGACCCAGCTACAGACCAATGACAACACATGGCCTGTACACTTCAACTCTACAGACCCAGCTACAGACCAATGACATTACATGGCCTGTACACTTCAACTCTACAGACCCAGCTACAGACCAATGACAACACATGGCCTGCAAAGAGAAACACAGTACAGACCCAGCTACAGACCAATGACAACACATGGCCTGTACACTTCAACTCTACAGACCCAGCTACAGACCAATGACAACACATGGCCTGCAAAGAGAAACACAGTACAGACCCAGCTACAGACCAATGACAACACATGGCCTGTACACTTCAACTCTACAGACCCAGCTACAGACCAATGACAACACATGGCCTGCAAAGAGAAACACAGTACAGACCCAGCTACAGACCAATGACAACACATGGCCTGTACACTTCAACTCTACAGACCCAGCTACAGACCAATGACAACACATGGCCTGCAAAGAGAAACACAGTACAGACCCAGCTACAGACCAATGACAACACATGGCCTGTACACTTCAACTCTACAGACCCAGCTACAGACCAATGACAGCACATGGCCTGCAAACAGAAACACAGTACAGACCCAGCTACAGACCAATGACAACACATGGCCTGCAAACAGAAACACAGTACAGACCCAGCTACAGACCAATGACAACACATGGCCTATACACTTCAACTCTACAGACCCAACTACAGATCAATGACAACACATGGCCTGTACACTTCAACTCTACAGACCCAGCTACAGACCAATGACAACACATGGCCTGTACACTTCACCTCTACAGATCCAGCTACAGACCAATGGCAACACATGGCCTGCAAACAGAAACACAGTACAGACCCAGCTACAGACCAATGACAACACATGGCCTGCAAACAGAAACACAGTACAGACCCAGCTACAGACCAATGACAACACATGGCCTGCATAGAGAAACACAGTACAGACCCAGCTACAGACCAATGACAACACATGGCCTGTACACTTCAACTCTACAGACCCAGCTACAGACCAATGACAACACATGGCCTGCAAAGAGAAACACAGTACAGACCCAGCTACAGACCAATGACAACACATGGCCTGTACACTTCAACTCTACAGACCCATCTACAGACCAATGACAACACATGGCCTGTACACTTCAACTCTACAGTCCCAGCTACAGACTAATGACAACACATGGCCTCTACACTTCAACTCTACAGACCCGCCTACAGACCAATGACAACACATGGCCTGTAAAGAGAAACACGGTACAGACCCAGCTACAGACCAATGACAACACATGGCCTGTACACTTCAACTCTACAGACCCAGCTACAGACTAATGACAACACATGGCCTGTACACTTCAACTCTACAGACCCAGCTACAGACCAATGACAACACATGACCTGCAAAGAGAAACACAGTACAGACCCAGCTACAGACTAATGACAACACATGGCCTGTACACTTCAACTCTACAGACCCAGTTACAGACCAATGACAACACATGGCCTGCAAAGAGAAACACAGTACAGACCCAGCTACAGACCAATGACAACACATGGCCTGTACACTTCAACTCTACAGACCCAGCTACAGACCAATGACAACACAAGGCCTGCAAAGAGAAACAGAGTACAGACCAAGCTACAGACCAATGACAACACATGGCCTGCAAAGAGAAACACAGTACAGACCCAGCTACAGACCAATGACAAGCCATGGCCTGTACACTTCAGCTCTACAGACCCAACTACAGACCAATGACAACACATGGCCTACAAAGAAAAACACAGTACAGACCCAGCTACAGACCAATGACAACACATGGCCTGTACACTTCAACTCTACAGACCCAGCTACAGACCAATGACAACACATGGCCTGTACACTTCAACTCTACAGGTCCAGCTACAGACCAATGACAACACATGGCCTGCAAAGAGAAACACAGTACAGACCCAGCTACAGACCAATGACAACACATGGCCTGCAAAGAGAAACACAGTACAGACCCAACTACAGACCAATGACAACACATGGCCTGCAAAGAGAAACACAGTACAGACCCAGCTACAGACCAATGACAACACATGGCCTGCAAATAGAAACACAGTACAGACCCAGCTACAGACCAATGACAACACATGGCCTGCAAACAGAAACACAGTACAGACCCAGCTACAGACCAATGACAACACATGGCCTGTACACTGCAACTCTACAGACCCAGCTACAGACCAATGACAGCACATGGCCTGAACACTCCAACTCTACAGACCCAGCTACAGACCAATGACAACACATGGCCTGTACACTTCAACTCTACTGACCCAGCTACAGACCAATGACAACACAAGGCCTGTAAACTTCAACTCTACAGACCCAGCTACAGACCAATGACAACACATGGCCTGCAAACAGAAACACAGTACAGACCCAGCTACAGACCAATGACAACACATGGCCTGTACACATCAACTCTACAGATTCAGCTACAGACCAATGACAACACATTGCCTGAATACGTCAACTCTACAGACTCAGCTACAGACCAATGACAACACATGGCCTGTACACTTCAACTCTACAGACCCAGCTACAGACCAATGACAACACAAGGCCTGTACACTTCAACTCTACAGACCCAGCTACAGACCAATGACAACACATGGCCTGCAAACATAAACACAGTACAGACCCATCTACAGACCAATGACAACACATGGCCTGCAAACAGAAACACAGTACAGACCCAGCTACAGACCAATGACAACACATGGCCTGTACACTTCAACTCTACAGACCCAGCTACAGACCAATGACAACACATAGCCTGTACACTCCAACTCTACAGACCCAGCTACAGACCAATGACAACACATGGCCTGCAAACAGAAACACAATACAGACCCAGCTACACACCAATGACAACACATGGCCTGTACACTTCAACTCTACACACTCAGCTACAGACCAATGACAACACATGGCCTGCAAACAGAAACACAGTACAGACCCAGGTACAGACCAATGACAATACATGGCCTGCAAACAGAAACACAGTACAGACCCAGCTACAGACCAATGACAACACATGGCCTGCAAACAGAAACACAGTACAGACCCAGCTACAGACCAATGACAACACATGGCCTGCAAAGAGAAACACAGTACAGGCCCAGCTACAGACCAATGACAACACATGGCCTGCAAATAGAAACACAGTACAGACCCAGCTACAGACCAATGACAACACATGGCCTGCAAACAGAAACACAGTACAGACCCAGCTACAGACCAATGACAACACATGGCCTGTACACTGCAACTCTACAGACCCAGCTACAGACCAATGACAACACATGGCCTGCAAACAGAAACACAGTACAGACCCAGCTACAGACCAATGACAAAACATGGCCTGCAAACAGAAACACAGTACAGACCCAGCTACAGACCAATGACAACACATGGCCTGTACAATTCAACTCTACAGACCCAGCTACAGACCAATGACACCACATGGCCTGCAAACAGAAACACAGTACAGACCCAGCTACAGACCAATGACAACACATGGCCTGTACACTTCAACTCTACAGACCCAGCTACAGACCAATGACAACACATGGCCTAAAAACATAAACACAGTACAGACCCAGCTACAGACCAATGACAACACATTGCCTGAATTCTTCAACTCTACAGACTCAGCTACAGACCAATGACAACACAAGGCCTGTACACTTCAACTCTATAGACCCAGCTACAGACCAATAACAACACATGGTATGTACACTTCAACTCTACAGACCCAGCTACAGACCAATGACAACACATGGCCTGCAAACAGAAACACAATCCAGACCCAGCTACACACCAATGACAACACATGGTATGTACACTTCAACTCTACAGACTCAGCTACAGACCAATGACAACACATGGCCTGCAAACAGAAACACAGTACAGACCCAGCTACAGACCAATGACAATACATGGCCTGCAAACAGAAACACAGTACAGACCCAGCTACAGACCAATGACAACACATGGCATGTACACTTCAGCTCTACAGACCCAGCTACAGACCAATGACAACACATGGCCTGCAAACAGAAACACAGTACAGACCCAGCTTCAGACCAATGACAACACATGGCCTGCAAACAGAAACACAGTACAGACCCAGCTACAGACCAATGACAACACATGGCCTGTACACTTCAACTCTACAGACCCAGCTACAGACCAATGACAACACAAGGCCTGTACACTTCAACTCTACAGACCCAGCTACAGACCAATGACAACACATGGCCTGCAAACAGAATTCAGTTCAGACCCAGCTACGGACCAATGACAACACATGGCCTGTACACTGCAACTCTACAGACCCAGCTACAGACCAATGACAACACATGGCCTGCAAACAGAAACACAGTACAGACCCAGCTACAGACCAATGACAACACATGGCCTGTACACTTCAACTCTACAGACACAGCTACAGACCAATGACAACACATGGCCTGCAAACAGAAACACAGTACAGACCCAGCTACAGACCAATGACAATACATGGCCTGCAAACAGAAACACAGTACAGACCCAGCTACAGACCAATGACAACATATGGCATGTACACTACAGCTCTACAGACCCAGCTACAGACCAATGACAACACATGGCCTGCAAACAGAAACACAGTACAGACCCAGCTTCAGACCAATGCCAACACATGGCCTGTACACTTCAACTCTACAGACCCATCTACAGACCAATGACAACACATGGCCTGCAAACAGAAACACAGTACAGACCCAGCTACAGACCAATGACAACACATGGCCTGTACACTTCAACTCTACAGACCAATGACAACACATAGCCTGTACACTCCAACTCTACAGACCCAGCTACAGACCAATGACAACACATGGCCTGCAAACAGAAACACAATACAGACCCAGCTACACACCAATGACAACACATGGCCTGTACACTTCAACTCTACAGACTCAGCTACAGACCAATGACAACACATGGCCTGCAAACAGAAACACAGTACAGACCCAGGTACAGACCAATGACAATACATGGCCTGCAAACAGAAACACAATACAGACCCAGCTACACACCAATGACAACACATTGCCTGAATATGTCAACTCTACAGACTCAGCTACAGACCAATGACAACACATGGCCTGTACACTTCAACTCTACAGACACAGCTACAGACCAATGACAACACATGGTATGTACACTTCAACTTTACAGACCCAGCTACAGACCAATGACAACACATGGTATGTACACTTCAACTCTACAAACCCAGCTACAGACCAATGACAACACATGGCCTGCAAACAGAAACACAATACAGACCCAGCTACAGACCAATGACAACACGTGGCCTGTACACTTCAACTCTACAGACCCAGCTACAGACCAATGACAACACATGGCCTGTACACTTCAACTCTACAGACTCAGCTACAGACCAATGACAACACATGGCCTGTACACTTCAACTCTACAGACTCAGCTACAGACCAATGACAACACATGGCCTGTACACTTCAACTCTACAGACCCAGCTACATACCAATGACAACATATGGTATGTACACTTCAACTCTACAGACCCAGCTACAGACCAATGACAACACATGGTATGTACACTTCAAGTGTACCCAGCTGCAAACAGAAACACAGTACAGACCAATGACAACACATGGCCTGCAAACAGAAACACAGTACAGACCCAGCTACAGACCAATGACAACACAAGGCCTGCAAACAGAAACACAGTAAAGACCCAGCTACAGACCAATGACAACACATGACCTGTACACTTCAACTCTACAGACCCAGCTACAGACCAATGACAACACATGGCCTGCAAACAGAAACACAGTACAGACCCAGCTACAGACCAATGACAACACATGGCATGCAAACAGAAACACAATACAGACCCAGCTACAGACCAATGACAACACATGGCCTGCAAACAGAAACACAGTACAGGCCCAGCTACAGACCAATGACAACACATGGCCTGCAAACAGAAACACAGTACAGACCCAGCTACAGACCAATGACAACACATGGCCTGTACACTTCAACTCTACAGACCCAGCTAGAGGCCAATGACAACACATGGCCTGTACACTTCAACTCTACAGACCCAGCTACAGACCAATGACAATACATGGCCTGCAAACAGAAACACAGTACAGACCTAGCTACAGACAAATGACAACACATGGCCTGTACACTTCAACTCTACAGACCCAGCTACAGACCAATGACAACACATGGCCTGCAAACAGAAACACAGTACAGACCCAGCTACAGACCAATGACAACACATGGCCTGCAAACAGAAACACAGTACAGACCCAGCTACAGACCAATGACAACACATGGCCTGTATACTTCAACTCTACAGACCCAGCTACAGACCAATGACAACATATGGCCTAAAAACAGAAACACAGTACAGACCCAGCTACAGACCAATAACAACACATGGCCTGTACATTTCAACTCTACAGACCCAGCTACAGACCAATTGTAGGAAGGTGGCTACCTGACTATGGTTACCCCAGATTTTTTGCCTTGTGTTTAGCTGGTTTTCGACTTAGTTGGCCTGGTTCCCTGCTAATCAGGGCCCCAGGCTATCTGCTCTCTCTGTAAAATGGATTCCATGTACCCTAGGTACATAACTAGATTGGCTTGGGTCACCTTATCAGCCCCTGTACAGAGCACTATAGGTGCCCAGGGCATAGGTGCATCCAAGGCCTACCAGGGGCTGCAGCATATCTTTTGCCACCCCTGGCTGGCTATCTAAAATTGACACAACTGGCTGATCACTCAGCTGGGGCAAGGTGGTGTAATCACCCCTTGCTTAGATATAGTATGCCTATATCTAAACCTATCTGGACACATATAAACCTGTGAGCCACTCCTATGGCAGGCCTCATCAATCCTGGAGGCAGAGTGCGTGGTTTTATGTGAGATGGAGCTCTGGCATGAGCTGAGCCTGTCTGCAGCTGTCAGGAACAACTCCCTAAGCTGATCCGGGATAATGCCATACCATATACTCTTAAGCGCCTTATAATCCTCGCGGTTATATAGCAACTTTGGTTTGGCTTTATCAAAACATGTCGTGTAAGGTGTCATACGAATTGGAATACTACCCCCTCGCCAGTTCTGGCGACGGGGGTAGCATTCCACCCTTCTAGAGGGATAAGACATGTTACTTTACTGAAAAGCGGTTGATTTAAAATGAGCCTCAGATCCACAAAATGGATGCCTCTGCCACAGACACGGGTCTGGCCTCCTGCTGCTGACCGAAACTCAGCATATGGTGGCCTGGACAAAGAGTTTCCTGTCGCAGGGCGGTGTCAAACCACCCCAGACAGGAGATAGTGGATTGTAGTAGGGAGGTTTCAAAGAAACCAGACACTGCCTGGGGAGCACAAGGCTGCCCCTTGCATAATCCGGCCAAACCGGTTCTGGGGCCGTCCAGCCCCAGTCCCAGCGCGGCATGGATCAAAGGAAAGGGGTGTAACCACCCCCTTCCTGGGTCCCACCCATAGGAGGGGACCTAGCAGGATGTCCAGCCCACCAGATTCGAATAAGAGTGGGAGCAGTGCCAATGCAACTCAGATCATCCTGAAGAAACATAAGAAACAAATTCTGGACCCTTCGACATTCTACTCAACATAGAAGACTGAAGAATCTCCCTTGTGGTCAAGGAGTGACCACCCTGTGCAAACAGGCAACATCCAGCCCTCGACCCTTGCTTTGTTGCAGTTCCCGCCGGAACTCGAGCGACAGAGATCGACGAGATCAAGCTTGCCTGCTTTCTCCCTGCCCGATCCACAGTCCCTGCAGAGCTGAGACCAGTGGAGGCGACCGGAAGCATGGGGCACGCCATCTTGAAAAGGCCACGAGACGCTGACCGTGCAGCCCACGAGTGACCCTCGAAGCTGTACACCGGGGTTTGAGAAGCCCCAACCACGAGCTCCACTTGCACCAAAGCTACCCCCTCCACACTCGACGAGTGCTGCGTGGGGCCCTTCTGCTTGTGTTGGCTCGACGCGTTGGCCCGGTCACTTGCCAGGCGACGGTGCTGACGGCGAGAGCCTTCGTGGGACAGATCGTGACCTGCTCCTGGACGTCGCAGATGCCCCAGAGCCCACGTGACAGCGGAGAGAAGCCTATCGACAACCACCTGATTGCGCCCGACATTGCCTGGTTCCGTCCTGGTTCCACCCTGGTCACTGCTGAGTGACCCAGACTCTGTCCCCTCTGCTTTCAGGTACTTTTCTACTTCGATCCACCCTTGGATCGCACCGGACACTTCTGCTTCACATCGCCTGCAGCTTCAACAGCTCCAAGCACCAAGAGCCTGCGTGTCAAAACCCGACGCCACTTCGACCCTGTGCACCCACGGCCTGTGGGTGAGGTAACATTGCAACGCCGGTGTTCCTACACTGGTACACACCTCTAGGGTCTGTGTCTAAAGTTTTGTTCCTCTAGGTTCAGCGGAAGTATCTTTTAATTCACTTTGTGTAACTTTTACGCACCATTGACATTGCATTGGTGCAAGCCGCACTTTCCGTGCTGCACCCGCATCCTGTGGGCTACTCCCGACTTCAGCATTTCTAGTCCTGACTGCTCCCAGCGATTCTCTAGGCCCTAGGCCTAACCACTGTTCGATTGGTATCTCTTATACCACTTTCTTAGTATATGGTTTGAGTGGCCACCGGCCCTTATCCAAAATTGTGCAACTTTGTATGTTATACTGTGCTTTTGATTTAACGCTTGTGCCCCTTTCCTCATAAAGAGTACTGGGGAGTAATTTAGAAATAAATACATATATTTTTATAATATATACTTGTGTGGTGTACTTTCATTTGATTACAGGATTGTATGTGGTAAAACAGCTCGCTTAACACGACCTCTTAAGTTAAGTCTTTAAGGCTGCTTAGTCCATGCTACCTCTAGGATAGCTTGACTAACAAGGTTGACTTACAACCAGACATCTTTGGAGTTTGTTTGGACTGATACCAAGTGGTTCCAGAATTGGAAACACTACCTATCAGGCCAACTTCTCACACCAATGACAACACATGGCCTGTACACTTCAACTCTACAGACCCAGCTACAAACCAATGACAACACATGGCCTGCAAACAGAAACACAGTACAGACCCAGCTACAGACCAATGACAACACATGACCTGTACACGTCAACTCTACAGACCCAGCTACAGACCAATGACAACACATGGCCTGTACACTTCAACTCTACAGACTCAGATACAGACCAATGACAACACATGGCCTGCAAAGAGAAACACAGTACAGACCCAGCTACAGACCAATGACAACACATGGCCTGCAAACAGAAACACAGTACAGACCCAGCTACACACCAATGACAACACATGGCCTGTACACTTCAACTCTACAGACCCAGCTACAGACCAATGACAACACATGGCCTGTACACTTCAACTCTACAGACCCAGCTACAGACCAATGACAACACATGGCCTGTACACTTCAACTCTACAGACCCAGCTACAGACCAATGACATGACATGGCCTGTACACTTCAACTCTACAGACCCAGCTACAGACCAATGACAACACATGGCCTGCAAACAGAAACACAGTACAGACCCAGCTACAGACTAATAACAACACATGGCCTGCAAACGGAAATACAGTACAGACCCAGCTACAGACCAATGACAACACATGGCCTGCAAACAGAAACACAGTACAGACCCAGCTACAGGCCAATGACAACACATGGCCTGTACACTTCAACTCTACAGACCCAGCTACAGACCAATGACAACATATGGCCTGTACGCTTCAACTCTACATACCCAGCTACAGACCAGTGACAACACATGGCCTGCAAACAGAAACACAGTACAGACCCAGCTACAGACCAATGACAACACATGGCCTATACACTTTAACTCTACAGACCCAGCTACAGACCAATGACAACACATGGGCTGCAAACAGAAACACAGTACAGACCCAGCTACAGACCAATGACAACACATGGCCTGTACACTTCAACTCTACAGACCCAGCTACAGACCAATAACAACACATGGCCTGTACACTTCAACTCTAGAGACCCAGCTACAGACCAATGACAACACATGGCCTGTACACCTCAACTCTACAGACCCAGCTACAGACCAATGACAACACATGGCCTGCAAACAGAAACACAGTACAGCCCCAGCTACAGACCAATGACAACACATGGCCTGCAAACAGAAACACAGTACAAACCCAGTTACAGACCAATGACAACACATGGCCTGTACACTTCAACTCTACAGACCCATCTACAGACCAATGACAACACATGGCCTGCAAACAGAAGCACAGTACAGACCCAGCTACAGACCAATTACAACACATGGCCTGGACACTTCAACTCTACAGACCCAGCTACAGACCAATGACAACACATGGCCTGTACACTTCAACTCTACAGACCCAGCTACACACCAATGACAACACATGGCCTGCAAACAGAAACACAGTGCAGACCCAGCTACAGACCAATGACAACACATGGCCTGCAAACAGAAACACAGTACAGACCCAGCTTCAGACCAATGACAACACATGGCCTGCAAACAGAAACACAGTACAGACCCAGCTACAGACCAATGACAACACATGGCCTGTACAATTCAACTCTACAGACCCAGCTACACACCAATGACAACACATGGCCTGCAAACAGAAACACAGTACAGACCCGGCTACAGACCAATGACAACACATGGCCTGTACAATTCAACTCTACAGACCCAGCTACACACCAATGACAACACATGGCCTGCAAACAGAAACACAGTACAGACCCAGCTACAGACCAATGACAACACATGGCCTGCAAAGAGAAACACAGTACAGACCCAGCTACAGACCAATGACAACACATGGCCTGTACAATTCAACTCTACAGACCCAGCTACACACCAATGACAACACATGGCCTGCAAACAGAAACACAGTACAGACCCGGCTACAGACCAATGACAACACATGGCCTGTACACTTCAACTCTACAGACCCAGCTACAGACCAATGACACCACATGGCCTGCAAACAGAAACACAGTACAGACCCAGCTACAGACCAATGACAACACATGGCCTGTACACTTCAACTCTACAGACCCAGCTACAGACCAATGACAACACATGGCCTAAAAACAGAAACACAGTACAGACCCAGCTACAGACCAATGACAACACATTGCCTGAATTCTTCAACTCTACAGACTCAGCTACAGACCAATGACAACACAAGGCCTGTACACTTCAACTCTACAGACCCAGCTACAGACCAATAACAACACATGGTATGTACACTTCAACTCTACAGACCCAGCTACAGACCAATGACAACACATGGCCTTCAAACAGAAACACAATCCAGACCCAGCTACACACCAATGACAACACATGGTATGTACACTTCAACTCTACAGACTCAGCTACAGACCAATGACAACACATGGCCTGCAAACAGAAACACAGTACAGACCCAGCTACAGACCAATGACAATACATGGCCTGCAACCAGAAACACAGTACAGACCCAGCTACAGACCAAAGACAACACATGGCATGTACACTTCAGCTCTACAGACCCAGCTACAGACCAATGACAACACATGGCCTGCAAACAGAAACACAGTACAGACCCAGCTTCAGACCAATGACAACACATGGCCTGCAAACAGAAACACAGTACAGACCCAGCTACAGACCAATGACAACACATGGCCTGTACACTTCAACTCTACAGACCCAGCTACAGACCAATGACAACACAAGGCCTGTACACTTCAACTCTACAGACCCAGCTACAGACCAATGACAACACATGGCCTGCAAACAGAATTCAGTTCAGACCCAGCTACGGACCAATGACAACACATGGCCTGTACACTGCAACTCTACAGACCCAGCTACAGACCAATGACAACACATGGCCTGCAAACAGAAACACAGTACAGACCCAGCTACAGACCAATGACAACACATGGCCTGTACACTTCAACTCTACAGACACAGCTACAGACCAATGACAACACATGGCCTGCAAACAGAAACACAGTACAGACCCAGCTACAGACCAATGACAACACATGGCCTGCAAACAGAAACACAGTACAGACCCAGCTTCAGACCAATGCCAACACATGGCCTGTACACTTCAACTCTACAGACCCAGCTACAGACCAATGACAACACAAGGCCTGTACACTTCAACTCTACAGACCCAGCTACAGACCAATGACAACACATGGCCTGCAAACAGAATTCAGTTCAGACCCAGCTACGGACCAATGACAACACATGGCCTGTACACTGCAACTCTACAGACCCAGCTACAGACCAATGACAACACATGGCCTGCAAACAGAAACACAGTACAGACCCAGCTACAGACCAATGACAACACATGGCCTGTACACTTCAACTCTACAGACACAGCTACAGACCAATGACAACACATGGCCTGCAAACAGAAACACAGTACAGACCCAGCTACAGACCAATGACAATACATGGCCTGCAAACAGAAACACAGTACAGACCCAGCTACAGACCAATGACAACACATGGCATGTACACTACAGCTCTACAGACCCAGCTACAGACCAATGACAACACATGGCCTGCAAACAGAAACACAGTACAGACCCAGCTTCAGACCAATGCCAACACATGGCCTGTACACTTCAACTCTACAGACCCATCTACAGACCAATGACAACACATGGCCTGCAAACAGAAACACAGTACAGACCCAGCTACAGACCAATGACAACACATGGCCTGTACACTTCAACTCTACAGACCCAGCTACAGACCAATGACAACACATAGCCTGTACACTCCAACTCTACAGACCCAGCTACAGACCAATGACAACACATGGCCTGCAAACAGAAACACAATACAGACCCAGCTACACACCAATGACAACACATGGCCTGTACACTTCAACTCTACAGACTCTGCTACAGACCAATGACAACACATGGCCTGCAAACAGAAACACAGTACAGACCCAGGTACAGACCAATGACAATACATGGCCTGCAAACAGAAACACAATACAGACCCAGCTACACACCAATGACAACACATTGCCTGAATACGTCAACTCTACAGACTCAGCTACAGACCAATGACAACACATGGCCTGTACACTTCAACTCTACAGACACAGCTACAGACCAATGACAACACATGGTATGTACACTTCAACTCTACAGACCCAGCTACAGACCAATGACAACACATGGTATGTACACTTCAACTCTACAGACCCAGCTACAGACCAATGACAACACATGGCCTGCAAACAGAAACACAATACAGACCCAGCTACAGACCAATGACAACACGTGGCCTGTACACTTCAACTCTACAGACCCAGCTACAGACCAATGACAACACATGGCCTGTACACTTCAACTCTACAGACTCAGCTACAGACCAATGACAACACATGGCCTGTACACTTCAACTCTACAGACTCAGCTACAGACCAATGACAACACATGGCCTGTACACTTCAACTCTACAGACCCAGCTACATACCAATGACAACATATGGTATGTACACTTCAACTCTACAGACCCAGCTACAGACCAATGACAACACATGGTATGTACACTTCAAGTGTACCCAGCTGCAAACAGAAACACAGTACAGACCAATGACAACACATGGCCTGCAAACAGAAACACAGTACAGACCCAGCTACAGACCAATGACAACACAAGGCCTGCAAACAGAAACACAGTAAAGACCCAGCTACAGACCAATGACAACACATGACCTGTACACTTCAACTCTACAGACCCAGCTACAGACCAATGACAACACATGGCCTGCAAACAGAAACACAGTACAGACCCAGCTACAGACCAATGACAACACATGGCATGCAAACAGAAACACAATACAGACCCAGCTACAGACCAATGACAACACATGGCCTGCAAACAGAAACACAGTACAGGCCCAGCTACAGACCAATGACAACACATGGCCTGCAAACAGAAACACAGTACAGACCCAGCTACAGACCAATGACAACACATGGCCTGTACACTTCAACTCTACAGACCCAGCTAGAGGCCAATGACAACACATGGCCTGTACACTTCAACTCTACAGACCCAGCTACAGACCAATGACAATACATGGCCTGCAAACAGAAACACAGTACAGACCCAGCTACAGACAAATGACAACACATGGCCTGTACACTTCAACTCTACAGACCCAGCTACAGACCAATGACAACACATGGCCTGCAAACAGAAACACAGTACAGACCCAGCTACAGACCAATGACAACACATGGCCTGCAAACAGAAACACAGTACAGACCCAGCTACAGACCAATGACAACACATGGCCTGTATACTTCAACTCTACAGACCCAGCTACAGACCAATGACAACATATGGCCTAAAAACAGAAACACAGTACAGACCCAGCTACAGACCAATAACAACACATGGCCTGTACATTTCAACTCTACAGACCCAGCTACAGACCAATTGTAGGAAGGTGGCTACCTGACTATGGTTACCCCAGATTTTTTGCCTTGTGTTTAGCTGGTTTTGGACTTAGTTGGCCTGGTTCCCTGCTAATCAGGGCCCCAGGCTATCTGCTCTCTCTGTAAAATGGATTCCATGTACCCTAGGTACATAACTAGATTGGCTTGGGTCACCTTATCAGCCCCTGTACAGAGCACTATAGGTGCCCAGGGCATAGGTGCATCCAAGGCCTACCAGGGGCTGCAGCATATCTTTTGCCACCCCTGGCTGGCTATCTAAAATTGACACAACTGGCTGATCACTCAGCTGGGGCAAGGTGGTGTAATCACCCCTTGCTTAGATATAGTATGCCTATATCTAAACCTATCTGGACACATATAAACCTGTGAGCCACTCCTATGGCAGGCCTCATCAATCCTGGAGGCAGAGTGCGTGGTTTTATGTGAGATGGAGCTCTGGCATGAGCTGAGCCTGTCTGCAGCTGTCAGGAACAACTCCCTAAGCTGATCCGGGATAATGCCATACCATATACTCCTAAGCGCCTTATAATCCTCGCGGTTATATAGCAACTTTGGTTTGGCTTTATCAAAACATGTCGTGTAAGGTGTCATACGAATTGGAATACTACCCCCTCGCCAGTTCTGGCGACGGGGGTAGCATTCCACCCCTCTAGAGGGATAAGACATGTTACTTTACTGAAAAGCGGTTGATTTAAAATGAGCCTCAGATCCACAAAATGGATGCCTCTGCCACAGACACGGGTCTGGCCTCCTGCTGCTGACCGAAACTCAGCATATGGTGGCCTGGACAAAGAGTTTCCTGTCGCAGGGCGGTGTCAAACCACCCCAGACAGGAGATAGTGGATTGTAGTAGGGAGGTTTCAAAGAAACCAGACACTGCCTGGGGAGCACAAGGCTGCCCCTTGCATAATCCGGCCAAACCGGTTCTGGGGCCGTCCAGCCCCAGTCCCAGCGTGGCATGGATCAAAGGAAAGGGGTGTAACCACCCCCTTCCTGGGTCCCACCCATAGGAGGGGACCTAGCAGGATGTCCAGCCCACCAGATTCGAATAAGAGTGGGAGCAGTGCCAATGCAACTCAGATCATCCTGAAGAAACATAAGAAACAAATTCTGGACCCTTCGACATTCTACTCAACATAGAAGACTGAAGAATCTCCCTTGTGGTCAAGGAGTGACCACCCTGTGCAAACAGGCAACATCCAGCCCTCGACCCTTGCTTTGTTGCAGTTCCCGCCGGAACTCGAGCGACAGAGATCGACGAGATCAAGCTTGCCTGCTTTCTCCCTGCCCGATCCACAGTCCCTGCAGAGCTGAGACCAGTGGAGGCGACCGGAAGCATGCGGCACGCCATCTTGAAAAGGCCACGAGACGCTGACCGTGCAGCCCACGAGTGACCCTCGAAGCTGTACACCGGGGTTTGAGAAGCCCCAACCACGAGCTCCACTTGCACCAAAGCTACCCCCTCCACACTCGACGAGTGCTGCGTGGGGCCCTTCTGCTTGTGTTGGCTCGACGCGTTGGCCCGGTCACTTGCCAGGCGACGGTGCTGACGGCGAGAGCCTTCGTGGGACAGATCGTGACCTGCTCCTGGACGTCGCAGATGCCCCAGAGCCCACGTGACAGCGGAGAGAAGCCTATCGACAACCACCTGATTGCGCCCGACATTGCCTGGTTCCGTCCTGGTTCCACCCTGGTCACTGCTGAGTGACCCAGACTCTGTCCCCTCTGCTTTCAGGTACTTTTCTACTTCGATCCACCCTTGGATCGCACCGGACACTTCTGCTTCACATCGCCTGCAGCTTCAACAGCTCCAAGCACCAAGAGCCTGCGTGTCAAAACCCGACGCCACTTCGACCCTGTGCACCCACGGCCTGTGGGTGAGGTAACATTGCAACGCCGGTGTTCCTACACTGGTACACACCTCTAGGGTCTGTGTCTAAAGTTTTGTTCCTCTAGGTTCAGCGGAAGTATCTTTTAATTCACTTTGTGTAACTTTTACGCACCCTTGACATTGCATTGGTGCAAGCCGCACTTTCCGTGCTGCACCCGCATCCTGTGGGCTACTCCCGACTTCAGCATTGCTAGTCCTGACTGCTCCCAGCGATTCTCTAGGCCCTAGGCCTAACCACTGTTCGATTGGTATCTCTTATACCACTTTCTTAGTATATGGTTTGAGTGGCCACCGGCCCTTATCCAAAATTGTGCAACTTTGTATGTTATACTGTGCTTTTGATTTAACGCTTGTGCCCCTTTCCTCATAAAGAGTACTGGGGAGTAATTTAGAAATACATACATATATTTTTATAATATATACTTGTGTGGTGTACTTTCATTTGATTACAGGATTGTATGTGGTAAAACAGCTCGCTTAACACGACCTCTTAAGTTAAGTCTTTAAGGCTGCTTAGTCCATGCTACCTCTAGGATAGCTTGACTAACAAGCTTGACTTACAACCAGACATCTTTGGAGTTTGTTTGGACTGATACCAAGTGGTTCCAGAATTGGAAACACTACCTATCAGGCCAACTTCTCACACCAATGACAACACATGGCCTGTACACTTCAACTCTACAGACCCAGCTACAAACCAATGACAACACATGGCCTGCAAACAGAAACACAGTACAGACCCAGCTACAGACCAATGACAACACATGGCCTGTACACGTCAACTCTACAGACCCAGCTACAGACCAATGACAACACATGGCCTGTACACTTCAACTCTACAGACTCAGATACAGACCAATGACAACACATGGCCTGCAAAGAGAAACACAGTACAGACCCAGCTACAGACCAATGACAACACATGGCCTGCAAACAGAAACACAGTACAGACCCAGCTACACACCAATGACAACACATGGCCTGTACACTTCAACTCTACAGACCCAGCTACAGACCAATGACATGACATGGCCTGTACACTTCAACTCTACAGACCCAGCTACAGACCAATGACAACACATGGCCTGCAAACAGAAACACAGTACAGACCCAGCTACAGACTAATAACAACACATGGCCTGCAAACGGAAATACAGTACAGACCCAGCTACAGACCAATGACAACACATGGCCTGCAAACAGAAACACAGTACAGACCCAGCTACAGGCCAATGACAACACATGGCTTGTACACTTCAACTCTACAGACCCAGCTACAGACCAATGACAACATATGGCCTGTACGCTTCAACTCTACATACCCAGCTACAGACCAGTGACAACACATGGCCTGCAAACAGAAACACAGTACAGACCCAGCTACAGACCAATGACAACACATGGCCTATACACTTTAACTCTACAGACCCAGCTACAGACCAATGACAACACATGGGCTGCAAACAGAAACACAGTACAGACCCAGCTACAGACCAATGACAACACATGGCCTGTACACTTCAACTCTACAGACCCAGCTACAGACCAATAACAACACATGGCCTGTACACTTCAACTCTAGAGACCCAGCTACAGACCAATGACAACACATGGCCTGCAAACAGAAACACAGTACAGCCCCAGCTACAGACCAATGACAACACATGGCCTGGACACTTCAACTCTACAGACCCAGCTACAGACCAATGACAACACATGGCCTGTACACTTAAACTCTACAGACCCAGCTACAGACCAATGACAACACATGGCCTGTACACTTCAACTCTACAGACCCAGCTACACACCAATGACAACACATGGCCTGCAAACAGAAACACAGTGCAGACCCAGCTACAGACCAATGACAACACATGGCCTGCAAACAGATACACAGTACAGACCCAGCTACAGACCAATGACAACACATGGCCTGCAAACAGAAACACAGTACAGACCCAGCTACAGACCAATAACAACACATGGCCTGCAAACGGAAATACAGTACAGACCCAGCTACAGACCAATGACAACACATGGCCTGCAAACAGAAACACAGTACAGACCCAGCTAAAGGCCAATGACAACACATGGCCTGTACACTTCAACTCTACAGACCCAGCTACAGACCAATGACAACACATGGCCTGAATACTTCAACTCTACAGACTCAGCTACAGACCAATGACAACACATGGCCTGTACACTTCAACTCTACAGACCCAGCTACAGGCCAATGACAACACAAGGCCTGTACACTTCAACTCTACAGACCCAGCTACAGACCAATGACAACACATGGCCTGCAAACAGAAACACAGTACAGACCCAGCTACAGACCAATGAAAACACATGGCCTGCAAACAGAAACACAGTTCGGACCCAGCTACAGACCAATGACAACACATGGCCTGTACACTTCAACTCTACAGACCCAGCTACAGACCAATGACAACACATGGCCTGTACACTTCAACTCTACAGACTCAGCTACAGACCAATGACAACACATGGCCTGCAAACAGAAACACAGTACAGACCCAGCTAAAGGCCAATGACAACACATGGCCTGTACACTTCAACTCTACAGACCCAGCTACAGACCAATGACAACACATGGCCTGAATACTTCAACTCTACAGACTCAGCTACAGACCAATGACAACACATGGCCTGTACACTTCAACTCTACAGACCCAGCTACAGGCCAATGACAACACAAGGCCTGTACACTTCAACTCTACAGACCCAGCTACAGACCAATGACAACACATGGCCTGCAAACAGAAACACAGTACAGACCCAGCTACAGACCAATGACAACACATGGCCTGCAAACAGAAACACAGTTCAGACCCAGCTACAGACCAATGACAACACATGGCCTGTACACTTCAACTCTACAGACCCAGCTACAGACCAATGACAACACATGGCCTGTACACTTCAACTCTACAGACTCAGCTACAGACCAATGACAACACATGGCCTGCAAACAGAAAAACAGTACAGACCCAGCTACAGACCAATGACAACACATGGCCTGCAAACAGAAACACAGTACAAACCCAGCTACAGACCAATGACAACACATGGCCTGTACACTTCAACTCTACAGACCCATCTACAGACCAATGACAACACATGGCCTGCAAACAGAAACACAGTACAGACCCAGCTACAGACCAATTACAACACATGGCCTGGACACTTCAACTCTACAGACCCAGCTAAAGACCAATGACAACACATGGCCTGTACACTTCAACTCTACAGACCCAGCTACAGACCAATGACAACACATGGCCTGCAAACAGAAACACAGTACAGACCCAGCTACAGACCAATGACAACACATGGCCTGCAAACAGAAACACAGTACAGACCCAGCTACAGACCAATGACAACACATGGCCTGAAAACAGAAACACAGTACAGACCCAGCTACAGACTAATAACAACACATGGCCTGCAAACGGAAATACAGTACAGACCCAGCTACAGACCAATGACAACACATGGCCTGCAAACAGAAACACAGTACAGACCCAGCTACAGGCCAATGACAACACATGGCCTGTACACTTCAACTCTACAGACCCAGCTACAGACCAATGACAACACATGGCCTGAATACTTCAACTCTACAGACTCAGTTACAGACCAATGACAACACATGGCCTGTACACTTCAACTCTACAGACCCAGCTACAGGCCAATGACAACACAAGGCCTGTACACTTCAACTCTACAGACCCAGCTACAGACCAATGACAACACATGGCCTGCAAACAGAAACACAGTACAGACCCAGCTACAGACCAATGACAACACATGGCCTGCAAACAGAAACACAGTTCAGACCCAGCCACAAACCAATGACAACACATGGCCTGTACACTTCAACTCCACAGACCCAGCTACAGACCAATGACAACACATGGCCTGTACACTTCAACTCTACAGACTCAGCTACAGACCAATGACAACACATGGCCTGCAAACAGAAAAACAGTACAGACCCAGCTACAGACCAATGACAACACATGGCCTATTCACTTCAACTCTACAGACCCAGCTACAGACCAATGACAACACATGGCCTGTACACTTCAACTCTACAGACCCAGCTACAGACCAATGACAACACATGGCCTGCAAAGAGAAACACAGTACAGACCCAGCTACAGACCAATGAGAACACATGGCCTGTACACTTTAACTCTACAGACCCAGCTACAGACCAATGACAACACATGGCCTGCAAAGAGAAACACAGTACAGACCCAGCTACAGACCAATGACAACACATGGCCTGTACCCTTCAACTCTAAAGACCCAGCTACAGACCAATGACAACACATGGCCTGCAAAGAGAAACACAGTACAGACCCAGCTACAGACCAATGACAACACATGGCCTGCAAAGAGAAACACAGTACAGACCCAGCTACAGACAAATGACAACACACGGCCTGCAAAGAGAAACACAGTACAGACCCAGTTACAGACCAATGACAACACATGGCCTGCAAAGAGAAACACAGTACAGACCCAGCTACAGACCAATGACAACACATGGCCTGCAAAGAGAAACACAGTACAGACCCAGCTACAGACCAATGACAACACATGGCCTGTACACTTTAACTCAACAGACCCAGCTACAGACCAATGACAACACATGGCCTGTACACTTCAACTCTACAGACTCAGGTACAGACCAATGACAACACATGGCCTGTACACTTCAACTCTACAGACCCAGCTACAGACCAATGACAACACATGGCCTGCAAAGAGAAACACAGTACAGACCCAGCTACAGACCAATGACAACACATGGCCTGCAAAGATAAACACAGTACAGACCCAGCTACAGACAAATGACAACACACGGCCTGCAAAGAGAAACACAGTACAGACCCAGCTACAGACCAATGACAACACATGGCCTGCAAAGAGAAACACAGTACAGACCCAGCTACAGACCAATGACAACACATGGCCTGTACACTTCAACTCTAAAGACCCAGCAACAGACCAATGACAACACATGGCCTGCAAAGAGAAACACAGTACAGACCCAGCTACAGACCAATGACAACACATGGCTTGTACACTTCAACTCTACAGACCCAGTTACAGATCAATGACAACACATGGCCTGTACACTTCAACTCTACAGACCCAGCTACAGACTAATGACAACACATGGCCTCTACACTTCAACTCTACAGACCCAGCTACAGACCAATGACAACACATGGCCTGTAAAGAGAAACACAGTACAGACCCAGCTACAGACCAATGACAACACATGGCCTGTACACTTCAACTCTACAGACCCAGCTACAGACCAATGACAACTCATGGCCTGCAAAGAGAAACACAGTACAGACCCAGCTACAGACCAATGACAACACATGGCCTGCAAAGAGAAACACAGTACAGACCCAGCTACAGACCAATGACAACACATGGCCTGTACACTTCAACTCTACAGACCCAGCTACAGACCAATGACAACACATGGCCTGTACACTTCAACTCTACAGACCCAGCTACAGACCAATGACAACACATGGCCTGCAAAGAAAAACACAGTACAGACCCAGCTACAGACCAATGAGAACACATGGGCTGCAAACAGAAACACAGTACAGACCCAGCTACAGACCAATGACAACACATGGCATGTACACTTCAACTCTACAGACCCAGCTACAGACCAATGACAACACATGGCCTGCAAACAGAAACACAGTACAGACCCAGCTACAAACCAATGACAACACTTGGCCTGCAAAGAGAAACACAGTACAGACCCAGCTACAGACCAATGACAACACATGGCCTGTACACTTCAACTCTACAGACCCAGCTGCAGACCAATGACAACACATGGCCTGTACACTTCAACTCTACAGACCCAGCTACAGACCAATGACAACACATGGCCTGTACACTTCAACTCTACAGACCCAGCTACAGACCAATGACAACACATGGCCTGCAAAGAGAAACACAGTACAGACCCAGCTACAGACCAATGACAACACATGGCCTGCAAAGAGAAACACAGTACAGACCCAGCTACAGACCAATGACAACACATGGCCTGCAAAGAGAAACACAGTACAGACCCAGCTACAGACCAATTACAACACATGGCCTATACACTTCAACTCTACAGACCCAGCTACAGATCAATGACAACACATGGCCTGTACACTTCAACTCTACAGACCCAGCTACAGACCAATGACAACACATGGCCTGTACACTTCAACTCTACAGACCCAGCTACAGACCAATGACAACACATGGCCTGCAAACAGAAACACAGTACAGACCCAGCTACAGACCAATGACAACACATGGCCTGCAAACAGAAACACAGTACAGACCCAGCTACAGACCAATGACAACACATGGCCTGCATAGAGAAACACAGTACAGACCCAGCTACAGACCAATGACAACACATGGCCTCTACACTTCAACTCTACAGACCCAGCTACAGACCAATGACAACACATGGCCTGCAAAGAGAAACACAGTACAGACCCAGCTACAGACCAATGACAACACATGGCCTGTACACTTCAACTCTACAGACCCAGCTACAGACCAATGACAACACATGGCCTGTACACTTCAACTCTACAGACCCAGCTACAGACTAATGACAACACATGGCCTCTACACTTCAACTCTACAGACCCGCCTACAGACCAATGACAACACATGGCCTGTAAAGAGAAACACAGTACAGACCCAGCTACAGACCAATGACAACACATGGCCTGTACACTTCAACTCTACAGACCCAGCTACAGAGCAATGACAACACATGGCCTATACACTTCAACTCTACAGACCCAGCTACAGACCAATGACAACACATGGCCTGCAAAGAGAAACACAGTACAGACCCGGCTACAGACCTGAAGTAATTTGGGGTTCCTAAGGCCTACACACTCCAAAGATAACCCACTTACACTCAAGAACTGTTGGCACGGAAGCTGTAGAAGGCAAAGAACAAGTTTATTAAGACCCCATGGGGTGGTGGTACACTCAAACAGCACCCTTCGGTAATCAAAGAGGTATCACACCGAACATCGGTGTGACCCTTCTTTTATATGCTTCTACAGGTAATAAAAACGTACACGCGGCACAAAGTTGCAGAACACTATGTACATATAAGGGCATATTTTGGAATACTGCCAGCTCATTGGAGGGTTTCAAACCCACTGGTCAGTTTGCGGCACATTCCTGAGGAACGACTGGTCAGTGTGGACTGCGCATGTGTTGCTTGACCAGTACTAAAAATAGCCTGTTGCTGGGCAGACTGGAGTGGTCAATGGAACGGACAACGGACTAAAGGGCACGCCGGCCACGAGGCCGTTCATGATCTAAGATGGCCGCCAACATGTACAAAATGGCGTTTCTATGTATAGCTAATTTAAGCGGGAATCGTGTAGCAAAGCTAAGCGCTAACCCAGCCATCGTCAAAATACGACAGACGACCCTTTTAGCGTTTAGCTGAAGCTACCTCATAGTGGACATAGTCAGGGTGTTCATCTTCTATGTCAATTAGCATTATTTGTGTTACTTCTTTATGAAGCATCATTTTATCATGGGCAAGAGCTCGTCTCGAGGGTACACAAACTGACAGGAACATAGAACAAAAAACTGGGCCACACTGGATACATAAACAAATAGAAAACAGAATTCCCACAATAATACATAGAATCGTTAACAGTTTCCATCCCCAGGTGGTGAGTATTGACCAGAACCATCCTGACAGAGTCCAAGTACCATTATCTGAATGTATTTCAGCCGCTATCTTATGTAGTTTAGTGATGGCATCATATACAGAAGGCGAATTATCAGGTATGTAAACGCAACAGCTACTTCCGATAATTCTACATGCCCCCCCCACGATCAGCTAACACTACATCCAAAACCATCCTATTCTGAAGCGCAACAATTCTAGAAATCTGTACTTCTTCAGTGATATTTCCAAGTGCAATTGCGGTATCATTAGCCACAGCCTCAACAACACGAGTTAGTCGTCGGATCTTTCGACTGTTCAAAGCTGCCCCGACGAAAGAGAACAAACCCAAATTGAAGTCCACATATTGTTGCAAGGTAGTGTCCGTTTGGTCAACATCATCCAAGACAAGGGAGCGTTTATCATGATTCAAGACAAAGTCGTGATAGAGGACGTAATTGTTGTGATACATGGGTGGGGCAATGAATACAGGCGGCAATACAAAAGACACATAGCAAGTGCCTGACCATCCCAAAGGAAGCTGATGATAGCCTTTCGTTCCACAGATAAAGTAAGTATTTCGGGAAGTGACAAACGATATACCAGTAGGACTGTCAAACGTAAGTGTAGTGTTACATTCACTTCTCCCAACAGAAATCACACCTTTATTACGTATACATAGGTCTGCTTTGGTAGCAATAACGTTGATAACATGTGCATTCGATACGTTGACATTTCGCTGGTTGCTATACATTCGTGAAGCAGACTCATTGTCAGGGCGGTACTCCTCATATTCAAATCGAGTACCCTCAGCTTGTGGATACCCATCCTGATCATGATGGCACAATTTATTTAAACGAAAAAGCACTCCCCCTTTTGTGGGCCATCTCAACGTAAAGAGGAGAGTATAAAATGCATTACAAGACCCATTATGAGAAAACGGTAGAGGGATGAGTGGAGTACCCCCTTTCTTCTGATGTCCAGGCAACATCCCACACACCCAGCAATTTGAAGTGTTTGTCATATTGTGTGTGTGATGTAGGATCTGAATAAAACTATTGTTCAGATAAGTCTGTCGGTGCCGTTCTTCATGATAGGGCAGGGTAAAATGGAAATGTTCAGACGGTGCCGGGGTAGTCGGCAGCAAATGTTCACGTACAGGCACCACAAGTTCGACTACCCAGGCTATAACAGCTATCACCACGATAGTCAAGACAAAGAGAAAGGCACCCAATATTTTCTTATCACGAGATGCCGTTGATGCCATATTTCAAGGATATTCGTGCAAAATCTCAAATAGCACCAATTGTTCACAAATTGTCCACAAATTGTCTCAGATACACGTACGTGTATACCTAATAAAATTAAAAAAATGTGGTGCTGAACTCCGAGGTAGCCGTTGTTTTCTTCTCCGGGCCAAGACGGGTGTCGCTACTCTGGCAGAACTGATCCCCCCCCCATGGAATTCCCGGTTTCCGTTTCACAAACCTGGAGCGGTAACCAACCAGTCATTTAAAAAAGGACACAAAAATCTTCTTATCGTGGGCGTAGGTTGTAGCGCTCTCTCCCAATCGCAGTTTGGTCCGGGAAGGCTCCCTCCACTTCGGTCGACGTCACAGCTGGGCTCTTTTCTTTCTCCAGAATCTCCTTGTAATCAGTCAACACAGCAGGAGTCACCAGATCCGGAGAGACACGGCGACAATGTGTCGAATGCACCCACCGCTTCCTGTTTGTCACTCGTACTGCGGTGCGGGTCGCCAGGAGGACCTGCTCGGGACCCTTCCACCTGGGCTCCAAACTGCTTGCTCTCTCAAACGAGCGAACCATTACATGATCACCAGGACGAAGATCATGGCCTTCTCCAGTAGAGTTGTCAGGGAGCGCTTCTCGAACCTGTTGATGAATAGAGAGCAAATCATTTGTTAATCGTGCCAAATAATCATTCATCATAACACAAGGCACATCATGTATTAATCGCGGCTTGGGCACCCCCCAAATATTCATAGGGCGGCCAAACACCACCTCATAGGGCGTAAGGCCGGTTCGTGAGTGGGGTACTGATCTAAGAGATAGTAGTGCTAGCGGCAACGCGTCTGGCCACTTCAATGATGTAGACGCCACAATTTTGGCCAGCTTAAGCTTCAACGTGGCATTGTACCGCTCGACCAAACCTGCTGACTGAGGATGGAATACAGCGTGGAACTTTTGCTGAATCCCTAACCCCTTCAGTACATATTCCACAATCTTTCCAACAAAATGGGGCCCATTATCGCTCCACAAAAATTTGCAAACTCCAAAGCGAGGAAAGAATTCCTTAAGCAACACCTTAGCTGTTGTCAAAGCTGTATTGTCTTTCGTGGGGTAGGCCTCAACCCATTTGCTAAAAGCACACACCACCACTAGGACATACTTCAGGTTGTTGCAGCGCTCGAGTTGGATGTAGTCCATTTGAAGCACTTCAAATGGTGCCGAAGGTGGAACGAAACCTCCTTTCGGAGTATGGGTCCCCTTTCCAGGATTGTGTTGCAAACACACCAGGCAGGTCTGCACTACTCTCGTTGCAGTATTAGCAATCTCGGGATGTTCCCAAACTCGTGTTAAAAGCCGAGTTATTGCAAGAGCTCCGACATGAGCCAGTCCATGTGTCATCTGGACCATCGCCTGCAAGTAAGCTGCAGGCAATTTCCACTTCTCCATGTCTTTGCTTCTCCAACAACCCTCGTCATCTAGTATCCCATCTGCTGCCCAAGCCGCAAGTTCAGATTCTGTGGCTGATTTTTGGATATCCCGTATCTCTGCTCTAGCATCACTCCATCGCTCAGCCTGTGATTGTACCACGTACATGGGGGAGCTAGTTCGGGACATAGCCGTTTGCCTTGCTAAACTGTCTGCAAAGGCATTTCCTTGACCCACTCTATCCGTAATCTTTTTATGGGCACTGCACTTTACTATCGCTACTTTCTTAGGGCCAAGCAACGCATTTAGGAGATCACGCACTAGCTCTCCGTGCATAATGTGCTTTCCGTGTGATGTCAGAAACCCGCGTTCTCTCCAAAGAAGCCCGAAGTCGTGGGCCACTCCAAAGGCATACCGGCTATCCGTGTATATGTTCACACATAATCCGGCACTCAATTCACAGGCTCTTGTTAAAGCTATCAGCTCTGCTGCCTGAGCTGATTTTTGTGGTATCCTAGCTGTTTCTACCACTGTCTTAAGTGTCGTGATCGCATATGCTGCGGAAGTCGTGCCATCTGGCAGCCTTAGGCACGATCCATCAACCCACAGTTCCCCATCCACATCTGGAAGTGGCACATCCTGTAAGTCAACACGACCCTTTGTCTGTTCCTCGGTCAGGAAAACACAGTCGTGATGTTTTTCTTCCTGACCCTCCTCGGCCGGATAGGGCAATAAAGTGGCAGGGTTCAAGGTAGCGCATCTTTTCAATGTAATATGTGGCGCCAAGAGTGTCAGCTCGTATCCTGTTAGCCGCGCACTCGTGAGATATTGGGTCTTGGTTTGGTTTAACAGGGCATCTACTGCGTGAGGAACTAACACCAACAATTTGTGTGATAACACTATTCCCTCACTCTGTCGTATGGCTACTGCAGTTGCTGATACCGCTCGAAAACACCCTGGCAACCCTCGTGCTACAGGATCCAAAATTGCAGAGAAGTATGCACATGGTCTCTGCTTATCCCCGTGTAATTGCACTAACACTGACAACGCGCACCCATCATTCTCGTGCACGTACAATGTGAAAAGTTTCGTATAGTCTGGTGTACCTAACACGGGTGCGGAACAAAGAGCCTGCCTCAACTGCTCAAAAGCTTTCTGACATTCATCTGTCCACTCAAGAGGCATTGGTGTGGCTTTGGACAGTAATGCTAACAAAGGTTTTATGATATGCGAAAAACCCATGATCCATTGCCTACAAAAAGACGTCAACCCTATAAAGGCACGTAAATCTCTCTGCGTGCGGGGGACTGGTGTGTCTAAGATTGCTTGAATTCGATCAGATGTTAATGCACGCCCCTCCTTAGACAACAGATGACCAAGGTACGTCACCTGGGGTCTACAGTATTGGAGCTTCTTCTTCGAAACCTTGTGATTGTTTTGCGCCAAAAAGGAAAGCAACGCAAGTGTACTCTGTTCACATTGTGCATAGGAGTCAGCGGCAAGCAGAAGGTCATCCACGTACTGGATGAGCGCTACGCCGGACTGCAATTTAAACGAATCTAGCTGCCTTTTCAAAGCCTGGCTATAGATGCTAGGACTTTCAGTATATCCTTGGGGAACACGACAAAATCTATACGATTTATTATTGAGCGTAAAACCAAACAGATATCTGCTATCAGGATGAACAGGGATGGAAAAGAACGCATTCTTTAAGTCAATAACACTAAAGGTGGTGGCTGTCGGTGGAACTAAGGTAAGCAAGGTCGTAATATCAGACACCACCGGGTATTGGGGAATGACAATTTTATTAATCTCTCGCAAATCAATAATAAATCGATAGATCTTGCCATCAGTGTCTCTCTTAAGAATCGGTAGAATAGGGCTGTTACAAACATTATAAGGGACCTCCTCCACCACCCCTGCAGAAATCAAATCCTGAACAATATGTGTCAATGCAATTTCACCTTCTTTCAAAATCTTATACTGTGGCACTCGTGGTAGAGGGGCCCCCTCCTTAACAGTAATATGTATCGGTGGAATACGCATCTCTCCCACATCCGTATCTGAGGTCGCCCACAACGTGTGCGGCAGAGAGGCCAAAGCAGGAATGTCTAAAATGGCATAAAATCTGTCAGGGTCAGGGCAATCATCAGGGTCAGGGTAATTGTCATTCAGAATAACCCGCACTCCCTCTGGAGCGCACCGTATTGTCGCTCGAAAATATTTAAGTAAATCAATGCCCAGGATATTGTCTGGGGTATGGGGTGATAACAAAAATTGGCCAAAACTGAAATATTTGTCAATGCATAGTGCAAGGGGCTTGGACAATGGGCTGGGGGAGGGTGTGCCATCAAACCCTACACACGTAATCATTTCGCCAGACAGGGGAGCCCTCGGAACCAAGTTTTTCGACAGAGCGCTACGAGTAGCTCCTGTGTCGACTAGAAATTGATCAGTAGAACCCAAAATACCCGCTGTTACATATGGACCTTGCTGATCTACCGGCACTTCAACTGATTCCTTACCCCATCCTACGCAATCCTATGCATGCACATAATCCTGGTGTTCCACATTCTCCCCTTCCAAAATCTGATATTGATTCCGTCTGTCAAACGTATTTCGTTCGTCCTGGCCACGGCCCCTCTCCTCAACCTGTCTACGTTCACCTCCGCCACCTCTCGCTCCCGTATAACCTCCTCTCGACCTTCCACTTCCTCGACCACGCTGACTACGCTGTTCGCGAAGTACCGGACAATCTTCGGCCCAATGCCCAAACTCCTTACAATAAGCACACTGATCCTCCGCAATGTCCGTACGACCATACGACGCGTTTCCTCCACCTCGTCTACCTCTATCGTTCCCTCTGCCCTGTGTTCCCCGAACCTGCGCCAACATCACCTTCGTTTTCAATTCCTTCGTCTTTTTCTCTACACTTTCTTTAGCCTCCACTTCCTGCCGCTCATAATACTGAGCCATAGTTAACAAAGACGCAGGGGTCGCCGTGGCCCAGGAACTTTCACTCGACTTCAATCGCTTTGCAATCTCTGGTAGGAGATTAGCTACATACTTATCTACAAACAAATGCCGACCCGTATCATCTGTTAAAGATTGACCACTGTAATCATGAAAAGCTTCCTCGAAGCGTGTAAAGAAATCTGAAACCGTTTCATCGGGTTTCTGCTTGCACGATGTTAGCATAGTCCAATCAATCTTTTTGGAGGGAACAAGCGTTTTTAATTTATTCAAGATAGCTGCCGGCAGATCTAGAATTAACTGGCAAGGCTTACAGGCTGGTTCTCTGTCTAAATCTGCGGCATTTATTTCCTTCCATGTTCCCCCCAATATCGTTTCGTCATTATTTTTACGAATCTGCCTCCACATATCAGGTGGTAATATTAGCCCAAAAAACAAATCTATGTCTACCGGGGTCATCACACAAGACGATATAGCCCCTTCCACCCCCTCATAAAATGCCGCCGGATTCTTCCGAAGATCAGGTAAGGAATTTTTCAGTGCCATAACATCCGCTCTATTCCACGGCGTATATACCCAATTATACAAAAAATACCCTTTCGCATCCTTCGATAATTTATCATCATCCGTACCTTCCCCTTTTGGCGGAACATACAAAGGTGCGGCTTCACGCATAGGCATAACATGCAACGCAGAACTCTTATCTGAACCACGGAGAGAACACTCTTTGGCCTGCCCGTTATTCTCCGATTCGGACTCCTTTTGCCTCTTTTTCCGCTCCTCCCGCAATCGGGTTGTCTCATCCCGCAGCTTGATCAATTGCGCAAACAGGTCATCAACATCTGAAAGATCAAAATCACCTTTAGTCAAATTTTCACGATACACTGACAATGCTTTGGGCTCAAACGTATCAGAAAGGTCACGATATGCGCCTACAACTTCATCCGCCAGACTAGACAAAAGTACAGCAATTCAAGATCCGACCACCCTTTCTTTTCTGTTAACAATTGTTCCTGAGTAATACTACGCTTATTCACTTTACGAGCCCAACTGCGTAGGTGAGCGGACCTCTCCGCAGTGAACCTGAGAGCGGATATACCCTTCTTGTCCGACTTATCCCGTCCATCGTCCCCTGAATCCTCATCCGGAGCCGTCGGTGAAACATACGGAGGCGGTGACCGTTCTAGCAAAGAAAAATCATCTATGTCATTATTAAGGACAGGATAGAGTGGTCGACGAATAGGAAATTGACCAGTCGTTTGCAATTTACGTTCCCGTTCCTCCCTTTCTTTCTTCTCCTGCGCCTCCTTTTCCTCAAGCTGTAAAGCCTTATCCCGAGCAGCCTTACGCTGCTCTTTGTCCGCCAAGGCAACTTCACGCTTCATTCGCTCACGCGCCGCTTTCTCCCACATTCGCACACAATCAAACATATTTTGTCTAGACCTGCGTTGAAACAAACATTGCTCTACAAATTGTATTTTACTTAAATCAAACGACCCGTGTAGAGGCCATTGCATTTCAGGATCGGCCTTGGTGTACTTATGCCATAATTTACTGTACATAATAGGGGGAAGGCCATGCTTAATATACATCTCACGATTTGGTGTTCCCTCTGGGGGAGCCGGCTGTGCTTCCGCTAACCTAATTGAGGTACCCTCTCCAAGACAGCACATCCCTCGAAGTGTGCTGAAAACAGGCATGTTCAAAAGGTATCACGAAAGCGTGACACCGTATAAAAAGGCACTTACGGTACTTCACACAAATGTGCCGCTCAAAAGAAAAAAAACAAAGTTAGAGAAACATCTCTACATGCCTGCCTATGTGAAGTGCACTACACATATAAGTTCAAAAGATCACAAATTCACAATGTTAGCTAACTCAAATCAAAGATCATAGGACTTCGGCGAGCGTCCGAGGACTACCTTACCGATCACAAAGCACAGATTTTCAGTAAGCGTCCGAAGACTACCTTACCGAACACAAATCATAGGACCTCAGTAAGCGTCCGAAGACTACCTTACCGATCACAAAGCTTACCCGAATTCCCAAATGTCCAGATTCCAACTGCCAAGGTCTTGTAAGCCAAATCAGCCAAACGGCACTTTCTCAGCGATGCAGACACTTCGGAAACTCAGTCGGAGACCGGCGCCACCTGGAAGGTCAGATCGGAAGGAAAGGAAAAGACACCGTGGCAGCCAAGACTCGGGTCACTCGTGGCAGCGCGCGCCCATGGCGAGTTTCCAAGCCTTCGTCACGACCTCTCCTTCGGGCATCCGAGTCGCCGATGAGTCCCTTCGTGGTCGCCAATTGAAGTAATTTGGGGTTCCTAAGGCCTACACACTCCAAAGATAACCCACTTACACTCAAGAACTGTTGGCACGGAAGCTGTAGAAGGCAAAGAACAAGTTTATTAAGACCCCATGGGGTGGTGGTACACTCAAACAGCACCCTTCGGTAATGCAAGAGGTATCACACCGAACATCGGTGTGACCCTTCTTTTATATGCTTCTACAGGTAATAAAAACGTACACGCGGCACAAAGTTGCAGAACACTATGTACATATAAGGGCATATTTTGGAATACTGCCAGCTCATTGGAGGGTTTCAAACCCACTGGTCAGTTTGCGGCACATTCCTGAGGAACGACTGGTCAGTGTGGACTGCGCATGTGTGGCTTGACCAGTACTAAAAATAGCCTGTTGCTGGGCAGACTGGAGTGGGCAATGGAACGGACAACGGACTAAAGGGCACGCCGGCCACGAGGCCGTTCATGATCTAAGATGGCCGCCAACATGTGCAAAATGGCGTTTCTATGTATAGCTAATTTAAGCGGGAATCGTGTAGCAAAGCTAAGCGCTAACCCAGCCATCGTCAAAATACGACAGACCAATGACAACACATGGCCTGTACACTTCAACTCTACAGACCCAGCTACAGACCAATGACAACACATGGCCTGCAAAGAGAAACACAGTACAGACCCAGCTACAGACCAATGACAACACATGGCCTGTACACTTCAACTCTACAGACCCAGCTACAGACCAATGACAACACAAGGCCTGCTAAGAGAAACACAGTACAGGCCCAGCTACAGACCAATGACAACACATGGCCTGCATAGAGAAACACAGTACAGACCCAGCTACAGACCAATGACGACACATGGCCTGCAAAGAGAAACACAGTACAGACCCAGCTACAGACCAATGACAACACATGGCCTGTACACTTCAACTCTACAGACCCAGCTACAGACCAATGACAACACATGGCCTGCAAAGTGAAACACAGTACAGACCCAGATACAGACCAATAACAACACATGGCCTGTACACTTCAACTCTAGAGACCCAGCTACAGACCAATGACAACACATGGCCTGTACACTTCAACTCTACAGACCCAGCTACAGACCAATGACATGACATGGCCTGTACACTTCAACTCTACAGACCCAGCTACAGACCAATGACAACACATGGCCTGCAAAGAGAAACACAGTACAGACCCAGCTACAGACCAATGACAACACATGGCCTGTACACTTCAACTCTACAGACCCAGCTACAGACCAATGACAACACATGGCCTGCAAAGAGAAACACAGTACAGACCCAGCTACAGACCAATGACAACACATGGCCTGTACACTTCAACTCTACAGACCCAGCTACAGACCAATGACAACACATGGCCTGTACACTTCAACTCTACAGACCCAGCTACAGACCAATGACAACACACGGCCTGCAAAGAGAAACACAGTACAGACCCAGCTACAGACCAATGACAACACATGGCCTGCAAAGAGAAACACAGGACACACCCAGCTACAGACCAATGACGACACATGGCCTGCAAAGAGAAACACAGTACAGACCCAGCTGCAGACCAATGACAACACATGGCCTGCAAAGAGAAACACAGTACAGACCCAGCTACAGACCAATGACAACTCATGGCCTGCAAAGAGAAACACAGTACAGACCCAGCTACAGACCAATGACAACACATGGCCTGTACACTTCAACTCTACAGACCCAGCTACAGACCAATGACAACACATGGCCTGCAAAGAGAAGCACAGTACAGACCCAGCTACAGACCCAGCTGCAGACCAATGACAACACATGGCCTGTACACTCCAACACTACAGACCCAGCTACAGACCAATGACAACACATGGCCTGCAAAGAGAAATACAGTACAGACCCAGCTACAGACCAATGACAACACATGGCCTGTACACTTCAACTCTACAGACCCAGCTACAGACCAATGACAACACATGGCCTGTACACTCCAACACTACAGACCCAGCTACAGACCAATGACAACACATGGCCTGCAAAGAGAAACACAGTACAGACCCAGCTACAGACCAATGACAACACATGGCCTGCAAAGAGAAACACAGTACACGCCCAGCTACAGACCAATGACAACACATGGCCTGCAAAGAAAAACACAGTACAGACCCAGCTACAGACAAATGACACCACATGGCCTGCAAAGAGAAACACAGTACAGACCCAGCTACAGACCAATGACAACACATGGCCTGTACACTTCAACTCTACAGACCCAGCTACAGACCAATGACAACACATGGCCTGTACACTTCAAATCTACAGACCCAGCTACAGACCAATTACAACACATGGCCTGCAAAGAGAAACACAGTACAGACCCAGCTACAGACCAATGACAGCACATGGCCTGTACACTTCAACTCTACAGACCCAGCTACAGACCAATGACAACACATGGCCTGTACACTTCAACTCTACAGACCCAGCTACAGACCAATGACAACACATGGCCTGTACACTTAAACTCTACAGACCCAGCTACAGACCAATGACAACACATGGCCTGTACACTTCAACTTTACAGACCCAGCTACAGACCAATGACAACACATGGCCTGCAAAGAGAAACACACGACACACCCAGCTACAGACCAATGACGACACATGGCCTGCAAAGAGAAACACAGTACAGACCCAGCTGCAGACCAATGACAACACATGGCCTGCAAAGAGAAACACAGTACAGACCCAGCTACAGACCAATGACAACACATGGCCTGTACACTTCAACTTTACAGACCCAGCTACAGACCAATGACAACACATGGCCTGCACACTTCAACTCTACAGACCCAGCTACAAACAAATGACAACACATGGCCTGTTCACTTCAACTCTACAGACCCAGCTACAGACCAATGACAACACATGGCCTGTACACTTCAACTCTACAGACCCAGCTACAGACCAATGACAACTCATGGCCTGCAAAGAGAAACACAGTACAGACCCAGCTACAGACCAATGACAACACATGGCCTGTACACTTCAACTCTACAGACCCAGCTACAGACCAATGACAACACATGGCCTGTACACGTCAACTCTACAGACCCAGCTACAGACCAATGACAACACATGGCCTGTAAACTTCAACACTACAGACCCAGCTACAGACCAATGACAACACATGGCCTGCAAAGAGAAACACAGTACAGACCCAGCTACAGACCAATGACAACACATGGCCTGCAAAGAGAAACACAGTACACACCCAGCTACAGACCAATGACAACACATGGCCTGCAAAGAGAAACACAGTACAGACCCAGCTACAGACAAATGACACCACATGGCCTGCAAAGAGAAACACAGTACAGACCCAGCTACAGACCAATGACAACACATGGCCTGTACACTTCAACTCTACAGACCCAGCTACAGACCAATGACAACACATGGCCTGTACACTTCAAATCTACAGACCCAGCTACAGACCAATTACAACACATGGCCTGCAAAGAGAAACACAGTACAGACCCAGCTACAGACCAATGACAACACATGGCCTGTACACTTCAACTCAACAGACCCAGCTACAGACCAATGACAATACATGGCCTGCAAAGAGAAACACAGTACAGACCCAGCTACAGACCAATGACAACACATGGCCTGTACACTTCAACTTTACAGACCCAGCTACAGACCAATGACAACACATGGCCTGCAAAGAGAAACACAGTACAGACCCAGCTACATACCAATGACAACACATGGCCTGCAAAGAGAAACACAGTACAGACCCAGCTACAGACAAATGACAACACATGGCCTGTACACTTCAACTCTACAGACCCATCTACAGACCAATGACAACACATGGCCTGCAAAGAGAAACACAGTACAGACCCAGCTACAGACCAATGACAACACATGGCCTGTACACTTCAACTCTACAGACCCAGCTACAGACCAATGACAACACATGGCCTGCAAAGAGAAACACAGTACAGACCCAGCTACAGACCAATGGCAACACATGGCCTGTACACTTCAACTCTACAGACCCAGCTACAGACCAATGACAACACATGGCCTGTACACTTCAACTCTACAGACCCAGCTACAGACCAATGACAACCCATGGCCTGCAAAGAGAAACACAGTACAGAACCAGCTACAGACCAATGACAACACATGGCCTGCAAAGAGAAACACAGTACAGACCCAGCTACAGACCAATGACAACACATGGCCTGTACACTTCAACTCAACAGACCCAGCTACAGACCAATGACAACACATGGCCTGCAAAGAGAAACACAGTACAGATCCAGCTACAGACCAATGACAACACATGGCCTGTACACTTCAACTCTACAGACTCAGGTACAGACCAATGACAACACATGGCCTGTACACTTCAACTCTACAGACCCAGCTACAGACCAATGACAACACATGGCCTGCAAAGAGAAACACAGTACAGACCCAGCTACAGACCAATGACAACACATGGCCTGTACACTTCAACTCTACAGACCCAGCTACAGACCAATGACAACACATGGCCTGTACACTTCAACTCTACAGACCCAGCTACAGACCAATGACAACACACGGCCTGCAAAGAGAAACACAGTACAGACCCAGCTACAGACCAATGACAACACATGGCCTGTACACTTCAACTCTACAGACCCAGCTACAGACCAATGACAACACATGGCCTGCAAAGAGAAGCACAGTACAGACCCAGCTACAGACCCAGCTGCAGACCAATGACAACACGTGGCCTGTACATTTCAACTCTACAGACCCAGCTACAGACCAATGACAACACATGGCCTGCAAAGATAAACACAGTACAGACCCAGCTACAGACCAATGACAACACATGACCTGCAAAGAGAAACACAGTACAGACCCAGCTACAGACAAATGACAACACACGGCCTGCAAAGAGAAACACAGTACAGACCCAGCTACAGACCAATGACAACACATGGCCTGCAAAGAGAAACACAGTACAGACCCAGCTACAGACCAATGACAACACATGGCCTGTACACTTCAACTCTAAAGACCCAGCTACAGACCAATGACAACACATGGCCTGTACACTTCAACTCTAAAGACCCAGCTACAGACCAATGACAACACATGGCCTGCAAAGAGAAACACAGGACACACCCATCTACAGACCAATGACGACACATGGCCTGCAAAGAGAAACACAGTACAGACCCAGCTGCAGACCAATGACAACACATGGCCTGCAAAGAGAAACACAGTACAGACCCAGCTACAGACCAATGACAACTCATGGCCTGCAAAGAGAAACACAGTACAGACCCAGCTACAGACCAATGACAACACATGGCCTGTACACTTCAACTCTACAGACCCAGCTACAGACCAATGACAACACATGGCCTGCACACTTCAACTCTACAGACCCAGCTACAAACCAATGACAACACATGGCCTGTTCACTTCAACTCTACAGACCCAGCTACAGACCAATGACAACACATGGCCTGTACACTTCAACTCTACAGACCCAGCTACAGACCAATGACAACTCATGGCCTGCAAAGAGAAACACAGGACAGACCCAGCTACAGACCAATGACAACACATGGCCTGTACACTTCAACTCTACAGACCCAGCTACAGACCAATGACAACACATGGCCTGTACACTTCAACTCTACAGACCCAGCTACAGACCAATGACAACACATGGCCTGTAAACTTCAACACTACAGACCCAGCTACAGACCAATGACAACACATGGCCTGCAAAGAGAAACACAGTACAGACCCAGCTACAGACCAATGACAACACATGGCCTGCAAAGAGAAACACAGTACACACCCAGCTACAGACCAATGACAACACATGGCCTGCAAAGAGAAACACAGTACAGACCCAGCTACAGACAAATGACACCACATGGCCTGCAAAGAGAAACACAGTACAGACCCAGCTACAGACCAATGACAACACATGGCCTGTACACTTCAACTCTACAGACCCAGCTACAGACCAATGACAACACATGGCCTGTACACTTCAAATCTACAGACCCAGCTACAGACCAATTACAACACATGGCCTGCAAAGAGAAACACAGTACAGACCCAGCTACAGACCAATGACAACACATGGCCTGTACACTTCAACTCAACAGACCCAGCTACAGACCAATGACAATACATGGCCTGCAAAGAGAAACACAGTACAGATCCAGCTACAGACCAATGACAACACATGGCCTGTACACTTCAACTCTACAGACCCAGCTACAGACCAATGACAACACATGGCCTGCAAAGAGAAACACAGTACAGACCCAGCTACAGACCAATGACAACACATGGCCTGTACACTTCAACTCTACAGACCCAGCTACAGACCAATGACAACACATGGCCTGTACACTTAAACTCTACAGACCCAGCTACAGACCAATGACAACACACGGCCTGCAAAGAGAAACACAGTACAGACCCAGCTACAGACCAATGACAACACATGGCCTGTACACTTCAACTCTACAGACCCAGCTACAGACCAATGACAACACATGGCCTGCAAAGAGAAGCACAGTACAGACCCAGCTACAGACCCAGCTGCAGACCAATGACAACACATGGCCTGTACACTCCAACACTACAGACCCAGCTACAGACCAATGACAACACATGGCCTGCAAAGAGAAACACAGTACAGACCCAGCTACAGACCAATGACAACACATGGCCTGCAAAGAGAAACACAGTACACGCCCAGCTACAGACCAATGACAACACATGGCCTGCAAAGAGAAACACAGTACAGACCCAGCTACAGACAAATGACACCACATGGCCTGCAAAGAGAAACACAGTACAGACCCAGCTACAGACCAATGACAACACATGGCCTGTACACTTCAACTCTACAGACCCAGCTACAGACCAATGACAACACATGGCCTGTACACTTCAAATCTACAGACCCAGCTACAGACCAATTACAACACATGGCCTGCAAAGAGAAACACAGTACAGACCCAGCTACAGACCAATGACAACACATGGCCTGTACACTTCAACTCAACAGACCCAGCTACAGACCAATGACAATACATGGCCTGCAAAGAGAAACACAGTACAGACCCAGCTACAGACCAATGAAAACACATGGCCTGTACACTTCAACTCTAAAGACCCAGCTACAGACCAATGACAACACATGGCCTGCAAAGAGAAACACAGTACAGACCCAGCTACAGACCAATGACAACACATGGCCTGTACACTTCAACTCTACAGACCCAGCTACAGACCAATGACAACACATGGCCTGCAAAGAGAAACACAGTACAGACCCAGCTACAGACCAATGACAACACATGGCCTGTACACTTCAACTCTACAGACCCAGCTACAGACCAATGACAACACATGGCCTGTACACTTCAACTCTACAGACCCAGCTACAGACCAATGACAACACATGGCCTGCAAAGAGAAACACAGGACACACCCAGCTACAGACCAATGACGACACATGGCCTGCAAAGAGAAACACAGTACAGACCCAGCTGCAGACCAATGACAACACATGGCCTGCAAAGAGAAACACAGTACAGACCCAGCTACAGACCAATGACAACTCATGGCCTGCAAAGAGAAACACAGTACAGACCCAGCTACAGACCAATGACAACACATGGCCTGCAAAGAGAAACACAGTACAGACCCAGCTACAGACCAATGACAACACATGGCCTGTACACTTCAACTCTACAGACCCAGCTACAGACCAATGACAACACATGGCCTGCAAAGAGAAACACAGGACACACCCAGCTACAGACCAATGACAACACATGGCCTGCAAAGAGAAACACAGTACAGACCCAGCTACAGACAAATGACAACACACGGCCTGCAAAGAGAAACACAGTACAGACCCAGCTACAGACCAATGACAACACATGGCCTGCAAAGAGAAACACAGTACAGACCCAGCTACAGACCAATGACAACACATGGCCTGCAAAGAGAAACACAGTACAGACCCAGCTACAGACCAATGACAACACATGGCCTGTACACATCAACTCAACAGACCCAGCTACAGACCAATGACAACACATGGCCTGCAAAGAGAAACACAGTACAGACCCAGCTACAGACCAATGACAACACATGGCCTGCAAAGAGAAACACAGTACAGACCGAGCTACAGACCAATGACAACACATGGCCTGTACACTTCAACTCTACAGACCCAGCTACAGACCAATGACAACACATGGCCTGTACACTTCAACTCTACAGACCCCGCTACAGACCAATGACAACACATGGCCTGCAAAGAGAAACACAGTACAGACCCAGCTACAGACCAATGACAACACATGGCTTGTACACTTCAACTCTACAGACCCAGCTACAGACCAATGACAACACATGGCCTCCAAAGAGAAACACAGTACAGACCCAGCTACAGACCAATGACAACACATGGCCTGCACACTTCAACTCTACAGACCCAGCTACAGACCAATGACAACACATGGCCTGCAAAGAGAAACACAGTACAGACCCAGCTACAGACAAATGACAACACACGGCCTGCAAAGAGAAACACAGTACAGACCCAGCTACAGACAAATGACACCACATGGCCTGCAAAGAGAAACACAGTACAGACCCAGCTACAGACCAATGACAACACATGGCCTGTACACTTCAACTCTACAGACCCAGCTACAGACCAATGACAACACATGGCCTGTACACTTCAAATCTACAGACCCAGCTACAGACCAATTACAACACATGGCCTGCAAAGAGAAACACAGTACAGACCCAGCTACAGACCAATGACAGTACATGGCCTGTACACTTCAACTCTACAGACCCAGCTACAGACCAATGACAACACATGGCCTGTACACTTCAACTCTACAGACCCAGCTACAGACCAATGACAACACATGGCCTGTACACTTAAACTCTACAGACCCAGCTACAGACCAATGACAACACATGGCCTGTACACTTCAACTTTACAGACCCAGCTACAGACCAATGACAACACATGGCCTGCAAAGAGAAACACACGACACACCCAGCTACAGACCAATGACGACACATGGCCTGCAAAGAGAAACACAGTACAGACCCAGCTGCAGACCAATGACAACACATGGCCTGCAAAGAGAAACACAGTACAGACCCAGCTACAGACCAATGACAACACATGGCCTGTACACTTCAACTTTACAGACCCAGCTACAGACCAATGACAACACATGGCCTGCACACTTCAACTCTACAGACCCAGCTACAAACAAATGACAACACATGGCCTGTTCACTTCAACTCTACAGACCCAGCTACAGACCAATGACAACACATGGCCTGTACACTTCAACTCTACAGACCCAGCTACAGACCAATGACAACTCATGGCCTGCAAAGAGAAACACAGTACAGACCCAGCTACAGACCAATGACAACACATGGCCTGTACACTTCAACTCTACAGACCCAGCTACAGACCAATGACAACACATGGCCTGTACACTTCAACTCTACAGACCCAGCTACAGACCAATGACAACACATGGCCTGTAAACTTCAACACTACAGACCCAGCTACAGACCAATGACAACACATGGCCTGCAAAGAGAAACACAGTACAGACCCAGCTACAGACCAATGACAACACATGGCCTGCAAAGAGAAACACAGTACACACCCAGCTACAGACCAATGACAACACATGGCCTGCAAAGAGAAACACAGTACAGACCCAGCTACAGACAAATGACACCACATGGCCTGCAAAGAGAAACACAGTACAGACCCAGCTACAGACCAATGACAACACATGGCCTGTACACTTCAACTCTACAGACCCAGCTACAGACCAATGACAACACATGGCCTGTACACTTCAAATCTACAGACCCAGCTACAGACCAATTACAACACATGGCCTGCAAAGAGAAACACAGTACAGACCCAGCTACAGACCAATGACAACACATGGCCTGTACACTTCAACTCAACAGACCCAGCTACAGACCAATGACAATACATGGCCTGCAAAGAGAAACACAGTACAGACCCAGCTACAGACCAATGACAACACATGGCCTGTACACTTCAACTTTACAGACCCAGCTACAGACCAATGACAACACATGGCCTGCAAAGAGAAACACAGTACAGACCCAGCTACATACCAATGACAACACATGGCCTGCAAAGAGAAACACAGTACAGACCCAGCTACAGACAAATGACAACACATGGCCTGTACACTTCAACTCTACAGACCCATCTACAGACCAATGACAACACATGGCCTGCAAAGAGAAACACAGTACAGACCCAGCTACAGACCAATGACAACACATGGCCTGTACACTTCAACTCTACAGACCCAGCTACAGACCAATGACAACACATGGCCTGCAAAGAGAAACACAGTACAGACCCAGCTACAGACCAATGACAACACATGGCCTGTACACTTCAACTCTACAGACCCAGCTACAGACCAATGACAACACATGGCCTGTACACTTCAACTCTACAGACCCAGCTACAGACCAATGACAACACATGGCCTGCAAAGAGAAACACAGTACAGACCCAGCTACAGACCAATGACAACACATGGCCTGCAAAGAGAAACACAGTACAGACCAAGCTACAGACCAATGACAACACATGGCCTGTACACTTCAACTCAACAGACCCAGCTACAGACCAATGACAACACATGGCCTGCAAAGAGAAACACAGTACAGATCCAGCTACAGACCAATGACAACACATGGCCTGTACACTTCAACTCTACAGACTCAGGTACAGACCAATGACAACACATGGCCTGTACACTTCAACTCTACAGACCCAGCTACAGACCAATGACAACACATGGCCTGCAAAGAGAAACACAGTACAGACCCAGCTACAGACCAATGACAACACATGGCCTGTACACTTCAACTCTACAGACCCAGCTACAGACCAATGACAACACATGGCCTGTACACTTCAACTCTACAGACCCAGCTACAGACCAATGACAACACACGGCCTGCAAGGAGAAACACAGTACAGACCCAGCTACAGACCAATGACAACACATGGCCTGTACACTTCAACTCTACAGACCCAGCTACAGACCAATGACAACACATGGCCTGCAAAGAGAAGCACAGTACAGACCCAGCTACAGACCCAGCTGCAGACCAATGACAACACATGGCCTGTACACTTCAACTCTACAGACCCAGCTACAGACCAATGACAACACATGGCCTGCAAAGAGAAACACAGTACAGACCCAGCTACAGACCAATGACAACACATGACCTGCAAAGAGAAACACAGTACAGACCCAGCTACAGACAAATGACAACACACGGCCTGCAAAGAGAAACACAGTACAGACCCAGCTACAGACCAATGACAACACATGGCCTGCAAAGAGAAACACAGTACAGACCCAGCTACAGACCAATGACAACACATGGCCTGTACACTTCAACTCTAAAGACCCAGCTACAGACCAATGACAACACATGGCCTGCAAAGAGAAACACAGTACAGACCCAGCTACAGACCAATGACAACACATGGCCTGTACACTTCAACTTTACAGACCCAGCTACAGACCAATGACAACACATGGCCTGCAAAGAGAAACACACGACACACCCAGCTACAGACCAATGACGACACATGGCCTGCAAAGAGAAACACAGTACAGACCCAGCTACAGACCAATGACAACACATGGCCTGCACACTTCAACTCTACAGACCCAGCTACAAACCAATGACAACACATGGCCTGTTCACTTCAACTCTACAGACCCAGCTACAGACCAATGACAACACATGGCCTGTTCACTTCAACTCTACAGACCCAGCTACAGACCAATGACAACACACGGCCTGCAAAGAGAAACACAGTACAGACCCAGCTACAGACCAATGACAACACATGGCCTGCAAAGAGAAACACAGGACACACCCATCTACAGACCAATGACGACACATGGCCTGCAAAGAGAAACACAGTACAGACCCAGCTGCAGACCAATGACAACACATGGCCTGCAAAGAGAAACACAGTACAGACCCAGCTACAGACCAATGACAACTCATGGCCTGCAAAGAGAAACACAGTACAGACCCAGCTACAGACCAATGACAACACATGGCCTGTACACTTCAACTCTACAGACCCAGCTACAGACCAATGACAACACATGGCCTGCACACTTCAACTCTACAGACCCAGCTACAAACCAATGACAACACATGGCCTGTTCACTTCAACTCTACAGACCCAGCTACAGACCAATGACAACTCATGGCCTGCAAAGAGAAACACAGGACAGACCCAGCTACAGACCAATGACAACACATGGCCTGTACACTTCAACTCTACAGACCCAGCTACAGACCAATGACAACACATGGCCTGTACACTTCAACTCTACAGACCCAGCTACAGACCAATGACAACACATGGCCTGTAAACTTCAACACTACAGACCCAGCTACAGACCAATGACAACACATGGCCTGCAAAGAGAAACACAGTACAGACCCAGCTACAGACCAATGACAACACATGGCCTGCAAAGAGAAACACAGTACACACCCAGCTACAGACCAATGACAACACATGGCCTGCAAAGAGAAACACAGTACAGACCCAGCTACAGACAAATGACACCACATGGCCTGCAAAGAGAAACACAGTACAGACCCAGCTACAGACCAATGACAACACATGACCTGTACACTTCAACTCTACAGACCCAGCTACAGACCAATGACAACACATGGCCTGTACACTTCAAATCTACAGACCCAGCTACAGACCAATTACAACACATGGCCTGCAAAGAGAAACACAGTACAGACCCAGCTACAGACCAATGACAACACATGGCCTGTACACTTCAACTCAACAGACCCAGCTACAGACCAATGACAATACATGGCCTGCAAAGAGAAACACAGTACAGATCCAGCTACAGACCAATGACAACACATGGCCTGTACACTTCAACTCTACAGACTCAGGTACAGACCAATGACAACACATGGCCTGTACACTTCAACTCTACAGACCCAGCTACAGACCAATGACAACACATGGCCTGCAAAGAGAAACACAGTACAGACCCAGCTACAGACCAATGACAACACATGGCCTGTACACTTCAACTCTACAGACCCAGCTACAGACCAATGACAACACATGGCCTGTACACTTAAACTCTACAGACCCAGCTACAGACCAATGACAACACACGGCCTGCAAAGAGAAACACAGTACAGACCCAGCTACAGACCAATGACAACACATGGCCTGTACACTTCAACTCTACAGACCCAGCTACAGACCAATGACAACACATGGCCTGCAAAGAGAAGCACAGTACAGACCCAGCTACAGACCCAGCTGCAGACCAATGACAACACTTGGCCTGTACACTCCAACACTACAGACCCAGCTACAGACCAATGACAACACATGGCCTGCAAAGAGAAACACAGTACAGACCCAGCTACAGACCAATGACAACACATGGCCTGCAAAGAGAAACACAGTACACGCCCAGCTACAGACCAATGACAACACATGGCCTGCAAAGAGAAACACAGTACAGACCCAGCTACAGACAAATGACACCACATGGCCTGCAAAGAGAAACACAGTACAGACCCAGCTACAGACCAATGACAACACATGGCCTGTACACTTCAACTCTACAGACCCAGCTACAGACCAATGACAACACATGGCCTGTACACTTCAAATCTACAGACCCAGCTACAGACCAATTACAACACAAGGCCTGCAAAGAGAAACACAGTACAGACCCAGCTACAGACCAATGACAACACATGGCCTGTACACTTCAACTCAACAGACCCAGCTACAGACCAATGACAATACATGGCCTGCAAAGAGAAACACAGTACAGACCCAGCTACAGACCAATGACAACACATGGCCTGTACACTTCAACTCTAAAGACCCAGCTACAGACCAATGACAACACATGGCCTGCAAAGAGAAACACAGTACAGACCCAGCTACAGACCAATGACAACACATGGCCTGTACACTTCAACTCTACAGACCCAGCTACAGACCAATGACAACACATGGCCTGCAAAGAGAAACACAGTACAGACCCAGCTACAGACCAATGACAACACATGGCCTGTACACATCAACTCTACAGACCCAGCTACAGACCAATGACAACACATGGCCTGTACACTTCAACTCTACAGACCCAGCTACAGACCAATGACAACACACGGCCTGCAAAGAGAAACACAGTACAGACCCAGCTACAGACCAATGACAACACATGGCCTGTACACTTCAAATCTACAGACCCAGCTACAGACCAATTACAACACATGGCCTGCAAAGAGAAACACAGTACAGACCCAGCTACAGACCAATGACAACACATGGCCTGTACACTTCAACTCTACAGACCCAGCTACAGACCAATGACAACACATGGCCTGCAAAGAGAAACACAGGACACACCCAGCTACAGACCAATGACGACACATGGCCTGCAAAGAGAAACACAGTACAGACCCAGCTGCAGACCAATGACAACACATGGCCTGCAAAGAGAAACACAGTACAGACCCAGCTACAGACCAATGACAACTCATGGCCTGCAAAGAGAAACACAGTACAGACCCAGCTACAGACCAATGACAACACATGGCCTGCAAAGAGAAACACAGTACAGACCCAGCTACAGACCAATGACAACACATGGCCTGTACACTTCAACTCTACAGACCCAGCTACAGACCAATGACAACACATGGCCTGCAAAGAGAAACACAGGACACACCCAGCTACAGACCAATGACAACACATGGCCTGCAAAGAGAAACACAGTACAGACCCAGCTACAGACAAATGACAACACACGGCCTGCAAAGAGAAACACAGTACAGACCCAGCTACAGACCAATGACAACACATGGCCTGCAAAGAGAAACACAGTACAGACCCAGCTACAGACCAATGACAACACATGGCCTGCAAAGAGAAACACAGTACAGACCCAGCTACAGACCAATGACAACACATGGCCTGTACACATCAACTCAACCGACCCAGCTACAGACCAATGACAACACATGGCCTGCAAAGAGAAACACAGTACAGACCCAGCTACAGACCAATGACAACACATGGCCTGCAAAGAGAAACACAGTACAGACCGAGCTACAGACCAATGACAACACATGGCCTGTACACTTCAACTCTACAGACCCAGCTACAGACCAATGACAACACATGGCCTGTACACTTCAACTCTACAGACCCCGCTACAGACCAATGACAACACATGGCCTGCAAAGAGAAACACAGTACAGACCCAGCTACAGACCAATGACAACACATGGCTTGTACACTTCAACTCTACAGACCCAGCTACAGACCAATGACAACACATGGCCTCCAAAGAGAAACACAGTACAGACCCAGCTACAGACCAATGACAACACATGGCCTGCACACTTCAACTCTACAGACCCAGCTACAGACCAATGACAACACATGGCCTGCAAAGAGAAACACAGTACAGACCCAGCTACAGACAAATGACAACACACGGCCTGCAAAGAGAAACACAGTACAGACCCAGCTACAGACCAATGACAACACATGGCCTGCAAAGAGAAACACAGTACAGACCCAGCTACAGACCAATGACAACACATGGCCTGTACACTTCAACTCAACAGACCCAGCTACAGACCAATGACAACACATGGCCTGCAAAGAGAAACACAGTACAGATCCAGCTACAGACCAATGACAACACATGGCCTGTACACTTCAACTCTACAGACTCAGGTACAGACCAATGACAACACATGGCCTGTACACTTCAACTCTACAGACCCAGCTACAGACCAATGACAACACATGGCCTGCAAAGAGAAATACAGTACAGACCCAGCTACAGACCAATGACAACACATGGCCTGTACACTTCAACTCTACAGACCCAGCTACAGACCAATGACAACACATGGCCTGTACACTTCAACTCTACAGACCCAGCTACAGACCAATGATAACACACGGCCTGCAAAGAGAAACACAGTACAGACCCAGCTACAGACCAATGACAACACATGGCCTGTACACTTCAACTCTACAGACCCAGCTACAGACCAATGACAACACATGGCCTGCAAAGAGAAGCACAGTACAGACCCAGCTACAGACCCAGCTGCAGACCAATGACAACACATGGCCTGTACACTTCAACTCTACAGACCCAGCTACAGACCAATGACAACACATGGCCTGCAAAGAGAAACACAGTACAGACCCAGCTACAGACCAATGACAACACATGACCTGCAAAGAGAAACACAGTACAGACCCAGCTACAGACAAATGACAACACACGGCCTGCAAAGAGAAACACAGTACAGACCCAGCTACAGACCAATGACAACACATGGCCTGCAAAGAGAAACACAGTACAGACCCAGCTACAGACCAATGACAACACATGGCCTGTACACTTCAACTCTAAAGACTCAGCTACAGACCAATGACAACACATGGCCTGCAAAGAGAAACACAGTACAGACCCAGCTACAGACCAATGACAACACATGGCCTGTACACTTCAACTCTACAGACCCAGTTACAGACCAATGACAACACATGGCCTGTACACTTCAACTCTACAGACCCAGCTACAGACCAATGACAACACATGGCCTGCAAAGAGAAACACAGTACAGACCCAGCTACAGACCAATGACAACACATGGCCTGTACACTTCAAATCTACAGACCCAGCTACAGACCAATGACAACACATGGCCTGCAAAGAGAAACACAGTACAGACCCAGCTACAGACCAATGACAACACATGGCCTGTACACATCAACTCAACAGACCCAGCTACAGACCAATGACAACACATGGCCTTCAAAGAGAAACACAGTACAGACCCAGCTACAGACCAATGACAACACATGGCCTGCAAAGAGAAACACAGTACAGACCCAGCTACAGACCAATGACAACACATGGCCTGCACACTTCAACTCTACAGACCCAGCTACAGACCAATGACAACACATGGCCTGCAAAGAGAAACACAGTACAGACCCAGCTACAGACAAATGACAACACACGGCCTGCAAAGAGAAACACAGTACAGACCCAGCGACAGACCAATGACAACACATGGCCTGCAAAGAGAAACACAGTACAGACCCAGCTACAGACCAATGACAACACATGGCCTGTACACTTCAACTCTAAAGACCCAGCTACAGACCAATGACAACACATGGCCTGTACACTTCAACTCTACAGACCCAGCTACAGACTAATGCCAACATATGGCCTCTACACTTCAACTCTACAGACCCAGCTACAGACCAATGACAACACATGGCCTGTAAAGAGAAACACAGTACAGACCCAGCTACAGACCAATGACAACACATGGCCTGTACACTTCAACTCTACAGACCCAGCTACAGACCAATGACAACACATGGCCTGTACACTTCAAATCTACAGACCCAGCTACAGACCAATTACAACACATGGCCTGCAAAGAGAAACACAGTACAGACCCAGCTACAGACCAATGACAACACATGGCCTGTACACTTCAACTCAACAGACCCAGCTACAGACCAATGACAACACATGGCCTGCAAACAGAAACACAGTACAAACCCAGCTACAGACCAATGACAACACATGGCCTGTACACTTCAACTCTACAGACCCATCTACAGACCAATGACAACACATGGCCTGCAAACAGAAGCACAGTACAGACCCAGCTACAGACCAATTACAACACATGGCCTGGACACTTCAACTCTACAGACCCAGCTACAGACCAATGACAACACATGGCCTGTACACTTAAACTCTACAGACCCAGCTACACACCAATGACAACACATGGCCTGCAAACAGAAACACAGTGCAGACCCAGCTACAGACCAATGACAACACATGGCCTGCAAACAGAAACACAGTACAGACCCAGCTACAGACCAATGACAACACATGGCCTGAAAACAGAAACACAGTACAGACCCAGCTACAGACCAATAACAACACATGGCCTGCAAACGGAAATACAGTACAGACCCAGCTACAGACCAATGACAACACATGGCCTGCAAACAGAAACACAGTACAGACCCAGCTAAAGGCCAATGACAACACATGGCCTGTACACTTCAACTCTACAGACCCAGCTACAGACCAATGACAACACATGGCCTGAATACTTCAACTCTACAGACTCAGCTACAGACCAATGACAACACATGGCCTGTACACTTCAACTCTACAGACCCAGCTACAGGCCAATGACAACACAAGGCCTGTACACTTCAACTCTACAGACCCAGCTACAGACCAATGACAACACATGGCCTGCAAACAGAAACACAGTACAGACCCAGCTACAGACCAATGACAACACATGGCCTGCAAACAGAAACACAGTTCAGACCCAGCTACAGACCAATGACAACACATGGCCTGTACACTTCAACTCTACAGACCCATCTACAGACCAATGACAACACATGGCCTGCAAACAGAAACACAGTACAGACCCAGCTACAGACCAATTACAACACATGGCCTGGACACTTCAACTCTACAGACCCAGCTACAGACCAATGACAACACATGGCCTGTACACTTCAACTCTACAGACCCAGCTACAGACCAATGACAACACATGGCCTGCAAACAGAAACACAGTACAGACCCAGCTACAGACCAATGACAACACATGGCCTGCAAACAGAAACACAGTACAGACCCAGCTACAGACCAATGACAACACATGGCCTGAAAACAGAAACACAGTACAGACCCAGCTACAGACTAATAACAACACATGGCCTGCAAACGGAAATACAGTACAGACCCAGCTACAGACCAATGACAACACATGGCCTGCAAACAGAAACACAGTACAGACCCAGCTACAGGCCAATGACAACACATGGCCTGTACACTTCAACTCTACAGACCCAGCTACAGACCAATGACAACACATGGCCTGAATACTTCAACTCTACAGACTCAGCTACAGACCAATGACAACACATGGCCTGTACACTTCAACTCTACAGACCCAGCTACAGGCCAATGACAACACAAGGCCTGTACACTTCAACTCTACAGACCCAGCTACAGACCAATGACAACACATGGCCTGCAAACAGAAACACAGTACAGACCCAGCTACAGACCAATGACAACACATGGCCTGAAAACAGAAACACAGTTCAGACCCAGCTACAAACCAATGACAACACATGGCCTGTACACTTCAACTCCACAGACCCAGCTACAGACCAATGACAACACATGGCCTGTACACTTCAACTCTACAGACTCAGCTACAGACCAATGACAACACATGGCCTGCAAAGAGAAACACAGTACAGACCCAGCTACAGACCAATGACAACACATAGCCTGCAAAGAGAAACACAGTACAGACCCAGCGACAGACCAATGACAACACATGGCCTGCAAACAGAAACACAGTACAAACCCAGCTACAGACCAATGACAACACATGGCCTGTACACTTCAACTCTACAGACCCATCTACAGACCAATGACAACACATGGCCTGCAAACAGAAACACAGTACAGACCCAGCTACAGACCAATTACAACACATGGCCTGGACACTTCAACTCTACAGACCCAGCTACAGACCAATGACAACACATGGCCTGCAAACAGAAGCACAGTACAGACCCAGCTACAGACCAATTACAACACATGGCCTGGACACTTCAACTCTACAGACCCAGCTACAGACCAATGACAACACATGGCCTGTACACTTCAACTCTACAGACCCAGCTACAGACCAATGACAACACATGGCCTGTACACTTCAACTCAACAGACCCAGCTACAGACCAATGACAATACATGGCCTGCAAAGAGAAACACAGTACAGATCCAGCTACAGACCAATGACAACACATGGCCTGTACACTTCAACTCTACAGACTCAGGTACAGACCAATGACAACACATGGCCTGTACACTTCAACTCTACAGACCCAGCTACAGACCAATGACAACACATGGCCTGCAAAGAGAAACACAGTACAGACCCAGCTACAGACCAATGACAACACATGGCCTGTACACTTCAACTCTACAGACCCAGCTACAGACCAATGACAACACATGGCCTGCAAAGAGAAACACAGTACAGACCCAGCTACAGACCAATGACAACACATGGCCTGCACACTTCAACTCTACAGACCCAGCTACAGACCAATGACAACACATGGCCTGCAAACAGAAACACAGTACAGACCCAGCTACAGACCAATGACAACACATGGCCTGAAAACAGAAACACAGTACAGACCCAGCTACAGACTAATAACAACACATGGCCTGCAAACGAAAATACAGTACAGACCCAGCTACAGACCAATGACAACACATGGCCTGCAAACAGAAACACAGTACAGACCGAGCTACAGGCCAATGACAACACATGGCCTGTACACTTCAACTCTACAGACCCAGCTACAGACCAATGACAACACATGGCCTGAATACTTCAACTCTACAGACTCAGCTACAGACCAATGACAACACATGGCCTGTACACTTCAACTCTACAGACCCAGCTACAGGCCATTGACAACACAAGGCCTGTACACTTCAACTCTACAGACCCAGCTACAGACCAATGACAACACATGGCCTGCAAACAGAAACACAGTACAGACCCAGCTACAGACCAATGACAACACATGGCCTGCAAACAGAAACACAGTTCAGACCCAGCTACAAACCAATGACAACACATGGCCTGTACACTTCAACTCCACAGACCCAGCTACAGACCAATGACAACACATGGCCTGTACACTTCAACTCTACAGACTCAGCTACAGACCAATGACAACACATGGCCTGCAAACAGAAAAACAGTACAGACCCAGCTACAGATCAATGACAACACATGGCCTATACACTTCAACTCTACAGACCCAGCTACAGACCAATGACAACACATGGCCTGTACACTTCAACTCTACAGACCCAGCTACAGACCAATGACAACACATGGCCTGCAAAGAGAAACACAGTACAGACCCAGCTACAGACCAATGAGAACACATGGCCTGTACACTTTAACTCTACAGACCCAGCTACAGACCAATGACAACACATGGCCTGCAAAGAGAAACACAGTACAGACCCAGCTACAGACCAATGACAACACATGGCCTGTACCCTTCAACTCTAAAGACCCAGCTACAGACCAATGACAACACATGGCCTGCAAAGAGAAACACAGTACAGACCCAGCTACAGACAAATGACAACACACGGCCTGCAAAGAGAAACACAGTACAGACCCAGCTACAGACCAATGACAACACATGGCCTGCAAAGAGAAACACAGTACAGACCCAGCTACAGACCAATGACAACACATGGCCTGCAAAGAGAAACACAGTACAGACCCAGCTACAGACCAATGACAACACATGGCCTGTACACTTCAACTCAACAGACCCAGCTACAGACCAATGACAACACATGGCCTGCAAAGAGAAACACAGTACAGACCCAGCTACAGACCAATGACAACACATGGCCTGTACACTTCAACTCTACAGACTCAGGTACAGACCAATGACAACACATGGCCTGTACACTTCAACTCTACAGACCCAGCTACAGACCAATGACAACACATGGCCTGCAAAGAGAAACACAGTACAGACCCAGCTACAGACCAATGACAACACATGGCCTGCAAAGAGAAACACAGTACAGACCCAGCTACAGACAAATGACAACACACGGCCTGCAAAGAGAAACACAGTACAGACCCAGCTACAGACCAATGACAACACATGGCCTGCAAAGAGAAACACAGTACAGACCCAGCTACAGACCAATGACAACACATGGCCTGTACACTTCAACTCTAAAGACCCAGCTACAGACCAATGACAACACATGGCCTGCAAAGAGAAACACAGTACAGACCCAGATACAGACCAATGACAACACATGGCCTGTACACTTCAACTCTACAGACCCAGTTACAGATCAATGACAACACATGGCCTGTACACTTCAACTCTACAGACCCAGCTACAGACTAATGACAACACATGGCCTCTACACTTCAACTCTACAGACCCAGCTACAGACCAATGACAACACATGGCCTGTAAAGAGAAACACAGTACAGACCCAGCTACAGACCAATGACAACACATGGCCTGCAAACAGAAACACAGTACAGACCCAGCTACAGGCCAATGACAACACATGGCCTGTACACTTCAACTCTACAGACCCAGCTACAGACCAATGACAACACATGGCCTGAATACTTCAACTCTACAGACTCAGCTACAGACCAATGACAACACATGGCCTGTACACTTCAACTCTACAGACCCAGCTACAGGCCAATGACAACACAAGGCCTGTACACTTCAACTCTACAGACCCAGCTACAGACCAATGACAACACATGGCCTGCAAACAGAAACACTGTACAGACCCAGCTACAGACCAATGACAACACATGGCCTGAAAACAGAAACACAGTTCAGACCCAGCTACAAACCAATGACAACACATGGCCTGTACACTTCAACTCCACAGACCCAGCTACAGACCAATGACAACACATGGCCTGTACACTTCAACTCTACAGACTCAGCTACAGACCAATGACAACACATGGCCTGCAAAGAGAAACACAGTACAGACCCAGCTACAGACCAATGACAAAACATGGCCTGCAAAGAGAAACACAGTACAGACCCAGCGACAGACCAATGACAACACATGGCCTGCAAACAGAAACACAGTACAAACCCAGCTACAGACCAATGACAACACATGGCCTGTACACTTCAACTCTACAGACCCATCTACAGACCAATGACAACACATGGCCTGCAAACAGAAACACAGTACAGACCCAGCTACAGACCAATTACAACACATGGCCTGGACACTTCAACTCTACAGACCCAGCTACAGACCAATGACAACACATGGCCTGCAAACAGAAGCACAGTACAGACCCAGCTACAGACCAATTACAACACATGGCCTGGACACTTCAACTCTACAGACCCAGCTACAGACCAATGACAACACATGGCCTGTACACTTCAACTCTACAGACCCAGCTACAGACCAATGACAACACATGGCCTGTACACTTCAACTCAACAGACCCAGCTACAGACCAATGACAATACATGGCCTGCAAAGAGAAACACAGTACAGATCCAGCTACAGACCAATGACAACACATGGCCTGTACACTTCAACTCTACAGACTCAGGTACAGACCAATGACAACACATGGCCTGTACACTTCAACTCTACAGACCCAGCTACAGACCAATGACAACACATGGCCTGCAAAGAGAAACACAGTACAGACCCAGCTACAGACCAATGACAACACATGGCCTGAACACTTCAACTCTACAGACCCAGCTACAGACCAATGACAACACATGGCCTGCAAAGAGAAACACAGTACAGACCCAGCTACAGACCAATGACAACACATGGCCTGCACACTTCAACTCTACAGACCCAGCTACAGACCAATGACAACACATGGCCTGCAAACAGAAACACAGTACAGACCCAGCTACAGACCAATGACAACACATGGCCTGAAAACAGAAACACAGTACAGACCCAGCTACAGACTAATAACAACACATGGCCTGCAAACGAAAATACAGTACAGACCCAGCTACAGACCAATGACAACACATGGCCTGCAAACAGAAACACAGTACAGACCGAGCTACAGGCCAATGACAACACATGGCCTGTACACTTCAACTCTACAGACCCAGCTACAGACCAATGACAACACATGGCCTGAATACTTCAACTCTACAGACTCAGCTACAGACCAATGACAACACATGGCCTGTACACTTCAACTCTACAGACCCAGCTACAGGCCAATGACAACACAAGGCCTGTACACTTCAACTCTACAGACCCAGCTACAGACCAATGACAACACATGGCCTGCAAACAGAAACACAGTACAGACCCAGCTACAGACCAATGACAACACATGGCCTGCAAACAGAAACACAGTTCAGACCCAGCTACAAACCAATGACAACACATGGCCTGTACACTTCAACTCCACAGACCCAGCTACAGACCAATGACAACACATGGCCTGTACACTTCAACTCTACAGACTCAGCTACAGACCAATGACAACACATGGCCTGCAAACAGAAAAACAGTACAGACCCAGCTACAGATCAATGACAACACATGGCCTATACACTTCAACTCTACAGACCCAGCTACAGACCAATGACAACACATGGCCTGTACACTTCAACTCTACAGACCCAGCTACAGACCAATGACAACACATGGCCTGCAAAGAGAAACACAGTACAGACCCAGCTACAGACCAATGAGAACACATGGCCTGTACACTTTAACTCTACAGACCCAGCTACAGACCAATGACAACACATGGCCTGCAAAGAGAAACACAGTACAGACCCAGCTACAGACCAATGACAACACATGGCCTGTACCCTTCAACTCTAAAGACCCAGCTACAGACCAATGACAACACATGGCCTGCAAAGAGAAACACAGTACAGACCCAGCTACAGACAAATGACAACACACGGCCTGCAAAGAGAAACACAGTACAGACCCAGCTACAGACCAATGACAACACATGGCCTGCAAAGAGAAACACAGTACAGACCCAGCTACAGACCAATGACAACACATGGCCTGCAAAGAGAAACACAGTACAGACCCAGCTACAGACCAATGACAACACATGGCCTGTACACTTCAACTCAACAGACCCAGCTACAGACCAATGACAACACATGGCCTGCAAAGAGAAACACAGTACAGACCCAGCTACAGACCAATGACAACACATGGCCTGTACACTTCAACTCTACAGACTCAGGTACAGACCAATGACAACACATGGCCTGTACACTTCAACTCTACAGACCCAGCTACAGACCAATGACAACACATGGCCTGCAAAGAGAAACACAGTACAGACCCAGCTACAGACCAATGACAACACATGGCCTGCAAAGAGAAACACAGTACAGACCCAGCTACAGACAAATGACAACACACGGCCTGCAAAGAGAAACACAGTACAGACCCAGCTACAGACCAATGACAACACATGGCCTGCAAAGAGAAACACAGTACAGACCCAGCTACAGACCAATGACAACACATGGCCTGTACACTTCAACTCTAAAGACCCAGCTACAGACCAATGACAACACATGGCCTGCAAAGAGAAACACAGTACAGACCCAGATACAGACCAATGACAACACATGGCCTGTACACTTCAACTCTACAGACCCAGTTACAGATCAATGACAACACATGGCCTGTACACTTCAACTCTACAGACCCAGCTACAGACTAATGACAACACATGGCCTCTACACTTCAACTCTACAGACCCAGCTACAGACCAATGACAACACATGGCCTGTAAAGAGAAACACAGTACAGACCCAGCTACAGACCAATGACAACACATGGCATGTACACTTCAACTCTACAGACCCAGCTACAGACCAATGACAACAGATGGCCTGTACACTTCAACTCTACAGACCCAGCTACAGACCAATGACAACACATGGCCTGCAAAGAGAAACACAGTACAGACCCAGCTACAGACCAATGACAACACATGGCCAGTACACTTCAACTCTACAGACCCAGCTACAGACCAATGACAACACATGGCCTGCAAAGAGAAACACAGTACAGACCCAGCTACAGACCAATGACAACACATGGCCTGTACACTTCAACTCTACAGACCCAGCTGCAGACCAATGACAACACATGGCCTGTACACTTCAACTCTACAGACCCAGCTACAGACCAATGACAACACATGGCCTGTACACTTCAACTCTACAGACCCAGTTACAGATCAATGACAACACATGGCCTGTACACTTCAACTCTACAGACCCAGCTACAGACCAATGACAACACATGGCCTGTACACTTCAACTCTACAGACCCAGCTACAGACCAATGACAACACATGGCCTGCAAAGAGAAGCACAGTACAGACCCAGCTACAGACCCAGCTGCAGACCAATGACAACACATGGCCTGTACACTTCAACTCTACAGACCCAGCTACAGACCAATGACAACACATGGCCTGCAAAGAGAAACACAGTACAGACCCAGCTACAGACCAATGAGAACACATGGCCTGTACACTTTAACTCTACAGACCCAGCTACAGACCAATGACAACACATGGCCTGCAAAGAGAAACACAGTACAGACCCAGCTACAGACCAATGACAACACATGGCCTGTACCCTTCAACTCTAAAGACCCAGCTACAGACCAATGACAACACATGGCCTGCAAAGAGAAACACAGTACAGACCCAGCTACAGACAAATGACAACACACGGCCTGCAAAGAGAAACACAGTACAGACCCAGCTACAGACCAATGACAACACATGGCCTGCAAAGAGAAACACAGTACAGACCCAGCTACAGACCAATGACAACACATGGCCTGCAAAGAGAAACACAGTACAGACCCAGCTACAGACCAATGACAACACATGGCCTGTACACTTCAACTCTAAAGACCCAGCTACAGACCAATGACAACACATGGCCTGCAAAGAGAAACACAGTACAGACCCAGATACAGACCAATGACAACACATGGCCTGTACACTTCAACTCTACAGACCCAGTTACAGATCAATGACAACACATGGCCTGTACACTTCAACTCTACAGACCCAGCTACAGACTAATGACAACACATGGCCTCTACACTTCAACTCTACAGACCCAGCTACAGACCAATGACAACACATGGCCTGTAAAGAGAAACACAGTACAGACCCAGCTACAGACCAATGACAACACATGGCCTGTACACTTCAACTCTACAGACCCAGCTACAGACCAATGACAACAGATGGCCTGTACACTTCAACTCTACAGACCCAGCTACAGACCAATGACAACACATGGCCTGCAAAGAGAAACACAGTACAGACCCAGCTACAGACCAATGACAACACATGGCCAGTACACTTCAACTCTACAGACCCAGCTACAGACCAATGACAACACATGGCCTGCAAAGAGAAACACAGTACAGACCCAGCTACAGACCAATGACAACACATGGCCTGTACACTTCAACTCTACAGACCCAGCTGCAGACCAATGACAACACATGGCCTGTACACTTCAACTCTACAGACCCAGCTACAGACCAATGACAACACATGGCCTGTACACTTCAACTCTACAGACCCAGCTACAGACCAATGACAACACATGGCCTGCAAACAGAAACACAGTACAGACCCAGCTACAGACCAATGACAACACATGGCCTGCAAACAGAAACACAGTACAGACCCAGCTACAGACCAATGACAACACATGGCCTGCATAGAGAAACACAGTACAGACCCAACTACAGACCAATGACAACACATGGCCTCTACACTTCAACTCTACAGACCCAGCTACAGACCAATGACAACACATGGCCTGCAAAGAGAAACACAGTACAGACCCAGCTACAGACCAATGACAACACATGGCCTGTACACTTCAACTCTACAGACCCAGCTACAGACCAATGACAACACATGGCCTGTACACTTCAACTCTACAGACCCAGCTACAGACTAATGACAACACATGGCCTCTACACTTCAACTCTACAGACCCGCCTACAGACCAATGACAACACATGGCCTGTAAAGAGAAACACAGTACAGACCCAGCTACAGACCAATGACAACACATGGCCTGTACACTTCAACTTTACAGACCCAGCTACAGACCAATGACAACACATGGCCTGCAAAGAGAAACACAGTACAGACACAGCTACAGACCAATGACAACACATGGCCTGCAAAGAGAAACACAGTACAGACCCAGCTACAGACCAATGACAACACATGGCCTGTACACTTCAACTCTACAGACCCAGTTACAGACCAATGACAACACATGGCCTGTACACTTCAACTCTACAGACCCAGCTACAGACTAATGACAACACATGGCCTCTACACCTCAACTCTACAGACCCAGCTACAGACCAATGACAACACATGGCCTGTAAAGAGAAACACAGTACAGACCCAGCTACAGACCAATGACAACACATGGCCTGTACACTTCAACTCTACAGACCCAGCTACAGACCAATGACAACACATGGCCTGTACACTTCAACTCTACAGACCCAGCTACAGACCAATGACAACACATGGCCTGCAAAGAGAAACACAGTACAGACCCAGCTACAGACCAATGAGAACACATGGCCTGCAAAGAGAAACACAGTACAGACCCAGCTACAGACCAATGACAACACATGGCCTGCAAAGAGAAACACAGTACAGACCCAGCTACAGACCAATGACAACACATGGCCTGTACACTTCAACTCAACAGACCCAGCTACAGACCAATGACAACACATGGCCTGCAAAGAGAAACACAGTACAGACCCAGCTACAGACCAATGACAACACATGGCCTGCAAAGAGAAACACAGTACAGACCCAGCTACAGACCAATGACAACACATGGCCTGCAAACAGAAACACAGTTCAGACCCAGCTACAAACCAATGACAACACATGGCCTGTACACTTCAACTCTACAGACCCAGCTACAGACCAATGACAACACATGGCCTGCAAAGAGAAACACAGTACAGACCCAGCTACAGACCAATGACAACACATGGCCTGTACACTTCAACTCTACAGACCCAGCTACAGACCAATGACAACACATGGCCTGTACACTTCAAATCTACAGACCCAGCTACAGACCAATGACAACACATGGCCTGTACACTTCAACTCTACAGACCCAGCTACAGACCAATGATAACACACGGCCTGCAAAGAGAAACACAGTACAGACCCAGCTACAGACCAATGACAACACATGGCCTGTACACTTCAACTCTACAGACCCAGCTACAGACCAATGACAACACATGGCCTGCAAAGAGAAGCACAGTACAGACCCAGCTACAGACCAATGACAACACATGGCCTGTACACTTCAACTCTACAGACCCCGCTACAGACCAATGACAACACATGGCCTGCAAAGAGAAACACAGTACAGACCCAGCTACAGACCAATGACAACACATGGCCTGCAAAGAGAAACACAGTACAGACCCAGCTACAGACCAATGACAACACATGGCCTGTACACTTCAACTCTACAGACCCAGCTACAGACCAATGACAACACATGGCCTGTACACTTCAAATCTACAGACCCAGCTACAGACCAATGACAACACATGGCCTGTACACTTCAACTCTACAGACCCAGCTACAAACAAATGACAACACATGGCCTGTTCACTTCAACTCTACAGACCCAGCTACAGACCAATGACAACACATGGCCTGTACACTTCAACTCTACAGACCCAGCTACAGACCAATGACAACTCATGGCCTGCAAAGAGAAACACAGTACAGACCCAGCTACAGACAAATGACACCACATGGCCTGCAAACAGAAACACAGTACAGACCCAGCTACAGACCAATGACAACACATGGCCTGTACACTTCAACTCTACAGACCCATCTACAGACCAATGACAACACATGGCCTGCAAACAGAAACACAGTACAGACCCAGCTACAGACCAATGACAACACATGGCCTGAATACTTCAACTCTACAGACTCAGCTACAGACCAATGACAACACATGGCCTGTACACTTCAACTCTACAGACCCAGCTACAGACCAATGACAACACATGGCCTGTACACTTCAAATCTACAGACCCAGCTACAGACCAATGACAACTCATGGCCTGCAAAGAGAAACACAGTACAGACCCAGCTACAGACCAATGACAACACATGGCCTGCAAAGAGAAGCACAGTACAGACCCAGCTACAGACCCAGCTGCAGACCAATGACAACACATGGCCTGTACACTTCAACTCTACAGACCCAGCTACAGACCAATGACAACACATGGCCTGCAAAGAGAAACACAGTACAGACCCAGCTACAGACCAATGACAACACATGACCTGCAAAGAGAAACACAGTACAGACCCAGCTACAGACAAATGACAACACACGGCCTGCAAAGAGAAACACAGTACAGACCCAGCTACAGACCAATGACAACACATGGCCTGTACACTTCAACTCTACAGACCCAGCTACAGACCAATGACAACACATGGCCTGTACACTTCAAATCTACAGACCCAGCTACAGACCAATGACAACACATGGCCTGTACACTTCAACTCTACAGACCCAGCTACAAACAAATGACAACACATGGCCTGTTCACTTCAACTCTACAGACCCAGCTACAGACCAATGACAACACATGGCCTGTACACTTCAACTCTACAGACCCAGCTACAGACCAATGACAACTCATGGCCTGCAAAGAGAAACACAGTACAGACCCAGCTACAGACAAATGACACCACATGGCCTGCAAACAGAAACACAGTACAGACCCAGCTACAGACCAATGACAACACATGGCCTGTACACTTCAACTCTACAGACCCATCTACAGACCAATGACAACACATGGCCTGCAAACAGAAACACAGTACAGACCCAGCTACAGACCAATGACAACACATGGCCTGAATACTTCAACTCTACAGACTCAGCTACAGACCAATGACAACACATGGCCTGTACACTTCAACTCTACAGACCCAGCTACAGACCAATGACAACACATGGCCTGTACACTTCAAATCTACAGACCCAGCTACAGACCAATGACAACTCATGGCCTGCAAAGAGAAACACAGTACAGACCCAGCTACAGACCAATGACAACACATGGCCTGCAAAGAGAAGCACAGTACAGACCCAGCTACAGACCCAGCTGCAGACCAATGACAACACATGGCCTGTACACTTCAACTCTACAGACCCAGCTACAGACCAATGACAACACATGGCCTGCAAAGAGAAACACAGTACAGACCCAGCTACAGACCAATGACAACACATGACCTGCAAAGAGAAACACAGTACAGACCCAGCTACAGACAAATGACAACACACGGCCTGCAAAGAGAAACACAGTACAGACCCAGCTACAGACCAATGACAACACATGGCCTGCAAAGAGAAACACAGTACAGACCCAGCTACAGACCAATGACAACACATGGCCTGTACACTTCAACTCTACAGACCCAGCTACAGACCAATGACAACACACGGCCTGCAAAGAGAAACACAGTACAGACCCAGCTACAGACCAATGACAACTCATGGCCTGCAAAGAGAAACACAGTACAGACCCAGCTACAGACCAATGACAACACATGGCCTGCAAAGAGAAACACAGTACAGACCCAGCTACAGACCAATGACAACACATGGCCTGTACACTTCAACTCTACAGACCCAGCTACAGACCAATGACAACACATGGCCTGCAAAGAGAAACACAGTACAGACCCAGCTACAGACCAATGACAACACATGGCCTGTACACTTCAACTCTACAGACCCAGCTACAGACCAATGACAACACATGGCCTGTACACTTCAACTCTACAGACCCAGCTACAGACCAATGACAACACACGGCCTGCAAAGAGAAACACAGTACAGACCCAGCTACAGACCAATGACAACACATGGCCTGTACACTTCAACTCTACAGACCCAGCTACAGACCAATGACAACACATGGCCTGCAAAGAGAAGCACAGTACAGACCCAGCTACAGACCCAGCTGCAGACCAATGACAACACATGGCCTGTACACTTCAACTCTACAGACCCAGCTACAGACCAATGACAACACATGGCCTGCAAAGAGAAACACAGTACAGACCCAGCTACAGACCAATGACAACACATGACCTGCAAAGAGAAACACAGTACAGACCCAGCTACAGACAAATGACAACACACGGCCTGCAAAGAGAAACACAGTACAGACCCAGCTACAGACCAATGACAACACATGGCCTGCAAAGAGAAACACAGTACAGACCCAGCTACAGACCAATGACAACACATGGCCTGTACACTTCAAATCTACAGACCCAGCTACAGACCAATGACAACACATGGCCTGTATACTTCAACTCTACAGACCCAGCTACAGACCAATGACAACACACGGAATGCAAAGAGAAACACAGTACAGACCCAGCTACAGACCAATGACAACACATGGCCTGCAAAGAGAAACACAGGACACACCCATCTACAGACCAATGACGACACATGGCCTGCAAAGAGAAACACAGTACAGACCCAGCTGCAGACCAATGACAACACATGGCCTGCAAAGAGAAACACAGTACAGACCCAGCTACAGACCAATGACAACTCATGGCCTGCAAAGAGAAACACAGTACAGACCCAGCTACAGACCAATGACAACACATGGCCTGTACACTTCAACTCTACAGACCCAGCTACAGACCAATGACAACACATGGCCTGCACACTTCAACTCTACAGACCCAGCTACAAACCAATGACAACACATGGCCTGTTCACTTCAACTCTACAGACCCAGCTACAGACCAATGACAACACATGGCCTGTACACTTCAACTCTACAGACCCAGCTACAGACCAATGACAACTCATGGCCTGCAAAGAGAAACACAGGACAGACCCAGCTACAGACCAATGACAACACATGGCCTGTACACTTCAACTCTACAGACCCAGCTACAGACCAATGACAACACATGGCCTGTACACTTCAACTCTACAGACCCAGCTACAGACCAATGACAACACATGGCCTGTAAACTTCAACACTACAGACCCAGCTACAGACCAATGACAACACATGGCCTGCAAAGAGAAACACAGTACAGACCCAGCTACAGACCAATGACAACACATGGCCTGCAAAGAGAAACACAGTACACACCCAGCTACAGACCAATGACAACACATGGCATGCAAAGAGAAACACAGTACAGACCCAGCTACAGACAAATGACACCACATGGCCTGCAAAGAGAAACACAGTACAGACCCAGCTACAGACCAATGACAACACATGGCCTGTACACTTCAACTCTACAGACCCAGCGACAGACCAATGACAACACATGGCCTGTACACTTCAAATCTACAGACCCAGCTACAGACCAATTACAACACATGGCCTGCAAAGAGAAACACAGTACAGACCCAGCTACAGACCAATGACAACACATGGCCTGTACACTTCAACTCAACAGACCCAGCTACAGACCAATGACAATACATGGCCTGCAAAGAGAAACACAGTACAGATCCAGCTACAGACCAATGACAACACATGGCCTGTACACTTCAACTCTACAGACTCAGGTACAGACCAATGACAACACATGGCCTGTACACTTCAACTCTACAGACCCAGCTACAGACCAATGACAACACATGGCCTGCAAAGAGAAACACAGTACAGACCCAGCTACAGACCAATGACAACACATGGCCTGTACACTTCAACTCTACAGACCCAGCTACAGACCAATGACAACACATGGCCTGTACACTTCAACTCTACAGACCCAGCTACAGACCAATGACAACACACGGCCTGCAAAGAGAAACACAGTACAGACCCAGCTACAGACCAATGACAACACATGGCCTGTACACTTCAACTCTACAGACCCAGCTACAGACCAATGACAACACATGGCCTGCAAAGAGAAGCACAGTACAGACCCAGCTACAGACCCAGCTGCAGACCAATGACAACACATGGCCTGTACACTCCAACACTACAGACCCAGCTACAGACCAATGACAACACATGGCCTGCAAAGAGAAACACAGTACAGACCCAGCTACAGACCAATGACAACACATGGCCTGCAAAGAGAAACACAGTACACGCCCAGCTACAGACCAATGACAACACATGGCCTGCAAAGAGAAACACAGTACAGACCCAGCTACAGACAAATGACACCACATGGCCTGCAAAGAGAAACACAGTACAGACCCAGCTACAGACCAATGACAACACATGGCCTGTACACTTCAACTCTACAGACCCAGCTACAGACCAATGACAACACATGGCCTGTACACTTCAAATCTACAGACCCAGCTACAGACCAATTACAACACATGGCCTGCAAAGAGAAACACAGTACAGACCCAGCTACAGACCAATGACAACACATGGCCTGTACACTTCAACTCAACAGACCCAGCTACAGACCAATGACAATACATGGCCTGCAAAGAGAAACACAGTACAGACCCAGCTACAGACCAATGACAACACATGGCCTGTACACTTCAACTCTAAAGAACCAGCTACAGACCAATGACAACACATGGCCTGCAAAGAGAAACACAGTACAGACCCAGCTACAGACCAATGACAACACATGGCCTGTACACTTCAACTCTACAGACCCAGCTACAGACCAATGACAACACATGGCCTGCAAAGAGAAACACAGTACAGACCCAGATACAGACCAATGACAACACATGGCCTGTACACTTCAACTCTACAGACCCAGCTACAGACCAATGACAACACATGGCCTGTACACTTCAACTCTACAGACCCAGCTACAGACCAATGACAACACATGGCCTGCAAAGAGAAACACAGTACAGACCCAGCTACAGACCAATGACAACACATGGCCTGTACACTTCAACTCTACAGACCCAGCTACAGACCAATGACAACACATGGCCTGTACACTTCAACTCTACAGACCCAGCTACAGACCAATGACAACACACGGCCTGCAAAGAGAAACACAGTACAGACCCAGCTACAGACCAATGACAACACATGGCCTGCAAAGAGAAACACAGTACAGACCCAGCTGCAGACCAATGACAACACATGGCCTGCAAAGAGAAACACAGTACAGACCCAGCTACAGACCAATGACAACTCATGGCCTGCAAAGAGAAACACAGTACAGACCCAGCTACAGACCAATGACAACACATGGCCTGTACACTTCAACTCTACAGACCCAGCTACAGACCAATGACAACACATGGCCTGCACACTTCAACTCTACAGACCCAGCTACAGACCAATGACAACACATGGCCTGTACTTTTCAACTCTACAGACCCAGCTACAGACCAATGACAACTCATGGCCTGCAAAGAGAAACACAGGACAGACCCAGCTACAGACCAATGACAACACATGGCCTGTACACTTCAACTCTACAGACCCAGCTACAGACCAATGACAACACATGGCCTGTACACTTCAACTCTACAGACCCAGCTACAGACCAATGACAACACATGGCCTGTAAACTTCAACACTACAGACCCAGCTACAGACCAATGACAACACATGGCCTGCAAAGAGAAACACAGTACATACCCAGCTACAGACCAATGACAACACATGGCCTGCAAAGAGAAACACAGTACACACCCAGCTACAGACCAATGACAACACATGGCCTGCAAAGAGAAACACAGTACAGACCCAGCTACAGACAAATGACACCACATGGCCTGCAAAGAGAAACACAGTACAGACCCAGCTACAGACCAATGACAACACATGGCCTGTACACTTCAACTCTACAGACCCAGCTACAGACCAATGACAACACATGGCCTGTACACTTCAAATCTACAGACCCAGCTACAGACCAATTACAACACATGGCCTGCAAAGAGAAACACAGTACAGACCCAGCTACAGACCAATGACAACACATGGCCTGTACACTTCAACTCAACAGACCCAGCTACAGACCAATGACAATACATGGCCTGCAAAGAGAAACACAGTACAGATCCAGCTACAGACCAATGACAACACATGGCCTGTACACTTCAACTCTACAGACTCAGGTACAGACCAATGACAACACATGGCCTGTACACTTCAACTCTACAGACCCAGCTACAGACCAATGACAACACATGGCCTGCAAAGAGAAACACAGTACAGACCCAGCTACAGACCAATGACAACACATGGCCTGTACACTTCAACTCTACAGACCCAGCTACAGACCAATGACAACACATGGCCTGTACACTTCAACTCTACAGACCCAGCTACAGACCAATGACAACACACGGCCTGCAAAGAGAAACACAGTACAGACCCAGCTACAGACCAATGACAACACATGGCCTGTACACTTCAACTCTACAGACCCAGCTACAGACCAATGACAACACATGGCCTGCACAGAGAAGCACAGTACAGACCCAGCTACAGACCCAGCTGCAGACCAATGACAACACATGGCCTGTACACTCCAACACTACAGACCCAGCTACAGACCAATGACAACACATGGCCTGCAAAGAGAAACACAGTACAGACCCAGCTACAGACCAATGACAACACATGGCCTGCAAAGAGAAACACAGTACACGCCCAGCTACAGACCAATGACAACACATGGCCTGCAAAGAGAAACACAGTACAGACCCAGCTACAGACAAATGACACCACATGGCCTGCAAAGAGAAACACAGTACAGACCCAGCTACAGACCAATGACAACACATGGCCTGTACACTTCAACTCAACAGACCCAGCTACAGACCAATGACAATACATGGCCTGCAAAGAGAAACACAGTACAGACCCAGCTACAGACCAATGACAACACATGGCCTGTACACTTCAACTCTAAAGACCCAGCTACAGACCAATGACAACACATGGCCTGCAAAGAGAAACACAGTACAGACCCAGCTACAGACCAATGACAACACATGGCCTGTACACTTCAACTCTACAGACCCAGCTACAGACCAATGACAACACATGGCCTGCAAAGAGAAACACAGTACAGACCCAGCTACAGACCAATGACAACACATGGCCTGTACACTTCAACTCTACAGACCCAGCTACAGACCAATGACAACACATGGCCTGTACACTTCAACTCTACAGACCCAGCTACAGACCAATGACAACACACGGCCTGCAAAGAGAAACACAGTACAGACCCAGCTACAGACCAATGACAACACATGGCCTGTACACTTCAAATCTACAGACCCAGCTACAGACCAATTACAACACATGGCCTGCAAAGAGAAACACAGTACAGACCCAGCTACAGACCAATGACAACACATGGCCTGTACACTTCAACTCTACAGACCCAGCTACAGACCAATGACAACACATGGCCTGCAAAGAGAAACACAGGACACACCCAGCTACAGACCAATGACGACACATGGCCTGCAAAGAGAAACACAGTACAGACCCAGATGCAGACCAATGACAACACATGGCCTGCAAAGAGAAACACAGTACAGACCCAGCTACAGACCAATGACAACTCATGGCCTGCAAAGAGAAACACAGTACAGACCCAGCTACAGACCAATGACAACACATGGCCTGCAAAGAGAAACACAGTACAGACCCAGCTACAGACCAATGACAACACATGGCCTGTACACTTCAACTCTACAGACCCAGCTACAGACCAATGACAACACATGGCCTGCAAAGAGAAACACAGGACACACCCAGCTACAGACCAATGACAACACATGGCCTGCAAAGAGAAACACAGTACAGACCCAGCTACAGACAAATGACAACACACGGCCTGCAAAGAGAAACACAGTACAGACCCAGCTACAGACCAATGACAACACATGGCCTGCAAAGAGAAACACAGTACAGACCCAGCTACAGACCAATGACAACACATGGCCTGCAAAGAGAAACACAGTACAGACCCAGCTACAGACCAATGACAACACATGGCCTGTACACATCAACTCAACAGACCCAGCTACAGACCAATGACAACACATGGCCTGCAAAGAGAAACACAGTACAGACCCAGCTACAGACCAATGACAACACATGGCCTGCAAAGAGAAACACAGTACAGACCGAGCTACAGACCAATGACAACACATGGCCTGTACACTTCAACTCTACAGACCCAGCTACAGACCAATGACAACACATGGCCTGTACACTTCAACTCTACAGACCCCGCTACAGACCAATGACAACACATGGCCTGCAAAGAGAAACACAGTACAGACCCAGCTACAGACCAATGACAACACATGGCTTGTACACTTCAACTCTACAGACCCAGCTACAGACCAATGACAACACATGGCCTCCAAAGAGAAAGTGAAACACAGTACAGACCCAGCTACAGACCAATGACAACACATGGCCTGCACACTTCAACTCTACAGACCCAGCTACAGACCAATGACAACACATGGCCTGCAAAGAGAAACACAGTACAGACCCAGCTACAGACAAATGACAACACACGGCCTGCAAAGAGAAACACAGTACAGACCCAGCTACAGACCAATGACAACACATGGCCTGCAAAGAGAAACACAGTACAGACCCAGCTACAGACCAATGACAACACATGGCCTGTACACTTCAACTCAACAGACCCAGCTACAGACCAATGACAACACATGGCCTGCAAAGAGAAACACAGTACAGATCCAGCTACAGACCAATGACAACACATGGCCTGTACACTTCAACTCTACAGACTCAGGTACAGACCAATGACAACACATGGCCTGTACACTTCAACTCTACAGACCCAGCTACAGACCAATGACAACACATGGCCTGCAAAGAGAAACACAGTACAGACCCAGCTACAGACCAATGACAACACATGGCCTGTACACTTCAACTCTACAGACCCAGCTACAGACCAATGACAACACATGGCCTGTACACTTCAACTCTACAGACCCAGCTACAGACCAATGATAACACACGGCCTGCAAAGAGAAACACAGTACAGACCCAGCTACAGACCAATGACAACACATGGCCTGTACACTTCAACTCTACAGACCCAGCTACAGACCAATGACAACACATGGCCTGCAAAGAGAAGCACAGTACAGACCCAGCTACAGACCCAGCTGCAGACCAATGACAACACATGGCCTGTACACTTCAACTCTACAGACCCAGCTACAGACCAATGACAACACATGGCCTGCAAAGAGAAACACAGTACAGACCCAGCTACAGACCAATGACAACACATGACCTGCAAAGAGAAACACAGTACAGACCCAGCTACAGACAAATGACAACACACGGCCTGCAAAGAGAAACACAGTACAGACCCAGCTACAGACCAATGACAACACATGGCCTGCAAAGAGAAACACAGTACAGACCCAGCTACAGACCAATGACAACACATGGCCTGTACACTTCAACTCTAAAGACCCAGCTACAGACCAATGACAACACATGGCCTGCAAAGAGAAACACAGTACAGACCCAGCTACAGACCAATGACAACACATGGCCTGTACACTTCAACTCTACAGACCCAGTTACAGACCAATGACAACACATGGCCTGTACGCTTCAACTCTACAGACCCAGCTACAGACCAATGACAACACATGGCCTGCAAAGAGAAACACAGTACAGACCCAGCTACAGACCAATGACAACACATGGCCTGTACACTTCAAATCTACAGACCCAGCTACAGACCAATGACAACACATGGCCTGCAAAGAGAAACACAGTACAGACCCAGCTACAGACCAATGACAACACATGGCCTGTACACATCAACTCAACAGACCCAGCTACAGACCAATGACAACACATGGCCTTCAAAGAGAAACACAGTACAGACCCAGCTACAGACCAATGACAACACATGGCCTGCAAAGAGAAACACAGTACAGACCCAGCTACAGACCAATGACAACACATGGCCTGCACACTTCAACTCTACAGACCCAGCTACAGACCAATGACAACACATGGCCTGCAAAGAGAAACACAGTACAGACCCAGCTACAGACAAATGACAACACACGGCCTGCAAAGAGAAACACAGTACAGACCCAGCTACAGACCAATGACAACACATGGCCTGCAAAGAGAAACACAGTACAGACCCAGCTACAGACCAATGACAACACATGGCCTGTACACTTCAACTCTAAAGACCCAGCTACAGACCAATGACAACACATGGCCTGTACACTTCAACTCTACAGACCCAGCTACAGACTAATGACAACATATGGCCTCTACACTTCAACTCTACAGACCCAGCTACAGACCAATGACAACACATGGCCTGTAAAGAGAAACACAGTACAGACCCAGCTACAGACCAATGACAACACATGGCCTGTACACTTCAACTCTACAGACCCAGCTACAGACCAATGACAACACATGGCCTGTACACTTCAAATCTACAGACCCAGCTACAGACCAATTACAACACATGGCCTGCAAAGAGAAACACAGTACAGACCCAGCTACAGACCAATGACAACACATGGCCTGTACACTTCAACTCAACAGACCCAGCTACAGACCAATGACAACACATGGCCTGCAAACAGAAACACAGTACAAACTCAGCTACAGACCAATGACAACACATGGCCTGTACACTTCAACTCTACAGACCCATCTACAGACCAATGACAACACATGGCCTGCAAACAGAAGCACAGTACAGACCCAGCTACAGACCAATTACAACACATGGCCTGGACACTTCAACTCTACAGACCCAGCTACAGACCAATGACAACACATGGCCTGTACACTTCAACTCTACAGACCCAGCTACAGACCAATGACAACTCGTGGCCTGCAAAGAGAAACACAGTACAGACCCAGCTACAGACCAATGACAACACATGGCCTGTACACTTCAACTCTACAGACCCAGCTACAGACCAATGACAACACATGGCCTGTACACTTCAAATCTACAGACCCAGCTACAGACCAATTACAACACATGGCCTGCAAAGAGAAACACAGTACAGACCCAGCTACAGACCAATGACAACACATGGCCTGCAAAGAGAAACACTGTACAGACCCAGCTACAGACCAATGACAACACATGGCCTGTACACTTCAACTCTACAGACCCAGCTACAGACCAATGACAACACATGGCCTGTACACTTCAACTTTACAGACCCAGCTACAGACCAATGACAACACATGGCCTGCAAAGAGAAACACAGTACAGACCCAGCTACATACCAATGACAACACATGGCCTGCAAAGAGAAACACAGGACACACCCAGCTACAGACAAATGACACCACATGGCCTGCAAAGAGAAACACAGTACAGACCCAGCTACAGACCAATGACAACACATGGCCTGTACACTTCAACTCTACAGACCCAGCTACAGACCAATGACAACACATGGCCTGTACACTTCAAATCTACAGACCCAGCTACAGACCAATTACAACACATGGCCTGCAAAGAGAAACACAGTACAGACCCAGCTACAGACCAATGACAACACATGGCCTGTACACTTCAACTCTACAGACCCAGCTACAGACCAATGACAACACATGGCCTGCAAAGAGAAGCACAGTACAGACCCAGCTACAGACCCAGCTGCAGACCAATGACAACACATGGCCTGTACACTTCAACTCTACAGACCCAGCTACAGACCAATGACAACACATGGCCTGCAAAGAGAAACACAGTACAGACCCAGCTACAGACCAATGACAACACATGGCCTGCAAAGAGAAACACAGTACAGACCCAGCTACAGACAAATGACAACACACGGCCTGCAAAGAGAAACACAGTACAGACCCAGCTACAGACCAATGACAACACATGGCCTGCAAAGAGAAACACAGTACAGACCCAGCTACAGACCAATGACAACACATGGCCTGCATAGAGAAACACAGTACAGACACAGCTACAGACCAATGACAACACATGGCCTCTACACTTCAACTCTACAGACCCAGCTACAGACCAATGACAACACATGGCCTGCAAAGAGAAACACAGTACAGACCCAGCTACAGACCAATGACAACACATGGCCTGTACACTTCAACTCTACAGACCCAGCTACAGACCAATGACAACACATGGCCTGTACACTTCAACTCTACAGACCCAGCTACAGACTAATGACAACACATGGCCTCTATACTTCAACTCTACAGACCCGCCTACAGACCAATGACAACACATGGCCTGTAAAGAGAAACACAGTACAGACCCAGCTACAGACCAATGACAACACATGGCCTGTACACTTCAACTCTACAGACCCAGCTACAGACCAATGACAACACATGGCCTACACACTTCAACTCTACAGACCCAGCTACAGACCAATGACAACACATGGCCTGCAAAGAGAAACACAGTACAGACCCAGCTACAGACCAATGACAACACATGGCCTGTACACTTCAACTCTACAGACCCAGCTACAGACCAATGACAACACATGGCCTGCAAAGAGAAACACAGTACAGACCCAGCTACAGACCAATGACAACTCATGGCCTGTACACTTCAACTCTACAGACCCAGCTACAGACCAATGACAACACAAGGCCTGCTAAGAGAAACACAGTACAGACCCAGCTACAGACCAATGACAACACATGGCCTGCATAGAGAAACACAGTACAGACCCAGCTACAGACCAATGGCGACACATGGCCTGCAAAGAGAAACACAGTACAGACCCAGCTACAGACCAATGACAACACATGGCCTGTACACTTCAACTCTACAGACCCAGCTACAGACCAATGACAACACATGGCCTGCAAAGTGAAACACAGTACAGACCCAGATACAGACCAATGACAACACATGGCCTGTACACTTCAACTCTACAGACCCAGCTACAGACCAATGACAACACATGGCCTGTACACTTCAACTCTACAGACCCAGCTACAGACCAATGACATGACATGGCCTGTACACTTCAACTCTACAGACCCAGCTACAGACCAATGACAACACATGGCCTGCAAAGAGAAACACAGTACAGACCCAGCTACAGACCAATGACAACACATGGCCTGTACACTTCAACTCTACAGACCCAGCTACAGACCAATGACAACACATGGCCTGCAAAGAGAAACACAGTACAGACCCAGCTACAGACCAATGACAACACATGGCCTGTACACTTCAACTCTACAGACCCAGCTACAGACCAATGACAACACATGGCCTGTACACTTCAACTTTACAGACCCAGCTACAGACCAATGACAACACATGGCCTGCAAAGAGAAACACAGTACAGACCCAGCTACATACCAATGACAACACATGGCCTGCAAAGTGAAACACAGGACACACCCAGCTACAGACCAATGACGACACATGGCCTGCAAAGAGAAACACAGTACAGACCCAGCTGCAGACCAATGACAACACATGGCCTGCAAAGAGAAACACAGTACAGACCCAGCTACAGACCAATGACAACACATGGCCTGCAAAGAGAAACACAGTACAGACCCAGCTACAGACCAATGACAACACATGGCCTGCACACTTCAACTCTACAGACCCAGCTACAGACCAATGACAACACATGGCCTGTTCACTTCAACTCTACAGACCCAGCTACAGACCAATGACAACACATGGCCTGTACACTTCAACTCTACAGACCCAGCTACAGACCAATGACAACTCATGGCCTGCAAAGAGAAACACAGTACAGACCCAGCTACAGACCAATGACAACACATGGCCTGTACATTCAACTCTACAGACCCAGCTACAGACCAATGACAACACATGGCCTGTACACTTCAACTCTACAGACCCAGCTACAGACCAATGACAACACATGGCCTGTACACTCCAACACTACAGACCCAGCTACAGACCAATGACAACACATGGCCTGCAAAGAGAAACACAGTACAGACCCAGCTACAGACCAATGACAACACATGGCCTGCAAAGAGAAACACAGTACACCCCCAGCTACAGACCAATGACAACACATGGCCTGCAAAGAGAAACACAGTACAGACCCAGCTACAGACAAATGACACCACATGGCCTGCAAAGAGAAACACAGTACAGACCCAGCTACAGACCAATGACAACACATGGCCTGTACACTTCAACTCTACAGACCCAGCTACAGACCAATGACAACACATGGCCTGTACACTTCAAATCTACAGACCCAGCTACAGACCAATGACAACACATGGCCTGCAAAGAGAAACACAGTACAGACCCAGCTACAGACCAATGACAACACATGGCCTGCAAAGAGAAACACAGTACAGACCCAGCTACAGACAAATGACAACACATGGCCTGTACACTTCAACTCAACAGACCCAGCTACAGACCAATGACAACACATGGCCTGCAAAGAGAAACACAGGACAGACCCAGCTACAGACCAATGACGACACATGGCCTGCAAAGAGAAACACAGTACAGACCCAGCTGCAGACCAATGACAACACATGGCTTGCAAAGAGAAACACAGTACAGACCCAGCTACAGACCAATGACAACACATGGCCTGCAAAGAGAAACACAGTACAGACCCAGCTACAGACCAATGACAACACATGGCCTGTACACTTCAACTCTACAGACCCAGCTACAGGCCAATGACAACACATGGCCTGCACACTTCAACTCTACAGACCCAGCTACAGACCAATGACAACACATGGCCTGTTCACTTCAACTCTACAGACCCAGCTACAGACCAATGACAACACATGGCCTGTACACTTCAACTCTACAGACCCAGCTACAGACCAATGACAACTCATGGCCTGCAAAGAGAAACACAGTACAGACCCAGCTACAGACCAATGACAACACATGGCCTGCACACTTCAACTCTACAGACCCAGCTACAGACCAATGACAACACATGGCCTGTACACTTCAACTCTACAGACCCAGCTACAGACCAATGACAACACATGGCCTGTAAACTTCAACACTACAGACCCAGCTACAGACCAATGACAACACATGGCCTGCAAAGAGAAACACAGTACAGACCCAGCTACAGACCAATGACAACACATGGCCTGCAAAGAGAAACACAGTACAGACCCAGCTACAGACAAATGACACCACATGGCCTGCAAAGAGAAACACAGTACAGACCCAGCTACAGACCAATGACAACACATGGCCTGTACACTTCAACTCTACAGACCCAGCTACAGACCAATGACAACACATGGCCTGTACACTTCAAATCTACAGACCCAGCTACAGAGCAATTACAACACATGGCCTGCAAAGAGAAACACAGTACAGACCCAGCTACAGACCAATGACAACACATGGCCTGTACACTTCAACTCAACAGACCCAGCTACAGACCAATGACAATACATGGCCTGCAAAGAGAAACACAGTACAGACCCAGCTACAGACCAATGACAACACATGGCCTGTACACTTCAACTCTACAGACTCAGGTACAGACCAATGACAACACATGGCCTGTACACTTCAACTCTACAGACCCAGCTACAGACCAATGACAACACATGGCCGGCAAAGAGAAACACAGTACAGACCCAGCTACAGACCAATGACAACACATGGCCTGTACACTTCAACTCTACAGACCCAGCTACAGACCAATGACAACACATGGCCTGTACACTTCATCTTTACAGACCCAGCTACAGACCAATGACAACACATGGCCTGCAAAGAGAAACACAGTACAGACACAGCTACAGACCAATGACAACACATGGCCTGCAAAGAGAAACACAGTACAGACCCAGCTACAGACCAATGACAACACATGGCCTGTACACTTCAACTCAACAGACCCAGCTACAGACCAATGACAACACATGGCCTGCAAAGAGAAACACAGTACAGACCCAGCTACAGACCAATGACAACACATGGCCTGTACACTTCAACTCTACAGACTCAGGTACAGACCAATGACAACACATGGCCTGTACACTTCAACTCTACAGACCCAGCTACAGACCAATGACAACACATGGCCTGCAAAGAGAAACACAGTACAGACCCAGCTACAGACCAATGACAACACATGGCCTGTACACTTCAACTCTACAGACCCAGCTACAGACCAATGACAACACATGGCCTGTACACTTCAACTCTACAGACCCAGCTACAGACCAATGACAACACACGGCCTGCAAAGAGAAACACAGTACAGACCCAGCTACAGACCAATGACAACACATGGCCTGTACACTTCAACTCTACAGACCCAGCTACAGACCAATAACAACACATGGCCTGCAAAGAGAAGCACAGTACAGACCCAGCTACAGACCCAGCTGCAGACCAATGACAACACATGGCCTGTACACTTCAACTCTACAGACCCAGCTACAGACCAATGACAACACATGGCCTGCAAAGAGAAACACAGTACAGACCCAGCTACAGACCAATGACAACACATGGCCTGCAAAGAGAAACACAGTACAGACCCAGCTACAGACAAATGACAACACACAGCCTGCAAAGAGAAACACAGTACAGACCCAGCTACAGACCAATGACAACACATGGCCTGCAAAGAGAAACACAGAACAGACCAGCTACAGACCAATGACAACACATGGCCTGTACACTTCAACTCTAAAGACCCAGCTACAGACCAATGACAACACATGGCCTGCAAAGAGAAACACAGTACAGACCCAGCTACAGACCAATGACAACACATGGCCTGTACACTTCAACTCAACAGACCCAGCTACAGACTAATGACAACACATGGCCTCTACACTTCAACTCTACAGACCCAGCTACAGACCAATGACAACACATGGCCTGTAAAGAGAAACACAGTACAGACCCAGCTACAGACCAATGACAACACATGGCCTGTACACTTCAACTCTACAGACCCAGCTACAGACCAATGACAACACATGGCCTGTACACTTCAACTCTACAGACCCAGCTACAGACCAATGACAACACATGGCCTGCAAAGAGAAACACAGTACAGACCCAGCTACAGACCAATGACAACACATGGCCAGTACACTTCAACTCTACAGACCCAGCTACAGACCAATGACAACACATGGCCTGCAAAGAGAAACACAGTACAGACCCAGCTGCAGACCAATGACAACACATGGCCTGTACACTTCAAATCTACAGACCCAGCTGCAGACCAATGACAACACATGGCCTGTACACTTCAACTCTACAGACCCAGCTACAGACCAATGACAACACATGGCCTGTACACTTCAACTCTACAGACCCAGCTACAGACCAATGACAACACATGGCCTGCAAAGAGAAACACAGTACAGACCCAGCTACAGACCAATGACAACACATGGCCTGCAAAGAGAAACACAGTACAGACCCAGCTACAGACCAATGACAACACATGGCCTGCAAAGATAAACACAGTACAGACCCAGCTACAGACCAATGACAACACATGGCCTATACACTTCAACTCTACAGACCCAGCTACAGATCAATGACAACACATGGCCTGTACACTTCAACTCTACAGACCCAGCTACAGACCAATGACAACACATGGCCTGTACACTTCAACTCTACAGACCCAGCTACAGACCAATGACAACACATGGCCTGCAAAGAGAAACACAGTACAGACCCAGCTACAGACCAATGACAACACATGGCCTGCAAAGAGAAACACAGTACAGACCCAGCTACAGACAAATGACAACACACAGCCTGCAAACAGAAACACAGTACAGACCCAGCTACATACCAATGACAACACATGGCCTGCAAACAGAAACACAGTACAGACCCAGCTACAGACCAATGACAACACATGGCCTGCAAAGAGAAACACAGTACAGACCCAGCTACAGACCAATGACAACACATGGCCTCTACACTTCAACTCTACAGACCCAGCTACAGACCAATGACAACACATGGCCTGTACACTTCAACTCTACAGACCCAGTTACAGACCAATGACAACACATGGCCTGTACACTTCAACTCAACAGACCCAGCTACAGACTAATGACAACACATGGCCTCTACACTTCAACTCTACAGACCCGCCTACAGACCAATGACAACACATGGCCTGTACACTTCAACTCTACAGACCCAGCTACAGACCAATGACAACACATGGCCTGTACACTTCAACTCTACAGACCCAGCTGCAGACCAATGACAACACATGGCCTGTACACTTCAACTCTACAGACCCAGCTACAGACCAATGACAACACATGGCCTGTACACTTCAACTCTACAGACCCAGCTACAGACCAATGACAACACATGGCCTGTTCACTTCAACTCTACAGACCCAGCTACAGACCAATGACAACACATGGCCTGTACACTTCAACTCTACAGACCCAGCTACAGACCAATGACAACTCATGGCCTGCAAAGAGAAACACAGTACAGACCCAGCTACAGACCAATGACAACACATGGCCTGTACACTTCAACTCTACATACCCAGCTACAGACCAATGACGACACATGGCCTGCAAAGAGAAACACAGTACAGACCCAGCTACAGACCAATGACAACACATGGCCTGTACACTTCAACTCTACAGACCCAGCTACAGACCAATGACAACACATGGCCTGCAAAGTGAAACACAGTACAGACCCAGATACAGACCAATGACAACACATGGCCTGTACACTTCAACTCTACAGACCCAGCTACAGACCAATGACAACACAATGCCTGTACACTTCAACTCTACAGACCCAGCTACAGACCAATGACATGACATGGCCTGTACACTTCAACTCTACAGACCCAGCTACAGACCAATGACAACACATGGCCTGCAAAGAGAAACACAGTACAGACCCAGCTACAGACCAATGACAACACATGGCCTGTACACTTCAACTCTACAGACCCAGCTACAGACCAATGACAACACATGGCCTGCAAAGAGAAACAAAGTACAGACCCAGCTACAGACCAATGACAACACATGGCCTGTACACTTCAACTCTACAGACCCAGATACAGACCAATGACAACACATGGCCTGTACACTTAAACTCTACAGACCCAGCTACAGACCAATGACAACACTTGGCCTGTACACTTCAACTTTACAGACCCAGCTACAGACCAATGACAACACATGGCCTGCAAAGAGAAACACAGTACAGACCCAGCTACATACCAATGACAACACATGGCCTGCAAAGAGAAACACAGGACACACCCAGCTACAGACCAATGACAACACATGGCCTGCAAAGAGAAACACAGTACAGACCCAGCTACAGACCAATGACAACACATGGCCTGCACACTTCAACTCTACAGACCCAGCTACAGACCAATGACAACACATGGCCTGTTCACTTCAACTCTACAGACCCAGCTACAGACCAATGACAACACATTGCCTGTACACTTCAACTCTACAGACCCAGCTACAGACCAATGACAACTCATGGCCTGCAAAGAGAAACACAGTACAGACCCAGCTACAGACCAATGACTACACATGGCCTGTACACTTCAACTCTACAGACCCAGCTACAGACCAATGACGACACATGGCCTGTACACTTCAACTCTACAGACCCAGCTACAGACCAATGACAACACATGGCCTGTACACTCCAACACTACAGACCCAGCTACAGACCAATGACAACACATGGCCTGCAAAGAGAAACACAGTACAGACCCAGCTACAGACCAATGACAACACATGGCCTGCAAAGAGATACACAGTACAGACCCGGCTACAGACCAATGACAACACATGGCCTGTACACTTCAACTCTACAGACCCAGCTACAGACCAATGACAACACATGGCCTGTACACTTCAAATCTACAGACCCAGCTACAGACCAATTACAACACATGGCCTGCAAAGAGAAACACAGTACAGACCCAGCTACAGACCAATGACAACACATGGCCTGCAAAGAGAAACACAGTACAGACCCAGCTACAGACAAATGACAACACATGGCCTGTACACTTCAACTCAACAGACCCAGCTACAGACCAATGACAATACATGGCCTGCAAAGAGAAACACAGTACAGACCCAGCTACAGACCAATGACAGCACATGGCCTGTACACTTCAACTCTACAGACCCAGCTACAGACCAATGACAACACATGGCCTGTACACTTCAACTCTACACACCCAGCTACAGACCAATGACAACACATGGCCTGTACACTTAAACTCTACAGACCCAGCTACAGACCAATGACAACACATGGCCTGTACACTTCAACTTTACAGACCCAGCTACAGACCAATGACAACACATGGCTTGCAAAGAGAAACACAGGACACACCCAGCTACAGACCAATGACGACACATGGCCTGCAAAGAGAAACACAGTACAGACCCAGCTGCAGACCAATGACAACACATGGCCTGCAGAGAGAAACACAGTACAGACCCAGCTACAGACCAATGACAACACATGGCCTGCAAAGAGAAACACTGTACAGACCCAGCTACAGACCAATGACAACACATGGCCTGTACACTTCAACTCTACAGACCCAGCTACAGACCAATGACAACACATGGCCTGCACACTTCAACTCTACAGACCCAGCTACAGACCAATGACAAGACATGGCCTGTTCACTTCAACTCTACAGACCCAGCTACAGACCAATGACAACACATGGCCTGTACACTTCAACTCTACAGACCCAGCTACAGACCAATGACAACTCGTGGCCTGCAAAGAGAAACACAGTACAGACCCAGCTACAGACCAATGACAACACATGGCCTGTACACTTCAACTCTACAGACCCAGCTACAGACCAATGACAACACATGGCCTGTACACTTCAAATCTACAGACCCAGCTACAGACCAATTACAACACATGGCCTGCAAAGAGAAACACAGTACAGACCCAGCTACAGACCAATGACAACACATGGCCTGCAAAGAGAAACACTGTACAGACCCAGCTACAGACCAATGACAACACATGGCCTGTACACTTCAACCCTACAGACCCAGCTACAGACCAATGACAACACATGGCCTGTACACTTCAACTTTACAGACCCAGCTACAGACCAATGACAACACATGGCCTGCAAAGAGAAACACAGTACAGACCCAGCTACATACCAATGACAACACATGGCCTGCAAAGAGAAACACAGGACACACCCAGCTACAGACAAATGACACCACATGGCCTGCAAAGAGAAACACAGTACAGACCCAGCTACAGACCAATGACAACACATGGCCTGTACACTTCAACTCTACAGACCCAGCTACAGACCAATGACAACACATGGCCTGTACACTTCAAATCTACAGACCCAGCTACAGACCAATTACAACACATGGCCTGCAAAGAGAAACACAGTACAGACCCAGCTACAGACCAATGACAACACATGGCCTGTACACTTCAACTCTACAGACCCAGCTACAGACCAATGACAACACATGGCCTGCAAAGAGAAGCACAGTACAGACCCAGCTACAGACCCAGCTGCAGACCAATGACAACACATGGCCTGTACACTTCAACTCTACAGACCCAGCTACAGACCAATGACAACACATGGCCTGCAAAGAGAAACACAGTACAGACCCAGCTACAGACCAATGACAACACATGGCCTGCAAAGAGAAACACAGTACAGACCCAGCTACAGACAAATGACAACACACGGCCTGCAAAGAGAAACACAGTACAGACCCAGCTACAGACCAATGACAACACATGGCCTGCAAAGAGAAACACAGTACAGACCCAGCTACAGACCAATGACAACACATGGCCTGTACACTTCAACTCTAAAGACCCAGCTACAGACCAATGACAACGCATGGCCTGCAAAGAGAAACACAGTGCAGACCCAGCTACAGACCAATGACAACACATGGCCTGTACACTTCAACTCTACAGACCCAGCTACAGACCAATGACAACACATGGCCTGTACACTTCAACTCTACAGATCCAGCTACAGACAAATGACAACACATGGCCTGTAAACTTCAACACTACAAACCCAGCTACAGACCAATGACAAAACATGGCCTGCAAAGAGAAACACAGTACAGACCCAGCTACAGACCAATGACAACACATGGCCTGCAAAGAGAAACACAGTACACACCCAGCTACAGACCAATGACAACACATGGCCTGCAAAGAGAAACACAGTACAGACCCAGCTACAGACAAATGACACCACATGGCCTGCAAAGAGAAACACAGTACAGACCCAGCTACAGATCAATGACAACACATGGCCTGTACACTTCAACTCTACAGACCCAGCTACAGACCAATGACAACACATGGCCTGTACACTTCAAATCTACAGACCCAGCTACAGACCAATTACAACACATGGCCTGCAAAGAGAAACACAGTACAGACCCAGCTACAGACCAATGACAACACATGGCCTGTACACATCAACTCTACAGACCCAGCTACAGACCAATGACAACACATGGCCTGCAAAGAGAAGCACAGTACAGACCCAGCTACAGACCCAGCTGCAGACCAATGACAACACATGGCCTGTACACTTCAACTCTACAGACCCAGCTACAGACCAATGACAACACATGGCCTGCAAAGAGAAACACAGTACAGACCCAGCTACAGACAAATGACAACACACGACCTGCAAAGAGAAACACAGTACAGACCCAGCTACAGACCAATGACAACACATGGCCTGCAAAGAGAAACACAGTACAGACCCAGCTACAGACCAATGACAACACATGGCCTGTACACTTCAACTCTAAAGACCCAGCTACAGACCAATGACAACACATGGCCTGCAAAGAGAAACACAGTACAGACCCAGCTACAGACCAATGACAACACATGGCCTGTACACTTCAACTCTACAGACCCAGTTACAGACCAATGACAACACATGGCCTGTACACTTCAACTCAACAGACCCAGCTACAGACTAATGACAACACATGGCCTCTACACTTCAACTCTACAGACCCAGCTACAGACCAATGACAACACATGGCCTGTAAAGAGAAACACAGTACAGACCCAGCTACAGACCAATGACAACACATGGCCTGTACCCTTCAACTCTACAGACCCAGCTACATACCAATGACAACACATGGCCTGTACACTTCAACTCTACAGACCCACCTACAGACCAATGACAACACATGGCCTGCAAAGAGAAACACAGTACAGACCCAGCTACAGACCAATGACAACACATGGCCAGTACACTTCAACTCTACAGACCCAGCTACAGACCAATGACAACACATGGCCTGCAAAGAGAAACACAGTACAGACCCAGCTACAGACCAATGACAACACATGGCCTGTACACTTCAACTCTACAGACCCAGCTGCAGACCAATGACAACACATGGCCTGTACACTTCAACTCTACAGACCCAGCTACAGACCAATGACAACACATGGCCTGTACACTTCAACTCTACAGACCCAGCTACAGACCAATGACAACACATGGCCTGCAAAGAGAAACACAGTACAGACCCAGCTACAGACCAATGACAACACATGGCCTGCAAAGAGAAACACAGTACAGACCCAGCTACAGACCAATGACAACACATGGCCTGCAAAGAGAAACACAGTACAGACCCAGCTACAGACCAATGACAACACATGGCCTATACACTTCAACTCTACAGACCCAGCTACAGATCAATGACAACACATGGCCTGTACACTTCAACTCTACAGACCCAGCTACAGACCAATGACAACACATGGCCTGTACACTTCAACTCTACAGACCCAGCTACAGACCAATGACAACACATAGCCTGCAAACAGAAACACAGTACAGACCCAGCTACAGACCAATGACAACACATGGCCTGCAAACAGAAACACAGTACAGACCCAGCTACAGACCAATGACAACACATGGCCTGCATAGAGCAACACAGTACAGACCCAGCTACAGACCAATGACAACACATGGCCTCTACACTTCAACTCTACAGACCCAGCTACAGACCAATGACAACACATGGCCTGCAAAGAGAAACACAGTACAGACCCAGCTACAGACCAATGACAACACATGGCCTGTACACTTCAACTCTACAGACCCAGCTACAGACCAATGACAACACATGGCCTGTACACTTCAAATCTACAGACCCAGCTACAGTCCAATTACAACACATGGCCTGCAAAGAGAAACACAGTACAGACCCAGCTACAGACCAATGACAACACATGGCCTGCAAACAAAAACACAGTACAGACCCAGCTACAGACCAATGACAACACATGGCCTGCAAAGAGAAACACAGTACAGACCCAGCTACAGACCAATGACAACACATGGCCTGCAAACAGAAAGACAGTACAGACCCAGCTACAGACCAATGACAACACATGGCCTGCAAAGAGAAACACAGTACAGACCCAGCTACAGACCAATGACAACACATGGCCTGTACACTTCAACTCTACAGACCCAGCTACAGACCAATGACAACACATGGCCTGCAAAGAGAAACACAGTACAGACCCAGCTACAGACCAATGACAACACATGGCCTGTACACTTCAACTCTACAGACCCAGCTACAGACCAATGACATGACATGGCCTGTACACTTCAACTCTACAGACCCAGCTACAGATCAATGACAACACATGGTCTGTACACTTCAACTCTACAGACCCAGCTACAGACCAATGACAACACATGGCCTGTACACTTCAACTCTACAGACCCAGCTACAGACCAATGACAACACATAGCCTGCAAACAGAAACACAGTACAGACCCAGCTACAGACCAATGACAACACATGGCCTGCAAACAGAAACACAGTACAGACCCAGCTACAGACCAATGACAACACATGGCCTGCATAGAGAAACACAGTACAGACCCAGCTACAGACCAATGACAACACATGGCCTGTACACTTCAACTCTACAGACCCAGCTACAGACCAATGACAACACATGGCCTGTACACTTCAACTCTACAGACCCAGCTACAGACTAATGAAAAACACATGGCCTCTACACTTCAACTCTACAGACCCGCCTACAGACCAATGACAACACATGGCCTGTAAAGAGAAACACAGTACAGACCCAGCTACAGACCAATGACAACACATGGCCTGTACACTTCAACTCTACAGACCCAGCTACAGACCAATGACAACACATGACCTATACACTTCAACTCTACAGACCCAGCTACAGACCAATGACAACACATGGCCTGTACACTTCAACTTTACAGACCCAGCTACAGACCAATGACAACACATGGCCTGCAAAGAGAAACACAGTACAGACCCAGCTACAGACCAATGACAACACATGGCCTGCACACTTCAACTCTACAGACCCAGCTACAGACCAATGACAACACATGGCCTGTTCACTTCAACTCTACAGACCCAGCTACAGACCAATGACAACACATGGCCTGTACACTTCAACTCTACAGACCCAGCTACAGACCAATGACAACTCATGGCCTGCAAAGAGAAACACAGTACAGACCCAGCTACAGACCAATGACAACACATGGCCTGTACACTTCAACTCTACAGACCCAGCTACAGACCAATGACAACACATGGCCTGCAAAGAGAAACACAGTACAGACCCAGCTACAGACCAATGACAACACATGGCCTGTACACTTCAACTCTACAGACCCAGCTACAGACCAATGACAACACAAGGCCTGCTAAGAGAAACACAGTACAGACCCAGCTACAGACCAATGACAACACATGGCCTGCATAGAGAAACACAGTACAGACCCAGCTACAGACCAATGACGACACATGGCCTGCAAAGAGAAACACAGTACAGACCCAGCTACAGACCAATGACAACACATGGCCTGTACACTTCAACTCTACAGACCCAGCTACAGACCAATGACAACACATGGCCTGCAAAGTGAAACACAGTACAGACCCAGATACAGACCAATGACAACACATGGCCTGTACACTTCAACTCTACAGACCCAGCTACAGACCAATGACAACACATGGCCTGTACACTTCAACTCTACAGACCCAGCTACAGACCAATGACATGACATGGCCTGTACACTTCAACTCTACAGACCCAGCTACAGACCAATGACAACACATGGCCTGCAAAGAGAAACACAGTACAGACCCAGCTACAGACCAATGACAACACATGGCCTGTACACTTCAACTCTACAGACCCAGCTACAGACCAATGACAACACATGGCCTGCAAAGAGAAACAAAGTACAGACCCAGCTACAGACCAATGACAACACATGGCTGAAACACTTCAACTCTACAGACCCAGCTACAGACCAATGACAGCACATGGCCTGTACACTTAAACTCTACAGACCCAGCTACAGACCAATGACAACACATGGCCTGTACACTTCAACTTTACAGACCCAGCTACAGACCAATGACAACACATGGCCTGCAAAGAGAAACACAGTACAGACCCAGCTACATACCAATGACAACACATGGCCTGCAAAGAGAAACACAGGACACACCCAGCTACAGACCAATGACGACACATGGCCTGCAAAGAGAAACACAGTACCGACCCAGCTGCAGACCAATGACAACACATGGCCTGCAAAGAGAAACACAGTACAGACCCAGCTACAGACCAATGACAACACATGGCCTGCAAAGAGAAACACAGTACAGACCCAGCTACAGACCAATGACAACACATGGCCTGCACACTTCAACTCTACAGACCCAGCTACAGACCAATGACAACACATGGCCTGTACACTTCAACTCTACAGACCCAGCTACAGACCAATGACAACACATGGCCTGCAAAGAGAAACACAGTACAGACCCAGCTACAGACCAATGACAACACATGGCATGTACACTTCAACTCTACAGACCCAGCTACAGACCAATGACAACACAAGGCCTGCTAAGAGAAACACAGTACAGACCCAGCTACAGACCAATGACAACACATGGCCTGCATAGAGAAACACAGTACAGACCCAGCTACAGACCAATGACAAAACATGGCCTGCAAAGAGAAACACAGTACAGACCCAGCTACATACCAATGACAACACATGGCCTGCAAAGAGAAACACAGGACACACCCAGCTACAGACCAATGACAACACATGGCCTGCAAAGAGAAACACAGTACAGACCCAGCTACAGACCAATGACAACACATGGCCTGTACACTTCAACTCTACAGACCCAGCTACAGACCAATGACAACACATGGCCTGTACACTTCAACTTTACAGACCCAGCTACAGACCAATGACAACACATGGCCTGCAAAGAGAAACACAGTACAGACCCAGCTACAGACCAATGACAACACATGGCCTGTACACTTCAACTCTACAGACCCAGCTACAGACCAATGACAACACATGGCCTGTACAATTCAACTCTACAGACCCAGCTACAGACCAATGACAACTCATGGCCTGCAAAGAGAAACACAGTACAGACCCAGCTACAGACCAATGACAACACATGGCCTGTACACATCAACTCTACAGACCCAGCTACAGACCAATGACAACACATGGCCTGCAAAGAGAAGCACAGTACAGACCCAGCTACAGACCCAGCTGCAGACCAATGACAACACATGGCCTGTACACTTCAACTCTACAGACCCAGCTACAGACCAATGACAACACATGGCCTGCAAAGAGAAACACAGTACAGACCCAGCTACAGACAAATGACAACACACGACCTGCAAAGAGAAACACAGTACAGACCCAGCTACAGACCAATGACAACACATGGCCTGCAAAGAGAAACACAGTACAGACCCAGCTACAGACCAATGACAACACATGGCCTGTACACTTCAACTCTAAAGACCCAGCTACAGACCAATGACAACACATGGCCTGCAAAGAGAAACACAGTACAGACCCAGCTACAGACCAATGACAACACATGGCCTGTACACTTCAACTCTACAGACCCAGTTACAGACCAATGACAACACATGGCCTGTACACTTCAACTCAACAGACCCAGCTACAGACTAATGACAACACATGGCCTCTACACTTCAACTCTACAGACCCAGCTACAGACCAATGACAACACATGGCCTGTAAAGAGAAACACAGTACAGACCCAGCTACAGACCAATGACAACACATGGCCTGTACCCTTCAACTCTACAGACCCAGCTACATACCAATGACAACACATGGCCTGTACACTTCAACTCTACAGACCCACCTACAGACCAATGACAACACATGGCCTGCAAAGAGAAACACAGTACAGACCCAGCTACAGACCAATGACAACACATGGCCAGTACACTTCAACTCTACAGACCCAGCTACAGACCAATGACAACACATGGCCTGCAAAGAGAAACACAGTACAGACCCAGCTACAGACCAATGACAACACATGGCCTGTACACTTCAACTCTACAGACCCAGCTGCAGACCAATGACAACACATGGCCTGTACACTTCAACTCTACAGACCCAGCTACAGACCAATGACAACACATGGCCTGTACACTTCAACTCTACAGACCCAGCTACAGACCAATGACAACACATGGCCTGCAAAGAGAAACACAGTACAGACCCAGCTACAGACCAATGACAACACATGGCCTGCAAAGAGAAACACAGTACAGACCCAGCTACAGATCAATGACAACACATGGCCTGCAAAGAGAAACACAGTACAGACCCAGCTACAGACCAATGACAACACATGGCCTATACACTTCAACTCTACAGACCCAGCTACAGATCAATGACAACACATGGCCTGTACACTTCAACTCTACAGACCCAGCTACAGACCAATGACAACACATGGCCTGTACACTTCAACTCTACAGACCCAGCTACAGACCAATGACAACACATAGCCTGCAAACAGAAACACAGTACAGACCCAGCTACAGACCAATGACAACACATGGCCTGCAAACAGAAACACAGTACAGACCCAGCTACAGACCAATGACAACACATGGCCTGCATAGAGCAACACAGTACAGACCCAGCTACAGACCAATGACAACACATGGCCTCTACACTTCAACTCTACAGACCCAGCTACAGACCAATGACAACACATGGCCTGCAAAGAGAAACACAGTACAGACCCAGCTACAGACCAATGACAACACATGGCCTGTACACTTCAACTCTACAGACCCAGCTACAGACCAATGACAACACATGGCCTGTACACTTCAAATCTACAGACCCAGCTACAGTCCAATTACAACACATGGCCTGCAAAGAGAAACACAGTACAGACCCAGCTACAGACCAATGACAACACATGGCCTGCAAACAAAAACACAGTACAGACCCAGCTACAGACCAATGACAACACATGGCCTGCAAAGAGAAACACAGTACAGACCCAGCTACAGACCAATGACAACACATGGCCTGCAAACAGAAAGACAGTACAGACCCAGCTACAGACCAATGACAACACATGGCCTGCAAAGAGAAACACAGTACAGACCCAGCTACAGACCAATGACAACACATGGCCTGTACACTTCAACTCTACAGACCCAGCTACAGACCAATGACAACACATGGCCTGCAAAGAGAAACACAGTACAGACCCAGCTACAGACCAATGACAACACATGGCCTGTACACTTCAACTCTACAGACCCAGCTACAGACCAATGACATGACATGGCCTGTACACTTCAACTCTACAGACCCAGCTACAGATCAATGACAACACATGGTCTGTACACTTCAACTCTACAGACCCAGCTACAGACCAATGACAACACATGGCCTGTACACTTCAACTCTACAGACCCAGCTACAGACCAATGACAACACATAGCCTGCAAACAGAAACACAGTACAGACCCAGCTACAGACCAATGACAACACATGGCCTGCAAACAGAAACACAGTACAGACCCAGCTACAGACCAATGACAACACATGGCCTGCATAGAGAAACACAGTACAGACCCAGCTACAGACCAATGACAACACATGGCCTGTACACTTCAACTCTACAGACCCAGCTACAGACCAATGACAACACATGGCCTGTACACTTCAACTCTACAGACCCAGCTACAGACTAATGAAAAACACATGGCCTCTACACTTCAACTCTACAGACCCGCCTACAGACCAATGACAACACATGGCCTGTAAAGAGAAACACAGTACAGACCCAGCTACAGACCAATGACAACACATGGCCTGTACACTTCAACTCTACAGACCCAGCTACAGACCAATGACAACACATGACCTATACACTTCAACTCTACAGACCCAGCTACAGACCAATGACAACACATGGCCTGTACACTTCAACTTTACAGACCCAGCTACAGACCAATGACAACACATGGCCTGCAAAGAGAAACACAGTACAGACCCAGCTACAGACCAATGACAACACATGGCCTGCACACTTCAACTCTACAGACCCAGCTACAGACCAATGACAACACATGGCCTGTTCACTTCAACTCTACAGACCCAGCTACAGACCAATGACAACACATGGCCTGTACACTTCAACTCTACAGACCCAGCTACAGACCAATGACAACTCATGGCCTGCAAAGAGAAACACAGTACAGATCCAGCTACAGACCAATGACAACACATGGCCTGTACACTTCAACTCTACAGACCCAGCTACAGACCAATGACAACACATGGCCTGCAAAGAGAAACACAGTACAGACCCAGCTACAGACCAATGACAACACATGGCCTGTACACTTCAACTCTACAGACCCAGCTACAGACCAATGACAACACAAGGCCTGCTAAGAGAAACACAGTACAGACCCAGCTACAGACCAATGACAACACATGGCCTGCATAGAGAAACACAGTACAGACCCAGCTACAGACCAATGACGACACATGGCCTGCAAAGAGAAACACAGTACAGACCCAGCTACAGACCAATGACAACACATGGCCTGTACACTTCAACTCTACAGACCCAGCTACAGACCAATGACAACACATGGCCTGCAAAGTGAAACACAGTACAGACCCAGATACAGACCAATGACAACACATGGCCTGTACACTTCAACTCTACAGACCCAGCTACAGACCAATGACAACACATGGCCTGTACACTTCAACTCTACAGACCCAGCTACAGACCAATGACATGACATGGCCTGTACACTTCAACTCTACAGACCCAGCTACAGACCAATGACAACACATGGCCTGCAAAGAGAAACACAGTACAGACCCAGCTACAGACCAATGACAACACATGGCCTGTACACTTCAACTCTACAGACCCAGCTACAGACCAATGACAACACATGGCCTGCAAAGAGAAACAAAGTACAGACCCAGCTACAGACCAATGACAACACATGGCTGAAACACTTCAACTCTACAGACCCAGCTACAGACCAATGACAGCACATGGCCTGTACACTTAAACTCTACAGACCCAGCTACAGACCAATGACAACACATGGCCTGTACACTTCAACTTTACAGACCCAGCTACAGACCAATGACAACACATGGCCTGCAAAGAGAAACACAGTACAGACCCAGCTACATACCAATGACAACACATGGCCTGCAAAGAGAAACACAGGACACACCCAGCTACAGACCAATGACGACACATGGCCTGCAAAGAGAAACACAGTACCGACCCAGCTGCAGACCAATGACAACACATGGCCTGCAAAGAGAAACACAGTACAGACCCAGCTACAGACCAATGACAACACATGGCCTGCAAAGAGAAACACAGTACAGACCCAGCTACAGACCAATGACAACACATGGCCTGCACACTTCAACTCTACAGACCCAGCTACAGACCAATGACAACACATGGCCTGTACACTTCAACTCTACAGACCCAGCTACAGACCAATGACAACACATGGCCTGCAAAGAGAAACACAGTACAGACCCAGCTACAGACCAATGACAACACATGGCATGTACACTTCAACTCTACAGACCCAGCTACAGACCAATGACAACACAAGGCCTGCTAAGAGAAACACAGTACAGACCCAGCTACAGACCAATGACAACACATGGCCTGCATAGAGAAACACAGTACAGACCCAGCTACAGACCAATGACAAAACATGGCCTGCAAAGAGAAACACAGTACAGACCCAGCTACATACCAATGACAACACATGGCCTGCAAAGAGAAACACAGGACACACCCAGCTACAGACCAATGACAACACATGGCCTGCAAAGAGAAACACAGTACAGACCCAGCTACAGACCAATGACAACACATGGCCTGTACACTTCAACTCTACAGACCCAGCTACAGACCAATGACAACACATGGCCTGTACACTTCAACTTTACAGACCCAGCTACAGACCAATGACAACACATGGCCTGCAAAGAGAAACACAGTACAGACCCAGCTACAGACCAATGACAACACATGGCCTGTACACTTCAACTCTACAGACCCAGCTACAGACCAATGACAACACATGGCCTGTACAATTCAACTCTACAGACCCAGCTACAGACCAATGACAACTCATGGCCTGCAAAGAGAAACACAGTACAGACCCAGCTACAGACCAATGACAACACATGGCCTGTACACTTCAACTCTACAGACCCAGCTACAGACCAATGACGACACATGGCCTGTACACTTCAACTCTACAGACCCAGCTACAGACCAATGACAACACATGGCCTGTACACTCCAACACTACAGACCCAGCTACAGACCAATGACAACACATCGCCTGCAAAGAGAAACACAGTACAGACCCAGCTACAGA